>NC_059164.1:25944590-26569590 GCF_019923935.1 Bubalus bubalis | reverse complement strand
AAAAAGAACACCCATTTAATGAAGATTAAAGTAGGATCAACAGTAAGTTTCAGGTTCCTGAAAAATGACTAAGAATCTGAAATGACTTACTAGAGTTCACATGTACGTTCTCCCTACCCACCTCTACAAAATACACATATTCACTAGCATCACAAAACGTCACTAAGCTGGGAACACTTGGAGGTATCAGAATACCAGAGACCAAAATTCATTCAGTGCATGAACACTAAATCATGCAATTCATTCCATTCCCTCTTAAGACCTTACTACCAAGTGGCCTTCTGGTCATAGGTTGATTTTCCCTGACCAGTAACTTCCATTGAGATAGCACTAAATAGGTTCACATGTGCATTCTAAATCATATGTAGCCAAAAAACTCTATTTGTAAACCAATATATTTGCATTTTGGTTTTTACATTTAATATCTTGCGAGTTTGGTTAATACAAGCCTGTCCTTGCATGAGTGCTCTAATCCAAATACACTAACCAAATAACTGTCTCAGTCTCCACTGCTAAGGCTCACATCTAGAACCTGTGAGACCAGCCACGACGCGTAACAAGCACTTAATAAATGAATGAGTAAAGTCAGTCACACACTGTGAAAGCCCTTGAGGGTAGGTGACCTCTCCTAGTAGAACACGTAAATTGCTATGTGGTTTTCTCTCCAATTTCAACAGGAACTAAAGTTCAAAGTGAAAAATAGTCATGTTTTAAGTTTTTACAATTTCATTTTATTTTAATGAACTACAAAAAATAAAAAGCAAAGCAGCTTCTAAACCATACCTCATTTCCACTCTGATGTTTTCCAGTCATAATTACTGCTTAAATAAATATTCCTTAAACCATGTTAGATTTTTTTCCTATTTGTATGACAGCCTATTGCTGAAAGGCACCTTAGAATTCTTCTAACACAGCCTCGTCTTTTACAAAGCAGCAAATTGTTGTTATTATTTCATCTAATCCCACAGCAATTAAAAAAAGGAAGTAACTACCAAAAGTAGATTAAAATAACCAATAAGTTATTCTGTACTAATTAAAATCAGGAAGTTTAGTTAGTTTGATGTTAGGAAACAAAAAACTATCTGAGAGAAACTCATATATATTTTTTATGTGTATCCAACTTTTGTTGGTATAGGCTTTTCAACTTTACCTTCAATTTTCTGGTTTATTAATAGTTTTAATTAGCCTTTTCACATTTACATGATGATAATAAAAATAGCAAGTTCCTCAGAAATGTGTGTTTTTAAGCATAAAAATGTGTAGGCCAAGTTTTGGCTTTTAGTATTAGGTTTAACCATAAGCAACTCCCTTTTCTGTAGGTCAAAAATGGTCAAATATCAGACATTGAATACGGTGCAAACTTATATTTACTTTAAAATAAAGTTTTCATTGCAGATTTTATGATAGCATAATATTTTGACCAATTATATATAAGTTCTTATACATAAGAATAGCAAGATTTTAGTTACCAGATTTAATTTATAGCAAATAACTGTTATCCTAAGAAATAAGTTTATTTTCCTAAAATCAACTATTTGTAATCATGTATGAGCTCCACATACTAACCAAAAGTGAAAAAGAAATGGTTCTTTACTAAAGTCAGTCCAGTAAATAGCAAGTCAGATGTAAATGATTTCAAATAAACATAAATATACTGTGATATATCAATATGAATGAGTCATCAAAACAAGGCAAGAAAAGTCCCTCAACTCTTAATTGTTTTTACAGATGCACTGAGGTATGCAAAATCATAAGAATACGGTGAAATAATGAAAAATAGGACCTTGAGGGGAATATCTATGTTTACCTGAATATCCTGCATGACTTAATCATTCAGTTAACTACCTAACATCAGCTCTCCTCTAGATTTCAATGGTAAAGACCTCAGGTTTCCACAAAATGTCCATGTTCTACAAATATTTAGGAGGAAATGGCTTGCAAAGATGTTTCCATCAGAAAACATGGTCTACACTTGTACAATTTTTAACTATCCCTTCTCACAGAACTTAAAAAAAATCTGAACAATTTAAAAGGGCTTAAAAATCCAAAATATATATTCATTTTGGAGACAGATGGACCACATGCATTGTGAACATGCTCCTCTTCCTAAATAGACCCTTTGTTCCAGGTACCAAAAACATGTCAGCATGCTTTGTTGTTTGATACAAAATCAGAAATATGTAAGTGGTGAAGAGGAATTGACAACCTGCAGTTTCTAAAGAGAAACTGAAGCATCCATTGAATTTGCATAAAATAGCCAAGAGAATAATATACTTTTAAATGCCTATTACAAATTTACACTTCCTTTAAGCCTCCCTTAACCAAAAGAATTTGTAAAAAATAAAAAGTCCTAAGAGTGCTGTCATCTCTAAGACAAATATATTATTTTAGGAAATTTTCTTCACATGTACATTATTTGAAGAATGCAAGTAGGAAACTTCAAATTAAAATATGTTCAGGAAAGTAAAACCATTATCAGACAAAAATGTAATTTGAAATAAGACAATAACAGGTCTTTACATTTACTATAAAAAATAATATTAAATAAAATTAAATTAACCATGAACAATTTCACTTCTGCTATATCAGAAGTCCACTGGCCCAATGTGTCACCTGAAAATTATTTTCACTATTTACAACATCTTTGTACTGAGAACAAAAAATCCAGCTGAATTTATCCACTTGGTCAAACACCATTAATTAATTACAGTTGACTGTTGAACATCAATGAGCTTGAACTGCATAGGTCCACTTACACTTAGATTTTTTTTTTTTTTTTTTGATACTAAATACAGTAGTACCATGAAATTAAAAGATGCTTACTCCTTGGAAGGAAAGTTATGACCAACCTAGATAGCATATTCAAAAGCAGAGACATTACTTTGCCAACAAAGGTCCGTCTAGTCAAGGCTATGGTTTTTCCAGTGGTCATGTATGGATATGAGAGTTGGACTGTGAAGAAAGCTGAGCGCCAAAGAGTTAATGCTTTTGAACTGTGGTGTTGGAGAAGACTCTTGAGAGTCCCTTGGACTGCAAGGAGATCCAACCAGTCCATTCTAAAGGAGATCGGTCCTGGGTGTTCTTTGGAAGGAATGATGCTACAGCTGAAACTCCAGTACTTTGGCCACCTCATGCAAAGAGCTGACTCATTGGGAGAGATTCTGATGCTGGGAGGGATTGGAGGCAGGAGGAGAAGGGGATGACAGAGGATGAGATGGCTGGATGGCATCACCAACTCGATGGACGTGAGTTTGAATAAACTCCACAAGTTGGTGATGGACAGGGAGGCCTGGCGTGCTGTGATTCATAGGGTCGCAAAGAGTCAGACACAACTGAGCGACTGAACTGACTGACTGACAGTAGTAGTACCACACAATCCATGCTTGCTGCAATCAACAGATAGAGAACTGCAGATATGGGCGGAATCACCTATTTGAGGGCCACCTGTAAATTTTGCACAGATTTTCCACTGCAGGGGGGTCAGTGCCTCTAAACTACCCCACAGTATTCAAAGGTCAACTGCATAGCCAGTGACAAATAGTTAAACAGTTATTTCAAAGCATTATTTCTGCCTATATTATACTAGGCCATGTAGTCCATGGGGTCGCAAAGAGTCAGACACCACTGAGCGACGTCATTTTCATTTTCACTTTCATGTGGTATTACCACAAACTGAAGTGACATATACTCAGACTTGAAAATTTTATATGCTTACTTAAAGAAGCAAAATACATGTACTATAAATTCCAATAAAATGTAATAATTTAGTTAATATTACTGAAATAGCCTTCATACTCAAAGGTATACCTGCTTCTATATAAACTAAGTCTCCATTTCATCAGGGAAAGAGACTGAATCATTGCAAGTGATGGGAATTATTTTTTCTGTCTTAACTTGTCTCTTCTTTAGGTTTTTAGAGGTGACAGGAGTAGGAGAGTGATGGTAGTTTTCTTAAATTCCACACATATACATCTCTGCCCCAGACATACTAAATAGTTGCCTGTCTCCTATATTTTAATAATCTCTCTAATTCATTTTGCTAATACTTTCAATAATAAGTACATGCAGTGATTTATATAGAGTTTAATCATGTTCTTTCACGAAATTGCTTTACTTCCGACTGTTCTGGTAACTGGCAATGGTAAACTTGACAAGAGGAAATCAGTACTATTAAAAGAAAATAATTAAAAATCACCATTTTTTCTTGATGTCAATAGGGAAAAACAGACCATTTTTGTTTTATTCATTGCTCTCGAATTTAAAAATTAGGGTTTTATTTCAAGAGCACTGAGCATCAAAAATTAAGGTAACTGTAATATTTTCTTCATTTACATGCTTTGTCTTAACCTGGACAGGAGTTTATTTCATCTCTGAGACTTAACATTAGTGGGTCATTTTTATTACCTTTTGGTATTTGTTCCTTTCCTCTCAGACAATGATAAAACTTGTAGGTCAATTGTCCCTAGCAAGCATGAAAAAATGTAGCTTTCTACTTACATTTATGCTAAGCTTTGTAGTTTATAGCATTTGGAGAATGGCAGAAAAGGAAAAGGGCTCATTGTAACTTTAAGAACTTTCAGACTTTATCAGTTAGAAAAGGAACTTTATACTATTTTCAATTTGAGTTGCAACAATCTGTGGTATTTTAGCATTTGGCATGGATGTCTCATGTCACTTATCACATTATACCCTGCATTATAATTATTTCTGTAAATACTAAAGTCGTTTTAGGGACCTCTAAGCTCCATAAGGGCAAGAGCTATTTCTTATTCATCTTTTTATGCTTTACAAAAATGCTCCTCACATTTGAGGTGCACACAAATCACCTGGGATTCTTAATAGAATGCAAACTCTTCAGACAATATTTCTGGGATGAGTCCTGAAGCCTTGCAATTCTGACTCACTGCAAGGTTATGCTGATCCTCCTGGTCTGAAAACCATCCTGTGAGTAGCAAGGGCATACAGCACCTTATACAAACCATCAACCAATTAAGGGTTAGTTTTGGTAGAAATTTAACATTACTGAGCACCAAATGTACCAAATACAGTTGGTCGTTCTCACATCCTTATGAAGTGGATACTATTACTATCTCCATTTTACAAATAGAAAAATTCAGCATTAAGAAGTGAAGTAATACACCTAACTAATGAACATAGTTTTGCCTGATTCAAAGGCCTTGGTTTTTAATCATAACAACACGATTCCTCATAGCATTTCAGAGCCATAACAAAGAAGGTTGTCCTGGACACACTTTCTCCCCTTCTCTCTCAGGGAAAATCATCCATCCCTCTAGGCCCAGCAAGATGACACTTCTTTGACTTCCTTCCACTGTGCATAATTTCCCGGCTTCCCCTAAGCTTCCCCAGAAACGTTTTACCCTATAAGCGCAGCACTTACCTGACAGAATTACAGTTATCTAGGTGGGGTCCTCTGGTCTTCCCTGCCAGGTGTCAAAAGTTTGGGAATTGAAACTTGATCTTATTCATTGTTGATAACCCAAAACTTGGTGCAGGGGAGCTTTTGAAAGAAACATGGCCCAGGTACCACTCCCAGGGACTCAAATTAGTCTGGTTTGGGTTTGAATCTAGGCATCAGCATTTTGGTAATTTTTGGAGTATTTCCAATGTTTTCATTATTATATTTGTTACAGTGCCCTTGAGATCAATGATCTGTGATATTACTACTGTAATTGCTCTGGGGACTACTGTATTTTCTCTGGGGCACCACGAACCACACCCTCATAAGTCATCAAATCCAATAAATATTGTGTGTGTTCTGGCTGCTTCATTTGTAGTCTGTTCCCCTTTCTCCCTCTCTGGCTCCCCAGTCCTTGAGACACAACAGTATTGAAATTAGGCCAGTTTATAACTCTAACATGGCTTCTAAACATTCAAGTAAAAGGAAGAGTTGCACATCTATCCATATAAGTGAAAAGCTAGAAACTATAATCAAACTGAGTGAGACAGGCCAAAAGCTAAGCCTCTTGCACCAGAGTTAGCCAGGTCATGAATGCAAAGATAAGTTCTTGAAGAAAATTAAAAGTCCTACTCCAGTGAACACACGATGATAAGAAATCAAAACAGCTTCATTGCTGATATAGAGAAAGTTTTAGTGCTCTGGGTTGAAGATCAAACCAGTCACAACATTCCCTTAACCAAAGCCTAACCCAGAGCAAGGCCCTAATTCTCTTTGATTCTATGAAGGCTGAGAGAGGTGAGGAAACTGCAGAGAAAAAGTTCAAATGTAGCAGAAGTTGGTTTATAAGATATAAGGAAAGAAGTCACCTCCATAACATAAAAAAAGAAGGTGAAACAGCAAATGGTGATGCAGACGCTACACCAAATTACAGAAGACTTAACTAAGATAATTAACGAAGTTTTCTATGCTAAGTAATGTGTTTCCCAGTTGGCTCAGAATGGTAAAGAATCTTCCTGCCAATGTAGGAGACACAAGAGATGTGAGTTCGATCCCTGAGTCAGGAAGATCCCTGGAGGAGGAAATGGCAACCCAGTATTCTTGCCTGAGAAATCCCATGACAGAGGAGCCTGATGGGCTAGAGTCCATAGGGTCACAAAGAGTGCTACTGAGCATGTACACATGCATGCCAAGTAATAGTATTTCAATGTAGGCAAAATGCCCTTATATTGGAAAATGTCATCTATGATTTTCATAGCTAGAGAGGAGAAGTCAATGCTTGGCTTATAAGTTTCAACGGATAGGATTATTCTCCTGTAATGGGCTAATGCAGTTGGTGACTTTAAATTGAGGCCATTGCACATTCACCATTCTGAAAATTCTAGTGTTCTCAAGAATTTTGCTACACCTACTGTGTCTGTGCTCTATAAATGGAACAACAAAGCCTGAATGACAACACATCTGTTTATAACATAGTGTATTAAATATTTTAAGCCTACAACTCAGTAGAAAAGAATCCTTTAAAAACATTACTGCTCATCGATAATGTACCTGGTCACCCAACAGCTCTGCTAAAAATGTACAATGAGATTAACATTCTTTTCATATCTCCTAACACAACATCCATTCATCACCCATGAATCAAAGGGTAATTACGACTTTCAAGTCTTATTGTTTTTAAGAAATAAATTTCATAAGGCAACAGCTGCCACAGGCAGTGATTTCTCTGATAAATCTGGGCAAAGTCCATTGAAAACATTCTGGAAATGATTCACCATTTTAGATGTCATTAAGAACATTTGTGGGGGTGGTCCTAAGATGGTGGAGGAATAGGACGGGGAGACCACTTTCTCCCCAACAAATTCATCAAAAGAACATTTGAACGCTGAGAAAATTCCACAAAACAACTTCTGAATGCTGGCAGAGGACATCAGGCACCCAGAAAAGCAGCCCATGGTCTTCAAAAGGAGGTAGGAAAAAATATAAAAGACAAAAAGAGAGACAAAAGAGGTAGGGACGGAGCTCTGTCCCGGGAAGGGAGTCTTAAAAAAGAAGTTTCCAAACACCAGGAAACACTCTCACTGCTGAGTCTGTGGAGAGCCTGGGAACCACAGAGGGCAACATAACCGGGAGGAAAAATAAATAAATAATTAAAACCCACAGATTATGTGCCCAACGGTAACTCCCCCAGAAGAGAAGCAGCGCAGACATCTGCATCCGCCACTAGCAAGCGGGGGCTGGGCAGGGAGGCGCCCGCTGCATTGCTTAGAGTAAGGACCGGGCCTGAATGCCCCAAGGGCAATCTGAGGAAACTAACATGGGCTAGCAAACCAGACTGTGGGATAGCTACCACTCGAAAAGCCCTAACCTAAGACACCTCCAGGCCTACTCACAGAACAAAGGACTGACTAGAGCTACGTGAAAAGCCCTAACCTAAGACACCGTCAGAACCACTCACAGAACAAAGGACTGAGCAGAGCTAGCCTGCTGCAGACCATCCCCCTCCGATGACAGGCAGCCAGAGCTGGAAGGGGGCAATCACAGCCCCAGAGAGACATTATCTACCAAACTGCAAGCAGGCTTCGTTGCTAACCAAGACTTCTTGGGATTCTGGACGGTCAACATCTGCCTGAGAAGGTGCACCGGTTGTACACCCAGAAAACCAAGCAGCAGGGACCGCGCTCACCAAACACCTGGTCACCTGAGCTGCTCGGACCTGGGAAGGGCACAAAACGCAGGCCCAACTGAGTCTGCGCCTCTGAGGACTACCCGAGTGCCTGAACCTGAGCGTCTTAGACTTGGGAAGTGCATACAACTCAGGTCCGGCCTCAGATAGTTCCTGGCAGAGCAACCTAGAGCCTAAGCAGTGTTGACAGGGAAAGCACACACGCCGTTAGCAGGTGCAGGCCCAGTGTGGCTGAGACACTGCAAGCACATGCCAGTGTTATTTGCTTGCAGCGTCCCTCCCTCCCCACAGATCAACTGAACAAGTGAGCCTAAAAAAGTGTCCACCATCACCCCCTTGTGTCAGGGCGGAAATTAGACACTGAAGAGACCAGCAAACAGAAGATGCTAAAACAGAGCGAACCTCCTTGGAAGTGACAGGTGCAATAGATCAAAACCCTGTAGTTAGTACTGACTACATAGGAAGGGGCCTATAGATCTTGAGAAATATAAGCCAGATCAAGGAACTATCTGAAAATGAACTGTCCCCACACTGCCTACAACACCACCAGAGAAAGTCCTAGATATATTTTCATTATTTTTACTATCTTTCCTTTTTTTTTAATTAAAAAAAAATTTAAGTCCTCTATTACTCCTTTAATTTTCATTTTTATAACCTACTGTTGCTGCTAAGTCATGTCAGTCGTGTCCGACTCTGTGCGACCTCATAGACGGCAGCCTACCAGGCTCCCCCGTCCCTGGGATTCTCCAGGCAAGAACACTGGAGTGGGTTGCCATTTCCTTCTCCAATGCAGGAAAGTGAAAAGTGAAAGTGAAGTTGCTGAGTCGTATCCGACTCTTAGCGACCCCCTGGACTGCAGCCTGCCAGGCTCCTCCATCCATGGGACAAAAGAGAGACCCTATTTTTTAAAGCAAACTTTATATATATAAATTTTATAATTTTTGTGACTTCATTTCTTATTTTTTTCTTTAATATTGTATTTTTGAAAATACAACCCCTACTCTAGACTTTTAATCTTTGCTTTTTGGTATTTATTATCAATTTTGTACCTTTAGGAACCCAATCTTCAGTACCCATTTTTACTTGGAAGCGAGATTACTGGCTTCACTGCTCTCTCCCTCTTTGGACTCTCCTTTTTCTCCACCAGGTGGCCTCGATCTCCTCCCTCCCCCTTCTCTTCTCTACCCAACTCTGTGAATCTCTTTGTGTGTTCTGGGCTGTGGAGAACACTTAGGGAACTGATTACTGGCTGGATCTGTCTCTCTCCTTTTGATTCCCCCCTTTATCCTCATGGCCACCTCTGTCTCCCTCCTCCATCTTCTCTTCTCCATGCAACTTTATGAACCTCTAGTGAGGGTGTCCCTCACTGTGGAGAAACTTTTCATCTTTAACCTAGATGTTTTATCAATGGTGCTGTATAGATGGAGAAGTCTTGAGGCTACTGTAAGAATATGACTGAAAACCAGAGGCAGGAGGCTTAAGTCCAAATCCTGAGAACACCAGAGAACTCCTGACTCCAGGGAACATTAATCGACAGGAGCTTATCAAACACCTCCATACCTACAATGAAACCAAGCACCACACAAGGGCCAACAAGTTCCAGAGCAAGACATACCATGCAAATTCTCCAGCAACACAGGAACACAGCCCTGAGCTTCAATATACAGGCTGCCCAAAGTCACTCCAAACCCACTGACATCTCCTAACTCATTACTGGAAACTTCATTTCACTCCAGAGAGAAGAAATCCAGCTCCACCCACCAGAACACCGAAACAAGCTTCCCTAACCAGGAAACCTTGACAAGCCACCTGTACAACCCCACCCACAGCGAGGAAATGCCACAATAAAGAAAACTCCACAAACTGCCAGAATACAGAAAGACCACCCCAAACACAGCAATATAAACAAGATGAAGAGACAGAGGAATACCCAGCAGGTAAAGGAACAGGATAAATGCCCACCAAACAAAAGAAGAAGAGATAGGGAATCTACCTGATAAAGAATTCCAAATAATGATAGTGAAAATGTTTTCAAAATCTTGAAAACAAAATGGAATCACAGATAAATAGCCTAGAGACAAGGATTGAGAAGATGCAAGAAAGGTTTAACAAGGACCTAGAAGAAATAAAAAAGTCAATATATAATGAATAATGCAATAAATGAGATCAAAAACACTCTGGAGGGAACAAATAGTAGAATAACTGAGGCAGAAGATAGGATTAGTGAGGTAGAAGATAGGATGGTAGAAATAAATGATTCAGAGAGGAAAAAATAAAAACAAATTAAAAGAAATGAGGACAATCTCAGAGACCTCCAGGACAATATTAAACGCTACAACATTCGAATCATAGGAGTCCCAGAAGAAGAAGACAAAAAGAAAGACCATGAGAAAATACTTGAGGAGATAATAGTTGAAAACTTCCCTAAAATGGGGAATGAAATAATCACCCAAGTCCAAGAAACCCAGAGGGTCCCAAGCAGGACAAACCCAAGGCAAAATACCCCAAGACAAATATTAATCAAATTAACAAAGATCAAATACAAAGAACAAATATTAAAAGCAGCAAGGGAAAAACAACAAATAACACACAAGGGGATTCCCATAAGGATAACAGCTGATCTTTCAATAGAAACTCTTCAGGCCAGGAGGGAATGGCAGGACATACTTAAAGTGATGAAAGAAAATAACCTACAGCCCAGATTACTGTACCCAGCAAGGATCTCATTCAAATATGAAGGAGAAATCAAAAGCTTTACAGACAAGCAAAAGCTGAGAGAATTCAGCACCACCAAACCAGCTCTCCAACAAATGCTAAAAGATCTTCTCCAGACAGGAAACACAAAAAGGGTGTATAAACTCAAGCCCAATAAAGTAAATGGCAACGGGATCATACTTTTCAACAGTTACCTTAAACATAAATGGGTTGAATGCTCCAACCAAAAGACAAAGACTGGCTGAATGGATACAAAAACAAGACCCCTATATATGTTGTCTACAAGAGACCCATCTCAAAACAAGGGACACATACAGACTGAAAGTGAAGGGCTGGAAAAAGATATTCCACACAAATAGAGACCAAAAGAAAGCAGGAGTAGCAATACTCATATCAGATAAAATAGACTTTAAAACAAAGGCTGTGAAAAGAGACAAAGAAGGATGCTACATAATGATCAAAGGATAGATTCAAGAAGAAGATATAACAATTATAAATATATATGCACCCAACATAGGAGCACCACAATATGTAAGACAAATGCTAACAAGTATGAAAGGGGAAATTAGCAACATCACAATAATAGTGGGAGACTTTAATACCCCACTTACACTTATGGGTAGATCAACTAAACAGAAAATTAACAAGGAAACACAAACTTTAAATGATACAATAGACCAGTTAGACCTAATTGATATCTATAGGACATTTCACCCCAAAACAATGAATTTCACCTTTTTCTCAAGCGCACATGGAACCTTCTCCAGGATAGATCACATCCTGGGCCATAAATCTAGCCTTGGTAAATTCAAAAAAATTGAAATCATTCCAAGCATCTTTTCTGACCACAATGCAGTACAGATTATATCTCAATCACAGGAGAAAAACTATTTAAAATTCCAACATATGGAAGCTAAACAACACGCTGCTGAATAACCAAAAAATCACAGAAGAAATCAAAAAAGAAATCAAAATATGCATAGAAACGAATGAAAATGAAAACACAACAACCCAAAGCCTGTGAAAGTGAAAGTGAAGTCACTCAGTCGTGTCCGACTCTTTGCGACACCATGGACTGTAGCCTATCAGGCTCCTCTGTCCATGGGATTTTCCAGGCAAGAGTGCTGGAGCGGATTGCCATTTCCTTCTCCAGGGGATTTTCCTGACCCAGGAATCGAACCCAGGTCTCCCGCATTGCAGGCAGACGCTTTACCATCTGAGCCACCAGGGAAGCCTGTGGGACACTGTAAAAGCAGTGCTAAGGGGAAGGTTCACAGAAATACAGGCATACCTCAAGAAACAAGAAAAAATTAAATAAATACCCTAACTCTACATCTAAAGCAACTAGAAAAGGAAGAAATGAAGAACCCCAGTGTTAGTAGAAGGAAAGAAATCTTAAAAATTAGGGCAGAAATAAATGCAAAAGAAACAAAAGAGACCATAGCAAAAATCAACAAAGCCAAAAGCTGGTTCTTTGAGAGGATAAATAAAATTGACAAACCATTAGCCAGACTCAAGAAACAAAGGGAGAAAAATCAAATCAATAAAATTAGAAATGAAAATGGAGAGATCACAATAGACAACACAGAAATACAAAGGATCATAAGAGACTACTATCAGCAATTATATGGCAATAAAAAATGGACAACTTGGAAGAAATGGACAAATTCTTAGAAAAGTACAACTTTCCAAAACTGAACCAGGAAGAAATAGAAAATCTTAACAGACCCATCACAAGCATGGAAATTGAAACTGTAATCAGAAATCTTCCAGCAAACAAAAGCCCAGGTCCATACAGCTTCACAGCTGAATTCTACCAAAAATTTAGAGAAGAGCTAACACCTATCCTACTCAGACTCATCCAGAAAATTGCAGAGGAAGGTAAACTTCCAAACTCATTCTATGAGGCCACCATCACCCTAATACCAAAACCTGACAAAGATGCCACAAAAAAAGAAAACTACAGGCCAATATCACTGATGAACATAGATGCAAAAATCCTTAACAAAATTCTAGCAATCAGAATCCAACAACACATTAAAAAGATCATACATCATGACCAAGTGGGCTTTATCCCAGGGATGCAAGGATTCTTCAATATCCGCAAATCAATCAATGTAATACACCACATTAACAAATTGAAAAATAAAAGTCATGATTATCTCAATAGATGCAGAGAAAGCCTTTGACAAAATTCAACATCCATTTATGATAAAAACTCTCCAGAAAGCAGTAATAGAAGGAATATACCTCAACATAATAAAAGCTATATATGACAAACCCACAGCAAACATTATCCTCAATGGTGAAAAATTGAAAGCATTTCCCCTAAAGTCAGAAATAAAACAAGGGTGCCCACTTTCACTACTAGTATTCAACATAGTTTTGGAAGTTTTGGCCACAGCAATCAGAGCAGAAAAAGAAATAAAAGGAATCCAAATTGGAAAAGAAGAAGTAAAACTCTCACTGTTTGCAGATGACATGATCATCTACATAGAAAACCTTAAAGGCTCCACCAGAAAATTACTAGAGCTCATCAATGAACATAGTAAAGTGGCAGGATATAAAATCCACACACAGAAATCCCTTGCATTCCTATACACTAATAATGAGAAAATAGAGAAATTAAGGAAACAATTCCAGTCACCATTGCAACAAAAAGAATAAAATACTTAGGAATATATCTACCTAAAGAAATGAAAGACCTATATATAGAAAACTATAAAAAACTGGTGAAAGAAATCAAAGAGGACACTAATAGATGGAGAAATATACTGTGATCATGGATCGGAAGAATCAATATAGTGAATATGAGTATACTACCCAAAGCACTCTATAGATTCAGTGCGATCCCTATCAAGCTGCCAATGGTATTTTTCACAGAGCTAGAACAAATAATTTCACAATTTGTATGGAAATACAAAAAACCTCAAATAGCCAAAGCGATCTTGAGAAAGAAGAATGGACCTGGAGGAATCAACCTGCCTGACTTCAGGCTCTACTACAAAGCCACAGTCATCAAGACAGTATGGTACTGGCACAAAGACAGAAATATAGATCAATGGAACAAAATAGAAAGCCCAGAGATAAATCTACATACCTATGGACACCTTATTTTTGACAAAGGAGGCAAGAATATACAATGGAGAAAAGACAATCTCTTTAACAAGTGGTGCTGGGAAACCTGGTCAACCACTTGTAAAAGAATGAAACTAGAACACTTTCTAACACCATACACAAAAATAAACTCAAAATGGATTAAAGATCTAAACGTAAGACCAGAAACTATAAAACTCTTAGAGGAGAACATAGGCAAAACACTTTCCGACATAAATCACAGCAGGATCCTCTATGACCCACCTCCCAGAATATTGGAAATAAAAGCAAAAATAAACAAATGGGACCTAATTAAACTTAAAAGCTTCTGCACAACAAAGGAAACTATAAGCAAGGTGAAAAGACAGCCTTCAGAATGGGAGAAAATAGTAGCAAATGAAGCAACTGACAAAGAATTAATCTCAAAAATATACAAGCAACTCCTGCAGCTCAACTCCAGAAAAATAAATGACCCAATCAAAAAATGGGCCAAAGAACTAAACAGACATTTCTCCAAAGAAGACATACACGTGGCTAACAAACACATGAAAAGATGCTCAACATCACTCATTATCAGAGAAATGCAAATCAAAACCACAATGAGGTACCATTTCATGCCAGTCAGAATGGCTGCTATTCAAAAGTCTACAAGCAATAAATGCTGGAGAGGGTGCGGAGAAAAGAGAACCCTCTTACACTGTTTGTGGAAATGCAAACTAGTACAGCCACTATGGAGAACAGTGTGGAGATTCCTTAAAAAACTGGAACTAGAACTGCCATATGACCCAGCAATCCCACTGTTGGGCATACACACCGAGGAAACCAGAATTGAAAGAGATACGTGTACCCCAATGTTCATCGCAGCACTGTTTATAATAGCCAGGACATGGAAGCAACCTAGATGTCCATTAGCAGACGAATGGATAAGAAAGCTGTGGTACATATACACATTGGAGTATTACTCAGTATTACATTTGAATCAGTTCTAATGAGGTGGATGAAACTGGAGCCTATTATACAGAGTGAAGTAAGCTAGGAAGAAAAACACCAATACAGTATACTAACGCATATATATGGAATTTAGAAAGAAGGCAATAATAATCCTGTATGAGAGACAGCAAAAGAGACACAGATGTATAGAACAGTCTTTTGGACTCTGTGGGAAAGGGAGAGGGTAGGATGATTTGGGAGAATGGCATTGAAACATGTATAATATCATATGTGAAATAAATCACCAGTCCAGGTTCGATGCATCATACAGGATGCTTGGGGCTGGTTCACTGGGATGACTCACAGAGATGGTGTGGGGAGAGAGGTGAGAGGGGGATTCAGGATGGGGAACATGTGTACACTCGTGGTGGATTCATGTTGATCTATGGTGAAACCAATACAATATCATAAAGTAATTAGCCTCCAATTAAAATAAATAATTTTTTTAGAAAAAGAACATTTTTGACTGCTGGCAATAGGTCAAAATATCAATATTAACAGAAGTCTGAAAAAAGTTGATTCCAACCCACATGGATGACTTTGAGGGTACAAGACTTCAGTGGAGGAATAACTGCATATATAGTGGAAATAGCAAGAAAATTAGAAGTGGAGCCTGAAGATGTTCCTGAATTGCTGCAATCTCATGATAAAACTTTCACAGATGAGGAGCTCCTTCCTTTGGATGAGCAAGGAAAGTGGTTCCTTAAAATGGAATCTAACACTGGGGAAGATGCTATGAAAATTGTTGAAATAACGGAAAAGAATTTAGAAAATTACATAAACTTAGTTGATAAAGCAGCAGCAGCACCAGAGAAGACTGACTCCAAGTTTGAAAGAACTTCAACTGTGGGTAGCTGCTATGAAACAGCACTGCATGCTACAGAGAAATTGTTCATGAAAGAGTCCATCAATTCAGCTGTCTTATTTCAAGAAATTTCCACAGACACCCCAACTTTCAGCAACCACCATCCTGATCCGTCAGCAGCCAATAACGAGGCGGCAAGACCCTCTACCAGCAAAAATTACAGTTAGCTAAAGGCTCAGATATTTTTTAGCAATATAGTAAATTTAACTTAAGGTATGTTCATTGTTTATGAGACATAATGCTACTGTACTCTTAATAGACTACAGTGTAATGTAAACAGGACTTTCATATGCACTGGAAAACAAAACAATTTCTGTGACTCATTTTCTTGCTATATTTGCTTAATAGTGGTGGTCTGGAACTGGACCAACAATCTCTCCAAGGTATGCCTTATCCATATCTGTCTGTTTTCTCTTCTTGTGCCCCTAACTGGAAAAGCAGCTTCACACTGTGAAATCAGCATTCAGCAGCCTCCACACCAGCATACTGTCAAGATAAAAACAAACAAACAAAAAGCACTCTGCCTCTATCTGCAGAATTAAACTTTTTCAATATGAAAATATAATCGCTTGTTAAGTAGAAGATAAGAGCTGCTGTGTATCCAAAGTGATATGTTCATGCTAAGTGAACTCTGTAAATTATTTTCCCTGACAAACAAAGATGTTTTTAACTATACTCCTGAAAGGAAATTGGACTCTGTGGTATCTGATGTGGTAATCCACAAAAATTAGCTACTCTTTATGTTCATGAAAATTACACTCCATACCTTCTCCTCAATATCCAAAAACATTTTTCCTACACCCAAAGTCTGTGATTATGATAAAGAAACAAGCTAAGTAGTCTAAATTAAAATGCTTATATTAAAATCCTGAAGAACTGGAATACAAAAAAAATAATTCTCTGATTATGCCACAAGTTTACAGGTGAACAGTGATTAAAGCTGCTAAATCTACAGAAAGGAAGAGATGATTTTATGTTAGAGATGATTTACTTACAGATGAGTTTTTTTTTTTTTTCCCTACATGCCATTGTTAGAAGATATTCCAAATGAAAGATAAAGGACCTTGGGAGGGTTAGTGATATGGAAGCTATACATTTCTTCCACTAGAAATCTCAAAGGAGTTCTCACCTAAAATAAGAGTGAAATAAATTTAACTAGTTTGAAATGTTAAGTATGTCTTTGAAATTGAGGCTGATACATAATGGAATGCAGAAATACTTACATTTTTACCCTACTTTTGATATAAATTCTAAATGAAATATTTAAAGCTTCAAAAAGGTTACAGCTCTCCAATTTTAAAAAAAAATGGACACAAATGTTTCTATGGCTGTTTTGTAATCAAGGTGCACCTCACCTGAGGCTCGCTACTCAGTTTGATTAGAACTTGGCTTAGTTCAGGAAAGAAAAGTTTGGAAGGTGATTATTCATGTGTACTACCAAAAATCAGACAGAAATGTGAACCTTGGAAAAAAACACAATATATGAAGTTATTCTCAGACAGACTCATCTTTCTGGAACTCACCAATACCTATAATTTTAAGAGTGCTCTCTGAACCAAATCAAGCAACCGCTTTTCAGTTAATTTTCTTATTCTTGTAATTCCACAATCACACATATACATATTCTTTAAAAACTTATAAAGTGGTTCTGTGGTTAAAGTAGGAGTCTATTTATGTAGATATTGAGAGTATCATCAGTTTCAAGCACTTCTTGCTGTATCTCACACAGTGCATGGAATATAATAAATGTTGAAAACAGAGACGAGACAGGTAAGATGAATGAAACAAATGGATGGATAAGGGATAGATAAAATGAGGAGATCAAGACGGTTCTGAAGGCCTGAATTTAACCTGGGAGGAAAGAGAATAACATGAAATGGAAGAAACAGAAAAAAAAAAATAGTTGTAGATATGAAGAACAATTTTCATCATGTTCACAATGTAGATACAAACCAGATCTGACTTGTGTATATATCCCTAGGCCTTGAAGTGTGGATAGTAGAATCTTTTACAGTTGACTCTTGAACAACATGGGTCTGAACTGCACAGGGCCACTTATATGTGGATTTTTCCCAGTAAATATATCCTATAGTACCATACGATTCTAACTTGGTTGAATCCTAGGATGTGGAACTGTAGATATAAGGGGCCTACTGTAAATTTACAGGTGGATTTTCAACTGTGCCCCTCAACCCTGCATTGTTCAAGGGTCAAACATAGTTTAAACCATATGAAACTGTCTGATCTACAAAAAAGGCCATTGCATATGGTTCGGCTGAAGATAAATATTTTTATAGTCAATGCTAATTAACTATTTATTCTCCTCCTCCCAACCATGACTTGGATAAACATGCCAGGAATTGGACAATTGGTAAGTTCGTCTAAAGATGCTATAGGACTGCTTGAGATCACACTGCTAGTCACAGGTGGAGCAGGAGTCAGCAGTCAGGGTTTACCTCTAGTTCAATCCTCCTTCTATAACACAATTTTGACAGTGAGATGGTTCAAAGAAGAAACAAAGTGAAAAGAAGAGCAAATGTCACACTTAGCTGCCACTCAGGATTTCACTGAGGGACAAAATCGTATCTACCAAAATAGAGCACCTTTCTACCTCATGCACCAGAGAACAAGGGAATAAAAGTGAGTCAGCAGAAAGAATGACAGTTCCCTTAATTTCCATGAGTTAGTGGCATTTTTTAGAGTAAATTCCAAGTTTGCCAAATTCAAGAGTCTGCTGGTGATTAGTCAACGAGATTGACAATAAGGGATACTTAAAAGAGTTATGGTCCTGCTATGACACATCTTTCAGGGTTGGACAGGAGAACCAGTGCCATTATTACTGTCCTGAAAAAATGAGTTCGCACCATTCACAGTACTGCTCCTCTTTTCAGCTGGGAGTTAAAGACAGATTTCCAAGTTTCACGGGAGCATCATTAGCAAATTTAATGAGAGATCAATCATGGAGGACATGGAGGAAGAACAAAAAACCTTAGATACTTAACTATAAATTGTAACTGTAAAGAATATAGTTAAGTATCTGATCAACCCAGACTACTCACAGAAGCACATGATATTGGCCAGGGTTGAGGTGGGAGTATGCTGAAAGCTGACTTGAAAATTTTTCACAGACAGATCTCTTTAATAGACTCAAACTTGCTAATGCAGTCCAAGAGGCTGTTACTGTAAGCATCCATGATGATCAGTGGGCATCTCAATGTGGTTGAATGTCCTCAAGACTTTTCTCCCTGAGATTTTCTGGTGAGCCTGTTAAAAATCCATGAACGGCCAGGCTGCGTATGGTGAGCAGCAGGTGCTAAGATAACTTGGGCTGTAGAGTAAGAGAAAATCTTTTGTTCCCATCATCATGAGGTGTTAAGGTTATAAAACTTGGAGCTGAAAATCAGTCAACAATAACAAAAACCTGCTGCACTAACCAAAATAGATTCTATATGTGAAAAAGAAAATTACTTTTTCTCACTCAGTTTGTGCTCCAAGGGGAAAAAAACACAGGAAATACTGGGTGAGTGTTGCAACTATCTGCAGTTAATGGTAATGCTAAATGGAACACTATTATTTTAAGTAATTACAAAGACTTTTCAAAAGCCTTCAATAATGGTTTCAGTAATTTTTAACCCTAGCTTTGGATTGCAAATACAGAATACCAGACCACCTGATCTGCCTCTTGAGAAATCTGTATGCAGGTCAGGAAGCAACAGTTAGAACTGGACATGGAACAACAGACTGGTTCCAAAGAGGAAAAGGAGTACGTCAAGGCTGTATATTATCACCCTGTTTATTTAACTTCTATGCAGAGTACATCATGAGAAACGCTGGACTGGAAGAAACACAAGCTGGAATCAAGATTGCCGGGAGAAATATCAATAACCTCAGATATGCAGATGACACCACCCTTATGGCAGAAAGTGAAGAGGAACTCAAAAGCCTCTTGATGAAAGTGAAAGTGGAGAGTGAAAAAGTTGGCTTAAAGCTCAAGATTCAGAAAACGAAGATCATGGCATCCGGTCCCACCACTTCAAGGGAAATAGATGGGGAAACAGTGGAAACAGTGTCAGACTTTATTTTTCTGGGCTCCAAAATCACTGCAGATAGTGATTGCAGCCATGAAATTAAAAGACGCTTACTCCTTGGAAGGAAAGTTATGACCAACCTAGATAGCATATTAAGAAGCAGAGACATTACTTTGCCAACAAAGGTCCATCTAGTCAAGGCTATGGTTTTTCCTGTGGTCATGTATGGATGTGAGAGTTGCACTGTGAAGAAGGCTGAGCGCCGAAGAATTGATGCTTTTGAACTGTGGTGTTGGAGAAGACTCTTGAGAGTCCCTTGGACTGCAAGGAGATCCAACCAGTCTATTCTGAAGGAGATCAGCCCTGGGATTTCTTTGGAAGGAATGATGCTAAAGCTCAAACTCCAGTACTTTGGACACCTCATGCGAAGAGTTGACTCATTGGAAAAGACTCTGATGCTGGGAGGGATTGGGGGCAGGAGGAGAAGGGGACGACAGAGGATGAGATGGCTGGATGGCATCACTGACTTGATGGACGTGAGTCTGAGTGAACCCCGGGAGTTGGTGATGGACAGGGAGGCCTGGTGTGCTACGATTCATGGGGTCGCAAAGAGTCGGACACGACTGAGTGACTGATCTGATCTGATCTTGGATTGCAAATACATCTTTACTTTTTTTTAATCAAATTTAGATGGCTAATAGTTGGAGAAACACAATGAAGTGCCTCTTAAATTTAGCCTTTTCTATATTTTTGCCAGGGCTAAATTGCAAGCACTATATCAGTGAGTTGTAAAAATCAAATAAAAAAATTAAATTTAGCATAGTATTTACAATGGTGATTTCTCATTCTAATAATATTGGGAGCTCATAAAATTTAAGGTGTGCAAATATAGCAGATTTGTTAGACTTATTTTTAAATTTATGGGCATCAACAAATATTATAGTTTGCAAATATTTTATTTGATCCAATTTTTAAAAATATGCCTAGCAATTTGCTTAAAACATTGACAGGCTTCCATTTTATTGGTTGGTAGATGAGCTTTTATTTGTAAATGCATTATGTCTATGTTTAAGCTGCTTCTTTGGCTTTCGAGTTTATGTTTAAATGCAGAAACATAAAAAGGAGATAACTAAAAGATATTTCAAGATCTGAGAGGCAATTTTGAAAGTTTTACTAAACCCCAAGCTAAATCTTCACCAGCAACAGAAACTCTTGTTAGTAAAGAATGATTAAGTACCAAAATAATAATAATAATAATAAAATCACCATCAAGTCTTTCTAAGGGTTACTAGAGCTGTAATTGCACCCAACAACACAACAACCATTACTAACAACTTTTAATGTTCATTAATTATGAGCATTTGTCATAATTGAACAAAGGAATCCTTCTTCTTCTCCCTAATTGAGAAGGTCTGGAAGGGGCCTGAGATTCTGCATTTCCAGCATCTCATGGGTATGATGCTCTTCTGATCCAAAGGCCAGACTTTGAGGATCAAAAGTCTATTATGTACTAAGCACTATGTAAGGCCTATGTTTTTACACTGAACTTTCTTAACCACCCTATGATACAGGTAGCATTATTTCTACCCATCAGTGGAGGAAACTGAGTAAAAGAGAGATTTCAAATAACCAGCAAGTGACAGAAGCAAAATATGAACTCATGCCTCTTTGAAGTCAAAGGCCCTGGGTCTATAATATTTCACTGCCTTCATTTCTTGAGAAAAGAATTTCTAAATACTAATAATTAATGTTATCTACAAACAACAATCTAATCCAGAATGAATCGATTCAAATCAATGGCAGAGCAGTTTTAAAAATTCACTGCTTAGGTTCCACTGCAGTATACTTCTTTTTCAATAAATGTGCTAGGAATTGAGAATTCTAAATATCTTTGCATCTCCACAGGTGACTCTTGGAATCACTAAAGTTATTCGTTATTCTATCTGAATAAAAACTCACTGCAATAAATGCCATCTACATTCCATTTGTTACTAAAAATGGCAAGTATATGGTGTGGATGCAGATCAAGTATGTTGGCCTGAGGGAAAACACATCACCTTTAGAAAAGTTTAGATGTTTATTTAGTATTTTATATTGGATAACACACAAAATGTAACCTTTCAATTAGCCCTAGGCCTGCACTATAGTCCTTTCAAATTCTCCCTTATTTCATGAAAGCCTCTGATCCAAAACGTGGCGGCGTATCCGCGCCGTAATACAGGCCACCATTCTATTCTAAAAACTCCCTAGGAAGCCAAAACATTGGATGAGGCTGGCTCTGATAGGATTCTTTTCCTGCCTACTTCCAGGCTGTTTTGAAGGCAAGCACTTGTGGTCACAAAATATATGATTAGTGACAGTCCCTCCTCATGATCATTATCATGTTTTCTAGCATTGAATAGAGCAGTCTTCTCTCTACAATTCCACTTTTACTGGCAAATTTTCCAGTAGAACCAACCATTACAAAGGATTTTTACACTGAACTATTTGGGCAAGGTGGAACAATGATGTTTATGAAGAAACCTCAGTAACGCAAAAGTAGTGCTTAACAAAAATAAATGACATACAGAGTGGGGCCTCACAGCATCAATTTTTACCAAAGTAGAAAGCTCTTAACTAACACATCATTGTTAATCAACTATACTCCAATACAAAATAAAAATTAAAAGGAAAAAGAATTCTACCAGCCTTCACAAGATTTCCACAGGTTGCCAGAAGCTTTTCAGCTGTCTTTCCATTACTTTTAGGCAGTAGTTGATATAGTAGTCAGCAGAGAAAACAGACTCATAACCAAGGTAGCATGTCATAAGTGATAAACTGAAACCAGTCAGTAAATCCATGCTTGGAAAAGATACATGAAAGTCAGAGATTCTACTATTTTTGTTAATGTAATTAGATATTCATATATAATCTTTCTTTTCATGTCTTCAGAACTCTGTTTTAAAACTCAAGTTTACCAGACAGAAGTCAAGCATACTCAATGTTAGCAGTCCCTTCTTCAAAGTATATAAAGAGCAGTGGCTTCAAGAGAAGATAACAGGAACCTGCCTAGTTGTCCAGTGGCTAAGACTCTGCCTCCCAGTGCATGGGGCCTGGGTTTGATCTCTTTTTAGGGAACTAGATCCTGCAGGCTGAAACTGAAAGATCCATCATGCTGCAACTAAGCCAAATAAATAGAGAAGATAATAAATTGTTTTCTAGAATAATCATAAATTCATGGCAAATTACTGCTGTATTCAAAAAGATCTGGCTGTCAGAAGGAGTACATGACACAAAGGTCCTCAACCACATCTTAAATTCACTATTACACACACAGAAATACTTTAACATGGGTAATTTTTAAAGGGACTCTTATTCTCAAGAGAACTCCGTATTGAATTTGGTGGGTACAATGCAGCACAATGGGCTTCTCTGGTGGCTCAGGGGTAAAGAATCGCCTGCTTATGCAGGAAACACAAGTTCAATCCCTGGGTTGGGAAGATCCCTTGGAGGAGGAAATGGCAACCCACTCCAGTATTCTTATCTGGGAAATCCCATGGACAGAGGAGCCTGGCAGGCTACAGTCCATGGGCTCCCAAGAGTTGGACACACTTTAAGCGACAATAGCAGTGCAACACAACACAACACAACACAGTACACAATGCACTACCTCACAATGAAAAGATTCCAAGTGTCGTAATTCTCAGTACATATGTATTGCATGTGCATATTTTAGTAAATAACCCCAAACTGAGCTCAAATTATCACTGAAAATATTCTGTTAATATGACACTTAAGAGTATTTATTAATAGAGACATCTCTTCTCTGCATATTTTATAGAGAAAACATTCATAATGTGGCCCCTGGACCAGGAGCAACAGCATCACCCAAGAGCTTGTTAGAAATGCAAAAGCTCAGAGTTCATCTCTGATCTACTGAATCAGTCTGTGCATTTTAACAAGGTCCCCAGTTGACTCATGGACACCTTAAAGCTTGAGAAACACTAATGCAGCAGTCATCCAGCTAGGTATTTCACATTAGCTAGATTTTATTCTTTTCATCATTACCATTTTATGGATGAATAAATAAGATTCAATAATAACTTCCCAAAAGTCATATAAATAGGAGGGGACCAATGCAGACCCAGGGACACCAGATACAAAAGTCCAACTTGTTTCTCTGCTGTGCTGTCCCCTTTAAGGTGAACATCTTATACAGAGGCTAGAGATAGATGTTGAATAGCATGCAAAGTTTAGTACACATTTTTCAGGAGATTCCTCAGAGTTCTCAACCGACCTTCAAAGGAGTCTATATCCTCCCAAAGTTTAATGCTCTCTTCTTGAAATTCTTATTTATAGGCATAGGAACAAACAATTGAAAAGCAAACCACAAAAATTTATTTTCTTAGCATTAATCCTTTAGTCCTTGAAATTTGAAGAGGGCCACTACAAATGATAAAGTCATATTCCAAGCAGCAATTTTCATTTTTATATGTCCTTTGAAAAATCTGTGATCATGCATTTTCCCCCTGCTGAGTTAAGGATGCTTAAGAAC
The DNA here is from genome assembly GCF_019923935.1 of Bubalus bubalis. Taxonomy (NCBI): domain Eukaryota; kingdom Metazoa; phylum Chordata; class Mammalia; order Artiodactyla; family Bovidae; genus Bubalus; species Bubalus bubalis. The sequence goes on along the minus strand of NC_059164.1, from coordinate 26,545,260 downwards.
TTTTAAATAAAAGGAGAAATGAAAACAAAGGACACTTTGTGCTGAAACTAAGCCTAACTAAATTCAGCTCATCACTACAGATTTTAAAAAGCAGAGTGGTCAAATATTTAGCTTTTGGAATTCATCTATTAGTATTATCTGGGTTGTAATATTAGCTCTACCGTATGTTGTATATATAATCTTTAGAAAGTCACGTGGTTTTCTAAATCTTAGTTTCCAAATGTAAATTGAAGAAAAGAATAGTACTGATTCCTATGTTTGTTGCTTTACTAAGTAAGATAATATGGACAGTGGGCCTAGTGAACTGCCTGACAATATAATAAGCACTCAATAACTGCAATCAGTTATTATTTTAAAAGTGCTATTATCTTACCAATAATTATTGTATTAATAAGTGACTTACAGAATTTTTCCAGGGTCCACAAAAGCTGTTAATCAGGTTTTTAAATCTTTGCAAATAAAAGGTTGGGCATCTGAGGAGTGAGCACTGGCTTAAAAGTAAAGAGAAAGAAGGGGAGGGGGAACCTAAACTCCTTTTAGTTACAATTTTAGGGTGAATTGGTGGTTCACAAAGTGTGATCTCCAAACCAACAGTTACACCTTGACTGGGGGCTTCTTAGAAAAAAGTCAATTCTCCAGTCTCTCTTCAAACCTACTAAACCAAAACTCTGGAGGCAGGACCAGTAATCTGTGTTATTTTACAAGACCTCCAGCTGATTCTGATGCATGTTGAAGCTGGAGATTCGCTGGGCAAAGACCATCTCTGAAAGCGAATATATCCCTACGCAGTCTCTAAAGGTCCCTCTTTAGTGTGTGGACACCCAAGGCTGTCATTAAATCTCTTGTGATCTGTGACATATGTAATCATAAAGATCTTCCCAGGAAGAGATGAGACTGTGGAGGCAGAGAAAAATGCATATTTGCATAAATATGCAGCTCTCAACTTCCTAGAGTTAGGTTATAATCCTCCTAGAACTCCCCCACACCTCACTAAAGGGGATTAATTTAATCACTAAATTATGTAGCGCCGTGAACATTTGCATCAAAATAACTATCATCATTTTCTATAGAAATAAATTTCAAGCATCTGATCCTAGCCTAAGGCCTGTACTTTACTAGGGCAAACTAAACATCTATTTAGGCTTAAAGAAGAGAGGTGTCAATGAATAAGTACAGTGAGAGACAGCGTAAAGCATAGAGGTGACTGTGAACCCCTGCTGCCCATTTTCCTATCCCAGCTCCCTCAGGTACAAGCTCTGTGACCTTGAGCAACCAATGAAACATCATTTGCCCCAGTCTTTATCTACTCCAAGGGGAAAATAGTAGTAGTACTCATAAGATGTCAGAGATTAAGGAAATTCATACATGTAGAACATATAGGACAGTGCCTGATGGCTAGTAAAGGCTCAATAAATGTTCATTTTCAAGAAGATACATGAAACAGAACAAAAATATTGGTTTCTTTTTTTTTTCCCTTTCAGTGTTTTCTACTTTTTTTTTAAATTTTATTTTATTTAACTTTACAATATTGTATTCATTTTGCCATATATCAAAATATTGGTTTCTTTAATGTTAGTCTTATGAAAAGAAAAATGCCTCATGTTTGGACACGCAGTGACATCTACCACAAGGCCACAATGTTTATGTGGTTACTATTACCTAATCACTCACTTCACGTACTTTTGTCAGGTTTTGTTTTTCAACCAGATCTCTGAGAATAACTGAGGACAAAGGCCTTTCTTATGTTTCCTTGAATCCTCCACTGTGTCATCTTCATAATAGCTGCTTAACACACATCTATCTGTGATGATGCAACATGAGCAGAAAAAATAATAATTATAAAATGCAAAAGTCATGATTCATTTGTTTTTAAAAAGATAGCCACAAAATTAGAAATATATTCATGTAACTTAAGTAGTACTAAACTTATTTTAAATTTATTAAATATATTGCTAAAAAGACATATACCCATCAAGTAATTTCTAGAGTATCAACCATAACAACTCAACTCAGTTGTTTAATGGAGCTAGAGACAAATCACCTTCTTTAAATATTATAAAAAACCTATTTCTCAAGGACATAAAGCCTGTTTATGGCATTGCACATAAAGACTGATGAAGGTTATACCATCTAGCCCTCTAAAACTTCTTTAGGTTGTTGCACTGATGCTCCAACAGAGATAAAAAAGAAAACTATTACCTGAAATAAAACCTCAGCTTCAATCTGCTGCCATATTTCCAGCCATTCCTTATCAAACCTAACTATAAACAGTATCTTCAAACTACAGTCCAGTCTAATTTATGATTTATCTCCCCAGTTCTCCTGTCTCTCTGTCCTGGAATGCTTCAGTCTCTCAGAGAAGCAGCATCATGTTTCACAAGTTTAGTTTAGAAACAGTCACTGCAGATCCACTGCAAATGGGACATTGTTCCCTTGCTTGACTGTGATGTGGAGACAGGGCAGGCATATCACTGTATCCAGAGTACAATGGCTTCCTTGCCCACATTTCCTTCCTCTCTGTTTCACTCACTAACAGCGCAGCTACCAGTTTCTATAGCACCTGTCACCAGGGAACTGTCCAACATAATTTGGCAAAGGAATTATTTCACCCTGTAAGAAAAGAGGATAGGAAGATACTAAAAAGAATAATCTCTTGCTGGGATGTTGGCCATCTAATTAATTTCAGAAGGGTATTGATTCTGTCCACTTAGATTAACTTCACTTTTATATACAACCAAATTATAGATTCAAATTAACCAATACAGGCCACTGAAACACCTCCAAAAATGTATCAAATATCTCTAAATGAAATGTTGGACATGAATGTGTTTGCAGTCCAATCTGGATTGCTATTTTCTATTTTAACATGAGTTTCTAGCACAAAAAGGATAAACTGAGGTGTATTAAGTATAGTGGCAACCCACTCCAGTGTTCTTGCCTGGAGAATCCCAGGGGCAGGGGAGCCTGGTGGGCTGTCGTCTATGGGGTCGCACAGAGTCGGACACGACTGAAGCGACTTAGCAGCAGCAGTGGCAGCAGCAAGTATAGTGGAGGCCACATGATTTAGCAAACAAAGCAAGCAGAAACTTTCTAATGCTCATTAAGAGTATTTTATTATTCCAGATATTTGTAAAATATTCAGGAGTAGTACTTTAAATTAAATTGTTGGCATGTGTAATAATTTTTCACCTAAGACATAACACATTATAAAATCATTTACATATATTAAAATCCAAATATTCCAAAGTTCACACATGGTGACAAGGATATCAAATTTTGAATCCTAAGTTTGGCTAACCAATATCTGGTTAGTATATTCCACATCTTTACTAAATGCTGAGCAAGAGGAAATGAAGTAACTATTTGGATCTGAGTCTTAATAATTTTCAGTGTCAGGTCATAAATCTCTTGACAGGAAAATATTAAATTCTGAAATCACTTCTCAAAGAATCAGCAGCATTGTTTTCTTCAGCGTATGTGCTGCTGCTGCGAAGTCACTTCAGTCGTGTCCGACTATGTGCGACCCCATAGACGGAAGCCCACCAGGCTCCCCCGCCCCTGGGATTCTCCAGGCAAGAATACTGGAGTGGGTTGCCATTTCCTTCTCCAATGCATGAAAGTGAAAAGTGAAAGTGAAGTCGCTCAGTCGTGTCCAACTCTTAGCAACCCCATGGACTGCAGCCTACCAGGCTCCTCCATCCATGGGATTTTCCAGGCAAGAGTACTGGAGCGGGGTGCCATTGTCTTCGAGCGTATATGCTACAGAGCACCAATTTTGTTATCTCTGCTGCTGCTGCTGCTGAGTTAGTGTGAATATAATTGAGTCAGAAAAACATAGGATGGACGAAATCACTCATCCATACATTTCTACTAACTTTCCACTTGACTGCCTTGCTGGCCTGTTTCTCATGTAATTATCACTAATATTGAATATTCTTTGTCTGAAATTGGCTAAAACATTCTTAAAATGCACAGATGACAGAAAACTCAGATAGTGAAGATATGTTTTCTTTGTAAACTTGAACATTTCACAGAACTGTTTTCAAAGAACAGGATAAAGCAATACGTAATCATGCATTTAAGAAAATAGACATCTTCCATGTAATTTTCCAAATCTCCATGAATAATAAGAAAATAAATCTGAAAAAGTTTTAATGGTTGTGAAGAATAAAGCAGATAGAACTTTCAGTGCACAAACATTTTGTCCTTTTAGAAATAAACACTCAACATCCTTAATCAACCCACTAAACTGTTAGCAAATTGTGTTCCTTGAACCTTTTCACAGGGACCATTTTATCTTACAAGACTGAAGAAGGTAAGATATGAAGATTTCTTAACATGATTACTATTCAGAAGCTAAAAATAGATAGCCAAGAAAATTGAGATCAAGCAACTTCCTAACACAAACCTGACCTTATTCAACAGACTGATCTTTATTAGTCCCTTGTGAAGATCTAGGGGGCTGTGAATCTTCTTCTAAGAGTAAAAGACCACACATAAGACACAGAGCCCTAAGGGCAATTTGCATGTAAAATAATTAAGCTTGCAAAAGATTAGAAATTACCTAATGTCTGTTAATAGAAAACCTGTTAAATTTTAGAAAAATACACACAAGGAAATACTATGTAGCTGTGAAAAAAGGAGGAGGCAGGGTGGTACTTCTACATATGGAAAAAACTCTGTGAAGTACTATCAGGGGAATAAAAGCAAGGCATAGAAAATATGTTATGTTTATATTTAATACACACACACACAGCACTGCAGAAGATTCTGAAGGACCATATAAGAAACAGGTATCAGTGACTAATTCAGGAGAGACAAAAACACCAAGCAAAAGCAGGGGATATATATAGACTTTTCACTCTGTGGCTTTTCTATCTCTGAATTTTGTACCTTCACATCTAATACATTTTTTAAAATCATATCTAGTAGCACTAGGGAAAGACTATTGTCTGTGTCCAATAATGTTCAGCCAAGCTAGCAGTTTTCCTCATTTAACTGCATGCCCTACAAAGAGTCAGGACAAAAAGCCTGACAAGATGCAAATAATTCCCATTTCATCTTCTCTTCACTCACTGGGAAACTCCACATATTAAAGACTGTTTTAACTTTGAATAAACATCTTTTCTATCAACTATTTCTTGGATTATTTAAAGTAAATTTCCCATGGCAGCACAAAGAAGGTGGTTTGGTGGCAATAGTCACTTCCCTTCCAAATTAATTCCCATCAGCCTCTTTACAAAAGCTTCCCCAAATAAGCACATATTCTAAGTTTTAAAAAGGTGCCTTCAATGGAAAGACAGCTCCAAAGCCAGTACTTTCATCTCTAAGTCTCTTTAATTAGAAAGTCTAAGGCCAGAGTACACACCACACTTGAGAGAAAAAATTCCCATTTGGTACAGTCCTCCTAGATTGCATGACAATCTAAAGGTTTTGAGTAGGCAAGATAGATGTGGTATGAGAGGGCTGTGAGGAGAGTCTGCCCAAGTCTGAACTCTGGATTTTCCACTTAGTAAATTTGTGCAACTTACATGGACTCTGTATGTCTCTCTCATCTATAAAATATGGATTAATAATACTATCTAATCTTATAGCACAGTTTTTGATTCCGCAGGATGCAACCCATTACGATGAGTGATAAAATGAATTTTCTGGTTCACAACTGGCATTTATTTAAATGAATGAAACAAAATAATATAGAAAAATGAGTTTTAAACATAGTAAAAGTGTATCATAAATTTTACTATTCATATACCATATATACACAGAGGGATTACATCCTATTAAGTCTCAATTTCTCTTTGGGGGTCATGTTCAAAAGTTTAAAGCCTCTTCTCTATGAGGGTTGACTATGAGGGATAAATGTCCTCATATTAATACAAATACCAAGTAGTTAGTACAATGCCTGGCACTTAAGAACTCTGTTAACTTCTGTGATCTTTGTTATAATAATGATAACTTATCTTTGTCATCATCATCATCTGCAGAAATCAGATTATACAAATCTTTAGTTCAGTTCAGTTCAGTTGCTCAGTTGTGTCCGACTCTTTGTGACCCCATGAATTGCAGCACGCCAGGCCTCCATGTCCATCACCAACTCCCAGAGTTTACCCAAACTCATGTCCATTGAGTCAGTGATGCCATCCAGCCATCTCATCCTCTGTCACCCCCTTCTCCTCTTCCCCGAATCCCTCCCAGCATCAGGGTCTTTTCCACTGAGTCAACTCTTCACACGAGGTGGCCAAAGTATTGGAGTTTCAGCTTTAGCATCAGTCCTTCCAATGAACACCCAGGACTGATCTCCTTTAGAATGGACTGGTTGGATTTCCTTGCAGTCCAAGGGACTCTCAAGAATCTTCTCCAACACCACAGTTCAAAAGCATCAATTCTTCAGCATTCAGCTTTCTTCACAGTCCAACTCTCACATCCATACATGACCACTGGAGAAACCATAGCCTTAACTACACAGATCTTTGTTGGCAAAGTAATGTCTCTGCTTCTTAATATGCTATCTAGGTTGGTCATAACTTTCCTTCCAAGGAGTAAGCGTCTTTGAATTACATGGCTGCAATCACCATCTGCAGTGATTTTAGAGCCCCCCCCAAAATAAAGTGTGACACTGTTCCCACTGTTTCCCCATCTATTTCCCATGAAGTGATGGGACCAGATGCCATGATCTTCGTTTTCTGAATGTTGAGCGTTAAGCCAACTTTTTCACTCTCTTCTTTCACTTTCATCAAGAGGCTTTTTAGTTCCTCTTCACTTTCTGCCATAAGGGTGGTGTCATCTGCATATGTGAGGTTATTGATATTTCTCCCGGCAATCTTGATTCCAGCTTGTGCTTCTTCCAGCCCAGCATTTCTCATGATGTACTCTGCATATAAGTTAAATAAGCAGAGTGAAAATATACAGCCTTGACGTACTCCTTTTCCTATTTGGAACCAGTCTGTTGTTCCATGTCCAGTTCTAACTCTTGCTTCCTGACCTGCATACAGGTTACTCAGGAGGCATGTCAGGTGCTCTGGTATTCCCATCTCTAGAAGAATTTTCCACAGTTTGCTGTGGTCCACACAGTCAAAGGCTTTGGCATAGTCAATAAAGCATAAATAGATGTTTTCCTGGAATTCTCTTACTTTTTGATGATCCAGCGGATGTTGGCAATTTTTCCTAATTTCTTTTTTTCTTTTTTTTTGATTTTGGATTTATTATTTTTTTAATTTTATTTTATTTAACTTTACAATATTGTATTGGTTTTGCCATATATCAAAATGAATCTGTCACAGGTATACATGTGTTCCCCATCCTGAACCCTCCTCCCTCCTCCCTCCCCATACCATCCCTCTGGGTTGTCCCAGTGCACCAGCCCCAAGCATCCAGTATCGTGCATCGAACCTGGACTGGCGACTCATTTCATACATGATATTATACATGTTTCAATGCCATTCTCCCAAATCATCCCACCCTCTCCCTTTCCCACAGAGTCCAAAAGAATGTTCTATACATCAGTGTCTCTTTTGCTATCTCGTATACAGGGTTATTGTTACCATCTTTCTACATTCCATATATATGCGTTAGTATACTGTATTGGTGTTTTTCTTTCTGGTTTACTTCACTCTGTATAATAGGCTCCAGTTTCATCCACCTCATTAGAACTGATTCAAATGTATTCTTTTTAATGGCTGAGTAATACTCCATTGTGTATATGTACCACAGCTTTCTTATCCATTCATCTGATGATGGACATCTAGGTTGCTTCCATGTCCTGGCTATTATAAACAGTGCTGCGATGAACACTGGGGTACACGTGTCTCTTTCAATTCTGGTTTCCTTGGTGTGTATGCCCAGCATGGGGTTGCTGGATCATAAGGCAGTTCTATTTCCAGTTTTTTAAGGAATCTCCACACTGTTCTCCATAGTGGCTGTACTAGTTTGCATTCCCACCAACAGTGTAAGAGGGTTCCCTTTTCTCCACACTCTCTCCAGCATTTATTGCTTGTAGACTTTTGGATCGCAGCCATTCTGACTGGCGTGAAATGGTACCTCATAGTGGTTTTGATTTGCATTTCTCTGATAATGAGTGATGTTGAGCATCTTTTCATGTGTTTGTTAGCCATCTGTATGTCTTCTTTGGAGAAATGTCTAGTTCTTTGGCCCATTTTTTGATTGGGTCATTTATTTTTCTGGAATTGAGCTGTAGGAATTGCTTGTATATTTTGAGATTAGTTGTTTATCTGTTGCTTCATTTGCTATTTGATCTCTGGTTCCTCTGCCTTTTCTAAAACCAGCTTGAACATCTGGAAGTTCACGGTTCACATATTGCTGAAGCCTAGCTTGGAGAATTTTGAGCATTGCTTTACTAGTGTGTGAGATGAGTGCCATTGTGCGGTAGTTTGAGCATGCTTTGGCATTGCCTTTCTTTGGGATTGGAATGAAAATGGACATTTTCCAGTCCTGTGGCCACTGCTGAGTTTTCCAAATTTGCTGGCATATTGAATGCAGCACTTCCACAGCATCATCCTTCAGGATTTGAAATAGCTCAACTGGAATTCCATCACCTCCACTAGCTTTGTTCATAGTGATGCCTTCTAAGGCCCACTTAACTTCACATTCCAGGATGTCTGGCTCTAGGTGAGTGATCACACCATCGTGATTATCTGGGTCGTGAAGATCTTTTTTGTACAGTTCTTCTGTGTATTCTTGCCACTTCTTAATATCCTCTGCTTCTGTTAGGTCTGTACCATTTCTGTCCTTTATCGAGCCCATCTTTGCATGAAATGTTCCCTTGGTATCTCTAATTTTCTTGGAGAGATCTCTAGTCTTTCCCATTCTACTGTTTTCATCTATTTCTGTGCATTGATCACTGAGGAAGGCTTTCTTATCTCTCCTTGCTATTCTTTGGAACTCTGCATTCAGATGCTTATATCTTTCCTTTTCTCCTTTGCTTTTCACTTCTCTTCTTTTCACAGCTATTTGTAAGGCCTCCTCAGACAGCCATTTTACCTTTTTGCATTTCTTTTCCATGGAGATGGTCTTCATCCCTGTTTCCTGTACAATGTCACAAACCTCCATCCATAGTTCATCAGGCACTCTGTCTATCATATCTATTCCCTTAAATCTATTTCTCACTTCCACCGTATAATCATAAGGGATTTGATTTAGGGCATATCTGAATGGTCTAGTGGTTTTCCCCACTTTCTTCAATTTAACTCTGAATTTGGCAATAAGGAGTTCATGATCTGAGCCACAGTCAGCTCCTGGTCTTGTTTTTGCTGACTGTATAGAGCTTCTCCATCTTTGACTGCAAAGAACATAATCAATCTGATTTCAGTGTTGAGGATCTGGCAATGTCCATGTGTAGAGTCTTCTCTTGTGTTGTTGGAAGAGCGTATTTGTTATGACTAGTGCATTCTCTTGGCAAAACTCTATTAGCCTTTGCCCTGCTTCATTCCGTACTCCAAGGCCAAATTTACCTGTTACTCCAGGTGTTTCTTGACTTCCTACTTTTGCATTCCAGTGCCCTATAATGAAAAGGACATCTTTTTTGGGTGTTAGTTCTATAAGGTCTTGTAGGTCTTCATAGAACCATTCAAATTCAGCTTCTTCAGTGTTACTGGTTGGGACGTAGTCTTGGATTACCTTGATACTGAATGGTTTGCCTTGGAAACGAACAGAGGTCATTCTGTCATTTTTGAGACTGCATCCAAGTACTGCATTTCTGACTCTTGTTAACCATGATGGCTATTCCATTTCTTCTAAGGGATTCCTGCACACAGTAGTAGACATAATGGTCATCTGAGTTAAATTCACCCATTCCAGTCCATTTTAGTTCACTGATTCCTAGAATGTCGACGTTCACTCTTGCCATCTCCTGTTTGACCACTTCCAATTTGCCTTGATTCATGGACCTAGCATTCCAGGTTCCTATGAAAAATTGCTCTTTACCGCTTTGGACCTTGTTTCTATCACCAGTCACATCCACAGCTGGGTATTGTTTTTGCTTTGGTTCTATCCCTTCATTCTTTCTGGAGTTATTTTTCCACTGATCTCCAGTAGCATACTAGGCACTTACTGATCTGGGGAGTTCCTCTTTCAGTATCCTATCATTTTACCTTTTCATACTGTTCATGGGGTTCTCAAGGCAAGAATACTGAAGTGGTTTCCCATTCCCTTCTCCAGGGGACCACATTCTGTCAGACCTCTCCACCATGACCTGTCCATCATGGGTGCCCCCACAGGGCATGGCTTAGTTTCATTGAGTTAGACAAGGCTGTGGTCCATGTGATCAGATTGGCTAGTTTTCTGTGATTATTTGTATCTTATGAAGATTAAAATACAAATCTTACTAAAGTTTAAATAACAATATTAAAATAGCTATAGAAATAACTGTCAGTGGTAACTTGGAAAACTTAAAAACAGAAAATAGAAATAATAAGTTTACTCAACATGATTTCAGGTAAGAGAGATACTGAATTTAGAAGCCCTCAGCAATCTGATAAATAATAAATGTGTGTGTGTGTGTGTGTGTGTGTGTGTGTGTGTGTGTGTGAAGGGAATTCATACAGGTTCATGATGACCTGGAATAAATATCAACTTCTCTTGCCTTTGATTCTATGCTTTCAAAGGAACAATCCATTATTAACACTACATCTCACCTGCAGCAATATGCAGAAGGCAGGGGACCGAATGAGATTCACCAACCCCTGGACAAGGACATCCCCAACTCTGAATATTAACTTGTGCACAGTAAGAAGAAACTAGAGGAGTTAAACGTGAGTATTGTATAATTTTTATTTTTATGCTCCTCATTGTACTTTGAAATATAAAACTGGCATTCTGATTTGCACATATGTTCCCTAGGAGTCTGGTGAGCATGAAGCGATTGCTGAGACACAGAGCAATTTCTTCTTTACTAGCCAAACCAAGTTTCAAGAACACATGGCTAGAATAATATGAGTACACTAAGAGATATTATCACCCTGAGAAGGCCTTCTGGGCCACCAAACACTGGCCGCCAAGGAAATATGCACATCCCAGTGGCTTTTAAGACTACTGTCCTGTTCAGTTCAGTCGCTCAGTCGTGTCCGACACTTTGCAACCCCATGATTGCAACACTCCAGGCCTCCCTGTCCATCACCAACTCCAGGACTTCACCCAAACTCATGTCCATCGAGTCAGTGATGCCATCCAGCCATCTCATCCTCTGTCGTCCCCTTCTCCTCCAGTGGCAGAACTCAATCTAAAACCTTGTGATAGAAAACCAAGACTCCTTGAGTTGACACAGGTCAGGGTCGAGGGTGGAAGGAGCCTGGAATATTTCCTTCATCATTCCCCACCAATTCCTTCTCTTTCCACATCGCAGACTTTGAAAGCCTCTCTTCTATCTCTGTAGTTCTCAATTGATGGCATTTATCAGAACCATCAGGAAGGCTTGTTAGGACCCAGATAGCTGGACTCCACCAGTGTCTGATTTAAAAGGCCTGGTGTGAAGCCTAACAATTTGCATTTCTTAAAAGTTTTCAGGTGACATGGATGCTCCTGGTCCAGCAACTACATTTTGAGAGCCACTGCCCTATCATATTTCTTGAACACACTTGCTTAAAGTAACGAAAACACAGGGATCACTTGTATTTTATTCCTTTACAACTAATGTGAGAAATTTAAAATTTTTATTATTTTATCATTCTAAAAATTCAAGATATAAAAGTAATTGGATTTGATCATGTTTTTCCAACCAGTTTTAAATCCTAGTGATTCAGCAATATTAACTGAAAGCACACTCACCAGAGCATGAAAAAAAGGCTCTGATAAAGTGCTACAGCAACAAATGTTCCTAAAAGTTCTTTAGGTTCTGTTTGCTTACAGAACAATAAATGTTCCCTGTTTGGAAATAATCCCCAAATGTTCCCTCTTGTTTTAACTGCCTGAATTCTTAACATACGCAGTACACATATTGTAATCTATGACTGAATGGAGCCCTTTCCTTTCTCAGGGAGAATGGAAGGATGTTATTTTTGGGAACAGTGAGGCTACCTTTACCATTTTTTTCTAACTGGCAAAATACTGCAATAAAGTATTGCTCAACTCAGTCTGAAACAATTTTCCCATCTGTCAAAATATTTTAAATAGTATCAAGCTGGTATTACTTTGTCAAAACATTTCATCAGAAACAGTATCTAAATTTAAACAAGCAGTTCCTCGAACTATATAAGTAAGGTGAATAAACTGTCACCAACACAATATATTTTTTTGGAAAATCTGCAAAGTCTCATTAGAAAAACCTTGAAGGAAATGGGTGTTTAAACCGAGGATAAATGTCCAGTGGGTAGAGGAAAATTAATACTGCATTAAGGGCTGAACATCTCATTGTCCTAGAAATGACACACTTCCATTCTCCCCAAACTGTTCGGGGAAACAGTATGAATAAAAGGAAAATAATGGCTAGCAATCTTTCATATCGACAATATATGTAATATATTTTGGCTTTATACACTGTCTACTTCTTTCTCTGATAATATAGCACAAGAAAAAGATTAAGAGAACATCTCTCCAGGTCAGACCTAACATGCTTTCTCCACAAAGCAGTGTATCTTCATAGGCTACCAAAACTTTTATATTTTCAAAAGTTTTTAAATCTACTATCATGTACTAAATGCAAATCAAATATCACTTCAGGGGAAGTACATTGTATTCATAACCAACAATAAGACTGCGAACTTTCCACAGGTCAAATAATTACAGATCCGAGTTTAAGTGTTTTCCTTACAGGAAAAATTTTCCTTTTTTGTACATGGTCAAACAAACCCACATGAATATGAAGGAAACAGAGCTAAAATAGGGACTTTCATCATCTTTGATGTTTACAGTATTCTATGAAGGCCTGTGTTTACAAATTTCTCAATCTAAGGAATCTAGTTGACCAAAACCAAGTTCATCAGAAGTCTTAAACAATAAAATTTGGTTCTGCTGCTGCTGCTGCTAAGTCTCTTCAGTTGTGTCTGACTCTGTGCAATCCCATAGACGGCAGCCCACCAGGCTCCCCCGTCCCTGGGATTCTCCAGGCAAGAATACTGGAGTGGGTTGCCATTTCCTTCTCCAATGCATGAAAGTGAAAAGTCAAAGTGAAGTCGCTCAGTCATGTCCGACTCTTCGCGACCCCATAGACTGCAGCCTACCAGGCTCCTCCGTCCATGGGATTTTCCAGGCAAGAGTACTGGAGTGGGGTGCAATTGCCTTCTAATACTGTTAAAATGTTAAACTGGTCAGGAATGTAAAAATAAACTAAGAAAATGTGCTGCAGTTTTCATTTAAATTGGAGAAACTGTTAATTCATACATAAAGAATATTTATCACTTTTCAGAATCATGAGATAACTTTTTACAAAGATTCTAACTTATTTGTAAAATTTTCATATATATGTATTTTGCTAGTCTCTGAAATATTTCTCTTCTGCTTTTTGCTGGACTTCAGGTATTTTCATTACCAAGAGAGTATACCTGGTGAGATGAAGAATCTTAGATGCAAAGCATTCTTTTCCCACAATGATCTCTGGTGTTCACCAATGATGTAGTGACATGAAAGTTGCTCAGTCGTGTCCGACTCTTTGAGACCCTATGGACTATACAGTCCGTGGAATTCTCGAGGCCAGAATACTGGAGTGGGTAGCCGTTCCCTTCTCCAGGGGATCTTCCCAACCCAGGGATAGAACCCAGGTCTCCCACATTGCAGGCAGATTCTTTACCAGCTGAACCACAAGGGAAGCCCTCATGAAGGATATAAGTAAGCTGCTTTTACATATGTGATTACTGTTCTTAAACTATCACTATGATTGTGTTATGATGTTGTAACATTAGAAATTATTTTAGAGTCTAAGAATGGCTAAGGACTTAATTTGAGAAAATAACAATATAACAATAAGGATTTTGGCTTTTTTTAATGGCCCTAAATAATAATCATTATTTTCTTAAAAAATGTTCAAGATGATTCTCACCATAAGAGACTTTTCTAATATGTATCAGGCAGAAGTTTCACTAATGTGCAGTCTTTTTATTCTCGTGGATTGATAAGTGTAAACGTCCATGCAGACTGAAGCATCTCTTATTTTCCCACGGACACAAAACTCATAAATGGTGGAACCCAGATGTGAACTCAGAAACTAGGGTTTCAAAGCAAAATTCCTCCACCTCAAAAAAGATACAACTATCTCCCTCAAACAGTATACAATCCAGCTATAAGCCAAGACATAAGCACATGATAGATTTAATTATACAGGTGAGAAATAACAATGCCAATTAAATAAAAGACATGTCACAATGTGAACTGTGCAGTGGGTATAAGGAATGAGGCCACTCCTGGCTCATACAACCACAAGAGACGGCTAACAAAAGGACTGCTAAAGTGGATATGGAGAAAATGAAGACTAGTAAGTGGGAGGTATTTCATATGTCCATAATACCAGGAGGACTGTGAGTAAATAATCTGATTGAAGAATTTATATGGAAAAATATTGGTGAAGCTAGAAAAACAGTTGAAAAGATTGTGAAAGTCTCGAATTTAACTCAAGTTAAGACTTATAATCATACCAGCATTGGTATCCATCCAAAGGTTGTCAGCAGGGAAGTGCCTCGATCAGAGGCGTTTGAGAAAAGTATTCAGCAGTAGCATGAACGGAACAGTATGTGAATAGAGACCAAAGCTGTGTGTGGAAGTACTAGAATCTACTAGTCAACTTCATTGTCTCACTATCATCTTTTATTGTCTTACAAATGCTGCTACCTCGAACCACATAAACACAGTTTGGGAACATGTCTAAAGCTGCTTCGCTCAGATCTGCATCTGAAAACATGCTGTAGCAGATGCTATTGACAAGCCTCCATGCCTATTTGCCTTTACCACTGCAGTATCTATTGGTAAGACTTTGATTTCCAACTGCTTGTACCTGTATTTATTTTCCAGTGGCCATAACACTCTGACATCCACTTTAAGTTCTGTCCAGCAGCCCTAAGTCAATGACTAAGGTCACGAGTTGGCATATAAATACCTCTGCTCCCTGCCCCCTGGGTGGAATATCTCTCAAGAAAATGCTGTGCACTGTCTCCCTCAGTTCTCCAGGTAGATTTAAGCCTTAGTTATTCACGATAGTAACTTACTTTATATCGTATTATCTTGGGGGTTACTTCCTATTACCTTATTCATTTCCCTTATGGAGGTTTCCTACTGCTGCTGCTACTGCTAAGTCGCTTCAGTTGTGTCCGACTCTGTGCGACCCCATAGACGGCAGCCCACCAGGCTCCCCCGTCCCTGGGATTCTCCAAGCAAGAACACTGGAGTGGGTTGCCATTTCCTTCTCCAATGCATGAAAGTGAAAAGTGAAAGTGAAGTCGCTCAGTCAGGTCCGACCCTTAGCGACCCCATGGACTGCAGCCTACCAGGCTCCTCTGTCCATGGGATTTTCTAGCCAAGAGTACTGGAGTGGGGTGCCATTGCCTTCTCCAAGGTTTCCTACAATCTTCTCTCAAATAAAGGACTTAAATTGATTCCTTTCCTCAGGGCCTGCTCAGGCTTAAGATGAATCCAAACTAAAACACATCATGGTCTTTCAGTCCACTCACCTTGGCTCAAATTACTTTTCTTTCTCTAACAGTCTCTCAAAACCCAGAAAGTACCTTACTCCACCCCGATTTCAAGCCTCCCTGATCATCCCAGTCCATTGTGCCAGCTCCCATTCCTGAACCTTTAAAACAATTATTGCCATTGCTTTCTATTTGTTCTACATCACATGGTGTGTTATATGTATGTCTTATCGTCTCATCAACTAAACTCCCACCTAAAGATCAGCAACTTTGCTTCTCTTCACCCTTTATGTGATAGAGCAGAGCTTTATGTCATTCAAATGGCTGTTGATAACTACCATTGGCTTATAGGTCTCTCTGTTGGCTTATAGGTCAGAAAACCTGTGAAAATAAAAGGGGAGTCACACTTTCTTGAGCTTAAAGTTTAGATATAGTTCTTCAAAATACATGGTTTGGAAGAGCACTTTTGTCAACACGTCGGTGAAGCTGGATCAAAACCATTTGAGGTTCCAGCCAGCAAGAGAAAGAAAGAACACGGAGAGTAACAAACAAAAATCTTAAAGCACTGATCCAGAAGTGACACACATCACTCACATTCTATTCGTAAGAATTTTATCACATGGTTAAACCTACATAAATGGGAATGAGGAGTGTAGTCCCTAGATGGTCAGTCATGTGCTCACCTACAATTTTATTTCCATGGAGCAAGGGAGAAAGGATTTTGAAAAACAAGGATTAAAAAAGCTGCCTCTGCTAGAGACTCCAACGCTTATGCTTTTCAACAAAAAGAATCTAGGTCTCACTTTACAGCTAACCTTCTCCCATTTCTGAAAACTTAACAGCTTATCATGCTAGTTACTTGACTGTGTTACAGTAGGGATGAAATTACCACACACTTAATTATTAACCTGTGTTCTGTCCTTTTCGTGAAAAACTAACTATCTCTTTAGTGGCTCATTTTTCCTACTGCATCTGGTGAAATCAGCAGTGGCTACAGGACTGGAAAAGGTCAGTTTTCATTCCATTCCCAAAGAAAGGCAATGCCAAAGAATGCTCAAACTACTGCACAATTGCACTCATCTCACACGCTAGTAAAGTCATGCTCAAGATTCTCCAAGCCAGGCTTTAGCAATACGTGAACCGTGAACTTCCGGATGTTCAAGCTGGTTTTAGAAAAGGCAGAGGAACCAGAGATCAAATTGCCAACATCCGTTGGATCATCGAAAAAGCAACAGAGTTCCAGAAAAACATCTATTTCTGCTTTATTGACTATGTCAAAGCCTTTGACTGTGTGGATCACAGCAAACTGTGGAAAATTCTTCAAGAGATGGGAATACCAGAGCACCTGATATGCCTCTTGAGTAACCTGTATGCAGGTCAGGAAGCAACAGTTAGAACTGGACATGGAACAACAGACTGGTTCCAAATAGGAAAAGGAGTACGTCAAGGCTGTATATTTTCACCCTGCTTATTTAAATTATATGCAGAGTACATCATGAGAAATGCTGGGCTGGATGAAGCACAAGCTGGAATCAAGATTGCCAGGAGAAATATCAATAACCTCAGATCTGCAGATGACACCACCCTTATGGCAGAAAGTGAAGAGGAACTAAAAAGCCTCTTGATGAAAGTGAAAGAGGAGAGTGAAAAAGTTGGCTTAAAGCTCAACATTCAGAAAACTAAGATCATGGCATCTGGTCCCATCACTTCATGGGAAATAGATGGGGAAACAGTGGAAACAGTGTCAGACTTTATTTTGGGGGGCTCCAAAATCACTGCAGATGGTGATTGCAGCCATGAAATTAAAAGACGCTTACTCCTTGGAAGGAAAGTTAAAACCAACCTAGACAGCATATTCAAAAGCAGAGACATTACTTTGCCAACAAAGGTCCGTCTAGTCAAGGCTATGGTTTCTCCAGTGGTCATCTGTGGATGTGAGAGTTGGACTGTTAAGAAAGCCAAGTGCCGAAGAATTGATGCTTTTGAACTGTGGTGCTGGGGAAGACTCTTGAGAGTCCCTTGGACTGCAAGGAGATCCAACCAGTCCATTCTAAAGGAGATCTGTCCTGGGTGTTCTTTGGAAGGACTGATGCTAAAGCTGGAACTCCAATACTTTGGCCACCTCATGTGAAGAGTTGACTCATTGGAAAAGACTCTGATGTTGGGAGGGATTGGGGGCAGGAGGAGAAGGGGACGACAGAGGATGAGATGGTTGGATGGCATCACCGACTCGATGGACATGAGTTTGGGTGAACTCTGGGAGTTGGTAATGGACAGGGAGGCCTGGCGTGCTGTGATTCATGGGGTCGCAAAGAGTCGGATATGACTGAGTGACTGAACTGACCTGAACTGACCACCTTGTAGAGTGGACAGTGTAGATGAGGACATGAAGACTCATAAAGTCAATTTGTCTACATCTTCTGGAAGGTTAGGCTAAAGTTTTATATAAAGTATTTCATTTTACCTTCATTATTACTTTATAAAGTAAACATTATAGATAAGAAATTAAGACTCAGAAAGGTAAACTCCATTTGCAAATGTCACCTAGCTTGTCAATGATATTGTTGATGTTAAAACCCAGATAACTTGGCTGCAAGAACAATGCCCTTTCCATGATGTCCAGATCCTCAGCTCCAACCATACCACACATTAGCAATGACTTAATCAAAAAAAAAAAAACACACACACACTTGCTATCATTGTCTGTGTCTGGATTTTTTCTCATTTGCTGACTGAAATGATGCATAAAAATTACATATGCCAAGTGAGTCCCCATCGGAACCATTATTAGGGAACTGTGCACATGGGCATACGTCACAAGTGGCAATTAAGTGTATAAAATCAGCAGCCCTGACCCAAGAGTGTAAACAAACGAGCAGACCAGGGAATATTATTAATCACATGCACATTGTCTACATAATTGCAACTTGACTCTTAAAGTTGAAGAGAAATTTCCACTTAAGGAAACTGTTGACTGATGGTGACATCTCTGTCCTTAATATCTGAATATTGTAGATATCAGAGACCTGCATATATGACTTCAGAGTCATCAAAACATTAAACTGAATCACTTAGTCAAAGGCACATGCATAAAAATACTAAAGGAGATTTGTACAAAATCCATCTTCCTAAGTATTGAATTCTGTGGCAGTTGAGAAGGAAAAGGAAAACATAGATGTGCTAAGACCTTATCACCTGAGAACATCTAAATAACAAGGTAGACTTTTTTCCATTGCATCATTCTTTTACCCTCATTATGGAACAAGAGTACCTGGTGGAGAAGTAGGAGAAAGGAATGGTACTCCTCACTGAGGGCAGAATTATTATGATTTATTTTGTATTTTATGAGTTACAAATAAAGGTAACATGGTAGTGTATTCCATAGTCATGTTTATTGTTGTGTATTTATATACTTACACATAAATTCAAATGCAGGGGTCAAAGCTTTGGTCTCTTTCTACATTTAAATACTTAGTTACATGAAAAAAAGAATTAAGCTACTTTCTCAGTGGGATACTAAATGAAAACTAAAATCTCTGGAATAAAATAGAACAATAAATCACTTCATGCAAAAAAAAAATATCTAATGTGTCTAGATTGTTTTTTCCTATAATTATATTCACTGTAAATTTAAAGATAATTTCATGTTCTATCATAAAACACAATTTCAGCTACCATTCTTAAATTAACTTGCTCCATTTGAGTCTATAGACATTATATCTATCCACTTAGATAATAGCTCATGATAATGTGACTTTAAATTATTCTGATACTTATGTTGAGAATCTAGAAAGTTTCAACTGAACATTTAGTGTGAGAGAATATTTCTTTAAGCAATTTTATACAAAATGAGTATGATATGGCCTTTGGATGAATACGCAATAAACAGTTCATTTTTTAAAAACTATATTGCAGGAAAAAGTGTTTTTAACTAAAGGACAAAAATGTTTGAACTTCTTAACTTGCTCTAAAAGACCAAATTAAATTATTTAACTGTGCTGAATTCTTTACTTGACAGTATTTTTCTCACCATGGCATGAAAAGAATTTTGCAAGCAGTTCTTTATTATATTAACTAGAATCCATGATTTCAGAGTTTTTAACTGCTGTTTTGTAACCATTGGAGAAAGAAATGGCAACCCACTCCAGTATCCTTGCCTGGAGAATCCCATGGACAGAGAACAGTCCATGGGGTCACAATAGTTGGACACAACTGATCAACTAAACTTTTAACCTTGTAACGATTAGTAAAATGATTGTGTTTCTCCTAAAAGTAATTTTTTGTCACTTAAATATATGAAATTATGCTTGTTTTCCTAAATTTTCAGGAATTTTTTTGGCAAGTATAGATAAGAAAAGGCTTTGCCTAGCTTTAATATAGCTTACACAAAGAGTCAGACATGACTTAGTGACTAAACAACAACAGACGTTTACTTGGAATAGTTTTGAGGTGTATGTAGCTCAAGAACTTGAAAATATGTACTTATTAAGATCTATACCTGCATTTATTACTTAAGGTATTACTAAAAAAAGAATCAATTTGTTCTTCTGGTATGTTAGTTTTATTTTGGAAAAAAAATAAAACGTTCACATATAATTAATGTATGGCTTTATAATCTGATTTCTTCTACTTAGCACAGAAAATATTTTATATATTACTCAATATATTTTTGTAGTGGTTTACTCAACTTACTTTTAAAACATCCTTGATTTCATTGTGTTTCTTCACTAAGGTATAGATAAGTCAAAGTAAATCTGATATTTATAGAAGGATGCCTTCTACCTATTAAAATCAGATCCTATTCTTGATATTCCCTGGAAAAGTCAGCATAGCATCTAGAGACAGACAGCACCAGGAGGAAGAAAAGAATCAAATATTAGGGTGGTGATATGTGAGTTCCTGGGAAAGTTGCTTAATATCTCTCAGGACCTGAGGTATTTTATCTGTAAAAGTTTACATACTAAAGAATATCTTACTTGTCAAGAGAGTCTCTGGAGAAGCCTTCAAATTTTAACATCTATGACTAAAACATGTAGTTCACTGGAATTCAGAAGGGAAAGTGTTTGCTAAGGTGAAGGTGAACTGGGATCCTTTCCTCTGTGAAGCCTCCCTGTCCATTACAAAGCCCCACATGACTGATCCTAGAGATTTTCCTTAGGGTGCATGTTCAATCGCTCAGTTGTGTTGGACTGCTTGTGACCCCATGGACTAGCCCCCCAGACTCCATGTCCATGGGATTTCCCAAGCAAGAATACTGGATTGGGTTGCCATTTCCTTCTCCAGGGGATATTCCCGACCCAGGGATTGAACCTGCATCTCTTATGTCTCCTGCATTGGCAGGCAAATTCTTTCCCACTGAGCCACCTGAAGAGATTTTCCTTTACTACCAGATCAGTTGTACTTTTCAACCAGGTAGAATTCCTCCTAGCTTTCTCTAGCTGGCACCAACCCATTTTCTGAATTGTGTCAAGTCATGCATTTTATTCAGTGACAATCTTTTTTTCTCTAACGTCTCAAGATGAACAAATTCTTTTTTTTCCCCCAGATTGTAAAAAATCAAATTATGTCACCTCATTTCAAGGAAAAGATCTGCAATGCCAGCCAGACCAAAAACACCATTTGTATGCAAACAGAGTTAAACTACTTGGAAAAGTATCCTTGCCAGTAGAGTGTGGTATCATTAAACACAGAACTAAATCTGAAGCAGAAGTAGTAGAAAAAAATATATCTTGAAATGTGATAGGGTCCATTACGCTTCTTGATGAGATTACTTGCCTCTCCAATACATTACCCAAAGGCTGTTACAAAACTGAGGGAATATATTACACTGGAATTATCAGAACCTTTCTAAGTAGGTCAAATTAGAAGCAAAAAAATGCTTCAAATTTTATGCAGTGTTAAAAAATAAATCTTAGGAGGTGTACAGCCAAGGTGCTAATAACTTTTTAAAATAAAAATTTTTTTAAAGTCTTACTTTTGCATAAACATTAAACATACCACTTTAAAATGCAGAGTCACATACCTGAGGCTGATCTTTCACTGTCATCTTAATTCAGTTTTTAATAATAAACTGAATTTTAATTATATAAATATCTTTATGCACTTGGAAACTTAAGAAAAGTAGGGCTCCAAAAAAGTTTACAAATCTCATCATTTTGAACCAAACAGATTTTCTCCTAACTGCTGTGTTTTCATTCATGATCCTATTACAAAATCACAAAAGTCTTGTTATAATATTTTTAACAAAATTTTAGTTTTCTAGTTGAATAAGTTTTAGTTTTCTGTGCTCACTATCTGGGCACAGGGAGCTCAACCCAGTACTCTGTGACAAATTAGAGGGGTGGAATCGGGTGGGAAGGGTAAGTTCATGAGGGAGGGGACATATGTACACTTGTGGCTGATTCATGTTGTATGGCAGAAGCCAACACAATACTGTAAAGCAATTATCCTCCAATTAAAAATAAACACAAAAAAGAAAATTTTAGTTTTCTTATATGTGTGTGTTTTCAGTCATGTCCGACTCCTTGCAACTCCCACAGACTGTAGCCCACCAGGTGAAGTCTCCCTCATCTCCTGCATTGCCAGCAGATTCTTTACCACTGTGCCACCTCGGAAGTCCTTTAGTTTTCACATAGGTAAATCTAAAAGAGCAGGTTTACTATCTGTTTGTATAACTTCTCACGTGGAAATAGTTAAAATACTCAGAAGCTGTAGCATATGCCTAAGCATTTCCCATGCAGGAATATGATAATATAAAAATTAATTTAAGAACCAAGCTTACTGATTCAAGTACAAGTTGGTAAAAGAAAGTTAACCACTATAAAAGTAAAAGTAAAATTTTCTTCTAAAAATCATGTCAGGTAAGAAAGTTGTAAAAATTTAGGTCTTTCTTAAATATTCTGTCATTGTGTAGATAAAGGTTAGATAAATATGGACCAAAAAAGTACTTGTACAAATAAATAATATTAATATAGACCTGTTTGGCTTACATCTGCCACAGTACCTGAACAGTTCTACATTAAGCAACACTTTAGGTGCAGACATGAAGCCCCCAGTGAAGATGCCATCTGGGAGTGAATACATTAGGCCAATAATAGTGTATTGTGAATTACTGTGAATAATGCAGACTTGACACATCAGCATTAGTAACTAGCAGGCCTCTGAGGAAAGGGAATGTAGAACTGACAACATTTAAATTGGTGTAAGAGAGGAAAGAGCAGAGTGAAATCCCTTAGGCCTAGGCCCTAACAGGTAGGAAAGAAGGTTTATGAAAAGAGAAAAGCCAAAAGGTAGAAAAATGTCTTTAAATAATTTTACTCATTATCTAGATCAACCTCTTATTTTGAAGAGGTAAAAATTTAGGACCAAAGAAACTCACAGAGAGGGAGAGGGTGGGAAGATTTGGGAGAATGGCATTGAAACATGTAAAATATCATGTATGAAACGAGTTGCCAGTCCAGGTTCGAAGCACGATACTGGATGCTTGGGGCTGGTGCACTGGGAAGACCCAGAGGGATGGAATGGGGAGGGAGGAGGGAGGAGGGTTCAGGATGGGGAACACATGTATACCTGTGGTGGATTCATTTTGATATTTGGCAAAACTAATACAGTTATGTAAAGTTTAAAAATAAAATAAAATTAAAAAAAAAAAAGAAACTCACAAAAAGGGGAATGCCAGCCTCAAAACAACATTAATGATGTCACAATTTTACCCAGCACTGATGCCACTTCTACTTCTTCCAATAAATCACACTCCTTTTTAACCAGGGTCAAAAACTTGTTTGATGTAATATAAAAATTCCGAATCAAATGATGTCATATTTATTATAGTCACAAGAATCCAACTTAGCTTTGAATGCTAATCTGCTACAATAGTGCATATTGCAAGGACAGAAACAGAAAGCATATGGAATAGAAATAAGTTGATAAAGGATTTTAAAACAAAAGTAAGCAAAAAGCAAAAGAAAAAGTTCGGTTTTTTTTTGTTTTTTTTTTAATCCCACCATTACCTATGGGCATTCCCCAAGCATAGAGTCTCTTTTGTCCCTACTTTTCTTCATTTCATGTGGCTTCCACTGAAGACTCTAAAATATTCATCTCCAGTTCAGCCATCTCAACAAAGACTACATCCCTATCTGGAACTGCTCTGAAAGAGCAAACTCTTAGATGTCCTGTTGCCATGGCAAAGAGAGGTCCAGATAATGAACACAGTACTTCGATCTTCTTGAAGGAAGACACAGAGTACAAAATCAATCTCACTCTGTATGCTTCTTGTCCCCTGTCTCTTTCTGTGCTTCTGTTAATAAAACCTCCATTCTACCACCATGTTTAAAACAGTCATTTTGATCTTAGGCTCATCCTTTATCCATGAATGCAGACAAATCACAAAAGATGTCTACCCTTTTCTAACAGTACCACTGTTCTCAACCTCGGTGCAAGGCCTCACGGCCATATACCTACATTTCTCAAACAGTTCTTGACTTTGTTTTATTCTTACCACTCTTTCCCTTGTCAATACATCCTATAGGCATAGACATATTTTAATTGTGAAAAAAACATATAAAGTGAGATCTAGTCTCTTAATTTTTTTAAGTATAACAGTACAGTACAGTATCGTTCACTATATGCATAGTGTTGTACATCAGATCACTAGAAGTTTTTCATCTTATATGACTGAAACTCAGTATCCATTGTACAGCAACTTACCATTTACCTTTCCCCAGTCCCTGGCCACCCCCATTTCTTGCTTTCTCTTACTGTGAGTTTGACTAATTTAGATAACTCACCAAAGTGGAATCATGCAGTACTTGTCCTTCTGTGACTAGTTTATTTCACTAAGCATAATGTGCTCAAGGCTAATTCATGTTGTAACATATAACAGGATTTTCTTCTTTTTCTGGCTAAATAATATTCAATCGCATATATGTTATACATCATCCACTCATCTGTTAATGGACATATAGGTTATTTCTACCTCTTGGTTATTGTGAACTGAATATGCAAAGAACACAGGAGTGCTAATATACCATTGAGTTATCATTTCAATTTTTTTGGATAAATACTCAGAAATGGGATTCTTGAATCATATATTAGTTCTAGTTTTTAATTTTTGAGAAACATCCATATTGTTTTAGATAGCTCTGAACCACTTTCACCTAAAGCCAGACATCCTGGAATGTGAAGTCAAGTAGGCCTTAGAAAGCATCACTACGAACAAAGCTAGTGGAGGTGATGGAATTCCAGTTGAGCTATTTCAAATCCTGGAAGATGATGCTGTGAAACTGCTGTACTCAATATGCCAGCAAATTTGGAAAACTCAGCAGTGGCCACAGGACTGGAAAAGGTCAGTTTTCATTCCAATCCCAAAGAAAGGCAATGCCAAAGCATGCTCAAACTATCACACAATTGCACTCATCTCTCACATTAGTAAAGTAATGCTCAAAATTCTCCAAGCCAGGCTTCAGCAATACGTGAACTGTGAACTTCCAGATGTTCAAGCTGGTTTTAGAAAAGGCAGAGGAACCAGAGATCAAACTGCCAACATCCACTGGATCATCGAAAAAGCAAGAGGGTTCCAGAAAAACATCTATTTCTGCTTTATTGACTATGCCAAAGCCTTTGACTGTGTGGACAACAGCAAACTGTGGTAAATTCTGAAAGAGATGGGAACACCAGAGCACCTAACATGCCTCTTGAGAAACCTGTATGCAGGTCAGGAAGCAACAGTTAGAACTGGACATGGAACAACAGACTGGTTCCAAATAGGAAAAGGAGTAAATCAAGGCTGTATATTGTCACCCTGCTTATTTAAATTATATGCAGAGTACATCATGAGAAATGCTGGGCTGGAAGAAGCACAAGCTGGAATCAAGATGCCGGGAGAAATATCAATAACCTCAGATTTGCAGATGACACCACCCTTATAGCAGAAAGTAAAGAAGAACTAAAAAGCCTCTTGATGAAAGTGAAAGAGGAGAGTAAAAAGTTGGCTTAAAGCTCAACATTCAGAAAACGAAGATCATGGCATCTGGTCCCATCACTTCATGGGAAATAGATGGGGAAACAGTGGAAATTGTGTCAAGCTTTATTTTTGGGGGCTCCAAAATCCCTGCAGATGGTGACTGCAGCCATGAAATTAAAAGACGCTTACTCCTTGGAAGGAAAGTTATGACCAACCTAGATAGCATATTCAAAAGCAGAGACATTACTTTGCCAACAAAGGTCTGTCTAGTCAAGGCTATGGTTTTTCCAGTGGTCATGTATGGATGTGCGAGTTGGACTGTGAAGGAGGCTGAGTGCCGAAGAATTGATGCTTTTGAACTGTGGTGTTGGAGAAGACTCTTGAGAGTCCCACAGACTGCAAGGAGATCCAACTAGTCCATCCTAAAGGAGATCAGTCCTGGGTGTTCACTGGAAGGACTGATGCTAAAGCTGAAACTCCAGTACTTTGGCCACCTCATGCGAAGAGTTGACCCATTGGAAAAGACTCTGATGTTGGGAGGGATTGGGGGCAGTTGGAGAAGGGGACGACAGAGGATGAGATGGCTGGATGGCATCACCGACTCGATGGACATGAGTTTGGGTGAAGTCCTGGAGTTGGTGATGGACAGGGAGGCCTGGTGTGCTGCAATTCATGGGGTTGCAAAGAGTCGGACACGACTGAGCTACTGAACTGAACTGAACCATTTTACATTCCCACCAATAGTGCATAAGGATTCCAATCTCTTCACAACACCATCAACCCTTGTTATTTTGTTTCATTTTTAACGTCTATCTAACAGTTGTGAGGTGATGTATCATTGTTTTGATTTGTGCTTTCTTGGTAATTAGCAACAGTGAGCATCTTTCCTTATACCCACTAGCCTTTGTATTTCTTCTTTGGAGAAATATCTAAGTCCTTTAAAATCAGATCACTTGGTTTTTTGCTATTGAGTTGTAGGAGGTCCTTATATTTGTTGACTATTAACTCCTTATCAGAGCTTGCAAATATTTTCTCCCATTCCATAAGTTGTCTTTTTACTCTGTTGGCAGTTTTCTTTGCTGTGCAGAAGCTGTTCAGTTTGATGTAGATCCACTTGTCTATTTTTGCTTTTGTTGCCTGTGCTTCTGGTGTCATATCCAAGAAACCATTGCTATAGGCTAATAATATAAAGCTTTCTCTCTATATTATTTCCTAGGGGCTTTGTGGCTTTAGGTATTATGCTTTAAGTCTTTAATCCATTTTGAGTTGATTTTTGTGTCTGCTGTAAGATAATGGTTTAATTTTATAGACATAAGCATTTAAAAAACTCTAATTTCATATATTTTTTAGGTGCATATATATATCAAACTTTAATTCAAATTAAAGAAACAATAAACAAAACTTAATAATTGTGTTTATTTTCAGGTGGGTAAAGGGGGTGGGGAGTCATAGAGGAGGATTCGTTGATAATGGTCATATTCAATTTCCTAAATTGGTTATGTGTACCTAGTAGTTTAATTATATTTATACATACTTCAACACAATTTTAGATTTATGAACTATAATATAATATACTGAAAGCCAAAATGTTTCATTTTAAAGAAAGAGATGGGACCTTTTAGGTTTTTTAAAAAATATATCTAATAACTTTCAAGATTACTTTTTAACATTAAAACTTCCATAATATATACTTTCACATAGGAACTAACTCTACTTAAAGGTTCAGACTCTGATGTAAAAAGTCTTAACATCCATTGGGTGGAGCACTGTCTTCTACTTCTAACCATATAGATAAATTCTGTTAGAAATTAATTCTGCAGAGGCACTTCATACAAATGTGCTTTACTTTTATTGATTCATTTCTTTCTACGAAGTCTCAGGATCAATATGAAATTCAAAGATCACTTACTATACCAACTTATTGGTATACCATGAAAAACACAGTACAAGATCCCCACTTGTTTGCAAAAAAACCTTAAAAACTATGATTGCCAACCCCTCAGGGTGGGCATTGACTATTACATCATAGTCAATTTATCAGGTTTCTCAGCCTCTACACTATTGACATTTTTGGCCAAATAATTCTTTGTTTTGTGAGGTGCCCTGTAGGTTGGAGGATATTTAGCAGCATCCTTGGCCTCTTCCCACCAGAAGCTAGTAGCATATTTTGCCCCAAAGGTAACATTCAAAAATGTCTCCAGACATTGCCAGATATCCCCTCAGTATAAAATTGTCCATAGTTGAGAACCACCTCTGTGAATGACACCCATAAGAGATGCCCTCAGCAACAATACCTAGCCGCCTTGACACTGAAAATACAAATATGAAGAAAGTGCAGACTTCAAGCAATTTACACTATAGGGGAGATAAATTCAGACTGGCATAAATAGTTAAATATAATTAAGAATAAATTTATTTACTGCTACTTAGGAGAATAACATGACTTTTAATAACATGATTCTTAAATCTTATGTACTTATTGAATTAGTCAATAGTAAAATTGATTAGCCAACATGTCAAAATGCAATTACATTTTAAAGAAATTAAATATTCAATTTATTGTATGTCAATTAGCTCCACATTACTAAATTCCATGATATTTTTTGATAATTTATTAGCTTTAAATTAGCACTGGATATGGGGGCTTCCCTGGTGTCTTGGATAGTAAAGAATCTGCCTGCAATGGGCGAGACCTGGGTTCAATCCCTGGGTTGGGAAGATCCCCAACCCAGAGAGAAGGGAATGGCTATCTACTTTAGTATTCTTGCCTGGAGAATTCCGTGGACAGAGGAGCCTGGAAGGCTACAGTCCATGGGGTCGCAGAGATTCGAACACAACTGAGCAGTTTTCACTCATGTGGGTAACAGTTCATTCCTCCTGAATATTCTATGCCTTCTGGCTTTCTGTTTTGTCTAACTACTATGTATTCATCTGCTTTACTGTCTATTTTTCCTCTGTCTTTTAAATTTTGGAGTTTCCCATGGTTAAGTTCTGGGCCCTCAGCTTTTCTCACTTCTTACCATCTTCTTAGGTGATCATATCTATTTCTATGGCATCACATACCATCTTCATGCCATCAACTGCCTACTTGACATGCTGCCTCGAATCTTTCAAAAGCATTTCAATTGAGATGTCCAAGACTGCTCTTCTTCCAATCTGCCCCACATTCATACATGACAGCTCCGTTGATCCAGCTGCTCATGCCACAGAATTATGATTATTATTTTTCTCACTCCTACTTTCACATCCCACATCCAATCCTTTATCAAATCCTATTGATTATATTGGATCTCTCAACTCTGTCCACTGGCACTACTTCTTCCAGGCTACCATCATTTCTGGACTAGGCTACTCTAATGGCCTTCTAATTTCTTTTCATGTGTATTAATCTTGTTTCTTGAGAATGTGTTCTCTACTGTGTAATTTAAAAATAGTATTCAGATCATGTTACTTCCTGTGTAAACTTTCAATCACTTCTAATTGCACTTAGAATAATATGCAACCTCCCTACCATGACCTACTGGGCCCTGCACGTTCTGGACTCTTCTGCTTACACTTCCAAGCAACTTTCCCTTTTTTACATATTTCAACCATACTGGCCTTTAATCTCTTTCTCAGAGAGGCTAAATTCTTTACCACTCTGGCAAATGCAGCTCGCCTGTGATGAGAAGGATCTTTCTGTCATTCAGGCTCATCTTAAAGTGAACCTTTTTTTAAGAGAGGCTTCCCATGATCCTCCAAATTATATTACAACATGTTATATAAATATTTAACATGTATTATAACAAATGATTTATAGGCCACTCCTATGAGCTTGTATCATTTTGCAGGTAAAGAAATCGAGGTTTAGGAAAGTCAGTAAGATACCCCCAAATCAGAGAGTAACAGGATTCGAACCATAACTTTCTTCTCTCTTATCCACACACACAAACTGCCTTCCCTGATGTAGCTGGCCTACGGAACACAGAAAACATTTTATGAACTATAGCTTCACTCACATCCTACAACTGTGTTTCACCCACTGGTCTATAAACCTTCTGAGGGTAGGAGTTGTGATTATTGTTTTCTGAAACTTCAAGGCAAGTGACACTAAAAAATTGTGACTAAATGACTAAAAGAACAAAAAGGAGAGAATTAATTTCAAGGAAAAGTAACGCTTTAGTTACTTAAGACTTTTAATTAAGCATTTAATCCCCAAACATTGGTGACATAAAAACAGGACAAATGTTAAATGTTAGGATAGACATGGAGAATCTGGGTGCATGGAAGCACTGCTAGTCGGTCACCTGGTGGCAGTGACTAAGCCCATCAGAAGTTATGTCAATGCATTCTCTAAGTCTGTGAATGTCTTTCTAAGGACAGTCAGGGAGTTTGGGATGGACATGTACACTGCTATATTTAAAATGGGTAACCAACAGTGACCTACCATATAGCACATGGAACTCTGCTCAATGTAACTCTGCTCAATGTTATGTGGCAGCCTGGATGGGAAGGCAGTTTCAGGGAGAATGGATACATGTGTATGTATGGTTGAGTCCCTTCGCTGTTCACCTGAAACTATCACGATGTTGCTTGGTAATCAGGCTATACCCCAATACAAAATAATTTTTTTTGAAAAAGAAAAAGAAATTACATTAGTGCATCAAGCTAAATAGCAATTCTGAACCTGTTTTTAACCATAGATGGATATGAAAATTTCCAACCCTGAATTCTACTCTTCTAGCTGTAAATCCTGTGTTCTTATAAGATAAGATAAAGACATTACAGGGAAAACATACACAAACAGTTAATGGAAAGAATGATTTGCAATCACCATTACTAAATTGCATTTTTGCTTTCTCAAAGGCTTAAGAATCCAAGGATGCTTTATAACAATGATGCTTCCCACTTCACTCCCTCCACCACTGGCAGCCTCAACTCCATTTATCCTCCCACTTCTCTGCAAAAAGATGGCAAGATTTCAAATCTCTTCCAATGCTTCTAAAGGAATTCTTGGCTAATTCTATCAAGATGACAAAAGTACTGTAGTCAATGAAGGAAAGATAAAAGTAAAGATGAAAGATTGCTGAATGTATCCAATTGCCTGAGAAGTCGATCATTCTATATCTGATGTTTTCCTTTTTAGTTTGAAGTTCCAGACAGCGTCCCTTTCAGTGAAGGAAATTTTGTTTAAACACTATTACTCCACTGAAGGGAAAAAATATTCTCCCAAGTTGCGAAATTAACCTCTCCCTTCATTCACACGTTTGGTTCTATTTTTACAGTTGTACCAGTAATCTAAAAGAAAAAGCACTGAAAGTTAATTCCAGGTTTCTAAAATGTCTGACTGTGCATGTCCCAGTTCTCTACAGCACCTCCCAGAAGATTCGGCCAACTTCTATTTCTGTAGCGCATCATTGTTTATCATTTGTTTTACAACAGCACTGCATGTTCTCAAAAATTGACTTAGATGAATTTCACCCATCGTTTACAAAAACTCAAGAGAGACAAATGGCCTTAAACAAAATCCACCACTGAGGCATGGTTAATTTACTAAAAGATCATTTCTTTTTTTACCTTCTCAGTTCAATATTTACTTCATTATGGTGGTAACTCTATGCCTCCCCCCCCAACCCCTACTAGCCTCTGTATTTGTCAAGGTTCCTGACAAATTTCCAGCTTATGATTGAGCATTATGAAAATTCACTGTTGGAAAAAGAAAACTATTGCTACACAAAAGCTTTTCCATTCAACTTGTTTTAAAGGATTATTGATGACTTTCACTTTCAGGAAAGCTACAATCCAAACTGTGGATGCGTTTTGACTGCACGTGTATAAACAAACTGATTCCTTATGGACAAATGCTCTAAGACTTGGTTAAGTCAGACAGAACTGAACAAAATCCTGATTGTCGCCTATTCCCTGGGTAATCAGAGTAAATTTCTTAATCCCTCTGTGCCTCATGTCCCTTATCTATATGTTATCTTTGAAAATACCACCCAGAGCATTATCAAGTACATAATAAATGCTCAGTAAATAGCAGCCATCAGTATCTGTGTGAATACTATGGAGAAGTAAGAGAGTAGGGAAGGTCCTCACCACCCCATTTGTCACCATTAGACCTTTTCCATCCTCATTACTAATGAAAAATTATCGGGACAACCTGTGGCCCTAGAAGGCAGAGGTAAGCCTGGAGAGCTCTGTCACTGAGAGGAAAGAACAAGAGCCTGGATGTGAGGTGGCCTCCCAGGCCCAGCAGGGCTGCCTAAACCCAACTACCACACACCCCCTTGCAGGGAGTAGAGAAGCCTATGACTCTTCCCTCAGATGGACAACTCCTTGGTCTGTGAGCTTAGACAAATTTTTACTCCCACATCTACAAAGTGAGAGGATGGACAAGACCAGTTCTGACACTCATTTCAGAGATAACTAACTCATGAGTTGGTGTTGAAGGTTTTTCTGGACCCAGGAGCAAGAAAGAGATCTTAGTGGAGACTTTTTCTTAGACTCACATCACAAAATAACCAGGAGAAAAACAATAGTCAGAAGACAACCAAGTATCTTCAAACATGTTTGCTTCCTATTTGAATGAATCTCATTCCTACTCAGTTCAGTCAGTTTAGTCGCTCAGTTGTGTCCGACCCTTTGCCACCCCATGGACTGCAGCATGCCAGGCTTCCCTGTCCATCACCAACTCTTGGAGCTTTTAAGCAACTAGCTGTGGGGTACAGCTACTAACCTACATCGAGTACTCTCTGCTCTCAGCAATTTGCAAAGCTTAATAGGCATTGCCTCATTGTCTCCTAACCTGGAAAAATCAGTACTACTATTATCCTATTATCTTCATTTGTCAAGTGAGGGAACTGAGGCATATAAACACTGTGAAACTTCCACGAGTACACTGAATTGCAATGGAATTAAAATTTGACCCTAGCCTGGCTCCATAGTCGATGATCTGAACTATTATCCTCTACTCCCACTTCCACTGGTAAAGCAGCCACTGGGAAATTGGTTTGCTTTCTCTGATTCATAACTGAATTTCTACAATAATATTTCTCTAAAAATTACATTACTCAGCTGGTATGAGCCTTTAGGAGATTCTCGGCCCCTTTCATTTAACATTCACAATAGGCACATTTCAAATACTGCAATTCAACCAGACTAAAGTGACACAGAGGTATGGATGAAACTCCGTGGGTTCTGACTTCATAACTCTAAAAGCTATGAGAGCTGCCTGGGGAATCTATGCACTGTTCACTCTACTTTTGTTTGTGTTTGAGATTCACCATACTAAAAGTTAAAAGCAATAAACAGTTCAATCACAGAAAAGATAACCTAAGAACTTAAGCTGTTTCAGGATCCAGAAGGACATTTGAGTTCAGTAAGTCAATGCTTCTGCTGACAGTTTTAAAGTCAGGATTTCAAGAACTAAGAGTGCAGGAACTTATTCGTCAAGATTTTTATGAATACGAGAATCCTCCCCTCAGTATATTTTAGTTTTGTCTGTCAAAAAGAATAAAAACATCCCCAGAATTGAATCAGTTGCTCACTCAGATGTTTGCTGTTGTTAGAGCTACAGTTGCTGATGGGAAAAGCTT
Organism: Bubalus bubalis; assembly: GCF_019923935.1. Lineage (NCBI taxonomy): Eukaryota > Metazoa > Chordata > Mammalia > Artiodactyla > Bovidae > Bubalus > Bubalus bubalis. The sequence goes on along the minus strand of NC_059164.1, from coordinate 26,512,153 downwards.
TTGCTTCCCTCCTTGTAAGAAGTTTATCTTTCCACAGTCCACAAATTACTAAAGACCATCTGCATGATCAAACTTTAAAACTTCTGCCCCAATATCCTTTTCACAGTCGTACAGGATTAAAGGAAAGAAACTTACCCGTTCTGTTATGCATTCCCTCTTTGCCAAAATGTACTGTGGTTTCAAAAACTAGCCCAGTTCTTCTGAACTTTTCTGTATCGGTTATAATATTAAAGAGCCACAAGGAAGGGAAGTGGTTAGTCAACTTGCTAATTTTATCAGTCCCTCCCACTGGTTAAATAGTACCTGATGCTACAGACACAAAATCAGTTTTCTAGCTTACTTTCCTGCTACAGCATGACTTTATAAAAACTGCATAATTCAAGGGGAAAGACAGTGAAGGTATCTAGTTCTATCTAGTTCATAGGCATGAGAAAGTTAATGAATGAACATTTTATTAGTATTAATAAGAAGCCTAACAGACTACTAAAACCAGTGATTCAACAAAATGCAGAGGAGGAGGTGGAGATAGAATGTGTGTCAGCTGCACATCTATGCAAACTCCATCAGTTGGGTGGGAAAGGGAGTGATTTTAATGCAATCAGAGGACAAGTGGGAAGTAGCTGATGTTTCATTTGTTGATAAATTATTCTATCCTGGAATGGAGACAGTTTACTGGATATAGATACTTTCACAGTGTGGGGCCCTGGCCTGGGTGATTCTCTTCCTCTAGAGTTTAGCAGTTAAAACATAGGATAAAGCAGTAGATATATGCCTATGGATGAGGGAAAATAAAAAGTCCTCTGAGGAAGCTGTAAACAGTTTTCCAGGTGAAATATCTGCAATAAGTGAGAAGAAAATGTAGGACTTAAGACATTTTTTTTCCCAGCATCATTTGTTGAGGAGACATTCTTTTTCCCATTTAATGATCTTGGCACATTAGCCAGAGATCAATTGACATAAGGATTTGTTTTCTTGGCTCTCTATTCTATTCCATTAGTCTGTATGTCTGTTTTTATGCCAGTATCACACTATTTTGTTACTGTAGTCTTTTTTTTTTTAATTTACAATATTGCATTAGTTTTGCCAAATATCGAAATGAATCCACCACAGGTATACATGTGTTCTCCATCCTGAACCCTCCTCCCTCCTCCCTCCCCATACCATCCCTCAGGGTTGTCCCAGTGCACCAGCCCCAAGCATCCAGTATTGCGCATTGAACCTGGACTGGCGACTCGTTTCATACATGATATTATACATGTTTCAATGCCATTCTTACTTTTATATGTTGATCCAACTTCAAAAGATTGCAACATATAAAAACACTGTCACCTGAGAATCATCAGAGCCATCACTGGCTCCCACTAACTGTGGGCAAGCAGACTTTCACACTGCAGGGCTTCCCATCTTTTAAGATAAAATAAATAACCAGATTTTTATGTAAATCTTCTTTATCAAATACTGGCAAAACCCTTTCAGATTACATAAAATTTGTGTGCAGGCTGACTTGATCTCTGCCCTAGGTATTTGTTGCTCAATAAAAAATACTGTAATGACATTTACAAAATATGATATATCAAAGATACGATATTCAATATAACGTGCAGGTGACAAGACTTTGATCTCACCTTGTAAAACACAATTATGGATGAATGATATAGAATAGACTCTGGAGTAGCTGCCAATGTGTTAACAGGAATTTTCCATGGATCAGTTCAGTTCAGGTCAGTCGCTCAGTCGTGTCCAACTCTGCGACCCCATGAACCGCAGTAAGCCAGGCCTCCCTGTGCATCACCAACGCCCAGAGTCCACCCAAACCCATGTCCATTGTGTCGGTGATGCCATAAAACCGTCTCGTTCTCTGTCATCCCCTTCTCCTCCTGTCCTCAATCTTTCCTAGCATCAGGGTCTTTTCAAATGAGTCAGCTCTCCGCATCAGGTGGCCAAAGTATTGGAGTTTCAGCTTCAGCTTGAACATCAGTCCCTCCAATGAACACCCAGGACTGATCTCCTTTAGGATGGACTGGTTGGATCTCCTTGCAGTCCAAGGGACTCTCAAGAGTCTTCTCCAACACGACAGTTCAAAAGCACCAATTCTTCTGCACTCACCTTTCTTTATAGCCCAACTCTCACATCCATACATGACTACTGGAAAAATTATAGCCTTGACTAGACGGACCTTTGTTGGCAAAGTAATGTCTCTGCTTTTTAACATGCTTTCTAGGTTGGTCATACTTTCCTTCCAAGGAGTAAGCATCTTTTAATTTCATGGCTGCAATCACTATCCGCAGTGATTTTGGAGTCCAGAAAAATAAAGTCAGCCACTGTTTCCACTGTTTCCCCATTTCCCATGAAGTGATGGGACCAGATGCCATAATCTTCATTTTCTGAATATTGAGTTTTAAGCTAACTTTTTCACTCTCTTCTTTCACTTTCATCAAGAGGCTCTTTAGTTCTTCTTCACTTTCTGCGATAAGGGTGGTGTCATCTACAAATCTGAGGTTATTGATATTTCTCCTGACAATCTTGATTCCAGCTTGTGCTTCATCCAGCCCAGCATTTCTTGTGATGTACTCTGCAAATAAGTTAAATAAGCAGGGTGACAATATGCTGCCTTGACGTACTCCTTTTCCTATTTGTAACCAGTCTGTTCTTCTGTGTCCATTTCTAACTGTTGCTTCCTGACCTGCATACAGGTTTCTCAAGAGGCAGGTCAGGTAGTCTGGTATTCGCATTTCTTTCAGAATTTTCCACAGTTTGCTGTGATCCACACAGTCAAAGGCTTTGGCATAGTCAATAAAGCAGAAATAGATGTTTTTCTGGAACTCTCTTGCTTTTTCGATGATCCAGCAGATGTTGACAATTTGATCTCTGGTTCCTCTGCCCTTTCTAAAACCAGCTTGAATATCTGGAAGTTCATGGTTCACGTATTGCTGAAGCCTGGCTTGGAGATTGTGAGCATTACTTTACTAGCGTGTGAGATGAGTGCAATTGTGTGGTAGTTGAGCATTCTTTGGCATTACTTTGGCATTTCTTTGGGATTGGAATGACAACTGACCTTTTCCAGTCCTGTGGCCACTGCTGAGTTTTCCAAATTTGCTGACATATTGAGTGCAGCACTTTCAAAGCATCATCTTTTAGAATTTGAAATAGCTCAACTGGAATTCCATCACCTCCACTAGCTTTCTTCATAGTGATGCTTCCTAAGGCCTATCTGACTTCACATTCCCATGGATATGGGTTTTTATTTTCTATTTACCATTTTCTAATTTTTCCAAAATGAACATAAGGTTTTATAGTAGGAAATATTTAGTTTTTTTAAAAAAATCAAAGGAAAATTACTATGAAAAACTCTCTGAAGATATTCAGAAAAGACCAGAGATGAAATAGATTGACAAATGAAGAATCTCTCAAATACTCAATTCTGCTCTGTCTTTAGCATTGGCTAAAGATCAGATGTAAAAATTAAGCTGTCTGCAAATCAGAAGAGGGATGTACCCAAATAATAAGATTCATTACCGTGTGTCTCAGATATATAAGTCGTTACTTTATCTCCTTTATTAGGTAGCCAGAGCTCACATAGGCAGGATTTAAGACTGAATGCATAACACAGAAAGCAGTGAAATAACTGTGTGCCAATCCAAGGCTTTAAAAGAGATAAAAAATAAATTTCCCTATGAGAAATAAAAAAATAAATTTCCCTAAATGGACATGCATTTGAACAAGCTCCAGGAGTTGGTGATAACAGGGAGGCCTGGTGTGTTGCAGTCCATGGGGCAGCAAAGAGTCAGACACAACTGAGCAACTGAAATGAACTGAACTGATGAGCTAAATAATAATAAATGTAACCTTTAAAAAGAAGGTCTCTACCAATTTAACTACATTTTCCTATTTACAAAATTAATATTAGAAGCTGAGTCATGTTTGATTTCAAAAAAATTATTTTATTAATTTCCTCTAAGGCTTAAGAAACACTTTATGAAATCTCTTTTATAAGCCAGTCTAATCCTTCAGTCTGCTGAAGATCTAGATCACATTTTACTTCTTTAAAAACTTATCCCCTTCCCCAAATTAGAAATATTTAATTAGAAATATTTCAAAGATGATCCTCCTAGGCATCAAGCATGACATCCTGGAAAAACATGTTAACATCATTTTAAAAATCATACCTAATAATCATACCATTTAAAGTACACTCTATACACACTAAAAATTCTGCAGTACTACTGAATTTTTGCAAATTATGAAATGCATCGGTGACTATGTATAAAGTAATTGTTAGAATCATAGTAAAAGGTGTGGAACTGATAATATATTCTGCAGATGTTACCTTATTTTTTGTTAGGGAGTACAGTCCTGCTGCTGCTTACTTTGAAAAGAAATTCATTCTTTCTCCAGTCTGGAGCTCTAGGTTTATTGATGCTTCAGTCCTTAAATATGTTTTAAGTTTATTCATTTCCATTGTGCAGAATCCAAAGACTATAGAGTTTATGAAATAAATCTTTTCTTTCACTTGTATCTTTCAATTTTGATGACAAAAGCAGATGTTTGCAGGTTTGAAAGCAAACAAGGTAAACAAAACAAAATTACCAACTGCCCAGCATAAAAGGAGACATGAAAGATTATTTCATAAGCTGAGTATCACCCAACATATCTTTCTGAGGAAAGTATCCCAAAAGTAGTATCTTTAAAATGCTTTAAGCATTTGATTAAACTTGCTGCTAAAGTGATTATTTTTGGCCAAGATCTTGCTTATTAACATATATCCAAAGAATTTTTACAATTGCCATATGAATACAACATATATAATACTTGCTGAAGAGAAAGGGACAACATCCTGAGGTTTGTTTGTGCATCTGTGTGTCTTCCTCAATAAATTAACATATAGTATTCAACTTCACTAGTAATCAAATAAATGCAAATTGTTAAGGAGTAACATTTTTACCTATCAATTCATGCTAATACAAGACAATTGAGAAGGTCTCTCAAATATTACTGATAGGAGTATAAATTGGTACACCTTTCCTGGAAAAAAAAAAATCACAGTATATCAAGAATCTTTTTTAAAAGTTCACACTTTTTGAGAATGACTCTATTCCTAGGAATCATTTATAAAGAAAAGATAATCAAAGATGTAGATTTTGATTTCTGTAAGTAAATGTCTATCCCACTGCTACTTTAAAATCTGAACAACTTTAAACCATCTATATCCTGAATATAAGGGGAATAATCAAGGAAATTATGATATAATTATAGGATAGATTATAATATAACTTCTGTAAGTCATGACATTAAAAATACTTAATGACACTAAAAACATTCATAACACAATATTGAGTACGGAGAAAAGACACAAAAATATGTATGTATTATTATCCCAAAATCTTGGAACACAAATACACACTCCACTCACACCTTCACACTTCACATGCAAAATGTATCACACACATTTGATAGAAAACAGAATTTTTTTAAATGTCCAAAACATGAAGAGGGATTATTTCTGAATGGTATGGTTATAGATAAATTTTATATTCTTTTTATCTCTTTTAAAAGCAAGTTTTCTACTTTGAACACAGGGCAAAAATAAAATTTGATTATTCAAAAATATTTGCAAAAATATTTGTACTTTTCATGAGTGCTAGAATCTTATGTATCACAGTGTCTTTTAATTGATATTTTGAACCAATTTTATCTTGTTACTTTAGCTTTGTGGATTTTTATTTTATTCCTTGACAAAGTGAAGCCCGCCTGGCAACCCAGGATATTTAGGCTGAAATCAGCCCCATGTTAACAAAGAAAAGATTGTCAACTACTCATCTTTTTAGTTACTTCACAGGCGATCCATTTACTCTTAAAAGTAGACTGCTAAAATTCACATCCAATTTATTGTATAATTAATAGGCAAAATTTTACCTGAGACAACAGCCATACTGAGTACTAGATTTAAATCAAGTGAAAGAGAAAACAATTTATTTTTATTTGGTCTTCATAATACAAGATACTTGAAAGTTTTTTTTTTTTTTAACTCATTTAATTATCACAACCATCCTGAGGGTTCAGTATTCTTACATTTATTTTACAGATGAAGAGACTAATTTATCCAAAGACTAGGTAAATAGACTAAGTCCTCATGTTTGATAAATGGAGGACCAGAACCGACTACAGATAATTCTGACTATTAAACCAATGTCCAGCACTATACGGAGAGGTTTCTTTTGGAATTCAGATAGTATACCTGTGGTAGTCTTAAAAGTACTGACAAAGAACAAAATCTTTGAGGATCATGAGTTTAAGGAGATTAAAAATAGGAAATTAACTTTTCTCAAAGATACATAAGAGCTAACAAAGAATAGGAAAAAAGCATACAATTGAATATGTAACTGAGGACATCTCCAAACCAAGTTAGGACACAGATCTAAACATAAGAAACAGGAGTACTATATACATATAAGTGTGTGTGTTTAAACTGACATCTGGCATATTTTTGTAAATACTAAATAAAACTCATAATTATTTTCATTGATTTTAAAGGGGGAAAGTTTTAATTATTTTATAGATGTATTTTATCACAAAATGAAATAATAAAAAATATATGAGGACAAAAGTAAGTACTGTATCATAATCTTATACTGAAAAGCCATTGCTAAGTGGCGACTTCCCAGACTTCTTTCTGTTTATGTACATAAGGATCATAGTAGCACTACAAAAATGAAGTTTGGGTAAACTGGCCAAACTGTATACTTCATGACACGAGGCAGGGTTTGAAAGCTATCTGTCTAACTCCTCAGTAATGGTTTTTCTACCTCTTTATTTTGCCCCATGCTGTGAATACTTCACAAACACAGGAACTGAGAGGAGGTTTGTTTTTATTTGTTTTTAATATTTTTCCAAAATTTAAAGTATTAAATTGGTTGATCCTGACATTCACTGCTGTTTCCCTTTGAACAAATCATTTAATTCCTAAGGCTGAAGGTTCCCATCAATAAATAACGATAATAAACTCCAGAAGTTCTGGAAAAGTCAATGACTCAGTGACTAAATGGAATGATATCTTAGAACTTAAAAATCTCTGTTTTAGAGCAACACAACATACTTAACATAAAAATTCAGCGATATCCTTTGGAACTGTAAATAAAGAATTAAGATACCATTTGGGCCATGTGTACTGACAACCCATTGTGCAAAGAGGAATGATAATCAGTTCACCAAATTATGGTCAGTTGTTAATATTTCTGCTACATAAACTTGGTGTTTAACCAACTTTAAAAATAAATCTTACTCACCTTTGATTTACTCTCTCTTTCCTTATATTATTACTAAGCTCTACTATGAAACGTCCCCCTATACATTTTGAAGTGTATTTTGAGGGTTAGTATACCAAGGATGAGAAAAAGGTCAAAGGTTTTCACATGCTCTTATTCCTTTTGAAAAGTAGTGCCTAAAAATTATCCAGAATTTCCAATTCTTTCAACTTTAATTCCAAGAGTGAGAAAATTTTATCATTCAAACACTGCTAATGCTATTCACGAGGAGACTGGGCTATACTAGTGAAGACATGCCTTCAACCAGGCAACAAAGAAGAGGGAATGCACAGTCCATTTAGTTATACACTCACTCTGCAATGCAGTTACAATGCCTTGTGGGATATAAAGGGGTAAGTTCCTCATAAACTAACATACAATCAAGTGAATTGAACTGTTCAAGAAGTTTTCACCAAATGATAATTGCTTTCCCTCAATGTAAATACAACTTCCCTTTTTGGAAGGGGTCCTGGGACCTTGCAATGTCTTGTTTAAGATGAATAATCATGATGTATCACTCTCATCTATTCCTCTAAGAAGTGAAATATTTTCATTTCTCAATATTAGAGAGCCTTAGCCACCATTTCAGGATTTTCCTGAGAAATATCCATAACATACCATGAGTCACTAGCTACTGTCTCAGAAATGTTATTAAACACTCTGCCTTTATTTTCTCACTTACAAAAAGTGGGCTTATAATGCCTATTTCATAGAATTTCTGTGAATATTCAGTAAGGTCAATTATATAAATAGCCTTCATACATGGACTTCTCCTTCTCCTCCTAAGTCACTTCAGTCATGTCCGACTCTGTGCGACCCCACAGACGGCAGCCCATCAGGCTTCCCCGTCCCTGGGATTCTCCAGGCAAGAACACTAGAGTGGGTTGCCATTTCCTTCTCCAACGCATGAAAGTGAAAAGTGAAAATGAAGTCGCTCAGTCGTGTCCGACTCTTAGCGACCCCATGGACTACAGCCTACCAGGCTTCTCCATCCATGGATTTTCCAGGCAAGAGTACTGGAGTTGGGTGCCATTGCCTTCTCCACATACATGGGTTAGTACATTGTAAATGGCAAAAATGGAAACCTGCAATTACTATAACTAGACAAAAACAATATTTAAATAGTTTTCTCCTACCCATTCTGAGAGGGATGTTATAATGTCTTTTCATTGTATGTGTATGTTCTTTCAATATTTTTTAAGGTGACTCTAGGCTCATTTGGCCCTTCTTCTAGAGCCTTACTGTAGAGTTTTAAAAATCCTTTCAGGATCCACAATCCCATTGAATCAGCAATAAAACATGTACTGAGTGAGATTCAGGCAAATAACTATTCAACAGAAGTCCCTTCGATTTTTAATTACTCCTTCCCTCTCCAAGTTCACTGTTATTCTCTGATTTTTAATCTTGAGAGCCAGTCAGGGTACATTATTTATGTTATATTCAATAGGGAGAAAAAGAAGAAAAAGAATTTTATTCAGGACACTAACTCTAACCTTGAAATGTTATTTTCTGAACATTTGTTCTGCTCACTGAGCAAATTTTAGTCTTCAAGTCAGATGTCTAAATACAGTGCTTGAGCTCTGTTTAAGGCTAAAAATATAGACTTTTGTACAAGGTGATGGTTACAAAGGAAGGTGTTTACAATATAGTTCAATAGAAGAAGCTAACTGAACATTAGCTATACAGTTCAGCCAGAAGAATTTCTCATCTCCACTGAAGCTTTGGAGTCAAATTATCCTTTGAAATACATTTTTCTTGAAAAGAAAGTGAATTAAGTAAGGGTTTCCTGAAGTCCTTCACCAGATTCTCAATTTTCTTCACATGAAACTGGAAGTCATGGAAGTCTTTGTCAGCCTCTCTCTCAAATAGAGTACCAATAAAAGCATGCTCCACAAAGAGTAATTCTGAACAAGAAGTCTGGTTATAAAGCCCATGAAATATCTTCCTCATTGTAAGAAAAATCTATTAATAGATGTCAATGAACAGTTATGATACTTACTAATAACACAAAACACAGCTACCATCAGAAAAGTTTATTATCCTTCAAGAAACACGTATTATTGCCTGATCCTGTTTCAGACTCACAGACAAAGCTCTATTCCATCTAGAAGTTCATATTTGGTCTTCCTCAGGTATATCTTCCCGAAAGTAAAAGATCAAGAAGATCTAGATGGGAACAGCAGGATAAAACAAAGCCCTGAAATGGATAATGCTGACCCTGTTGTCAAATGTCATGTGAAGTTCACTTAATTTTTAAAATGTTATTCCTTTTCAGAAACTGGAAAAGATAAAATTGGATGAACAAAGGGAGACTAGGATACATAAAATTTTTGATGTGCTTATGAGCAATTACTGCATAAATGAATGAATGAACAGAAATGGTCTTAATGATATTAGAAAATCTCAATAGGTTATTTTATTATCTGAATCCCCTCTTTAAATATTTATTATAAGTAAGTTTCATGAGGCTCAACTGTCTTTTTTAATACTTTAATCTTCAGGTCCTAGAAACATATCTGATGGAGATAGTTCCTTAACAAATATTTGCTGAATGGATGAATACATTTTCATTTTATTTTTATTTCCCTTCTAATCTTTCAAATATTTTTAAGGGTGATTCACAATTATTCTCCTAAACCTCTGAGAATTCCCCTTTCAACATTCAGAATTCCCCTTTCAACACTAAACAGAGGAGATAAGTGAAAAATGGAAGTCATAATTCCTTAATAAAATTTTCATGCAAGAAATAATATTTGGCCAATTTACACATAGCACATGAATTAAGCCTTTGAGAAAACTAGTTTCTAGGCAACAACTGTCCTTATTAAATGGGTAAAATGCGAACATACACACATATTGGAAATACATTTGGCATCAACTTCATCATGAAGTCACTGGGTAGAAAAGATCAGAGCATGAAAATTTTCCTAATCATTTCTTTTATAATTATAACAATCAGAATTGCCTATACACTTACTTTTTAGTAAGAACATGGGTAAAATTGGTGGTGTGAAATCCAGGCAGGAAGAGAGCAAGACAAAACAACTAACAAAGGAGAGCACAATTTTAAACTCCAAAGAAAGTATATATAGACTGTGTGTGCTAAGTTGCTTCAGTTGTGTCTGATTTGCGAGCCATGGACTAGTGGTCTACCAGGCTCCTCTGTCCATGCAATTCTCCAGACAAGAATACTGGATGGCTTGTCATGGCTCCTCCAAGGGATCGCCCCTACCCAGGGATCAAACCCATGTCTCTTAAATCTCCTGGACTGGCAGGACGGTTCTTTACCACTAGCCCCACCATGGGGGGCTCATCTATCTAGACGACGTTGGATCAAATACCTTTAGGAAAAAATATGCTGTTTTTACATTAATGATTTCCTTTTTTTTTTTTTTTTGTAATTTAGTTTCACTTTATTGAATGGTGAATTGAGTTTGATATGTGCTTGAGATTGGAGTTCAAAAATTTTCAAATTTATTTCTAAAATGACAAAGTTTACTTTAAAACTCCCAAACTTCCACATCCATGTTTTTCAGTTCCAGAACAGGATAGCTGCTTCCATAGCAGAGGCAGTTCTTGTTATGGTGGTTAAATTTCAATAGAAAAAAAAATCACTATTCTTTCTTGAATTACCAAACACCTCTTTCATGCCTTTCAAAGTAACCTTTTAAAACAGCATGCGAAATGTACAAAAGATTATGTGTCTCTATATAAGCACATATTCACAATGTCCTAGGGCATTATTTCAGCAAGGAAAATTTCTGATGTTTCAAAGTTAATTTTTTAAAAAATGCTAAAGAAATAACTGCATCATATAGAATGCAAGTACTTCTCTTTTACCATGTTACATTAAAGGCACATCTAAATTTAGACATATGTAGATAAACATTCCAATCCCTGAAAAACCCTAGACCACAGAGGTTCTAGGGAAAAGTCTGTATTATATTAAACATGAGACTCCATTTCCTTGTTTTGAATTATTGGTGCTGCTGTGGCAACAGCACAATAGAGAACTTTGTTGCACGCTCAGCAGAGCTATTTATACTATTTAACCTCTTCACTGGGAGTTCTTCCTCTACCGAATTCTTCCATTATTTTAATAAAGCAGTCCATTCAAAGTTGGTTTTTTTTTTATTGTTGCTAAATGTGAACAAACAAAACTTAGCTTTGAACTCTTTAGGCAAACATTCTGGACATAAATCTAATATCTTGAATTATTTTAAGTAACTGAATACCCATTTCACAGATCACAGAATTCTGAAATAAAAGGATCATTTCCTGAAAGAAGTGACATCTGGATTCTGAATGCTCTGAAAATTTACCAAACTTTCCAGAAATGGGAAATGGCTGGTTAACTGATAATTAAAATACCTCAAAGGAGAACTTTTCAAAGAAAATTCAAGATGATGTTCCTTTGTGATTATAAGATGAAGTCAGCACAGTGACATAGACCTGGAATAGGACTAAAGTCAACTAGTTGCATGAAGAGACACATCACAAAATTTTCTTTATTACTTCCCTCTGGACTAGTTAAATTAACCAAGCAAACCGAATTGATCAACTTGGTTTAACATGTGGAACTACATAAAAAGTTTCCTTTTAATTGGTAAATTGGCTAAACATCAAGTTTAATCGAAGTTACGATGTTTTAATAAAATCTTTTGAACACAGTAACTCAAATTAATCTTCATATTTGGAAATGACCAAGACATTTGAAAGGAGTTCTTAGGAAAGAAGAAAATGAAGTAGGAAAATTAACCATCAGTGAGTCTGTTTCAATGTCTGAGAAATGTTTGGAGTGAGGGGTGATGTAAGGTAAGATATTAGAAGCAGGCAGAAATGATTAAAATGGAAAAAAGAGGATTATAAATCTTATGTATAAATGATAATTCCACTTCTCCAGTTTCATCTCTCATCCCCCATACCCACTATTCCAGGTACAAGGCATTTTTCCTTTCTAGCCAACACTTCCCATCTTCTACTCATCGGCACTTGATGTTCCGCTTGTCAGCCCTACCTCTCATCCTTTTTCGCTAGCAAGCTCACATGCACCTTTTTGAATCAGCTATCTTCTCCATCCCCTGCCAACTGTCCCTCACTCACGCAGAGCTTGCAGCTGTTTCTTCAACATTACAGGCCACCATTCCTACTTCTTCCTGAGTACTCACATCTTATCATCATGAAAGTGTTTTGTCTACTTCTCACACTACACTGGGGACACCTCTAAAGCAGAATTCACAGAAGATTCACTCATTCATCTTTGTACCTCCAATTATTTTAGAATTGTGCTATAATTACTGAATGATTGGGAGTCATGGTATCAAAGTGAATTTAAAATGAGTAATAAAAAACTATAACATTTTCAAAAATTACATGTTTCAAGATGCAAGTTTGCTCATAATCGAATGCAAGAAGAAATTTATTTATTTATTTTTAGGGCCTCAATAACTTTTTTTTAAAAATTTATTATTATTATTATTTTTTACTTTACAATATTGCATTGGTTTTGCCATGCATCAACATGCATCCACCATGGGTGTACACGAAAACCGGAAGGGATATAAAAAGAAAAATTTAGGAAAAGAACAAAGAAGCCACTTCTGTTATTGTTTACCATGGCTGCAAACAAACTTAATTATTGAGAAAATATTCTCCAATTAAAATTTATTTTGAAGTGAATATTATAAAAGCTAAAATAATAAGCATTATTTCTAGTTTTATATTTGGCTTGTTTAAAAAAGTAAGTTCAATAAGCTGAGAAACTGTCCATGATTTCATTATAAAATGTAATACTACCCACTTTCTATGAAGAAAAATATCATGTATCCTCCCTTATTAAAACCTATGCCCTCTAGAGGTGCTCTGTCAAGCTGAGAAATAGCATGTCAGTAGCATATTATGTCTACTGTAGCATAATATGTTACAGAGACAGATGTCCCTATTCAAAATGCAAATGCAATGATCAATCACAACTCAGAGCATTCCTGAAAACCAAAGTGCCACAGTTAAAACACAATTACAGAAAGACATGCTAAAATAATATCAAGAAGTTGATACAGGATGAATGCATTGCCCAAGAACTGCAAGAGTATTTGCAGAATATGTGTGGATTTTGTGTTTTGCCAAGGTTCCATATAAAAATTTTAAATGCATTGTTAGGGGAATTACTGCACCAAGGTCCATACTCGCTATTGGGTGAGCTCTCCTTTGCCTTTTCCTACTTTGCTTGGAGCTATCCATCTGATACACATACCTTGCTGCTGCTGTTGCTAAGTCACTTCAGTTGTGTCCGACTCTGTGTGACCCCACAGACGGCAGCCCACCAGACTCCCCTGTCCCTGGGATTCTCCAGGCAAGAACACTGGATTGGGCTGCCATTTCCTTCTCCAATGCATGAAAGTGAAAAATGAAAGTGAAGTCGCTCAGTGGTGTCCAACTCTTCGCGACCCCACGGACTGCAGCCTACCAGGCTCCTCCATCCATGGGATTTGCCAGGCAAGAGTACTGGAGTGGGGTGCCATCGCCTTCTCCTTGCCTATCATTAATTCCATTTCTAGTTTCACAAAGAATTTAGGAGAAAAGGAATGATATACCCATCTGAATGCAGAGTTCCAAAGAATAGCAAGGAAAGATAAGAAAGCCTTCCTCAGTGATCAACGCAAAGAAATAGAGGAAGACAATAGAATGCAAAAGACTAGAGATCTCTTCAAGAAAAGTAGAGATACCAAGAAAACATTTCATGCAAAGATGGGCACAATAAAGGACAGAAATGGTATAGACCTAACAGAAGCAGAAAATATTAAGATGAGGTGGCAAGAATACACAGAACTATAAAAAAGATCTTCATAACCCAGATAACCACATTGGTATGAACAATCACCTAGAGCCAGAAATACGGGAATACAAAGTCAAGTGGGCCTTAGGCAACACTCTATGAACAAAGATAGTGGAGGTGATGGAATTCCAGTTGAGTTATTTCAAATCTTAAAAGATGATGCTGTTAAAGTGCTGCACTCAATACACCAGCAAGTTTGGAAAATTCATCAGTGACCACAGGACTGGAAAAGGTCAGTTTTCATTCAAAAGGCAATGCCAAGGAATGCTCAAACTACCACACAATTGCAATCATCTTGCATGATAGCAAAGTAATGCTCAAAATTCTCCAAGCCAGGCTTCAACAGTCCATGAACCAAGAACTTCCAGATGTTCATGCTAGATTTAGAAAAGGCTGAGGAACCAGAGATCAAATTGCCAACATTCACTGTATCATCAAAAAAGCAAGAGAGTTCCAGAAAAGCATCTACTTCTGCTTTATTGACTATGCCAAAGCCTTTGACTGTGTGGCTCACAATAAACTGTGGGAAATTCTTCAAGAGATGGGAATACCAGACCACCCTCCCTGCCTCCTGAGAAATCTGTATGCAGATCAAGAAGCAACTATTAGAACCAACAACTGGTTCCAAATTAGGAAAGGAGCACATCAAAGCTGTATATTGTCATGCTGCTTATTTAATTTACATGCAGAGAACATCATGTGAAATGCTGGGTTGGATGAAGCACAAGCTGGAATCAGGACTGCCAGGAGAAATTTCAATAACCTCAGATATGCAGCTGACACCACCATTATGGCAGAAAGCAAAGAACTAAAGAGCCTTTTGATGAAAGTGAAAAAGGAGAGTGGAAAAAGTTGGCTTAAATCTCAACATTCAAAAAACTTAGTATCATGTCATTTGGTCCCTTCACTTCATGGCAAATAGATATGAAAACAGTGAGAGACTTTATTCTGTGGGGCTCCAAAATCAGTGCAGATGGTGACTGCAGCCATGAAATTAAAAGACACTTGCTTCTTGGAGGATAAGCTATAACCAACCAAGACAGCATATTAAAAAAGCAGAGACATTACTTTTCTGACAAAGGTCCGTCTAGTCAAAGCTACAGTCATGTATTGATGTTAGAGTTGGACTATAAAGAAAGCTGAGCACCGAAGAATTGATGCTTTTGAACTATGGTGTTGGAGAAGACCCTTGAGAGTTCCTTAGACTGCAAGGAGATCCAACCAGTTAATCCTAAACGAAATCAGTCATGAATATTCATTGGAAGGACTGATGCTATAACTCCAATACTTTGGCCACCTGATGCGAAGAACTGACTCATTTGAAAAGACCCTGATGCTGGGAAAGATTGAAGGCAGGAGGAGAAGGGGGACAACGGAGGATGAGATGGTTGAATGGCATCACCGACTCGATGGTCATGAGTTTGAGCAAGCTCTGGGAGTCAGTGATGGACAGGGAAGCCTGGTGTGCTGCAGTCCATGGGGTCACAAAGAGTTGGACATGACTGAGTGACTGAACTGAATCGAACTCCTAAGCATGCCTTTGATTTTATATGTGTGTTACCCTTAACTATACATAGCAGTCCAAACCTATTTTTCAGATTCATCTGTGATTATGTATACATATATGCACATATATAATATGTCTAGTTCATTCTTTATTAAAGTCACCTAACTCCATTGCATGAAAAACCCTCAAAGTATTTATTCAATTTCCTATTGATGGATATATAGACTGATTCTAGTTCTTCATTAATATACACAATGATGAAATAAACATTCCTGTACATGTCTCTTTGTATGAAAAATGAGAAAGTATCTTTTGGGGATTAAACTTCAAAATGGTATTGCCAGGCATTAGAATGTATACAACTTTTTATGTATGTATGAATAAATGACTCTCTTAAGTGGTACTAACTTATCCTCTCCAGTATTACAAAAGTTTATACTGTTCCATATCTTCAGCAACACTTGGTGTTGCAGAACTCTATATTTTGTCAGTCTGATGGGTGAATGAAATTGAACAATATTTATTTTTAATTTGCATTTCCCTGATCAATATTTTAGATTTTAGTGGTCATTTGAACTTCTCTTGATCAGAATTGACTATTCTTATTTGTCCTGTTTCCCACTGGGTTTTGCCTTTCTTTTTGGTACCCTAAGACAGAGGGCCTGAAGAACTATGGACAGAAGTTTGTAACATTCTACAGGAGGCAGTGACCAAAACTACTGTCAAGAAAAAGAAATGCAAAAAGGCAAATGGTTGTCTGAGGAAACCTTACAAGTATCTGAGAAAAGAAGCAAAAGGCAAAGGAGAAAGGAAAGATATACCCAACTGAATGCAGAGTTCCAAAGAATAGCAAGGAGAGATAAGAAATCAATCTTAGGTGAACAATGCAAAGAAATAGAAGAAAATAACAGAATGGGAAATACTAGAGATATCTTCAAGAAAATTAGGAATACTAAGGGAATATTTTATGCAAAGATGGGCACAATAAAGGACAGAAATGGTAAGAACCTAACAGAAGCATAAGAGATTAAGAAGAGGTGGCAAGAATACACACACAAAAAAAAAACGTACAAAAAAAAAGTGTTAATGATCAGGATAACCATGATGGTGTGGTCACGCACATAGAGTCAGACATCCTGGAATGTGAAGTCAAGTGGGCTTTAGCAAGCACTACTGTGAAAAAAAGCTAGTGGAGGTGATGGAATTCCAGCTGAGCTATTCCAAATCCTAAAAGATGATTTATTCAATATTATTTTTTCTTTCCTATCCCTTTACACTTCCATGTAAATTTGAGAATTAGATTGTTGAATTCCAGTAAAACTTCTCTTAGAATCTTAATTACAATTTGACCAAACCCATAGCTCAATTTGCAAAGAATTAACAACTTAATAATACTGAGTATTCTAATTCATGAGAACAACATCTCTTTCCATTTAACTTAATCTTCTCAAATGATTTTCATTAAAGATAATTTTAGTACATAAAGATATTTGGTATCTTTTATCACATTTATTCCTGTTTTGCTGTTGTTTAGTCACTAAGTCATCTCTGACTCTATTGCAACTGCATGGACTGTAGCCCAGCAGGCTTCTCTGGGATTTCCCAGGCAAGAATACTGGAATGGGTTGCCACTTCCTTCTCTAGGAAATCTTCCCAATCCTAGGTTTCTTTTATTTTTGTGGCTAACATTAGATGTAGCTTAAATTGTATTTTCTGATTATGGAAATATGTCTTCTTGATATTAGTGTCCATTTATCATTATATATTTAGTTCTCCTTATGTGTATATTGATTATGAGCAAATGAATGACAAACTAAACCCTTTCTCTATAAAATCTTGTGACATTTCAATGAAAAGTAAAATTCTATAATGATGGTGAGTATAAACATATAACTGAGTATAATTTTGTTTTAATTTCAATGGAGCTAAGATTAACATTTGAAAAAACTTCAGCCAAGAATGACCCAAAATTTTAGAGATAATTTCAAAACAAGCTGTCTAAGAATGAGAAGAAAATGTTGCAGATGGCTGCCTTTCAGACAGTATCAAGAAGAGAAAGCTAAAACCAAAAGAGAAAAAATTTAAACAGTTTTTAACATTTGACTCATAATAAAGGGTCTAGTATTATTTATCAAGGAAAAAATTACTCCTACATTCTACTGATTCCTTAAAGGTGTTTTACTATAACATACAAAGACACATAATGTATGTATATGTGTATACATGTGTGTGTATGTAAGTATGCATTTAATCTTAACTAGGTCCCTGTCAAGAAAGAATATGCTTACATGGCTAAAAATATAATTAGGAGACTCAAAAATGTGTTACTTTTCAGATGAGAAAAAGCACTCATTCAACATTGTTAAGATTTTAAAATAATGTTTCTTTTAGCAGAAAATGATCAGAATGTGAAAACTACAGTTCTTAATATAGTGAGCATTCACCCTACAAAAAAAAAACAATAAATAAACATTTGAGATATTTCTCTTCCATAACAATTTATTGTGCAACTAAAATTTACACATTCCCAAAGTTCCGTATAATCCAATTCAAAACTCTTCATAGTAAAAGAAAAACTGAGCATCAGATGCCTTGTCCTTGTTGCATAAACGTACAACTCAACATTATTTGAGAATTGCCTCTGGTGCATCTTATTAATACTCCTTCTTCTTAAAGAAGCTAGAATTAAGATTTCTTCATTCAAGCATGCACTGTTTCATCAAACATTTATTAAATGTTACCTATGTGCTGGGCATTTCTTAGATGCTAGAGATAAAGTGGTGAATGGAATGTCCCTGATTTCTGCTTTCACAGAAGCTTACAGGCTCCTGGAAAAGATAGACATTAAAAAAGAGACATCACTTTGTACTAAAGTGCTGTGGCAAGGGAAGTACAGGATGCTATGTCCACAATTGGGGTCCCAATGGAGAAGGCATTGTGGAATGCCCACCTTGAGGAAGTATCATTCAAACCAAGTCTTGAAGTAAACTTAGGAATTAGGAACAAAAAAGTATTCGGGCTGAGAGAAAGTCATGGGGGTGCATGAAATGCAAGATCACAGTAACTCTAGGATCTAAACTTAGTCTATGCAGTTGGATAGAGGAAAGCAGGAGGGAGACTAGTGCCAAATGTTTGATCTCTGACTTCTTACTCAAACATATGGCAACCTGAAATACATGAACTTTCAGGTTCTACATGATAATGAGGCAGAAAAGGGAACTCCGAATGCTCTAAACTGTGGATCTTTCTAAGAAATATGTAAGTACCTAAAATGTCCTTAGGCAAAAGAGCTTAGATTAATTCACAAATAGCTCAAATAAAATCTCACTTAAATGTACACATCTATACATACATGCAGCTAGATAGCCACACAAGTGAATCTCTCTGATAACTGAGAAAGTGTAATTCTTTAAAAAAAAAAAAATCACACATTGTATACTTGTAGCATCTGTATTTCCTCCCCTAACTACAGTTCCTAAAAGAATATTTTACTGTAAAATAATGACCAGGAATAATGGTAAGAAGTGATCAATGTTACACAGGGATGTTTGCAATTCAGAAAACTATGTAGAAATGGTCTCTTCTACATTTTAAGGAATTTCTATACAATAGTTATTAAATACACTGGGTATTTTTCCCAATTATGTGTAGTATGCCAAATCAATTATAATGCTGCGTGTGTTCTTGCCAAGTAACAAAGTTAGAACAAAAATAAAATCATATAATTATAGGAACATTTGGGTAACTTAACTTCAAAAGTAGCAAGTAGAGCTTATAATTCACACTTGGCTTTTCATTAAAAAAATGAACAAAATGCCATTTCAAATGACTATATAAAATCCACTCAGATTTAGCTGGTTTTCTGTATCTTTTATTAGGATTTTCTAAAGACCAAAGAAAAAGAAGGCATCTTGTTAATAACAATTCAGAAGGTGCACAAAAAATCTAATCATAATGCCAGAAGCAACCAGGACTAATAATTTAGCATTTACCCTCCTGTTGTTGTTTTTTCATGTAATAGTAAGATACAAAGAGTTGGACATGACTTAGTGACTAAACAACAACAGAAATACATATATTAAAAAATCATTCTTTTGGCTTATAACCTACTTTTTACAAAAACGGTGTCATTTAAAAGGCTTGCTAGATAACCTATTTTATAAATGTGCAATATTCCATAGCATAAATGCAGCATATTACCTTGGTCATTTTCTACATAAGTAGGCATTCAGGTATTTTTCTAATTTTTTCTTCTTTATAAATAATTCAGCATTGAGCTTTTTTATTTTATGCTATTCTACTAATGGCTCAGACAGGAAAGCATCTGCCCGCAATGCGGGAGACTCGGGTTCGATCCCTGAGTCAGGAAGATCCCCTGGAGAAGGAAATGGCAACCCACTCCAGTATTCTTGTATCAGTATTCAGTATCCCATGGACGGAGGAGCCTGGTGGGCTATAGTCCATGGGGTGGCAAAGAGTCAGACACAACTGAGTGACTTCACTTTCACTTTTCATTCTACTAATAGCATGGGGAGTCAGTGGCAGAGAAAGTGATAGTAAAATAAGTTACCTTCTTCTCTGTCACCTTTTGAAAAAATGTGTGCAAACATTTATTGAGGTCCAGCTCTATGCAAGGCACCTTGTTAAGTCCTGAGGATACAGAAATGAGTAGGAACCAATACACTTGCCAGAAGCCCTCTGTCTAGCACAGAGGTTCTCAAGTGAGATGACTTTGTTCCACAGGGGTCATCTAGCGATGCCTGGAGACAGTTTTGGTTGTCACAACATGTAGGAAGGGAACCACCGGCATTTAGTGCATAGATGGCAGAGATGTTGCTAAACATCCATAATGCACAGGCTAGCAAAGAATTATCCTGTCCAAAAGGCCAATTCAAAAGGTGCTGAGGTTGGGAAACCCTGACCGAGCCCTTTCCTGGAGTCTGCCTGCCTCTATCAAACTCATGATGTCCTCTCACCCCAACATTTACATTTAGTAAGTTATAAAAATCAATGAGTACACCAGTAATCTCCATGAAACTACATATTTAAGTTAACAGAATGGTGCCATTTCCATACTCAGACTTCAAAGCCAATGACTCCATATATGATATTATCAATGAACTCTGGGGACTGGTAGGTGTGGGGATTTCACATGTGGAACACACACTTCAGGCTCTATTCAGTATAACATCTTCCACTCTCTTTTAAACCTTTAAACTTTAGGATTTTGTCAGGCAAGGAAATGAAAACAAGGTATTTTTAACTACCTGCTCAATTGCTTGGAAAATTACCTCTTAAAACATCTGAACACCCACTTCTCATTTTTTCCAAAGCCCTAGAGTAGCCAAGTGATATTAATCACTGGAATTCCTTGATGAGGAAATGCCATTTTTCAAAGTATTTTAGGACAATTTGTTTTGTTTTTCAGGCTCTGTATTCTGAGACAGATACAGCTATAGATACAGATGTCCATCTGCAACACAAATAATCATGAATTTGCTGCAAACCCTACAGCAGCACTTGGAGAAGAGAATGGCAACCCACTCCAATATTCTTGCCTGAAGAATCTCATGGACCGAGGGGCTTGGCAGGGTACAGTCCATGGGGTTGCAAAGAGTTGGACACAACTGAGTGAATGAGCATGCATGCATTTACAGCAGTATCTTCTCTGAATTCAATACTCAATTTTGATAGACCTATATGAGCTTTCAAAGGGCAACAAACTCATTGCAGCAATGGAAATCTAAATATTTATAAGTTCTTCAACTACAAATGCAATATATATTAGGCAAAATAAAAAATCCTGATATTGTGTAGTGCTATATACAATGAGATTGTACAATTCCTTTAGTCTTCCATCTGTTCAAATAACCATAGCACAGCTGGAGGCAATAAAAGCTACTCAATTGTCTTCTCACTGCCTGAACTTGGAATAAATGGTCCAGCTCTAGAAAAGAAGTTGTCTTTCTTTCTGGTAATTTCCTTTCAAGTGGTTATCAATTTAAGGAAGAAGTCAAAGCCGCCCATCAATAAATACCTCATCACATAAAACATCAAATGTCAACCACTCCCATTACTGAAAACACTGGCTTGGAAAACAAACAAAGGCAAAATGGCTCACTGCTTTTAATCAGTGTAATGAATATCATTAACTCAAACTGAAACTCCCTACTCACCAGAAGTGAATTATTTACTTCTAATATCTTTCCAATGGTTTCGTTTTCTCTTTAAACTTTAATTAAAATCAAACATATTTGAAAATTGAAGTCTAAGCCTACAAAAGGATTTTCAGCAACAACAACAAAAAAATTAACTTTGGTTCTGACAACCTCTCCGATATCTGAAAATTCTGAAATTCAGTCAGAAACACAGTTCTTAAAACTCAAACATCCATAAAGGCAGATAAAAAATTCAAGGTATTCAAAAAACTTCTGTGGAAAAAACTCAATGTGCTGAATACTACAGGTACATGACAAATAAGATATAGAGTCAAAGAAAGTATTAGCCCAAGCAACTTATACATCAATTATGCTTGTTAACAAAACACAGAAATTGATAAGTTCTTGAAAAATAACTATAAAGTACAAAATATAATTGATATTTTGTAAGCATGTTTTAAAATTTTTCTACTGTTCTCTGATTTCTGGATATTTTAACAAGCTTAGTGTTTTTATTAGGTCTATTAAATATTCAAGTTTTCATGAAATATTAATTGATCAAAAAATGTCTATTTTCAATTACTCTGGTAGCTGTGAGTAGCACCAACATCAAATTGGTTGGTGCTACTTAAAATTGACTGAGTTCATTCTTGGTGCTCAGCATTCTGTCAAATTCTAAGAGAACAGTAAAATTGGAAATACACTATTAGAATAACTTCAGAGTATTTTTTGTTGAAATTTTCATAGTATTTATATTTTTGGTTGAGATTTTCATAGTATTTATGTATCCACCTAATGGGCTTCTCTGGTGGTTCAGCAGTAAAGAACCTGCCTGCAAATGCAGGCGATGTAAGAGACACAGGTTCCATCCCAGGGTTGGGAAGATCCCTTGGAGAAGGAAAGGCAACCCACTCAAGTATTCTTGCCTGGAGAATCCCAGGGACCGAAGAACCTGGAGAGCTACAGTCTATGGAGTCAGAAAAGAGTTGGACATGACTTAGCAACTAAACAACAACATCCAACTAATACTTATGATCTACCATGGACATAGCAATGTAAAATCAGAGTGTTTTGAAGCACAAAATATTTTCATTTGAGGAAACAAATGACAATAGGGCCTTTAATAAAAACATGCTGGGTATCATGATGGGAACAAGCCCTCAGACTAGAGAAATATGCATAGACTCCCTTTCTGACTCGGCTCTAACTTCTGGGTGTTTATCAGCCACACCACAATAGTTCGGTCAAAAAAAAAAAAAAAAACCTATTTGTAAATGAATAAAATATTCCTTTTTCGTGAGTATTTAGATTTTTTTTTTTATTTGTACCTGATCTTCAAACTTAAAATTCTTCGAAAGAAAACAGCATTGGCAGATAGCTCATAAAATACTGCTCCCAACATTTTCTTCTGTATTGTGATTTTTGCTTTGACCTCCTCTTTCAATAATCATATGCTATGCTATGCTATGCTAAGTCACTTCAGTCATGTCTGACTCTGTGTGACGCCAGAGATGGCAGCACACCAGGCTCCCCTGTCCCTGGGATTCTCCAGGCAAGAACACTGTAGTGGGTTGCCATTTCCTTCTCCAATGCATGAAAATGAAAAGAGAAAGTGAAGTCGCTCAGTCATGTCCGACTCCTAGCGACTCCACGGACTGCAGCCCACCAGGCTCCTTCATCCATGGGATTTTCCAGGCAAGTGTACTGAAGCGGGGTGCCATTGCCTTCTCCGAATAATCATATAGATTATTATGCTGCTGCTGCTGCTAAGTCGCTTCAGTCGTGTCCGACTCTGTGCGACCCCATAGACGGAAGCCCACCAGGCTCCCCTGTCCCTGGGATTCTCCAGGCAAGAACACTGGAGTGGGTTGCCATTTCCTTCTCTGATGCATGAAAGTGAAAAGTGAAAGGGAAGTTGCTCAGTCGTGTCCGACTCTTGGCGACCCCATGGACTACAGCCTACCAGGCTCCTCCATCCATGGGATTTTCCAGGCAAGAATACTGGAGTGGGGTGCCATTGATTATTATAATTGAAAGTAAAACACAATTGAACTCAAACACCCAATGTTGTAATAATTGCAAAATACATTTTTCACCACCTAACATGGACTGAAATTAAATCAACCTCATTATACTAAAATGTTCTTGCTGTTCTTCAATAAGCATCAAGACTTAAACACATGTCCTCTGAACTGAACAAAGCATTATAATGGATGTATATAAATACTTCTGTGCACAATGTCTGAATATCATTAGAGTAACTAAGTAGTTTTCCCTTAATGGCACTAAAGTATATGGCAACAAGTAAATGTGAAAGATATGATCTACTAACACTATTCAGATGGAGTCAACATTTTTTAAGGGTACATAACCAAAAAAAAAACTTTTTAATTTTAACATTTTGTCTAATTAAAACCTAAAATTGAAGCAGGGGTTTGGGGCATCATTAAAACAGTAAATTATCTTTCCCCATAAGAACTAAGTCACATATCAGGCATACATGGGTAAGATTGTCTCAACAGAAATCATCTTCTCTAAAACAGAAATGTGTTAATCCTTCAAAATGAATTCCTGGCCTCTACATTCATGTCCCTTTTACATGAATGTAAAATATTAGTATATATACAGTCATTAGCAAACTAAATTAGTTTAGCAAACTAAAATTTCTTACGCCTAATTTTACCATGCCTATAAACAAAGCACTTTGCTAGTACAATAACAAGAAATTTTTAAAAAACTATAGTACATCTAAAACTTCTTTAAAATTAACTTATTAATATTTACATATGTATATTTATCCCCTTTTCTTCTTTTACCAACTGGTTATTTAGGAGCATGTTAATTCCCACATATTTATGAATTTACGAAATTTCTTTCTGTTTTTGATTTCTAATTTTATTCTACTGTTGTTGGAGACTGCATCTTTCATTTCAGTCTTTTAAAATTTGTTGACACTTGTTTTATGGCCTAGCATATATGTGCTAGAGAACACACCTGTGCACACAACTTGTGCACCTGAAAAAAAGTGCACCCGGCTGCTCTTGGTTGGAATGTTTTATGGAAATGTTATTAAAATCTTCTGTTTTGTTGTAGATCATTTGTCTAGTTCTTCTATCCTTTATTAAAAATGGAGTGGTGAAGTTTCCAACTATTATTGTTGAACTTTCCATTCCTCATTTAATTCTGTCAGTTCTGGCTTCATTTTGAGTATTTTGGGACTCATTACTTTGTGCATAAATGTTTATAACTACTATGCCTTCTTCATGGATTGACCATTTGTCATTACGAAAGATCCTTCTTTATCTCTAGGAACAATTTTTGTTTTAAAAACTATTGTGTCTGATATTTGTATCACTACAGTCACTCTCTTTGGTTAGTGTTTTGCATGGTATATCTTTTTCATCTTTCATTTTCAACCTATTTGTCTTTGTATCTAACATATTTCTTATATACAGGCTACAGATAGATGATGTGTTATTATCCATTCTGACAGTATCTCCTTTTTGCTTGGATTATGTAATGCATTTACACTGCATAAATTACTGATAAGATTTATCTCTTCTATTTTGCTACTTGTTTTCTATGTCATGTCTGTTTTATCCCTCTTTGATTCCACTACTGGCTTATTTATGTTAGTTATTTTATGGTGTACCATTTTAATTTCATTCTTGTTTCTTTTAATATATTTTTAGTTGTTTCCTTAATCTCTGGGGGTTAAAATTATCTTATTTTACAATCTAATTCCCTGATAGCTCAGTTGGTGAAGAATCCACCTACAATGCAGGAGACCCAGGTTCAATTCCTGGGTAGGGGAAATCCACTGGAGAAGGGACAGCCTACCCAGTCCAGTATTCTTGGGCTTCCCTTGTGGCTCAGTTGGTAAAGGATCTGCCTGCAATGCGGGAGACTTGGGTTCAATCCCTGGATTGGGAAAATCCCATGGAAAAGGGAAAGGCTACCCACTCCAGTATTCTGGCCTGGAGAATTCCATGGACTCTGTAGTCCATGGGGTCACAAAGAATCAGACTCAACTGAGTGACTTTCACTTTCACAATCTAACTCAGATTAATATTATCTTCACTTCAATATCATACAAAACTTTTGCTACTTTAGCTTTGTTTCTTCCCCTGTTCTTTATTTCTTTATCATAGAAATTATTTCTTTATACACTGTAAGCCCATTAACTTGGTTTTATAGTTCTGCAGTTGATTTAAAATAAAGAGAAAAAAGTTATGAACAAAAATAAATTTAAACTACTATAATTTACTTAGTTACCTTTATTAGTGTTCTTTATTGTATCATATGGATTTGAATTGTGTAGTATGTTTTCATTTCAGCCTGAACAATTTTTTTTTTTTTTAGTATTTCTTAAGGGCAGGTCTGCTAGAAAAATTTTAGTCAATTTTTGTTTATCTTGGATCTCTTAATTTCTCCTTCATTTCTGAAGGACAGTTTTGCTGGATATAAAATTTTTGGCTTATTTGTCTTTCAGCCCTTTGAATATGTAACCTTCTAGTCTTCATGGTTTCTGATGAGAAATTAGTCAATTTCACCAAGAATTCTTTCATTTCATGAGTCACTTATCTTTTCCTCCTTACAAGATTCTGTGTTTTGCTTCATCGGTTTGACTATGAGGTATCTAAGAATTGTTCTCTTCCAGTATGTTCTACTTGGTTTTGCTGAGCTTCTTGGATGTGCATATTAATGTGTGTTATCAAATCTAGAGGAATTTTCAGCCATTATTTCTTTAAATACTCTTTCTGCTCCTTCCTCTCCTATCCTTTTGGAACTTCCATCAAGCACATTTTGTTATTTAGTTATTGGAGTCCCACAGATCTCTGAGGCTCTGTTCATTTTTCCTCATTCTTTTACTTCTCTGTTCTTCAGAATGAATAATCTCAATTGACATATCTTTAAGTTCACTATTTTTTCCTTCTGCCAGCTCAATATGATGTTAAGCTCCTCTAAGTAAATTCTTCATTTCTGTTATTATACTTTTCAACTCTAGAATTTCTATTTTTTTTAATAATGTCTAACTCTTTATTGATATTGCCTGTTTGGTGACACATTGTTGTCGTATCTTTAATTCTTTAAATATGGTTTCCATTATTTCTTTTAACATATTTATAAATATTTCATGTAATTTCTTTGTCTAGCAACTCCAATGTCTGGGCTACCTCAGAGACAGTTTTTATTGACTTTTCTCTCCTGCATATTGGCCATAATTTTCCATTTACTTTTTAGGTTGCCTTTTTTTTTTTTTTTTTTTGCATATCTTATACTTTTTGTGGGGAACTAGACATCTTAGACAATAGAATGTGGTAACTTTGAAAATAAAATTTTTCTCTCACCTCCAGGATTTGTTGTTTTGTTTGTTTCTTGTTGTTACTGCTGCTGCTGCTTCTGCTGTTGTTTGCCAAGTTACTTTCCTGAATTCTCAAAAGCTTATATTTTGTCATGTATGGTCACTGAAGTCACTATTCAGACTTCTGATCAACTAATGATTAGACAAAGATTTATTTAAATGACTTGAACCAATATGTCTCATAGCATTAGCCAAGAGGTTCTGTGTGTATTTGGGGGCACAGATTCCCTGCTTTGGCAGACAGTCTACAACTTTGGCTTTGCCTTCAGTTTTTGCCTGTATAGAAGTTCAATGTCAGGCAGATGTGAGAGACTAATTCCTTCTTAGGCCTTTCCTGGACATGTGTATGTCTTTACACATTCCCCTAAAGTAGGTGCTAACAAAAGTTCCATTTTATTATAAAGCAAGACACTGAAGTATCCTCAAATTCTTATTAAATGACATAGAACTAAATTTATCATGGATCCGTCCTTTTTCCAGTACCTAATATTTCTCTGGTTGGTTCTAAGGATCATGGTCCCATATGCATCAGAACAAATTTCTCTCTACCTATTTTATAGATGATTAAAAAACAATACAGAACCCAGTCTAAGCATTAAAAGTCAGAAGGTTAAATAGTTTACATATTAAATAAAACCTTGAAGATAATAGTGTCCAGAAAATGCCAAAGTGCTGCTTTCTTCAAATTCAGTTCAGTTCAATCACTCAGTAGTGTCTGACTCTTTGTGATCCAATGGACTGCAGCACGTCAGGCCTTCCTGTCCATCACCAACTCAACTCCCAGAGTTTACTCAAACTCACGTCCACTGAGTTGGTGATGCCATCCAACCATCTCATCCTCTGTCATCCACTTCTCCTCCTGCCTTCAACCTTTCCCAGCATCAGGGTCTTTTCAAATGAGTCAGTTCTTCGCAACAGGTGACCAAAGTATTGGAGTTTCAGCTTCAACATCAGTCCTTCCAATGAACACCCAGGACTGATCTCCTTTAGGATGGACTGGTAGGATCCCCTTGCAATCCAAGGGACTTTCAACAGTATTCTCCAACACCACAGTTCAAAACCATCAATTCTTTGGTGCTTGAGTTTCTTTATAGTCCAACTCTCACATCCATACATGACTACTGGAAAAAACCATAGCTTTGACTAGATGGACCTTTGTTGGCAAAGTAATGTCTCTGCTTTTGAATATGCTGTCTAGGTAGGTCATAATTTCTCTTCCAAGGAGTAGACATCTTTTAATTTCATGGCTACAGTCACCATCTGCAGTGATTTTGAAGCCCAAAAATATAAACAGTTTTCACTGTTTCCCATCTATTTGCCATGAACTGACGGGACCAGATGTCATGACCTTAGTTTTCTGAATGTTGAGTTTTATGCCAACTTTTTCACTCTCCTCTTTCCCTTTCATCAAGAGGCTCTTTAGTTCTTCTTTGCTTTCTAACATAAGGGTGGTGTCATCTGCATATCTGAGGTTACTGATATTTCTCCTGGCAATCTTGATTCCAGTTTGTGCTTTATCTAGCCCAGCGTTTCTCATGATGTACTCTGCACATAAGTTAAATAAACAGAGTGACAATATACAGCCTTGACATACTCCTTTTCCTACTTGGAACCAGTCTATTGTTCCATGTCCAGTTCTAACTGTTGCTTCCTGACCTGAATACAGATTTCTCAAGAGGCAGGTCAGGTGGTCTGGTATTCCCATCTCTTGAAGAATATTCCACAGTCTGTTGTAATCCACACAGTCAAAGGCTTTGGCATAGTCAATAAAATAGAAAGAGATGCTTTTCTGGAACTCTCTTGCTTTTTTGATGATCCAATGGAAGTTTGCAATTTGGTCTCTAGGTCCTGTGCTTTTTCTAAATCAAGCTTAAACATCTGGAAGTTCACAGCTCACATATTGTTGAAGCCTGGCTTGGAGAATTTTGAGCATTACTTTACTAGCATGTGAGATGAGTGCATTTGTGCCGTAGTTTGAGTATTCTTTGGCATTGCCTTTCTTTGGGATTGGAATGAAAACTGACCTTTTCCAGTCCTGTGGCCATTGCTGAGTTTTTCAAATATGCTGACATCTTGAATGCAGCATTTTCACAGCATCATCTTTTAGGATTTGAAATAGCTCCACTAGCTTTGTTCGTAGTGATACCTCCTAAGGCCCACTTGACTTCACATTCTAGGATGTCTGGCTCTAGGTGAATGATCACACCATCGTGATCATCTGGGTTGTGAAGATCTTTTTTGTACAGTTCTTCTGTGTATTCTTGCCACCTCTTCTTAATGTTCTGCTTCTGTTAGGTCCATACAATTTCTGTCCTTTATTGGGCCCATCTTTGCATGAAATGTTCCCTTGGTATCTCTAATTTGCTTGAAGAGATCTCTACTCTTTCCCATTCTATTGTTTTCCTCTATTTCTTTGCAATGATCACTGAGGAAGGCTTTCTTATCTCTCTTTGCTATTCTTTTGAACTCTGCATTCAAATGGGTATATCTTTTCTTTTCTCCTTTGCTTTTCACTTCTCTTCTTTTCACAGGTATTTTTAAGGCCTCCTCAGACAGCCATTTTGTCTTTTTGCATTTCTTTTTCTTGGGGATGGTCTTTATCCCTGTCTCCTGTACAATGTCATGAACTTCCATCCATAGCTCTTCAGGCATTCTGTCTATCAGATCTATTCCCTTAAATCTATTTGTCACTTCCACTGTATAACCGTAATGGATTTGATTTAGATCATACCTGAATGGTCTAGTGATTTTTCTTACTTTCTTCAATTTAAGTCTGAATTTGGCAATAAGGAATTCATAATCTGAGCCACAGTCAGTTCCCAGTCTTGTTTTCGCTGACTGTACAGAGCTTCTCCACCTTTGGCTGCACAGAATACAATCAATCTGATTTTGGTGCTGACCATCTGGTGATGTCCATGTGTAGAGTCTTCTCTTGTGTTGGAAGAGGGTGTTTGCTATGATCAGTGTGTTTTCTTGGCAAAACTCTATTAGCCTTTGCCCTACTTCTTTCTGTACTCCAAGGCCAAATTTGCCTGTTACTCTAGGTGCTTCTTGATTTCCTACTTTTGCATTCCAGTCCCCTATAAAGAAAATGACATCTTTTTTTGGTGTTCTTCAAATTAAAATTCTAAAACTCCCAACATCAGCATCTCCTCATGCAGTCAGCTCCCCCACCAGAAGTTTTGTGGTTTTCACACATGCGCAGCACACATGGCTAATTTAGAAAGGGACTATATTACCGAGGTCTTTGATTTCACAGGCTTCTTCAGGGACCTTCCTCTGAAATGATAGTTTAATATTTCCAGTGCTACTTTCTTATTCAGATACCACCTTAAGAGTATTCTACATGAGGATGAGAACAAGCACAGTAGTACACCAAATGTATCTAATTCTTTTGCTAAAAGTCATCAGACTCTGAACTAGGGTATTTCTGGGATGAATCCCTCATCTTTTTGTCCCCATATATAGCTAGGTAAGAAGGAGCTAGCCAAATAAGAGACTTATTGTGCTCACAACTTGACATATCAAAAATCAATTCACACATTTCAGAAGTTCCACTTTACTAAATTCCTATTAAATAGAACCTGCTTTCAAGATGAGTCACTGGATTTCATGTTACGCTATTGAAAATTAATGTGTGATATTTTTAATATGAAAGCTCTTAGTTAATGAATAATAGCTAGCTTAAACTTAGCTTACTAATGATCAAAGTTGGATATAATAGGTCTTTCTAAATTTTATTAAACCTCAACAGGTTTAATCTTCTGAAATAAGAAAACTGACTCTTATCAAATGATACATAGTTAAAGTAAGGGATCATTACAATACTACTCTATTTTTAACTCTTTGGAAAGGAAAAAAGTTTCATAAGTGAGAACATCTAGTTATGAAATGTAAAGTGCAAACTTACACACAAAAGAACCAAGATAGGCAAAAGTTAAGGTCCTCGGGTTAACAACCATTCAGTTGTGTTAAACTTAGTACATGTTAATTAAGCTATAAAATGTGTATTTTAATGTGCCACAGGTGAAATGCAGAGGAGTTAATGCTTCTATGAGAACTTAATTTCTACACTTTTTACTCTCCCATGTTTAAAAATGCAACCTTTGAGTTGGGTTAATATAGCCTTTTGCAGTTAATTGCTTTGTTTTATTTTAAAAAGAAAAGAATAAAGCAACTGACAGTATGTAATATTATTCATGTTTAAACACTCATTTTTGGTCTCAAAAATAATACCTTAGTAAAGGGAATACATTAGAGTGTGTGTTTATATCATTGCTAAGGCAAATCTGCTTTTATCAGATTGTATTAATAAGCAGCAAATCATTATGTTAAAGGGAATCAAAATAAATAATCATTTATGCTGTGTGCTCAGTTGCTTTGGTCGTGTCTGACTCTTTTTAATCCTATGGACTGTAGCCTGCCAAGCTCCTCTGAACATGGGATTCACCAGGCAAGAACACTGGAGTATGTTGCTGTGCCCTCCTCCAGGGAATCTTCCCAACCCAGGGATCAAACCCACATCTCATGTCTCCTGAACAGGCAACCAGGTTCTTTACCACTAGCACCACCTGGAAAGCCTAAATAATCATTTAGTTTCATTATTTTATTTTTAAAATAAATAGGCACAATGGACACAAAAAAACCCTTAGTGTCCTCAACTCATTTAGTTCAGCAAGAAGAAGAGAAAAAATAATGGAGTCCACCTTTGACTTCACAACCTTCACTGCACAAAACTTCTAAACACCAGCAAAAAAAGAACAAAAGTCCCTCCCTGGTGTTTATGAAAAGAGGAAACCCACCTTAATTCCATGCTTATTTTCCCATGTTTGTTTTTATTTGTGCTCTCTATTGCATCTTAGATGCTGAGGGTACACCTAATTTTATAGTGGGAATGAAGATAAGAATTCTTCCCATTAGTCCCATGAAGTTAGAGCTTGGTGGCTCCTGGACTCATGTGATTATCCATCCTGTGATACACTGATCCAGTGGAATCAACTGTAATGCATATATTGTTATTCTTTAGAGCTGATTCTTAAATAAGTAGAAGAGAATGGCAGTTTCAGGTTCAGAGAAGTGGAGTAGACTTATTAGCATATGTTTTGTTATGTCAGAAACAGCTATAAAGTTGTCCAACATGTCAACTTACATTTTAGAGCCATAAAGTACCCATCCTAAGGCTGATTAAGCTGATTTAACAGACTGACTCTTACAGTCTCTGTAGACAGCTGTTAATCTAAGCTCTAAATGACTTTCCAAGCATGAAAGTGAAAGTGAATTTGCTCAGTCGTGTCTGACTCTTTGAGACCCGTGGACTGCAGCCCACCAGGCTCCTCCGTCCATGGGATTCTCCAGGCAAGAATACTGGAGTGGGTTGCCATTTCCTTCTCCAGGGGATCTTCCTGACCCAGGGATTGAACCCGGTCCCCCGCATTGCAGGCAGACACTTTAACCTCTGAGCCACCGGGAAGCCCCAAGTGTAACACTAGCCAAAGTCAATTTCTAAGAAGAGAGGACTATAATGTCCCAAATCACTCTATTTTGTATATTTACGCTCTTTGGGAAAAAACCGGCTGGACATTCATTACCTCCTCAGTTCAGTTCAGTCACTCAGTCAGGTCTGACCCTTTGAGACCCCATGGACTGCATCACGGAAGGCCTCCCTGTCCATGACCAACTCCCGGAGATTACTCAAACTCATGACCATTGAGTCAGTGATGGCATCCAGTCATCTCATGCTCTGTATCAAACTCATGACCATTGAGTCAGTGATGGCATCCAATCATCTCATCCTCTGTCATACTATTCTCCTCCTGCCTTCAATCTTTCCCAGCATCAGGGTTTTTTCAATGAGTCAGTTCTTTGCATGAGGTGGCCAAAGTATTGGAGTTTCAGCTTCAACATCAGTCCTTCCAATGAACACTTAGGACTGATCTCCTTTAGGATGGACCAGTTGGAACTCTTGGTAGTCCAAGGGACTTTCGACAGTCTTCTCCAACACCACAGTTCTAAAGCATCAATTCTTTGGTGCTCAGCTTTCTTTATTGTCCAACTCTCACATCCATACATGACCACTGGAAAAACCACCATAGCTTTGATTGCTGCTGCTGCTGCTGCTGCTGCTAAGTCGCTTCAGTCGTGTCCGACTCTGTGTGACCCCATAGACGGCAACCCACCAGGCTCCGCCATCCCTGGGATTCTCTAAGCAAGAACGCTGGAGTGGGTTGCCATTTCCTTCTCCAATGCATGAAAGTGAAAAGTGAAAGTGAAGTCGCTCAGTCGTGTCCGACTCTTAGTGACCCCATGGACTGCAGCCCACCAGGCTCCTCCGTCCATGGGGTTTTCCAGGCAAGAGTACTGGAGTGGGGTGCCATCGCCTTCTCCATAGCTTTGACTAGACGGACCTTTGTTGGCAAAGAAATGTCTCTGCTTTTTAATATGCTGTCTAGGTAGGTCATAACTTTCCTTCCAAGGAGTAAGAATCTTTTAATTTCATGGCTGCAATCACCATCTGCAGTGACTTTGGAGCCCCAAAAAATAAAGTCTGTTTTCACTGTTTCCCCATCTATTTGCCATGAACTGATGGGACCAGATGCCATGACCTTAGTTTCCTGAATGTTGAGTTTTATGTCAACTTTTTCACTCTCCTCTTTCACTTTCATCAAGAGGCTCTTTAGTTCTTCTTTACTTTCTGCTATAAGGGTGATGTCATCTGCATATCTGAGGTTATTGATATTTCTCCTGGCAATCTTGATTCCAGTTTGTGCTTCATCTAGCCCAGTGTTTCTCATGATGTACTCTGAACATAAGTTAAATAAGTAGGGTGACAATATACAGCCTTGACATACTCCTATGTGGAACCAGTCTGTTTTTTCATGTCCAGTTCTGCTGCTTCCTGACCTGCGTACAGATTTCTCAAGAGGCAGGTCAGGTGGTCTGGTATTCCCATCTTTTGAAGAATTTTCCACAGTTTATTGTGATCCACATAGTCAAAGGCTTTGGCATAGTCAATAAAGCAGAAGTAGATGTTTTTCTAGAACTCTCTTGCTTTTTTGATGATCCAGTGGATGTTGGCAATTTGATCTCTGGTTCCTCTCTCTACCTTTTCTAAATGCAGCTTGCTCATCTGGAAGTTCACAGCTCACATATTGTTGAAGCTTGACTTAGAGAATTTTGAGCATTACTTTACTAGCGTGTATGTGAAAGTGAAGTTGCTCAGTCGTGTCTGACTCTGTGACTCCATGGACTGTAGCCTACTAGGCTCCTCTGACCATGAGATTCTCCAGGCAAGAATACAGGAGTGTGTTGCCATTTCCTTCTCCAGGGTTCTTCCCGACCCAGGGATCTAACCCAGGGATTAAACTCGGGTTTCCCGCATTGGAGGCAGACGCTTTAACCTCTGAGCCACCAGTGGAACTGGTGCAAGACAAGTGCAATTGTGCCATAGTTTGAGCATTCTTTGGCATTGCCTTTCTTTGGGATTGGAATGAAAACTGACCTTTTCCAGTCCTGTGGCCATTGCTGAGTTTTCCAAATTTGCTGACATATTGAATGTAGCATGTTCACAGCATCATCTTTTAGGATTTGAAATAGCTCCACTAGCTTTGTTCGTAGTGATGCTTTCTAAGGCCCTCTTGACTTCACATACCAGGATGTCTGGCTCTAGGTGAATGATCACACCACTGTGATCATCTGGGTCGTGAAGATCTTTTTTGTATAGTTCTTCTGTGTATTCTTGCCACCTCTTCTTAATGTTCTGCTTCTGTTAGGTCCATACCATTTCTGTCTTTTATCCAGCCCATCTTTGCATGAAAGTAGGCTACATACGGAGAGGCCATGGTACCCCACTCCAGTACTCTTGCCTGGAGAATCCCATGGACGGAGGAGCCCAGTAGGCTGCAGTCCATGGGGTCGCTAGGAGTCGGACACGACTGAGCGACTTCACTTTCACTTTTCCCTTTCATGCATTGGAGAAGGAAATGGCAACCCACTCCAGTGTTCTTGCCTGGAGAATCCCAGGGATGGGGGAGCCTGGTGGGCTGCCGTCTCTGGGGTTGCACAGAGTCGGACACGACTGAAGCAACTTAGCAGCAGCAGCAGGCTACATACAGTCCACGGGGTTGCAAGGAGTTGGACACGACTGAGCGACTTCACTTTCACTTTCACTTTGCATGAAATGTTACCTTGGTATCTCTAATTTGCTTGAAGAGATCTCTACTCTTTCCCATTCTATTGTTTTCCTCTATTTCTTTGCACTGATCACTGAGGAAGGCTTTCTTATCTCTCCTTGCTATTCTTTCGAACTCTGCATTCAAATGGGTATATCTTTTCTTTTCCCCTTTGCTTTTCACTTCTTTTCTTTTTCACAGCTATTTTTAAGGCCTCCTCAGACAGCCATTTTGTCTTTTTGCATTTCTTTTTCTCAGAGATGGACTTGATAACTGCCTCCTGTACAAAGTCATGAACCTCCATTCATAGTTCATCAGGTACTCTGTCTATCAGATCTATTCCCTTAAATCTATCTTTTTCACTTCCACTGTATAATTGTAAGGGATTTGATTTAGGTCATACGTAAATGGTCTAGTGGTTTTCCTTACTTTCTTCAATTTAAGTCTGAATTTGGCAATAAGGAATTCATGATCTGAGCCACAGTCAGCTCCCGGTCTTGTTTTCACTGACTGTACAGAGCTTCTCCACATTTGGCTGCAAAGAATATAATCAGTCTGATTTTGGTGTTGACCATCTGGTGATGTCCATGTGTAGAGTCTTCTCTTGTGTTGGAAGAGAGTGTTTGCTATGACCAGTGTGTTCTCTTGGCAAAACTCTATTAGCCTTTGCCCTGCTTCATTCTGTACTCCAAGGTCATATTTACCTGTTACCCAGGTGTTTCTTGACTTCCTACTTTTTCATTCCAGTCTCCTATAATAATAAAAAGGACATCTTTTTTGGGTGTTAGTTCTAAAAGGTCTTGTAGGTCTTCATAGAACCGTTCAAATTCAGCTTCTGCAGCATTACTAGTCAGGGTATAGACTTGGATTACCGTGATACTGAATGGTTTGACTTGGAAACAAAGAGATCATTCTGTCCTTTTTGAGATCGCATCCAAGTACTGCATTTTGGACTTTTGTTGACTATCATGGCTACTCCATTTCTTCTAAGGGATTCTGGCCCACAGTAGTAGATATAATGGTCATCATTACCTCCTAGTCACTCCTTTATTCCTACCCTTGTACACTAAGCAGAGTTTAAAAAGCGAATCCAAATTCCAACTCCACCACTTATTATCTCCATGACTTTGCATAAATTGTTAGTTCCTTATAAATTTCAGTTTTCTTATCACCAAAGAAGAGAAAATAGGAATTTCTCCTGATATTGTCACACTGACTAAATGAGATATAATGTTTTAAAAATTCTAACATACATACTACTATATATAAGAGATAACCAACAAGGACCCTACTGTTTACCACAGGGAACTCTACTCAATAGTCTATGATAACCTATATGAAAAAAAAATCTGTGAATCTTAAAAAAAGTGAAATATTTATATGTGTAACTGAATCATGTAGCTGTGCACCTAAATCTAACACAATATTGTAAATCATCTATATGCCATAAAGTTAAAATTTTTTAAAAAGCTCTGAAAATAGTCCCTGACAAAGAATAAGCACCCAATAAATGCTAGCCTTCTCAACAGCGCTACCATAAATACTCAAAAATACCTTTGATTAGCAAGGCTTTGACCAGGTTTAAACGGTAGCCATTGAAACTGATGAGAGGCATACGTTGCTAGAATAGATTTGACTTATAATTACTGTAGTGATCATTAGTCATTGTTCATTCAAATATTTACTGAGTGCCTCCTGAGTACTAACTAGATTCTATGCAGGGAAGAAAAATAAGACAATTTCTCTAAAAGGCTACATTACTGCAGAAACATAGGACAAATACACACATCAGTATAATGTGGGGGAAATTATGTCAACTGAAGTATAAAGTGCTTAAAGGTGGGGAGCTGATATCTGCTAAAAAGGATTACTGAGCTAAAAAATAATTCTAAAGATTTTTAAAATTATGAATATTTTCCTTTGATTCCACATGCATGGTAAAATTGGGCTCCAAGGTAGATTTCAAGATATTAAATTTTTTTATTCAATCAATATTTATTGAAGACCTACAATCAATATTTATTGAGGACCTACAAACTACTAAATATTTCACTAAATCTCATACAGCACTCAGGGATGAAAATAGGCTGTTGTCCTATATCAATAAAATCTTGTGTTCATTTTAGAAAAAACAAAAGAACTTCTTCAATCATAACACTCGATTTTGGCAAACTTTTAATTCCTACTTGAGTATTTCTTAAGGAAAACTGCAAGATTCACTCTAGTTTACATTAACTAAAAACAGCACTTGCTTTCAAAGATGTGAATCAAAATTATTACATTGTCAGAATAGTGAATTGGAATGGAGAATCCTACTGATGTTAAGACCTATTTTCTCACTTTTAAAATGGCTTTCTCTTCCTTTTTTCTTTTAAGAAGCTATATTTTAGGAGTGTAAACTGGATTTAAGATCACACAGATCTTCAGTTCAATTGTGAGCTAAGACAAATTATCTCTCTGAGCCAAGTTTACTCATCTGTAAAAATCTGTATAATAGGAATATCACAGCACCTTGTGTATATCTTGTAATTCTTATTTCCTCAGGTCAACTTGATTATAACAAAGTCTCCCTGCTACATTGCTTCTAGAAAACAGCTACAATGTCTTGTTCATCTTTACAACCCCAAGTACTTAAACATAGTACTTCATACATATTAGGCAGTAACTAATTATCCAAATGTCTTAAACCTTTCCTCCTACTTGTATGATGCAAAAAACATTACATCCACCCTTAATCAATAAAATAACATATTTTTATTTCACATATTTTGCCAGGGAGACAATATATAAGGTCTAACTCAGTTAAGACAAATAATACTTTGGAATTTTTTTATTTTTGACAAAAATTGTGTTTATTTAAGGTGTGCATGCTTGTTTTATATACATATACAGTGTAAAATAATTACCACAATCAAACTAATTAACATAGCTATCACCTTCCGGAGTTGCCATTTTGTGTGTGTGTTTATTGAGAAATAATTTCAAGTATATACTACATTATTACTTACTATAGTCACCATAGTTGTTAATAAGATCTCCAGAATTTATTCATCCTATAGCTGAAAGTTTATACCCTTTGATCTATTAAAGATTATCTAAATGTCCAGTAAATATCATCTGAGATACTTGCAATCAGTATTCCTCAATAATCCCTGAAGATTCTGACTCAGTAGATCTGAGATGGGATCTGAAAGTCCATATATCTAACAAGTCCCCAGGTGATGCTGAAATGTCTGGTCAGCAAATCACACTCTCATTGCCTGAGCTCAAAATCACTCATAGTTTGTGCCTGGTGTTCATTTTTTGGCTTCCATAGAAGTGTTTTCCCAGACACTTCTTAGGCATTAAACAATTAGCCAAAATCATTATAAAAGAGTACTTTTAAAAGTCCAAAAACAACCTTTGTCCTATTTACTTGTTACGATATGTTTGAAGATAATCATTATTTACTG
The DNA here is from genome assembly GCF_019923935.1 of Bubalus bubalis. NCBI lineage: Eukaryota > Metazoa > Chordata > Mammalia > Artiodactyla > Bovidae > Bubalus > Bubalus bubalis. Next base: position 26,473,367 of record NC_059164.1, on the reverse strand, counting down.
TTTGCTGTGGGGCTTCTCTCCTGGGACCAGTCACAGAGATTTCTCCCTGCACTTGGTATTAGAAGAGTGATGCTCCTTCTGAAAAACTGGCTTGATCTTATACTGCAGACAATACCAATCTTATAAATCTATAGTCTTCCCTTATTTTCTGTGGCTGCTAGAGAACTCAGAGACAGTTATGTGGGACCTTTATTTACAGAAAATGAGGAGTATCTCCCGGATCTTATGCACAATCTTATCTTCAATAATTCATCCATTCTTTTCTTCCCTTATTTTTACTGACATTTATTTCCCTAAATTTTGCCCTTTGGGTTGTTACATTTACATATTTTAAACAGACTTAAAATATAACATCACAAAATAAGAGAGAAATGGAAGTATAAAGGGGGAAAAATGACATCTTTTAAGAAGCAGAAAATACATGCATCATAGTTCTTAAACATTCTGCCATTATCTATTATAAAAACTATAAAGCAATTTTTAAAACTCAAATTTTTATTTGCTGACTTCAAATTACTTTTAAGAAAATCAGGTCTCCACAATCATCACCATCATTTCCATTATTGATGGAAATGGATTATCTTAGAGCAGTAAGACAGAACACTGATTGGAAAGACAGCAATGGCTTGTCACTGGCTTCCTGAAATGCTTGAAATTCTCTGATGATATGCTGTCATTCTCATCACTCAGTCTGGAGGTTAAGAGACCTTGCAATTCTACCACCTATTTTCTCTGAAATCTAATCACAAGTCTGAACTCTGACAGAATTTATTTTCTACACTATCTTTTTCTATCTCCCAAATACTATTCAGTGTTGTTACTATAACATTATATTTTTGTGTTTTGAGTAAAGTTTACCTAGCATCCTACATTCCATGCAGTCAGAATTAATGTTACTTTCTGCTTACTAAGTCACACATGACTATTTCTATATAGGAAACTTAAAATAGGGGTCATTGCACGATAATCTTGGACACTCAGCACAGTAGTAAGAAATAAAAATCTGGGGGAAAAAAAAAAAATAGCCCTTTTAGTCATTAAGAGAAGAAAAGCTTAATTTGCTAAGATGACAAGGATTCTTAAGAGTCAAGTAAAATTATGAAGTCAACCTCGGCAATTAAATTTCTTTTAAATAATGCTTTCAAAGTTCTCTTAACAACTTTACTTCATTGTAGACACTCATCAGTGTCTCATCAAAGTTGTTCATAAAGCTGCCTGGCTTTTTTCTAATATGTTGACTTTTAAAGCTATCTAGCTCATGGCCACAATGTGTTTTCAAGCTGAGTGATTTCTCAAATTCTTTTAAGGATCTCATTCTCCAGACAAATCAATCCTTTTACTCCTTGCCAATAGCTCCTCTATCATCCCCTTGTCTTGCTCATTTCATGTTCCCTGCCTGAAGTACTACTCATGTCTATCACACACTAAATCCTAGCTATATTTCAAGAACCAATGAAAAAGTTCCTTCCTCCGGGCAGTGTCTTTCCCTGTTCTCCAAACTGAAAGGAATCTCACTCTGCCACATTCATACTACTTATAATCTGCTCCTGCCTCCTTACAAAATACTTGATTTTGTAAGGAAAATCTTTGATCACATTTTTTCTGTATAAATTATCTGCCAACTGATTCACTTCATGAAGAAAGTTACAGTTACTTTTTATTAATATCCTAAAAACACCTACCTAGTCCCAAAAACTTAGTCTTCAAATGTCTATTGAATGAACCTATCAATGAATTCCTGGTAGATGTACATTAGCAGGTCACCATAAAGCAGAAAAGACTATCTGCTCGACTTATGAAATAAGTCTCTTTTAATCGCAATTGCCACTTATATATGTCTGTGTGTGTGTGTATAAGCTTACATTCAAACATTTGCAAAAACCCATGTTAAATGCATAAACTCCTTAGTCTGTGTATTCCAGTTTTGATTATTCATGGCATAGTCTCCTTCACAGAGGCTGATAAGAGCTACTCATAAAATTCAACTCTACATAATAGTACTCGACTTGGTACTACTGCAAGTGCTTAATAAAGCACTTCAAAATTCGTATCAAAGTACAGAGTGCTCTGAACTATAAGATTCAAATTATTCTAGATGTGTGATTAAATATGCTGTAAAATTATTCTCCAGAACACTTATTTTATTTGTTGAAGAACATATGTTCTTCCTCAAAATAACTTGCTATTTTTGAACTATTACTCAGCCACATACTTCCTACAAGCAGCAAAGGTTACCTCAGATAAACCTAGATTTTACAATATTTGAAAGACTTTCCTCTGCTACTCTATGCCAAATGAAAATTCATGAGTCATAGGTGAATGATGAGCCGTCTTGGAGGTAATTTTTCCTTAACGCAAGTAGACTGAAATAAAACTTGTTTAGCAATTAATATTTTATAAAATTCTCATATACATTATTTTGTTTGCTTCAAAACAAGGATACAAACAAATGTTAGTCTCATCTCAGTTTTTCAGAGGCTGCAATCAAATCTGAGGGTAATTAAGTGAATGGAGATACCCAAATGTAGATGTACCTCTTTACACTATCACATTTAGATTAAGATTTGAAGCACTGTATTTGTCACTTTTCATTTCCATCTGAACTGTCTTTGGATAGTCATTTTTTAAAATATAGCTGCTTCCAAATTGGCCAATTAATTTGATATGTCTTCCTCCTTGTTACTTTTTGGTCATTTTCATATGTTTCACTGAGTTGTAAACCTCTGAAGTATTTCAAATGATCAGGAAGTTTTAAATCAATGCAGAATGTTTAAACACTGCATCAGAGGCCATGTTGTGTTTCCGAGACCTGTTTCCTTTTCTGCTAGGGCAAAGGACTAGATTACATTTCCCAGGATTGTTTGGTGGAATCATGTGCTTAAATTATGGCCAGAAAAGGTAGTCACAGTGATAGCTAACATTTCCAGGTCTGGATTACAGTAACACACTTTAATGTACTCCTTATTGTCCTCTCTTATTTACAGGCCAGGTGCAAAGGATCCACTGGGAGCTCCAATCCTTCCTTGAAACCAAAGCCACTCAGTGGAAGAAGCCAGGATTCCAAAATGACTGAGGACAGCAAAAGCTCCCAAAACCTGCCCCACTAACACCAACACTAACTTGAATTAGATGGTGATATGCAGGGAAATAATCCTTTATTATATTACACTATAAGGATTTGATTTTGGCAATTTGATCTCTAGAAAAAACAAGAGAGTTCCAGAAAAACATCTACTGCTTTATTGATACGCCAAAGTCTCTGACTGTGTGGATCACGACAAACTGGAAAATTCTTCAAGAGATGGGAATACCAGACCAGAAGCAACAGTTAGAACAAGACAGGGAACAACAGACTGGTTCCAAATTGGGAAAGGAGTATGTCAAGGCTGTATATTGTCACCCTGCTTATTTAACTTACATGCAGAGTACATCATGAGAAATGCCTGGCTGGATGAAGCACAAGCTGGAATCAAGATTATCAGGAGAAATATAAATAACCTCAGATAAGCAGTGACACCACCCTTATGGCAGAAAGTAAAGAGGAACTAAAGAGCTCCTTGATGAAAGTGAAAGAAACTTAAGAGCCTCTTGAGGAGGGTGAAAGAGGAGAGTGAAAAAGCTGGCTTAAAACTCAACATTCAAAAAATGAAGATCATGGCAAACGATCCCATGACAAACCTGGACAGTATAATAAAAAGCAGAGACATTACTTTGCTGACAAAGGTCCGTCTACTCAAAGCTATGGTTTTTCCAGTGGTCATGTACAGATGTGAGAGTTGGACTATAAAGAAACCGAGTGTCGAAGAATCAATGCTTTTGAACTGTGGTGTTGGAGAAGACTCTTGAGAGTCCCTTGGACTGCAAGGAGATCCAACCAGTCCATCCTAAAGGAAATCAGCCTTGAATATTCTTTGGAAGGACTGATGCTGAAACTGAAACTCCAATACTTTGGCCACCTGATGAGAAGAACTGACTCACTGGAAAAGACCCTGATGCTGGGAAAGATTGAAGGCAGGAGGAGAAGGGGACAACAGAGGGTGAGATGGTTGGATGGTATCACTGACTCAATGGACATGAGTTTGAGCATCCTCTGGGAGTTGGTGATGGACAGAGAAGCCTGGTGTGCTGCAGTCCATGGGGTCGCAAAGAGTTGGACACAACTGAGCAACTGAACTGATCAAGATTTGGGGCTTATTTAGTTTAGTTCAGTTCAGTCGCAAATCCTAATTTAAACACGAATGATTCTTTTTTAATAAATATTTTACAAACAAAGCTTGTGATTTCTGGTACTAATTTCCCATATATCATTACCTTTCATAATCTGTGTCTCTATTAGTGTGTTTTGGTGTTAAGCAGGCTAGTTAAGGAGACGAAGAAATAAGTTTTAAAGTGTTAAATAGTGGGCTATATAGTGCCTTCCAAACATGGCAATGGTAAGGTATTCTTAATTTTGGTATTTTTAAAGTCATTCTTAACTATGTTTCATGTATCACAGGATATATGTGTGTGCTCAGTCACTTCAGTCGTGTCCAGCTCATTGAGACCCTATGGACTGTAACCTGCCAGGTTCCTCTGTCCATGGGATTCTCCAGGCAAGAATACTAGAGTGGGTTACCATGCATTTCTCCAGGGGATCTTCCTCATCCAGGGATCAAATCCAGGTCTTCTGTTTCTCCTGCACTGCAAGTGGATTTTTTTTACCCACTGGGCCATCTGGGAAGCCTATACAGGATATATTTTTGTTGTTGATGTTGTTCAGTCGCCAAGTTGTGTCCAACTCTTTGTGATCCCATAGACTGTGGCACGCCAGGTTTCCCTGTCCCTCACCATCTCCCAGAGTTTGCCCAAGTTCATGTCAATTGAATCAGTGATGCCATCCAACCATCTCATCCTCTGTCACCCCTTCTCCTCTGGCCTTCATTGTTTCCCAGCATCAGGGTCTTTTCCAGTGAGTTGGTTCTTCATATCAGGTGGCCAAAGTACTGAAGTTTCAGCTTCAGTATCAGTCCTTTCAATGAATATTTAGGACTGATGTCCTTTAGGATGGACTGGTCAGGTCGCCTTGCTGTCCAAGTGACTCTCAAGAGTCTTCTCTCCAGCACCACAGTTCAAAAGCATCAATTCTTCAGCACTCAGCCTTCCTTATGATCCAACTCTCACATTAGAACATGACTACTGGAAAAACCATAGCTTTGACTATATGGACTTTTGTTGGCAAAGTGATGTCTTTGCTTTTTAACACACTGCATATACACATAAATAAATGTCCTATACATGGGATAGGGTAAGTTCATTTTATAGGACATATAGTTAAACTACTCTTGTATTGGTGTTGCTACTGCTACTAAGTCACTCCAGTCATGTCTGACTCTGTGTGACCCCATAGACGGCAGCCTACCAGGCTCCCCCGTCCATGGAATTCTCCAGGCAAGAACACTAGAGTGGATTGCCATTCCTTCTCCAATGCATGAAAGTGAAAAGTCAAAGTGAAGTCGCTCAGTTGTGTCTGACTCTTCGCGACCCCATGGACTGCAGCCTACCAGGCTCCTCCGTCCATGGGATTTTCCAGGCAAGAGTACTGGAGTGGGTCGCCATTGCCTTCTCTTGTATTGTTATACTGAATCTAATATATGGGTATATAATGTTCACATGTTAATGAGACAGCAAACAGTGTTTATCATCCATGAAGAGAGGAGTTTACAGTCCTCAGCTATCAGACACCTGATTTATGGCCCTCCAGACAGCTCCAGAAACAGTGACTGTACTGCCTCAAACCATCGCTCTGGATTTGAGGATCCCCGAAACTATTTGTAGTTACACATTTCTCTTGTTGATGACCTCACATATTTCACAATTTTTTGGTTCAACTTCCTTATTGAAACATCAACCTCATGAAAGCAGACTAGCTTTTATTTAGTTTGTACTTTTCTGTGCTGGTAAATGCTGAATGTTCTCAAGACCAACTTACTGGCATGTAAAAAGGTTTGTAGATATTTTCTTAGATGACAGTGATAAAAGTGAAAATCTAAAGGGATATAAAAATTCAATGAATCGTTTTTGGAAACTGTACTTCCAAGGGACATAAATGTGTATAGGGTACATGAAAAAAGTGAAACTAAAAGCCAGTCACACAGTTGTGTCCGACTCTGTGATCCCATGGACCGTAGCCTGCCAGGCTCCTCTGTCCATGGAATTCTCCAGGCAAGAGTACTGGAGTGGGTTGCCATTTCCTTTTCCAGGGGATCTTTCCTACCCATGGATCGAACCCAGGTCTCCTTCATTGGAGACAGATTCTTTACCAATTAATCTACTAGGGAAGGCCATAGGGTACATAATTTCCTTTAATTCATACTGCAATTATAATAAAATACGTTTCTGATGGTAACTTCATAGTAGTTTGCAGAACTGGTAGACATCTAAATTTGCAAGGCACACACATGTACAAAGTCATTCACCTGTTACCACTCAAATTTTAAAAGCTTATACATTAAATGGAAATTTTATGAATGAAGGTGACAACATCACCTTGACACATTACAAGATGGTCATCACTTTTTTTTGATTGCAGGTAAAGGCCTATCTTAAAAGGTTCGAGGGACCAATTGCCAATGTAGCTTCCATTTGCTTTCACTAGTATCACAAAAATTTGCTCTTAGAACCTTCTGCCCTCTACATACCCTAAATTCTACCCTGGAACTTAATATAGTAAAGGCTTTGATATATGGGCAGTAATTCATTCACTGAAAAATATTTATTGAGCACTGACTATATGTCATGACCTCAGCTATGTGTTAAAGGTACAGAGTAGTAATCTTGCCTTCCTGTTGGAGATAAATTATCAAAGAAAGTGCACATTAAGCCCATTATTAGGAGTGAGAACAAAGAGATGATGGAAAGACAAGTGTTAACCACCAATAGCAACTGATGGTTTTCAGGCACATAATAGCTGAGAGGCTAATGCGTAAGAAGCGTCCTCTTTGCCTTTTGCTGAAGATTCAGACCATACTGGAGGAACATGCAACGTGTGTTTTTGGTTACCCAGGAAATGTATTCTGTTTTATTGATACTAACATCCTAGTTGGGAGCAAATAATTACTTCCTTCTAGATTCTGCCTCTAAACTCAGTGCTGTTTTCTCTTCTAATCTTTCTACTTTTTATTAAATAGGTACATCCCAACTTCAATAATGTTCAAAGAGATAAAAGCATTTTCACAACTTTACAGAAGTATCATATCTAAATACAGAACGCATGTTCCTTGCTATTTCAATAGTCCATCATTGTTCCCATTATTAAGATCTTACTGACAATTCTGTCTAAACAATGTGTGCTTTTATGTTCTCACTAGATACTACTTCAGAGCTGGAAAAACAGTTTTCATTGGATTTCATCAATTCCTGGAGAATTTTGCCTAAAATTAGTGGGCCTATTAATAATGGATTAAATCCTTATATGTACAACCTCTTATAGTTTTCTACCTGCAGAGAGAGCATAACCTTTTTTTTTTTTTTTTAAGGAAGATTACCTGACTAAAAAGAAATCCTAAAGACACTAGTACCTAATTATTGAGTTACTTACTTGATGTTTTCTCTCAGAAAAATAGAAAGATTATTCATTGATAAGGACAATTTGGGGGTGGGAGGGTAGATAGCTGTAAGCAACAGCAAACACTAAGACGTTTACCCACTTGAAGGAACTTTAAGAAATAACCCCTCACATGTACAACTATCCACTCAAAAAACAGATACATTAGAAAGATTTTATGAAAATAGTATGTTTTCTATTTAAAAGCCATTAAGTTGTTGCCTATTTTTAAAAAATACATCTTAAAATAGGGAAATGTGAAGAATATGAAATATTTTAAAAAATTAAGATTGTTCTGAGTTTTTAAAAAAATTTTATTGGAGTATACTTAATTTACAATATTGTATTAGGTTCAGGTGTACAGCAAAGTGAATCAGTTATACATATACATATATCCACTCTTTTTTTAGATTCTATTCCCATATAGGTCATTACAGAGTATTGAGTAGAGTCCCCCATGCTATACAGCAAGTTCTTATTAGTTATCTATTGTATATATAGGAGTGTATATATGTCAGTCCCAAGCTCCCAATTTATCCCTTCCTCCCCTTTATCCCCTAGTAACCGTACATTCATTTTCCACATTCATGACTCTACTTCTACTTTGTAAATAAATTCACCACCCTTTTTTTAAGATTCCACTTATAATCAATTATCATATGATATTTATCTTTCTGTGTTTGACTTACTTCACTCAGTATGACAATCTCTAGGTCATACATGTTGCTGCAAATGGCATTATTTTGTTATTTTTATGACTGAGTAATATTCCACTGCATATATATACACATCTTCTTTATACATTCCTCTGTTGACAGACATTTAGATTGCTTCCATGTCCTGGCTACTGTCAACAGTGCTGCAATGAACATTGGGGTGCACATATCTTTTGAAATTATGGTTTTCTCCAGGTATATGCCCAGAAGTAGGATTGTTAAATCATATGGTAACTCTATTATTTAGTTTTTAAGGAACTTCCATATTGTACATTCCCACCAACAGTGCAGAAGTCCCTTCTCTTCACACCCTCTCCAGCATTTATCATTTGTAGATTTTTCATTGATGGCCATTCTGACTGGTGTGAGGTGACATCTCATTGTATTTTGATTTGCTTTTCTCTAATAATCAGTAATATTTAGCATCTTTTCTTGTGCTTTTTGACCATCTATATTTGGGCTTCCCAGGTGGTTCAGTGGTAAAGAATCCGCCTGCCAATGCAGGAGAGGTAGGAGACATGGGTTCAATCCCTGGGTGGGGAAGATCTCCTGGAGGAGGAAATGGCAACCCACTCCAGAGCCTGGCATGCAATGGTCCATTGAGTTGTCAAGAGTCAGACATGACTGAGCATATATTCACGTCTTCTTTGGAGAAATGTCTGTTTAGATTTTCTGCCCATTTTTTGATTGGGTTATTTTTTTAGTATATATTGAGATATGTGACCTGTTTGTATATTTTGGAGATTAATCCCTTATTGATTCCTTTGTCTGCAAAGATTTTCTCCCATTCTAAGGGTTGTCTTTTGCTTTTCTCTGCTGAATTTTATGACAACAGATGCAACAGCTTTTCCCCCAATTGTATCACTAAGATTTCAGCTGCAGTAAGTCTGAATCTTAATTTCAAAGCTAGAAATGAAGGTCATATTTGGTAGCACAGCACTGTGTATTTGATTAAATTACAATGCAAGAAATGTTGCAGAATGACTGTCTTTAGACAGATGTTTGAATAACACAAACCATGCTGAATATACATTGACTGTATGAAGGAATCCTCATCTTTGCATCACATTTAATACAATGCTTGGCACATACTATATATCCAATAAGATGGACTCTCCTTCCCATGACCTAGTGAGAAAGCTTTTACAGACCATTTATCTAAGACTTCTCTTGAATCTCATGTTGTGATCCTGCATCTCATGTAGTGGATTCAAGAAACTGACCTTAATTTGAAATATTCAGGTTGCAAAACAATTATCAAATGAAACAGTAGAGTAGCATGCCTCAATCCAGTGAAATCCTCAGTTCCCAGGCACCCATAAAATTATCTGTTATCGTTTATAAACACTCACTGGGCACTTAAGTGGGTTAAGGAACAAGCTCACCATGAAACAGTGCACCAGAAGATACTGTACAAGGAGATAACGCAAAAGCTGCAAAACCAATTCAGCCAAGCTGCATGTCAAAACAGCAAGTCCAGAGAATGTAAGGGTTTCCTCCCCTTTATCGTACAGCTACTTTTTAGAAAGCTGAAGCTTCTTAATTTCATTAGAGCACAAAACTAGTTCAAACAGTATGGTTTTTTATAATACTACTGTTAATGGTCATCCAGGGTTCATTTGCCTTTCAATTATTAGAACATGTAAGAAAAGTTCAATTATTTTCACCTCAGCAACTTTAGAACCCTATTTATGATTAAAAAACATTAGAAACATCAAATAGAAAATTCAATTAGTAAATTTGCAATTGCTTCCTTAATATACTGTATTTTAAAATTTTAATTATCTCAGACAAAACTTTATTAGCTAAGTTATACATAATGCAATTTTATGGACCTAAATAAGCATAGTAGAGGCCTTAAAATAAGCATTGCATATAATGTCCTGTTTTTCCATGGGACTGAGAAGAAAGACTATTCAGATTCTCGCCATGACTTTTAGATTTTCCAAATTTTCTTATTTTTTGTTGAAATAGTTATATATAAGAAGTACATAAAAAAACTCTTTACTGGATAGTTTTTAAAAAGCATTTTATTCTGTAAAACACTAGGTTTATTATTAGTGATTAATCTGCCTGCCAGTGCAGGAAACACAAGAGATAGGGTTTGATCCCTGGGTCGAGAAGATCCCCTAGAGAGGGAAACGACAACCCACTCCAGTACTCTTGCCTGGAGAATCCGATGGACAGAGGAGCCTGATGGGTCACAGTCTATGCAGTCCCAAAGAGTCAGACACGGCTGAGTGACTAAGCAGCAACAGAAGGAGAATCTTCTCTTACCTCAGATTCGTTTCTCACCCCTCACTATCTTGCTCATATACTGATGTTTCTTTTTAATGTCCTAAGAATCTGTGGGGAATAAAATGAAACAATACTTTGCAGAGAAAAGTATCACTCCTATGAATTAACTATGTAATTCTATAATGATAAAATAAGAGATGATAAGATTTCTAGTAAAAGAGAGGAGCTGAAGAAGGGGGTACAACTCCATTTCTTTCACCTCCTTTCCAAGCTGCTGCTGCTAAGTCGCTTCAGTCGTGCCCGATTCTGTGCGACCCCATAGATGGCAGCCCACTAGGCTCCCCAGTCCCTGGGATTCTCCAGGCAAGAACACTGGAGTGGGTTGCCATTTCCTTCTCCGATGCGTGAAACTGCAAAGTGAAGGTGAAGTCGCTCAGTTGTGTCCGAGTCTTAGCAACCACATGGACCGCAGCCTACCAGGCTCCTCCATCCATGGGATTTTCCAGGCAGGAGTACTGGAGTGGGCTTCCATTGCCTTCTCCATCTTTTCCAAGAAAATCCTTCAAATATTTGTCTCTACTCACTGTTTCAGTTCCTCTATTCCCATTCTCCCTTAAATCCATTCCAATCTGATTTACAAGCTAATCACACAACCAAAACTACCTCACACAATGCTGGATTCAGTCAATTCAACAGCATTTCATGCAGATGACAACACTCTCCCACGTGGTTCACTTTCTTCACTTGGTTCCCAAAACATGACACAGTCATGAATTTCCTCCTACTTGGTTCCTTCTTTTTGGTACTTCTGTGCCCCTCATCATTGATGAGGAGATACCCCAATGCTTAATTAACACTTGGCCTCTTCTCATTATCTGTTCACATTCAGTTCCCTGGAGACTTTTTCCACTCTCATGGCATTATATACCATGTCTATGGTAATAACTCCGCAATTTTTATCTCTACTCCAGGCCAGGCCACTTTCCAGAACTACACACACACATATCTAACCATCTGCTTAACCTTTTTCATTTGGGTGAACAGACATCTCAGACTCACCCCAACTAAACCATTTACTTGATACTCCCTGACCCCCAAAACCTGCCTCAGCTGCAGCCTTCTCATCTCAGTTGATGGCAACTTCATTCTTCTAATCACTAAGGTCAGAATCCCTGGAGCAATCCTTGATGTCACTTTTCTATCACACCCCAAATCCAAATCATTGGAAAGTCCTGTTGGCCCTAGCTTCAGAATATTTCTAGAGTTCAGCCCCTTCTAAGTACTTCACAATGGCCAACCTTGCCTCAGCCATGATCTTCTTAGTCAATCTTCTTCCTTCCACCTTCACACACACACACGCGCGTGCACGTGCACACACCCACACACTCCCCACAATCTATTCTTCCAGTAGATTTTAATCCCTTGGTTTAAAATTCTGGAATGGTTCTTTCTTTCATTCAGAGTAAATGTCATAGTACTTAAAATGGCTGAAAAGGGATTCAGCTCTCTGTTGCTTCACTGACTTTTCTCCCCAGGAAGCTTGCTTTCACTTACTGTGCTCTAGCCGATGGTAGCTTCTTGGTCTTCCTCAAAATGCTAACACACACATGGACAGAAGCAGTGGTTGGCAGAGACTGGGACAGGGGAACAGAGGGGAGGATGGGGAGTAACTGCTTGATGCGTATGAAGTCTCCTTTGTGGGTGATGAAAACATTCTTGAATTAGATAATAGTGAAGTTTCCACATTGTGAATGTACTAAATGCCACTGAATTATACACTTAAAATGGTGAACTTTATGTTATATGCATTTTGCCACAATTTTTTAAAATACCAAACATACTTCCAACCTTTGCTCTTTTTCCTCTGCCAAGAGCCATGTTCTTGTTTTAAATACCCACTTGATTAACTCTCTTCCACCTTTAAGTGTTTGTTCAATACTAGCTGCTCAGTGAGGTCAATTCTGATCATTCTATTTAATACAGCAAACTGCTCCTTACTCTGTATCTCCCTCATCCCACTCAACCTTTTCCACCCCCCACACCATCTATTTTCTAACACACTGATAATTTACTTTTGAATACATGTATTGTTCATTATGAAAGCTCCATGGGGGCAATCGTTGTCTGCTGTGTTCAGTGATGGATTCCAGGTGCCCAGATAGTGCCTGCTACACATATGTACTCTGTAAATATTTTTTTTTTTCATCTTCACATCCTGTAGACGGTGGCCTTAAAAGCAAACTCAGTATCCTTGAAGTTGGTAATTCTGAATTAGTCTTAAAAAAGAAGGTCCAGATAGCTGAGTGCCCCCAAGACCAATCCTAATGGGGCCTTCACAGTGGGAGACTAAATCTACTGAGCTAGAGTTGTGTGTGAAAATGGAGGAGCGAACGAAAGCTCAGTGTTAGAAATAGGGCTATCCTTTTAGGGGGCGCAGCGTCGGGGGGCGCGAGGCGGGGTGGGGGGGTGGTCTAATAGTTTCCAGATATTTAGAGAAGATAAGGATTACAATTTTCCAGGATATTAGAGGACATAAGATGCATCTATCTGATAGCAAGACTTCTGAAGGGACAATACCACAAGAGGACGCCTGCTGGCAGCCTATGACGGGGAAAGAGTCTGTACTAAGCACTAAAGCTTTGGGAGCTGAAGCAACATTTTCCCAGCTGTCCTAGAGTGAAACCAGCTGCCAGTGAAGCCACACAAATTGAACTGACACCATATGCCTAAGTGAAGCGCCCAGGAGGAATGACCAACATAGCTTGAAAATTAAATCCCATCCCCCCTCTAGAACCAAATAAGCCTTAAACTGCTTATATACATGTGGGAAGAAGGAGGAATCAAGACTGAGTGAGATTTGTCTTATTGTCAATTTTGGTTACAAGAGAAAAAACTGAAGACTGAGCTCTTTCAACATTTTATTAAGCAGTACTGATCTGTAAGCTCACAGAAACCGAGGATAACATGCCATTTGTCTGCAACTGCTTTTGTAACTAATGTAGCCCCTTCCACATAGTAACTGTCAAGCCTTGAATGAACAATGACTTAAAATAAGATGAATGGGAATCTGTTTGCCTTTTGCAGTAGTTTAATACTTTTCTAGAAAAATACCACTTCAATTCAGCTGCCAATAAGTATGGTAGTGAGGTTTTGTTTTTGTTTTTATTTTGGGTCCTGGAAATTTTGTCTCTTATTACTAGAACTCCAGTTTCTGTTGCATAAAAAGAATCGCATCTCCACCCCCTGAGCCCCAACCCTCCTGTAAAATTTGCTTTTCTTTTACTGTTGCTCGGCTGTTCACTTGCTCATATTTGGGAACTTACTCATTTTATTTTAAAACTTACTTTTAAGCCCTTGCCTCAAAAAAGAAAAAGGCTTCCTGTCATGCTGGGTTATTCAGCAACAATCTATTGCCCTCCATGGGATAAACTCAGCCTTCACCCCCACAGTTTATCTGCATTGGGAGCTGGATTACTGCCTCATAAAACAGCACAACAGTACTATTATCACATAATCATTATCATTACCTCACTTTCAGCCATACAGATCCTTCTAATCCTGAACATCTTGCCTTTCTAATCTTGCTATATCTATCCTCTCCTGCTGTGAAACTGGTGTGTTCCATTTTCACAGAAGCTTAAGGCAATCACAAATGGAAAAATAAAATATATTTTTTAACTAGGCTGCATTTTATTGATACCACTGAGTTACACAGGAATTTAAAATAGATCCATATTTCATTCAAGTAAACAGAACAAAAGTGTGGGTGGCAGTAAAAGTTGATCTTAGCCTAGCCTAGATCTTAGCCTAGCCTACCCAATCTTATTTTTCTGGCTTTTGTCATATCATTTAGGACAGATTCAATATGACACTCCCAAGTGGGGACTACTCAGTTAGCAACAGAATTATTTCTACACTGAGTAAAGTCTGGAAGAAGCAATGCCATTCTACTAAGATTTACTCAGAGGCTGGAAATAATCACTGTTTAACTGTATCTTCCCCAGGTCCATGGAAAGTTGCAATGGATATCCAAAGTAAATTCCCTCTTTGATTCATGTTGATGTATGGCAAAACCAATACAATATTGTAAAGTAATTAGCCTCCAATTAAAATAAATAAATTTTAAAAAATTTAAAAAAATAAAATCATTTGACTTCTTTAAAAGAAAAATTCCTTCTTTGATCACTTTGGCAAAAAAGGGGCCTTTCTAACTTTATCAAGAAGATATAATTCATGCCTCTGAAGCTTAAAAGAAGCAGGCATTAGATTTCCAGTCCTCACAACTGATAAAAACAAAGTTAAGAGAATTTTATAGCCCCATCAGTTAAATAAAATAATCAGAGTTCACGTTTATTCATGTCCATAGAGCTTTCCTTTTTTTATGTTTGCCACTTAATGTTTGTTTTTAACACTAATAATATAAAAAATTCAAAAATAAAAATATAAAGGATGAATGAATGAAATACTGAAAAAAAGAGAAAATTATAAACACTAAAATTCCAACCACTCTCAAATAATCACAGTCAATATTTTGATATTAACATTCTATATCTTTTCATAGATAAGCAGTTAAAACAAAATATTTATTTTCCAAAAAACTGAATCACCCAACATATACCATTCCATGCTCCTTTATTCCATATAACAATAGAGCATGAAGGTCTTCTTGGTCAACAAAATGTGAAACAGATAAATTTACTTTTTCTAATAAAACTTATATTCTAAAGGTACATAATAGATGAAGAGATTCTTAAGAACTGTACTGCATAGACTTCGGAGTCAATAGAAACATTAAAGGAAAATCTGAGAAAAGAATCTGAAGGGAGGATATAGGAGGGAAAGTAGAAGGCAAAAAAGAAACATAAAAAGCCACGATTAGCACACAAACTTCATCTTGATTTCACTCTGAAACACAGATTAATGAGAAAATAATTATTGTCCTTCCTAAAGACTAGACAATGGTATAAACATATGCCATAAATTCCTCTCTAAGGAAGAAAATGAGGAAGAACACAAGCAAATTGAGAAAATATCATAGATTAATGGTAATACCTTATCACATTAGATCATCCTAGGGATTTAAATTCAACTTTATATCCCTAAATTTCCTATCCAGCAATTTTTTTCTCAAAACAAATCAGTTAGATTTCTGCTTCTGCCTATAATTTAGGGCTTATAAGTATCTGAGAAAACTCTCCTCAAAAATAGTGCATGGATTATGATAAAAAAAAATTATAAATCTTACAATTTCAATTCTTCATCAAGATATATCAAATCCTTACGTATACTAGACTCTGGACTATATATTCAGAGATCCCCTCAAAGGAAAACAATAACAATGAAATTTTAAGTCAGAGAATGTGACAGAGCATTGTACTGAGAGAAGACAAACAGACACTCCAATGGATCCCTTATCATGGACTGAGAAAAAACACATGACTCAGAAGGGTCTGAAATAGGTAGAGCACCCTAGTAGTTGAAAGCAAGGTCTTCACAGGTCATAAACTAAAGCTCAATTCATACTGTTCTCAAAATTTTGCAGAAGTCCCAGAACTGAGTTGGTGTTACATAACATAGGTTGGTTATATGACAGAAGCATAGCAATTTCCAGATAGACCCATACTCCACCTTATCCCCTGCTCATATCACTGCACATTCTTATGGCATATATTTAAAAGCTAGAGTGCCAAAGAAATGATGCTTTTGAATTGTGGTGTTGGAGAAGACTCTTGAGAGTCTTTTGGACTGCAAGGAGATCAAACCAGTCAATCCTACTGGAAATCAGTCCTGAATGTTCATTGGAGGACTGATGTTGAAGCTCCAATACTTTGGCCATCTGTTGCAAAGAGTTGACAAATTAGAAAAGACCCTGATGCTCGGAAAGATTGAAGGCAGGAAGAGAAGGGGACAACCAGAGGATGAGATGGTTGGATGGAATCACCAACTCAATGGACATGAGTTTGAGCAAGTTCTGGGAGATGGTGAAGGACAGGGAAGCCTGGTGTGCTGCAGTCCATGGGGTTTCAAAGAGTCGGACACAACTGAGTGGCTGAACAACAACAACTGCATTTCATGGACCGAAAAGCAAGTTCCACTATTCTATTCGTTGTGTGTGTTGAGACTTACACTGCAACTAGCAACAGCATCCAGTCAGGTACATAACCACTATGATATTCAGGCAATTCAGTATTGGGGAATTGCAAAACCTGGCATGTAACCATGGGTGAGCCAAGTGACCAGAAAACTTCTAGCTAAATTACACTAAAGTGTTGTTGACCTAGAATTTTAACTGAATAATGGTGCTGCCTTTAAATCATTAATTTAATAGAAAACAATTTTTCTTTATTGTTTTGTCTTACTATGACACTTTGGTATACATATAGTGGAAAACACAAAGAGGCAATAAGTAAGAGGCCACAGTCTAACTCTTAGAAACATCTATGAAAAGTTCCTGAAACAGCTAAGAGTCAAGGAGAACAGAAATAATGCAGGAAAGAAAAAAAGAAAAAGAGCCAGCAAAGTGAAGATTCCTTTTCTCTGTTTAATATCAAGGAAAAGTATAAACCCAACTATGGCAACAATGGGGCATTTCCCAGAAGGAATTCCCAAAGAGAACATTAACAGATCCTACATTTTCATCTGAGAAGGGATGTGCTCTCTGAATTTTCATTATACACTTAGTTTCATAAAGTAGCAATTAACAAACTAAATAGCTAAAGAAGCATAACTGATAAACAGTAAAGCTTGAGAAGAAAGTATTGGTACCTTGAACTTAACAACACTTTGTGTCCTGGTCTGGCTAAGGGTCTCCTTGGCCCTAGACAGGACTTTTCAATTTGAGGGCCTGGGAAGCCCTCAATTTCCTAAAGACATCTCCTAATTTCTACAGTAAAGCTTTCATAGTTTGAATCTTGACTATATCTAGGGTAGTAGTGATGCTATTAAATTCCAGATAGTCAAGGAAGTTCTCAGTGATAAGATGGCAAATGAGCCAAGACCTAAAGGGAAAGAGGAGCAGCAAGCATTGCCAATACCTAAGGGAAGAGGGAAAGGGAAATGCAAAGGCCCTGAGGCAGGTCTGTATTTGCTGTATGTCAATGGCACCCCACTCCAGTATTCTTGCCTGGATAATGCCATGAGCAGAGGAGCCTGGTAGGCTGCAGTCCGTGGGGTCGCTAAGAGTCGGACATGACTAAGCGACTTCACTTTCACTTTTCACTTCCATGCATTGGAGAAGGAAATGGCAACCCACTCCAGTGTTCTTGCCTGGAGAATCCCAGGGACAGGGGAGCCTGGTGGGCTGCTGTCTATGGGGTTGCGCAGAGTCGGACATGACTGAAGTGATTTAGCAGCAGCAGCAGCAAGAACCAGCAAGGAGGCCAGTGTGGAGTAAAACAAGCAAGGGAGAGGGTTTGCAGATGAATGCAGAAGGGCATATGTGGGGTGTATATCACTTACAGCACTATGGAAGAAGGTGAGTATTCTAGATATTGTTCTAGATGAGAATTCACTGGATAGTTACAAGCAGAGAAGTAACATGATATGACTTTTGGTAAGATCTTTCTGGCTACTGCATGAGAAATTAACCACATGAGGGAAAGATGGAAGCAGAAAGTTAATTTAGGCTACTTCGAGAGTCCAGGAAATAGTTTTTCTCAGAGGAATTCTCCCACCAACTGTTCAGAGACTAGAATAAAATATTCTTCATATTTTTACAGTAAAAATAGAAACTTGAATAACTGGTGAATTACAAATAAGTACAATTTTTTAATAAGTTCCAATATAAGAAAGGTACTTTTTTCAGTAGGGGAAAGGGCAGTATAGCATAGGAAATCATTACACAATGCAAGTCCAGCACAACAAAAGACCCAAATCACAACTGAAATCTAAGAGTGTAACCAACCACTTCTGGTTAAGGCTTTCATCAATATCCAAGCAGGAAGAATCATGAGGAATATCATGGCAGTTTTAATAGTATAGTGTTTGCAAGTATGTGTGTGTTAAGTTGTTTCAGTCATGTCTGACTCTTTGCGACCTTATGGACCACAGCCCGCCAGGCTCCTCTGTCCATGGGATTCTCCTTGCAAGAGAGTGGGCAACCAAAGTGGGTTGCCATGCCCCCTTCCAGAGGATCTTCTCCACCTAGGGATCGAATGAGAGTCTCTTAGGTATCCTGCAATGGCAGGCAGTTCTTTACCACCAGCACCATCTGGGAAGCCATTTAGATACTAAGCAGTTATTTACCTTTGTAAATTTCCAAGTTAAAAGATCATTTCTGACATTGCCAAGGAGATGAGAATGACCACATGGACATAAGGAACACTGGAATCTGCTGTCCTGGATGAAGTCCAAATTATCCAGAGAAAATATGCAGTACATGTCACACAAGAGGCAAGCTGTACAAGGATTACATCCTTTTAAATGTGTTGCCTCATACATTTCATGCAATATTTCTTTAAATGTTATTTGTCTTTATTTATTTTGGAACTTTTACCCTGTATTATGATAAAAGTAGATTAAAATTCCGGGAACTATTAACTGTCCCCAAAAGGCACTCCCATTCTCCTGTGGCAACTTAATATATTTGAATCTGAGCCCATTTTTTATTAAACTATAGGAAGACTTTGCCAGGTCTCTGCTAAAATTTATCACTCTATTTCTCTTTCCTATCATCTGAAATATGTTTGAAGAATATCAAAGGTACATCTAAAATAGAACTTTATTTTTAACTTCTTTCACCACTTGAAAAGAACAGGGTTGTCAATGACGCTGATCTATGGGTGAAGGAAAGAAACCAAGGTGGTCAGAAAGGCAGCTCAAAGTTTTCACAAAGTCCTTGGTCAGCTTTTATGTACATCAAAATGAAACCTACAGCCCCTGGTGACTGAAAGCCTTCATCTGCTGGCAGACTCTCTCGAACCTCCCCTTCACACTGTGTGGTTGCCGGGCCTCTTCCTTTCCAAGACAGAATTCATATTCCTCCTTTGTGAGTGTAGGGTCTATTCAAAGCAACCCACATAAAATGGGGTTCCTTCTATTTCTCATGGCACTTTAAACTGTTTTAAAGGGATGTGTCTTTCTCCCTGCACATGATCCTAATTTTTCTCCAGCTTGCTGGGGATATTCTGTCACCTTTTATTTTGGGTTTGCCTTTCAGGGGGAAAAACAAAAAAGGTGCCAAATTTGACACTTCAAAGTATCTTGGTAAACTAGACAATTTCCAACCATGTGTGAAAAACCAGTAAAAAAAAAAAAATCTTTAAGATAAACTTAAAACACCCATTATCATACCTAGGGTTAAAAACTACCAGGGAAACATGTAGAATATCATGTATGAAATGAGTTGCCAGTCCAGGTTCAACGCACGATACTGGATGCTTAGGGCTGGTGCACTGGGACGACCCAGAGGGATGGAATGGGGAGGGAGGAGGGAGGAGGGTTCAGGATGGGGAACACATGTATACCGGTGGCGGATTCATTTTGATATTTGACAAAACTAATACAGTTATGTAAAGTTTAAAAATAAAATAAAATTAAAAAAAAAAGACTACCAGGGAAAACAACTTGTAAGCATCACCATTACAAAGCTGAATGCCTAAGGCAATGTTCCTGACTACCTCAAAAGCTGGTGATTTGCCTCTGGAGTCTTCCACCCGTCCTCACTAATAGGCCTGGAAGTTACAGACAATTAATTATTAGATTATGTAACTCCCACTGCTTAACATTCTATGGTTTTACTGCAAGTGTGCTGCTTTTCGGTGAGGGGTGCAATTTCATCAGCTCACTCATCTGCGTCTTTGTGCTCCTTAATCCTGGCTTCCCAGGGTTTTTCTTTAATTGGTTCAGCCTTCTTCGGCCCTCAATCAGCCTGATTTTATTCATGGTTTCCCAGTGAAGATGACTGAATCTGAAAATTATGGTGCCAAAGTCTTACAGCCATGTTAGATACAAATACTCATCTAAAACTTCTACACTGAGAGAATCTGTCTTTCTGTGATTAATGAAAGCACATTTTTGCAAGCTTCTGAAGTCTACATTGTGCTGGTGAAAAACTAGAGGAACCACTCACTACACTAGAGTTATGTAGTTGTGATCCACAGCACGATGTCTGGCACTGGAGAAAGCACACTGGCTAAGGAACCACAAGTGGAGCAGGATATGGCAACCCACTCTAGTATTCTTGCCTGGAAAGTTCCACTGACAGAGGAGCCTGGCAGGCTATAGTCCATGGGGTCACAAAGAGTCAGACACAACTGAGCAGCTGAGCACAAGGAACCATAAGACTTGTCTTGGTTGCAGTTTATTTCACCATATGTCTTTGCACGCAGTGCCATCTCTCTGAGCATCAGTTTACTCACCCGTAAATCAAGAATTAAACCACCTATCTCAATGGGGTTTGGTCAGAGATAAATGAAATGAGTGGTAAAATGCTTTGCCAGTTATGAATACTATAGAAATTAAGCGATTAAACTATTATTGGTATTCACAAACTCTAATGTCCTTATTATTGTGGCAATAAATAGCTCTTGAGAACTTGATGATGCTTCTATTATTAAAAAGTTAATTAAAAAGACCTTCGTTAGCATGTGCAATCAAGTTCACTGTGCTAATTGCTTCACTAAAATTTCTACTGCTAAAATAAAGTGAAAGGGGGACTTCCCTGGCAGTCTAGTGGTTAAGACTCCATGCTTCCCTGCAGGGGAATAGGTTGAACTTCTGGTTAGGGAACTTAAGATCCCACATGCCATGTGGCATGGCCAAAAAAATAATAAAATAACATGGGATGTTATATGCCTTATATGCCTCTTCCACCTCAGAACCTCTGTATTATTTCCACAAATAGCAGGATTCATTTTCTTAAAATTCCACTTTCAGGTATCACCCAAACAATCATTACCCCAGGGCCAGGCCAAGCTTTTAAATTCCATCTTAGTGATTTTCCTTAATTGAAACCACTCAACAGCAAAAAGATGATTCTAAGTTTTAATATATTGTGGTTAGTACTCTGGCTGTGTTAGTAATATACAACTAGGCATTTTCAAATCATTAAGGATATACTTCACACGCTGCTAAAACTAACTACTACTCGTGCCCTCTACAAACACCGTTATGAGCTCAAGAAGTAACTGTTTCTCAGGGATTCTCAGTAGCCAGTTGCCCTGGAGTCCCCCAAGTGCATCAAAACCTGGAATCACCAGCCTGTCAAAGATGTGGGATCAATCAACATCAGTGAAAGAAGCAGAGGAAATGCCCAGGCGTGGTCTTAAATTAGGTGGGTCAAGATTAGGGTGACCAACTGTTTCAGTTTGCCCAGGACTTGGAGGTTCCAGGAATATGGGACTTTCCATTTCAAAACAGAGAAAAATCCTACGCACTCTGGGATAAGCTGGTCACTAGTTAAGACCATGGTGAGATACGCCATGCTAAAGGAGAACCACAAAGCACAACCAGAGAGGTCAAAGCCATGGAGCTGGGGGCAGGGTTACCATGCAAAAGCTAAGGGAAAGTGACATGGATCACATTTTGCCACAGCTTACTATTTCATACACTCTACATCCCCACCCCACAGCTGTGCATAAAGAGTCAATTCAGTTAACTAAACTGCCATTTGACACTACATGAGGTATTAAGGTCTGTATGTTCACTTCATCATTTGGTTCATTTCAGAACAAAATTTCAAGCACATCCAAAGTGTACACAGAAAATTCAATTTTGTAAGCCACAAACCCAGGTGTGTATGCAGTGTATCTATCTTAATTTCCCTTAACCCAAACTTAATTTCTACCTTAAATCCCCAATTCCAGCTAATAGCAGACAACTTAATTGAGTCACTTCAAGTAAATGCAATCAAATTAGTGATTACTCAGTTATTTCTGATTTAAACACTGTCAGTTGGAATGAGACACCCAAGTCTTCTCTTCTTTAAGATTCCCCCAACCTCTCTACAGTTCCTGGGTATGGGGAGGGGGAAGATCTAGGGCTCCTGTCAAATTTCAGCAAGTATCAGAATCATCAGGAGGGCTTGTTAATTAAAGATCACTGATATATCAGCACCAGTTTGAGATTCAGCAGGTCTGGGGTGGGAGGCCCAAGAATTTGCATTTCTAACAAGTACCCCGGTGATGCTGTCTCGGGGATCACACTTTGAGAGCTAATGCCACGTTAGATCTCTCCTGGGCTTCCCTCATAGCTCAGTCAGTAAAGAATCTGCCTGCAATGCAGGAGACCCAGGTTCAATTCCTGGGTTAGGAAGATTCCCTGGAGAAGGAAATGGCTACCCACTCCAGTATTCTTACCTGGAGAATCCCATGGACAGAGGAGCCTGGCGGGCTACAGTCCATGGGGTCGCCAAGAGTAGGACACAACTTAGCGACTATACTACTATTATTAGAGTTCTTCTGGTGACTTTAGTGCCTCATTAGTTTTCTTTCACTGTCTGAACTGTCTTCCTTGAGCTTTTGATCACTCCCTATGGCTAGAAAATAACTGCTAGTGAGGGTGGAATGAATGCTTTACCTGTCTATACTTGGTAACACTTGGGGCTAGAAGTACTTCAACTAATTTCAGAATTATCATCTTGTTACATCCCTGGTGGCTCAGCTGGTAAAGAATCCGCCTGCAATGTGTGAGACTGGGTTCAATCCCTGAGTTGGGAAGATCCACTGGAGAAAGGAAAGGCTACCCACTCCAGTATTCTGGCCTGGAGAATTCCATTGACTGTATAGTCCATGGTGTCGCAAAGAGTTGGACACGAGTGAGCAACCTTCACTTTCACTTCACTTTCACTACATCCATAGTATCATCCCCTCAGCATTTACATGTAGCTCCCCTTGGATGCATCCTGTAGCTTGTTAAGTAGTAGAAGGACAGAGTAAAGAAGAATGACTTGAGCAGTAGTCCAGAAACTTCTAAATCAGGCTTTGCATCTTAATAGCCATATAACCTTGGTCAGGCTTCCCTGGTGGCTTAATGGTAAAGAATCTGCTGCAATGCAGGAGACACAGGAGACACAGGTTAGATCCCTGGGTCAGGAAGATGCCCTAGAAAAGGAAATGGCAACCCACTCCAGTATTCTTGTCTGGAGAATCCCATGAACAGAGGAGCCTGGTGGGCTACAGTCCATAGCGTCGCAGAGTCAGACACAATTTAGCAACCAAACAACAAATACAACATTGGACAAATTCTTTACATTTACTATCTCTCAGTTTCTAATCTATAGAATAAAACTGGTATCTCCCCTGTCATGGCAATCTCACAGAAGATTTATAGGACTCAAAGGTAATATCTGAGAATATGCTTTGAAAATAATTAATGGTTATATTTAAGGTTATATATAAAATATCTGTTCCGATGCATATAACTTCCCATCAGCCTATATAGTTACCTTTACAAAAGCTGGATAGTCATCCTTCAGTATCCATAAGGAACTGGTACCAGGGCCCTTCTGCCTATACCAAAATCTGCAGATGCCCAAGTCCCTTATAAAATGTTTCAGTCCACCCTCACATCCATAGGCTCTTCATTTGTGCATTCAATCAACCATGAATAGAAATTCTTATTTCCAACTCCACGTTTAATGACATTAATTTGGTAGCTTTAAAATCAGCAAATGCTACAAATCAGGACTTGTGTGCCATTGGGTTGTTTATTTACAGAGAGCCAGTTCTTAAATGGGCTTCCTTGGTAGCTCAGATGGTAAAGAATCTACCTGCAATGCAGGAGACCCGGGTTCGATTTCATTTATCTACATATCATTGCTTACAGGACATACTGAGATTTGATAGTTATATTTCCAGTGGCACCCCACTCCAGTGCTCTTGCCTTGAGGATCCCATGGACAGAGGAGCCTGGTGGGCTGTGGTCCAGGGGGTCGCTAAGAGTTGGACACGACTGAGCGACTTCACTTTCACTTTTCAGTTTCATGCATTGGAAAAAGAAATGGCAACCCACTCCAGTGTTCTTGCCTGGAGAATCCCAGGGACGGGGGAGCCTGGTGGGCTGCTGTCTCTGGGGTCGCACAGAGTTGGACACGACTGAAGCAACTTAGCAGCAGCAGTTTTTGATAAGGTGATAAAAATATACTTTCTCTCCTTTATACCACACAAAATTTTATCATCTAAACAAGACATATTAAAATATATACAAATATGGTGTGTTACCAAATTCTCTACCTGCAGTAGTGATTTTCAACCTAAAGTGGGATAAGAATCATCTAGGAGGCCTTGTTTAAAATGCAAATTTCAGGGTCCTACCCCCAAGAATCTGAACAAGAGTCTGAGGAAGGATCTTGAAGGGGCATTTTTATAAGCTCTGGAGGTCTCCCAAAGTGGTTGGTGGTCTTAAGGTGACATGTGGAGCTGATAATGAAACATAAAACCCAAAATTTGGCTTTTAAGTCCTTTACTAACTGATCACAAAATTCCTTCTCCCCATCTCCAACTGCTCCGCAGTGTATACCTGTCCTGAATTGAAAAGATACCATCACTCAACTGCAACAGAATCCTTGGAATTTTATTTACTTATTTGCCAAGTTTCCTATAGTATGGCTTGAGAGCTTGCTAATATGGACCCTGGGTTGAGAAGATAAAATAGATTTCATAGCCTTTAAGCTAGCAAACTTAGCAACTGTTTCAAGGGCACATGCTGGCAAGGGGATCAAGAGAGGAGGAGGAAGGTCTATGTATGCATTTCCCCACAGAATACAGAATAATGCTGAAAATTTTTGTTGAAGCAATTTTACTTTAGTCACAGAAGTCTTACTATATAAAAATAACTTGTTTTATAAATGAGCTGTCAAACCCTTTGAGAAGCCAACCATGAACAATTTGTTATTGGTTATATTTCCATTATTGTCACTATTTAATCCATAGTTTAGTGATTAATGGTTTTCTAAGAAAACTTGTTTGAAGTATAAAGAATGAAATCTGTTATTGGAGTAAGACCCAAGATTCATTTGTCTCGGTGGCTCATCAGTACTGAAACCGACATCACACAATTAATGGTCCAAGAGATGAAACAGGACTCCTATTCTGTCATGTCTCCTCAATTTAAGTCTTCAAAAATGAAAAATAATGAGAAAATGAGTAAAACAAATTGCTTGATATGCCAAGAAGCAAAATAACCCCATTAAAATAATTAGAATTTCATCTCAAATTATTAGACACTGCTGTTTCATTGGAGAAAAATCCAAGTCTGGGGTGATGCCCTGATAAATGTGAGTATTATTTATGGCACTGCCATTAGAAATGTTTGAAAGGGGGTACTTTCTGAAGCTTAATAAGCCTCTAGACATGCTTCTTTTAGAATTAAAAGGCTGCTTTGGGGAAACTATCTCAAAAGTTTTATATCAGAATGGTTTGTTTCTTTAGTTTAACTAAATTTCCTACACATCTGAAAGAATACAGAACTCAAAAGCAAATATATGTTATGAGTCTAATGCTCATAGATTCATAGAAATTATGTTTACAAACATACCAGATTGGAAAAGGCAACAGAAAATGGTAATAATAATTTATTTATTTAGGAATAGGAGATTGGGCATTAAATTTGCCACTGCACACTACAAATTAAGAATGCTGATAATAATTCAGCTTAGCTCTATAGCATATGACTAATCTGCATCCCTGAATAGTCAGTAAATAAAACATTATTTTAATCCAATCTGACTTTATGTTATAAACTATTTTTGAGTACCAACCATGAGAAAGGCACTTTGCTAACATCATGAGGAATAGAGAGTCAAAGATTCATTTGAATCCATGACATCAGGCAACTTGAAATCTAGTGGGGAATAAGCACGTGAAAAGAAATAACTATGACAGAAAAGTAAAATATGAAGTGCCTTGGAAAGCACTAGGGAGGAAACGATTAGTTCCAAATAGTGGAATGGATGAAGATTTTACACAGAAGATGGCAAAAGAAAGAAGCCCATAATTTTCCCGAGATGTGGAGCTTTGTAACAAGTGGTTGAAAGGTGCATCTCAGAAAGTACTAGGAACTATAGCAACAAAGGGAGAAAAATGAGGAAAGGCTTAAATCACACCATGTAATGATTATACTGCAACCCTGGGCTTTTGGTTGCCTATCCTCTAGCATGGTGCTTGGCACAAAGCGAGCACTGGACGTATTTGGTGGACAGGCAGTCAAGCCCAACAGTTATCAAGGAGGAAGACTACTACTGCTAGTACAGCCGTGAAAGTGTGAGATCCTACCTAGACGATAACTAGTGTCGCCAACGTGAGAGTGCAGGCTACGTCTCATTTTATATGTGCTTAAATGTCATGTCTCATAATTATGATGATCAAGCAACACAAATCACAAATGTACTCATTTTAACTTCAGTGGAAATTAACTTGCTCTCATTTTGCCATTACAAAAATGTTATCTAATATATCAGTGTGCATTTTCCACATGTTCATATATGATTTTACATGTTTTCATCAGTTTTAACAAGGAAATACAAATATACTTTCTTTGATACCAAAAGGATAAGAAAAGCTTAGAGAACATTACTCTCAAATCAAATAGTACTTCAGTTAACATATACAAGTAATATTTCTTTCATTTTTTTTTTTTTTTTGGCTGCACCGCACAGCTTGTGTGATCCCTAATTCCCTGACCAGCCGACCAGGGATCAAACCCTGGGTCCTTGGCAGTGAAAGCATGGAATCCTAATCGCTGGACTGCCATGAATTCCCTACAAGTAGTATTTCAAGTAACGAACACCCCTGGAAGATGATATCTAAGTCAAAGCCAAAGTGGTGAAAAATATTGTATCTATTTCATTCTACACCCTGGGCTCCAACTCATATAAAGCCTCTGGCTCCTCACATACCAAAAATCACTACTCTTACCATTCTGTTTTAACCAGTACCCATTCACATTGAAATTAACTCTAAATATTTTTATTTTTAGAGCTCTCTATTGGAAGTAATTTTTTTCCTAAATAAGAAAAGACATGTTCTCACTTTAAAGAACACCTGAGTACTTCTACTCCCTATTAAGCCTACTTAGCTGGTTCTTGTGTGTGAGCTAAGTTGCTTCAGTTATGTCTGACTCTTTGCAACCCCATGGACTGCAGCCCACCAGGCTCCTCTGTCCAGGGGATTCTCCAGGCAAGAATACTGGAGTGGATTGCCATGCCCTCCTTCAGGGGATCTTCCTGATCCAGGGATAGAACCCACATCTCCTGTGTCTTCTGCACTGGCAGGCAGGTTCTTTACTGCTCGCACCACCTGGGAAGCTGGTGTCTCTTCCTGTATTGGGCACAGCCCCATGTGAGGGGATACAGCTTGATCATCATAAAATGGGGAGGAATTCAGATGCCACTTGCCTATTACCCAGTGGATCTGTGTACTGAAAAAACTTGCACAATTGAACATAGTGGCCCTTCCCCTTGAAGGACAATTCAGTTTAATTCTTGTGATATGACTTGGCGAGGGAGGTCTACAGCACAGTCTCTATAACTGGTCCCTTGCTCTTCTGAGATCCTGGCTAAGGCTATACAGGGAGCTTTAGGGAATAGAGAACATATATTACATATGAAGGGAACCTGTATCATCCCAGCAAAGGGCTGTCTGCCAGCAAGTCCCTTCCTCTAAGCTTGTCCCCAGTGGACTGGCCTCCTCCATGTATAAACCAAGCCCCAATCTTCACCTCCTTGAATCTTCACAGCTTAAGCTTTTACTTAAAATTAAGATATTTCTATTGCTATTTAAAATTGCCAATATATATGGAATTTAGAATGATGGTAACAATAACCCTGTATACGAGACAGCAAAAGAGACACTGATGTATAGAACAGTCTTTTGGACTCTGTGGGAGAGGGAGAGGGTGGGATGATTTGGGAGAATGGCATTGAAACATGTATAATATCATATATGAAATGATTCGCCAGTCCAGGTTCGATGCACGATACTGGATGCTTGGGGCTGGTGCACTGGGACGACCCAGAGGGATGGTATGGGGAGGGATGGGAGGAGGGTTCGGGATGGGGAACACGTGTATACCTGTGGTGGATTCATGTTGATATATGGCAAAACCAATACAATATTGTAAAGTTAAATAATAAAATAAAATTAAAAAAATAAAAAAAAATTGCCGATGTGTACTCTTACTTATTTGAAATGCATTCTCTGCTTCCCAGATTATTTCTGCCTGAGATTATGAAGTCTCTAATAAATAATTATAGTATTGGAAAACATTAATTTAATTAATAGAGCTAATACTGCACCCAGTAAATAATGTTGATGATGACAGGCTATTTCTTTTCTTTTTTTTTTTTTTTACTTTTTTTCTTTTTAAACTTTTATTTTATATTGCAGTATAGCCAATTAACAATGTTGTGATAGTTTCAGGTAGACAGCAAAAGGACTCAGCCATACATATACATGTATCCATTCTCCCCCACATTCCCCTCCCATCTAGGCTGCCACCTAACACTGAATAGAGTTCCCTGTGCTAAACATTAGTACTTTGTTGGTTATCCATTTTAAATATAGCAGTGTGTATATGCTGAGCCCAAACTCCCTACCTAGATGATGATAGACTTTTTAAATCAAGTTTTAAAATCACTTTTTAAAATGTTATTTATTTATGCTTTTCACCTACTTCCAAGAGAGGATTCGAGATGGCGGCCAATACAAAAGATCAAAACCCATTAATACTGAATACAAAACCAAAGTCAAATAATAAAGAAGAAATGACATCAGAAAACCCAGAGAGAAGAACCCTCTTTGAGTATAAAGCTGAACTCTCATTCAAAGGAACTTCACAGGTCATGTAGGGTAATAAACACTCTTCTGATGCTGTGATCAAAGAGGAATTTATCATATGAACCTTTCTGTATAATTGACCAGGCAACATAATGAGTAAGGACCTTAACAGCAGCTTTCACAAACCACTCAAAGGCATCTTGCACGATCAGTTTTTCATGGGTTGTGTGACACATGCGCACAACACAGCACCTCAACTTTAGAAGAGCCCCAAACTTGGTTTACACTCTGCTCTGTCATCCCAAAATTCTTAACTATTTTTTACTAAGGTTCCCACATCTTCATTTCATACTGGGCACAGCAAACTACATGGCCAGTCCTGTCACCTTTCATACAGCTAATTGTTATACCAGCCCCTTAAAGGCTATTTCTCCTTTGGCAATATAAAGTACAGTATTTTCAGAATTCATCCTATATTTTTATTATAAAAAATAATTCACCATAGATATATAACATCCCCCCACCAAACCCACCAATCTTAAATCCTGTAAATACTAAACATAAGCAATAGCGTTCTTTTATTTTCAAAAAGGAAGAAATTATTTTTCTCCCTTCATATATTTAAGTTCAAGACATCTTTCATCAGAAATAACATATTTATCATAATGTTTTAGATATACTTAGATGTCTTAGCAATAAAATCTGTAAACAGGCTTCTGATTTAAAGTCAGTTGCCCAGCTAGATGAAATGGAGCTTCATCAAACTGAAGAATTTGATCTCTGGATTACGCCATCCATGTTTTCAGCTTGAACTGATTGTTTTAACAGATACATTTTTAAATGTGTTCAAAGAGAAGTAAAATATCCTCAGAGGCCATTTTGTACCTTATTCTGCCTTCAAATCTGTTATAATTACTCCTTCCTACCAGAGGGACAGACTCCTACTTTGTTCTTTATACATTTTTGCACATAACTGAAAGATATCTTTCCCATATATAACACATCAGGCAAACAGAACTTGGCAGTTGCTGTCCATATGATTGATGAAAACTGTTTCTGCATTAGATGCCCCTATTAGCACATCAAGTACAACACCAGAGCTGTTGTTCAAAGGTGCCTGAAGCTACCATTATCCTGGCATCCTTCCATCCTAGTTTAACCAGCTACAATCTTCCAAACTCAGTACTATGTACAAGAGATGTATCACTGGGAAAGACATCTCAGCCTGCCTGTAGCTTAGAATCTCATGGGAAACAGAGAAAAATAAGTGTATAATTACTACACTGTGTACATGTGACATAGTAGAATTACAAAGGAAGGAATCAGAGAAGGTTTTCCCAAGAATGTGACATTATTAAATTATTAATGTGATATTACTAAATATGTGATATTATTAAACTTATTCTAAAATATTTAGCTTTATTAAAAACTCAGAATTTAACTGAATAGGTGAAGTTTTATTATCAATTCAGAACTGAACTTGGTATGTGTGAAGCTAGAGGTGAATTTACTGTGAATTAATGAAGCTTAAGTTCAGGGCCCTTTACTTGCATATGGGTGCCTTCCAAGACTTTTTCACTAATTTGTTGTTTGTAATTTTGTGTCCTTTTCTTAAAGAGGGCCCCCAAACTGTATAAAATCCATAATCCACAAAGCCTTGTGTCCTCCTCTGCATGGGTCATGCTGACTTTTGACCTCCCCACAGTGTCCCTTCAGAATGACAGGCTCACCTGGCTGTAAGCTGTAAGCTAATGGTAGTTCTACTTTACTACCTCGTGGACTCATAAAGATAACAGGACTAGTTCAGAAGGCTGCAAACATTTTCCTGTTCAGCTAAATTTTCTCAGACTAAACCCTCTTCTTGAGCTTGAAGTCACAGTGCTAATTCCAGCCTTTCTCCTACTGAAAGCATAAAAATAAGAGCAGGAGGGCTTATGCATTTTCATGTTGATCCAAGAACCAAAGACAGAGAAAGGGTAAAAGGAGAAAAGGTGTGCAGGGAAAGAAAAAGTCATTAGACTGCAGTTCCTTTCTTGAATTTCTCACTTCTTGGTCCCATCCCACAGTCTGCTTGAGCTTTCAAGGCAACCTCCTCAGAGGGAAGGAAATATAATTTGCCTATTTTTCTCTAGGAATATTTCCCTCTAATGTCACAGGTTTCCTTTATAACAATGACAGAGAACAAAGGGATTACCTTATGGGTGAAACTGTGTTTTAGAGGATGTGGTATTATAAAATGCTTTTTAATCAAAGGAGTACATACTGGTGACAAAAATTGTTTTAATCCTTGTTTTCAGTAAACTCATCTGTTTTATTTAATGATAAAGTTATCTATAAATAACAATGAAGTTATTTGTAAGTATAATTTTTCTTTATTAAAAAACACTTGGAAACAATAAAAATAATGAAAATTAGAATAGGAATAGTAAATTCTTAGAGCATTCAGCAACCATTTTTATTTTATAAAAGTGTCTGGAACTAAAAGTTTAAAGGTGTTTGCAATTCTTTTGACATCAAACATTAATATTTCCACCAGGTAAAGCACAGTGATTGGGAACTGCAGGCTACAGAAATTCAATTCACAAGATGTCATGTCCAGCAAAATTTACTTTGCTTTATTCTGTATAGACACAAAAATCTTTTGATCATATATCGACTAAAGAAGACTGCCATGAGACTTAAATATAATTATTATAACACTAGGGAAGATAAATTTTTTAAAGGTATAAAACAATGGTTTAGAAAAAGCCACATTCAAAGCGTATAATTCATCTGGTAATTACTAACAGGTCATACTGTTCCAAATCAAGAACACAAATTTCCGAAAGTACTAGGGAAAAAAATTATTTGGAAGCTTTTATGACATGATACAAAAGCTGTAAAGATAATAAAATGATAATATTCTCACAGAGGAAAAATGCCAACCGTCAGCAGGCTGCACTGTTAACTGATGCTGAGGGACCTTCAGCCAGGTAGCATTAAGATTATCTTTCTCATATAAATTTGGAAGTTTTATCAGATATAGTTCCAGGCTCTTTATCTGTACCTAAGAAGAATGTTAATAATAAATTATTATCTTTGAAATAGAGCAGCCTTTAAATAACTGTATTTTTGTAGCATTTAAGAGAAATTGGCTGGACTACACATTTCAAGAGATGGGAATACCAGACCACCTGATCTGCCTCTTGAGAAATTTGTATGCAGGTCAGGAAGCAACAGTTAGAACTGGACATGGAACAACAGACTGGTTCCAAATAGGAAAAGGAGTTCATCAAGGCTGTATATTGTCACCCTGTTTATTTAACTTATATGCAGAGTACATCATGAGAAACGCTGGACTGGGAGAAACACAAACTGGAATCATGATTGGCGGGAGAAATATCAATAACCTCAGATATGCAGATGACACCACCCTTATGGCAGAAAGTGAAGAGGAACTCAAAAGCCTCTTGATGAAAGTGAAAGTGGAGAGTGGAAAATTTGGCTTAAAGCTCAACATTCAGAAAACAAAGATCATGGCATCCGGTCCCACCACTTCATGGGAAATAGATGGGGAAACAGTGGAAACAGTGTCAGACTTTATTTTTCTGGGCTCCAAAATCACTACAGATGGTGACTGCAGCCATGAAATTAAAAGACACTTACTCCTTGGAAGGAAAGTTATGACCAACCTAGATAGCATGTTCAAAAGCAGAGACATTACTTTGCCAACAAAGGTTCGTCTAGTCAAGGCTATGGTTTTTCCTGTGGTCATGTATGGATGTGAGAGTTGGACTGTGAAGAAGGCTGAGCGCCGAAGAATTGATGCTTTTGAAGTGTGGTGTTGGAGAAGACTCTTGAGAGTCCCTTGGACTGCAAGGAGATCCAACCAGTCCATTCTGAAGGAGATCAGTCCTGGGATTTCTTTGGAAGGAATGATGCTAAAGCTGAAACTCCAGTACTTCGGCCACCTCATGCGAAGAGTTGACTCATTGGAAAAGACTCTGATGCTGGGAGGGATTGGGGCAGGAGGAGAAGGGGATGACAGAGGATGAGATGGCTGGATGGCATCACTGACTCGATGGACGTGAGTCTGAGTGAACTCTGGGAGTTGGTGAGGGACAGGGAGGCCTGGCATGCTGCGATTCATGGGGTCGCAAAGAGTCGGACACGACTGAGCGACTGATCTGATCCGATCTGATCTGATGCACTTTTAGCAAGTTCAGTTTCAATGGAAATGTGCTTTCTCAAAAACAAACTTAACTTTCCTTTGTTCTCCCATAAATCAGAACTCTTACAAAACATCAACAGCACCTTGTAGTAAACAGTGGCAGTAAACAGCGAAACTGCATGTATTCTGTCAAAAACTATCTTAAGTTTCATTCAATTAACTGGATTTTAAAGAAAAATAAAGAAAATATTCAAAAGTATTAATATTAGAACGTTTCTATCAGAAGATGAGAAGTCTAATTAAATTCATGGCTACACTAGCTTGACATAAATTCACAAATCAATATTTCAAATATAGCATTCAAAACAGATTTCTACGTATGCAGCCCACTAACTGTCTCTCCTCTCTACTTAAATGACTTGCCCTTCAAACTCAAAATGTACAAAATTATCCTGATCTCCTGCACATCTCCTGCCACAAACCTCCTTTCCTTGCATGTCACTAATAGGTCTCTTTCCTTCCACCTTTACTTCCCTTCAAGCCAGAATGAACTTCCCTTTAAACACCAACTGAATTATGTTTGCTCTATTTGAAACTCTCCAAATGTTTCCAGTTGCCCTTTATTCACCTGCATTCGGCTCACAATGAACTCTGAGGTTTGTGCAGAGCTCACACACCCGCTCCACTCCTTGTCTCACAGTTTAGGCTGTGACCAGCCAAGCTAAATCACATTGAATTCCATTAGATATATCTAGATATCTCTCATCTTGTCCAAAAAATCTTTCCCAATACAACCCCTTATTCCTTCAGCTTAAATCTCACTTGCACTGAGGTCCCAGACTAGTTTAGGTTCTCACAGTAGTCCATACTTCCTTTCTCATCAACCCTAACTTGCCAAACATTATTACTGTTCTTTTGTTGGGAAGAGAGGCGGAAATGCTTCTTCTCGACTCCTGAAGTTTCTCTCACAGGGAAGGAGCATTACTTGGGGGACACTATAACTCTTCCCTCATAGAAAGAGGAAAGACTGACCTGGTGAATTTTAAAGGGGCAACACAGAGTCTCTCTCCTTTTGCTTCCCAGGAGCCATTTTACCCACAGGGAACATGTGCTTTGCTTCTCAATGCTATGAGTCTCACAGGGGCCAGGGGCTTCTCTTTGTAGAGGAGCCTGCTGTTGCTCACCCCTGCAGGAACACTATGAGTAAACCTCCTAACGTTAGAAAGCCCACTTCTCCTGCACACTCTTAACACCAACTGTCTCAGTATAAAGGAAATATTTTTGTTTCTCATCCTCCAGACTCTATTCTTTCATTTCTCATTTTATTTAGAAATCAGGCAGGGACAATGAGTGATTTTTACTGGGAACACTCAAGCTCCCCAAATTATAATTAATTATGTGCTATCTTTGGTGATAGTCTACACATTCTAGAAAGACAAGGATTATATGTCTGGTCTTCTGTTATACTCCTTGCAATCCAGCAAGTGCCTGGTCAATAGTAGGTGCTCCATAAATTGTTGTTTATTGAATAAAGAAATAAACAGATACCATCTTTCCAAATTATCCACTATTCTGGCACTGCTATTACCACCAATTAAGTTGTAGCTACTCTTAATACACTTTTTACTTCCAAACCCTATCCAACTTTTTCTAATAAATTTTCGACTCTTGACATCAAGTTGATAAACTTTCAAAATTCCTAATAATAGCACTCTATTTAAAATAACCCACAAATTGGAAACCAATGAGCTAGCGCATTAAGAACTCACTAATTTGAAGATCTTCATTTTCATGCATTAGTTCACTGCAGAAAAAATCACACATTTAGAAAATAGTTCAAAGGGCAATTTCACCAATACTTCAACCTTAAACTTCTACATATTCTACATTTGCATTATCCAGGAACATACAATAAACCATAGAAATGTTAAGTACAGTTCAAGAGAATGAAAGGAGGCATGTTAGCTTTTTGGAAAGTAGAATAACACGCTAATGAATTACATTATGACTAAAGTTAAAAGAGATTAATTATTATATTTTGAGAGTTTCTGGAATTCTCAACTTTAAACTTTTTATTGAGCACAAGAAAAGCTGTTTGTATTCTAGATATGTTTCCCAATAAATTTATAAAATTACTATTTTATCTTTAAGTGCTTCAACAAGACTGATATATTCCTGAGTATGACTTATTTAAAATCAGGGGACAAACTTTCCCTTTGATTAAACAAATCCAGACCTACTGTATAGTACAGGGAACTATGTTCAATATCTTATAATAATCTATAATGGAAACTCTGAAAAGGACACACACACACATATATATACATCTCCATTATATATGTATAACTGAATCACTGTTGCACACCTGAAAATAACACATTGTAAATTAAGTATACTTCAATTTAAAAAACCAAAGCTATAATTTTATGATGAATTCTAACAGGAAAATATAAATCATATAATAAAAATATCTGTCAGAAAATGTTTTTTCTTATAAAGTATGTGTTATTTTTAAGTGGAGAATGCCTGCATAAACTAATTTGTGGCAACTTCATTTTTATTCATTCAATTATATTTAAAAGTCCATGTATATGCATGAATATATAATTAAACATTCTTGTAAGATTTATCTCTATACTTAAGAAAATATATACATGTATTCTCAAAATTTCAGAATTATGGTGCTACTGAGTAAAACATAGTAAAGTATTATATGTCAATATCTTTCTTTTGAATTTATGACAAAAGGAAAAACATTCCACAAAGAATGGTAAATGAAGACCTAACTCATACAGGACAAGAACAAAATGTGCAATAAGCAGAAGTCTTTGGGGATGTATTTTTAAACAGGAGGTTTTGAAAACTCCAAATTTAGCTTCATAAAAAGAGGTAGTGCAAGTGTGAAGCATGTGGTCATTTTGGCATACTCTGTGTATAACTTCTCTCTTTACCTATATAAGGATATAATAAAGCTGCAGAAATGTGCAAAGCAGAAATCCTCCAGTTCTGTTTATTCATTTTCAGTCAGGTAGTAAAACATCCTAATGTTCCATGAAGAAATCTTCAAAATGCAATACCAAAATAGCCTGCTAAAAAGAAATCAACAACTTCCTTTTTTAGATAGTAAGCAGTTTAAAGGAAAGGACTGGTGGGGGATTTGTTTTTTAGTTTAGTTTTTTTTTTAACTTTTATCTGCAAGGATAAGTCAGTTTTACTAAATTTTCATCATTTTTACTTTGTTGCATTTTTTTCATACTGTCATGCCCCTTTCTTCCTCTTCTATCCCCTATAGCCTCCACTTCCTCTCATGTATTCTGTGGATGTCAGTGTGGGCATCAAAGACCTTCATCTTTTTCCATTTCATTTCTTCTTTATTATCCTTTCTCCTTTTTCTGGCTCCCTCTGGCCTTCTTTCACTACTATAATTACTTTCCAGCCTCATATTTCTTTTTGAAATTGAATTTCTAAGACACTCTCCATTCACTTCTAATTCTACAGTCTATGGTAATGCTCTGTAGAGAAAATGTAAACTAAGGTCTCCCTCCTCTTGGTTTTCTGAGACACCGCAGCAATGGAAAGAACAACAAAGAATTTCTGTATGTGAATGGGTGTGATGTTACTGTGCTCCTCAATCTCAAGGGAATACAGAATTCTTTCTATAACCTACATATATGGCAAAAGCATGCAAAAATTGGGGAAAAAAGGCAAACTTGTTCACTTAGAACTAAAAATACTCGTTTTGACCATTTAAATGTGAAGTTCTGACTACCTGAATAAGCCTACATGACCTACTGTTTGATTTTGAAGAATTTAGGTCCCTGAAAAACACTGTAGTTTCAAATAAAATTTTAAACGGATGGCCAGAACCCAAATCAACCAATAATCATGAGCATATGAATGACTCATACAAGCTACAAGAAAACTGGATTTTAACATGTTACTACCTCATTAAGTAGGCCTGGGCCATCAAGATACTGAAACTATTTCTCACTCTCTGACACTGAGTATACAAAAAGAGGATATGAACTACTATAATAATCACAAAATGGAAATCAGATTAATAAACATTCGTGATAAGTAACACACACCCTTGTCCCAATGCTGCTGCTGTTGTTTAGTCGCTCAGTGATGTCCAGCGTTTCTGCAACCCCATGGACTATAACCTGCCAGGCTCCTCTGTCCATGGGATTTCCCAGGCAAGAATACTGGAGTGGGTTGCGATTTCCTTTTCCAGGGGATCTTCCAGATCCAAGTCTCCTACATTGGCAGGCAGATTCTTTACCACTGAGCCACCAGGGAAGCATTGTCACAATGATACACAATTATAAATTTGAAAGAGAACCAGCACAATCAAGATCTAACCCAGGAATATACTTAAAATGTCCAAAACTTAAATGAAGACAACTGTACAACTTTGCTAAAAATGTTCATTACAAGACATACTATTTTCATGAATAGAATGATCAATATTGTAAAGATGTTAACTGTTCAATTAGAAGTACTGCAATTACAAACTATTTCTTTTATATTTTTCAGTTGGAGGATAATTGCTTTACCAATAAACTATTTTAAAAGGAGAATCTGCAAACTGAATTTAATGTACTGATTCTGGAAAAAAAGTGTGTTAAGAATAGTCAAGAAGAATTTTAAACAGAAAAATAAAAATGAAGATTTTCCTTTTACATATGAAAATTACTTTAAACTAGAGTAATTTAAACATTATAATATTAGCAAGGAAATAATATGATTATTGCAATAAAAAGTCTACAAACACATGCATATATACATATATATAGAGGCTCCTTGGAGACTCAGATGGTAAAGAATCTGCCTGGAATGGAAGAGACCCAGGTTTGATCTTTAGGTTGGGAAAATCTGGAGAGGAGAATGGCAAAGCACTCCAATATTCTTGCCTGGAGAATTCCATGGACAGAGGAGCCAGGGAGGTTACATACAGTGCAGGGGGTCACAAAGAGTTGGACACAACTGAGCGACTAACACTTTTACTTTAAACATATATTTATTATAAGATGAAAATGAAATTAAATAAATTCTTACCTCACAGTATTGAAAAGATTAACTCCACTGTAATTATTTAAATTTTTATAAACAAAAAGTAGAAACAACAAGGGAACTTTTGTTGTTTGTTTCACTAATCTTGTGGTTAGGGAGGCAATGCCTGCTTATATTTGAATTGTGGCACTATCAGTCAAAACTCTGAAACTTTGAACAAGTTACTAACCCAAGTTACCTACCCATCATCTATGAAAGATTAAT
This sequence comes from Bubalus bubalis, assembly GCF_019923935.1. Classification (NCBI taxonomy): domain Eukaryota; kingdom Metazoa; phylum Chordata; class Mammalia; order Artiodactyla; family Bovidae; genus Bubalus; species Bubalus bubalis. The sequence goes on along the minus strand of NC_059164.1, from coordinate 26,434,691 downwards.
AGATCCTATTCATAGAGTTATTGTGAGGATTCAATGAGAATGTGCACATGAAATGCTTAGGTGCCCAATAAAATTAGTTGTGATTTTTATTCTTAGCATGGAAACAAAATCCAGAAACCATAAACAAAAAGAATGACATATGTGTGTGTGCCAAGTTTTAAAGTTTATTTCTGCAACAAATATCCAATAAAAGTAGAGGAAAAATGTATGTAAACACAGTCAGCCCTCGGTATACATGGATGCAGATTTCGCAGATACAGAGGGCCCAGTGTACCAGGCCAATTTACATAAGGGACTAGAGCATTCCTGGATTTGGGTATCCAAGGAGTCCTGGAGCCAAGCCTCTGTGGATACCAAGACACAATCATATTTACAGCACATGTCAGGATATATTAAAAGTCCTTTAAATCAATATGAAAAATATGTTAGGAAAGGTATGGCATATGACATAAGTTGTTCCCAAGGAGCTGCCTGTTGTCAAATTCAGACTTAATTGAAGAAAGTAGGGAAAACCACTAGACCATTCAGGTATGACCTAAATCAAATCCCTGATGACTATACAGTGAAAGTGACAAATGGAGTCAAGGGATTAGATCTGATAGGCAAAGTGCCTGAAGAACTGTGAATGGAGGTTCCTGACATTGTACAGGAGGCAGTGATCAAGACCATCCCCAAGGAAAAGAAATGCAAAAAGACAAAAGGGTAGGCTGAAGAGGCATTAAAAATAGCTGTGAAAAGAAGAGAAGCAAAAAGCAAAGGAGAAAAGGAAAGACATACCCATTTGAATGCAGAGTTCCAAAGAATAGCAAAGAGAGGTAAGACAGACTTTCTCAGTGAACAATGCAAAGAAATAGAGGAAAACAACAGGATGGGAAAGCCTAGAGATCTCTTCAAGAAATTAGAGATACCAAGGGAACATTTCATGCAAAGATGAGCACAATAAAGGACAGAAATGGTATGGACTTAACAGAAGCAGAAGATATTAAAAACACATGACAAGAATACACATAAGAACTATACAAAAAAGATCTTCACAACACAGATGATCACGATGGTGTGATCACCAACCTAGAGCCAGACAACCTGGAATGAGAAGTCAAGTGGGCCTTAGGAAGCATCACTACAAACAAAACTAGTTGAGGTGATGGAATTCCAGTTGAGCTATTTCAAATCCTAAAAGATCATGCTGTGAAAGTGCTGCACTCAACATGCCAGCAAATGTGGAAAACTCAGCAGTGGCCACAGGACTGGAAAAAGTCAGTTTTCATTCCAATCCCAAAGAAAGGCAATGCCAAAGAATGCTCAAACGACTGCACAATTACACTCATCTCACCCGCTAGTAAAGTAATGCTCAAAATTCTCCAAGCCAGGCTTCAGCAATATGTGAACGGTGAACTTCCAGATGTTCATGCTGAATTTAGAAAAGGCAGAGGAACCAGAAATCAAATTGCCAATGTCCGCTGGACCATCGAAAAAGCAAGAGAGCTCCAGAAAAACATCTATTTCTGCTTTATTGACTATGCCAAAGCCTTTGACTATGTGGACCACAACAAACTCTGGAATATCTTCAAGAGATGGGAATATCAGACCACCTGACCTGCCTCTTGAGAAACCTGTATGCAGGTCAGGAAGCAACAGTTAGAACTGGACATGGAACAACAGACTGGTTCCAAATAGGAAAGGGAGTACGTCAAGGCTGTATATTGTCACCCTGCTTATTTAACTTATATGCAGAGTACATCAGGAGAAACGCTGGGCTGGAGGAAGCACAAGCTGGAAACAAGATTGCTGGGAGAAATATCAATAACCTCAGATATGCAGATGACCCCACTCCTTATGGCAGAAAGTAAAGAAGAACTAAAGAGCCTCTTGATGAAAGTGAAAGAGGAGAGTGAAAAAGTTGGCTTAAAGCTCAACATTCAGAAAACAAAGATCACAGCATCTGGTCCCATTACTTCCTGGCAGATAGATGGGGAAACAGTGGAAACAGTGGCTGTCTTTATTTTGGGGGACTCCAAAATCACTGCAGATGGTGACTGCAGCCATGAAATTAAAAGACGCATGCTCCTTGGAAAGAAAGTTATGACCAACCTAGACAGCATATTAAAAAGCAGAGACATTACTTTGCCAACAAAGGTCCATCTAGTCAAAGCTATGGTTTTTCCAGTGGTCATGTATGGATGGGAGAGCTGGACTATAAAGAAAGCTGAGCACCGAAGAATTGATGCTTTTGAACTGTGGTGTTGGAAAAGACTCTTGAGAGTCCCTTGGACTGCAAGGAGATCCAACCAGTCCATCCTAAAGTAAATTAGTCCTGAATATTCATTGGAAGCACTGATGTTGAAGCTGAAACTCCAATTCTCTGGCCACCTGATGCGAGAAGCTAACTCATTGGAAAAGACCCTGATGATGGGAAAGATTGAGGGCAGGAGGAGAAGAGGATGACAGAGGATGAGATGGCTGGATGGCATCACTGACTCAATGGACATAAGTTTGAGTAAACTCCAGGAGTTGGTGATGAGCAGGGATTTCTGGTGTGCTGCAGTCCATGGGGTCGCAAAGAGTCGGACACACTGAGTGACTGAACTGAATTGAACTGAAAAGAAATCTAAAGGTTTACAACGACAGTTTTTCAATCTTACTAGTAATCAAAGAAATATATTTCTTTTTTCTTCTGTGATTGGCAAAAATTAATTATTCGCACTATTATAAAAGAGTAGGTAAAAATAAACTTTCTCGTGTAATACTGATGATAGAATAAATTGGTGAAACCTTTTACAGGAGCAGTTTATGAAGGAATATGGAAATCTAAGTATGCATTACCTTTCCCTTAACAATCCTTTTGGCATGAATTTAGCCTAGAGAAATAAACAAATGTGCAAAAATGGGTATTTCTTCACACTGTTGTTAAGACAGCAAAACAAATCAATAACCAAAGAGGTAAATATGTAATTCCGGAAGCAGAAAGTAGATCAATATTCAATAAGAAAAAGCAAATTTTTATGGCAAAACCAATACAATATTGTAAAGTTAAAATATAAAATAAAATTAAAAAAAAAAAGAATAATATATGTAGTGAGTGATAGTTAGTCATGCCTGACTCTTTGCAACCCCAAGGAATGTAGCCTGCCAGGCTCCTCTGTCCATGGACTTCTCCAGGCAAGATTATTGGAGTGGGTTGCCATTTCCTTCTCCAAGTATATGTAGTATGCATAATCAATTCTATTTAAAATATGTAGATAGCAATATAGGTTTATAATTTCCAAAGAAAAAGTTCTGAAAAAAATATATATTGAAGTGTAATCAGTGGTCATCTCAGTAAGGTAAGATTTTAGGAAGATTTCACTTTTTAATTTATTTCATTCAGTACTGCCTAAATACTTTCTAATGTTTAAGAATTGCTTTTATAATAATAAAAATTGTATATTTCCATTTTGGAAAAAATAAAGGATTAAGAATTTCATATAATAATTACTCTCCTAGTTACAGTTTTTCACATACCACTAACAGTTACCTGCCTTTTTGAAATACTTTTTACTTGGGTTCAATAAGGTCCTTGTCAAGAATTAATATATACTTAAGTGTTAACTTCCTTTTTAAAAAGAACTGCAATTAAAAGAAATTCACAAACATGTTTCTCAGTTCAGAGTTTAATATGCAAGTAACATCTCCATTAATATTTGAAACTAAGAATTATAACCCATAGCAGGAAGAGGATTTAGAGAAATCTTAGTAACAAAAATATGTTCATATTAATTCAACTTTTTAAAATGATTTTTATACTTTCAAAATTAAGAAGTTTCCTAAAGCTTACCTTTTCATCATAATTTTACCTTTTCATCATAATTTTAAGTGATGAAAAGGTAAGCTTTTCATCATTTATCATTAATTTCATCATTTCTTATTATTAATAATAAATTAATCCATTTTTTCCAAAACTATAGTTACGTGGAAAATTCATGATTATCACAGTAGAAACAAAACTTGATTGTCTTTTTCAACAATTATGAGCATTTAGAATCTTCTTAAAATCAAATATTTTGCATTTTCCACAGTTTTCAACATTTTACTAAAGCAAGCTATTACTATATTTAAATATGAAAGGCCACCACCAAATTTAGTGAAAATTTTCACTTCCTCAGGAAACAGAGGAACAGCCCTATGACCAGATATTATACCCACAGTAAGAATTAAGTTGGAGTCCTCCAAGGGAGACTGACTTCCTTATCTCTATGTCATAAAAAATGAACAATACGGTTCTTAGTTTGGAGTTCATTTCTCCTGCCAAAAGTTGTGCATCTCCATATTCTCTTAGGAAACATCATGTTACAAAACAGAGCATTCCACACAAACACTTAACCAGATGTCTAATTCTGAGAAAGGTTACTGTGCACCATCAGTAAAACAGGAATAATATTACAACCTTTATAAGGATATTTGGAGACTAAATGGTATGCTGAGGCTAACATGCACAGTACAACAGAGGGACTTAAAAAAATACTACTTCCTTTCCAGCATTCTGCAGTCAGGATAATTCATAGTGAGTATACCATGGAAGAAAACAGATTGTGAAATACTACACTAATTATAACTGTATAATTATATAATTGTCAAAGCACACTTTTTATCGGCCTACTTGAAAAATAAAGTGCTAAAAAAAAAATACAGTCAACCAAAGGTAAGTAACCATTAACCAACAGTCTCATATTTTAATTTCCTTCCCCCCCTCCCCCGCCCTGCTTTTAAACAATATATTCCTAAAAGAATAACAAGAAACACCATGGGAAACCTCTTGAGCAGAAGAGAAATAGTGGTTCCAGTGTATAGAAACTGATCACTGCATCCCTGGATTGCTGAGCTTTCAGCATGCAACTTTGTATCTGGATAATGTCTGAGACATTGCATCACTTCTCCCCACAACCGCCAAACCCTAGCAGCATTACTTCTGATACAGAAGCTTCAAGTGCTGATCTATGTCTGCTTAATCTCTTCGCCTTATTATGCTCAAGGTTCTCAGTATTTTGATTATACCTTCTCTATCCATAGTCAGTCCCAAACACAGATTCTCTATTTAAGTTAGGTCAATGTACTCGTGGCAGAACATGACATGGATATCAGTTTCTGGGCAGGTGTCCAGGCCATCCTCGCATTTAGGACACTTCTCCCTTACTCTTGTGCAAGTCCATCTATTCTTCAAATCCAGTCTGAGACCTCCCCTCCCCTCAGCAAAATCATGAATGTAGATATATTTACACCGTAGAGTTAGTGCCACAGAATTTATCGTATCTATCAGTTTCATTTTTATGTTCGTACTCACAGCCTTCAGTTTGCTTTGACTGGTATCGTCCTCAATTCAGAGTAGAGATCATGGCAACTATGATTCTATTTTGAATAGCTTAGAAAACTTTTATAATAAGTATAATAACAGCAGAACTCTTCACTAGTACAAAAATAAACATTTCTCAATGCCCTCCTTCATCACATAAATTCTTGGTCAGAATTATGGCATAAATTTAATATTTACATACAAAACACTGAATTTTTCATTTTGTTTAGGTCTTGTGAAGATATTGCTTTCCAAGAATAATATATATTTCTGTATTTAGTCTTGTTGTTTCACACACATATCGTGTACTTGTGTTTGCCAGACACTATGTGTATATTACATAATTTTGAAAAAAATGTAGCAAAGTAGGCATTTTTACTCCTTTTTTACTAGTAAGAAACAGAGGCAGAAAGAGCCAAAACAAGGCAAGTGAGCAAGAGCTGAGTGTCAACTAGAGACCTTCAGATTCCAAGGTACCTCTGCAGTGCTCTACTCCCTCCCGTCTGCCAATGTGTTCTCATGGTGCCTAAGCCTCTTAAAGACATTTAAGTTTAAAACCAATTTTCATCAAGATATCAAAGTAACATTTTTTGAGGTCCAGAAAACTGTTGAGCAAGTTCATTTATTTGGTACAACACTAGGAACAGAGTGATATGAAAGTACTCGTCAGGAAATTTCAAGCACTAACGGTCATTCTATCACATGGAAATACTGAAAGTGCTTTTTTTTTTTTTTCCTGAGTTGGCAACTCTCAATCACGTTTTAACCCTGGATGAATGTTCTTCAACACTCACCAAATTTTGACAGATTGATGAAAACAACAAAAAAGCATCTTCACACTTTTAAACCATTATTCTAGAAAATGTTAACAATAAAATATAAATGAGGGAAACTTTAGTAACCATCAAACTAATTGATGAGCACTTCAAAGGTGCTTCAGTTATCCAGTTATTTTCCAATATTTCCAGGTTCACTGAAAAACACTCTTATTGTGTAACCCAAATGGAAAAATTCAATGATAGATATTTTCAAAGAAAACAAAACAACATTTTTCAAAGAGAACTATTTACATCTTTTAAAGTAATTATAAAGAAGATACAGCTTTAAAAATCAAGAAAAAATATGATATAGACTAAGGAATAAGACTTAAAATGATTCCCCTACCTTATTAGTAATCCAAAATTAAAAATTACAGCTGCAATTAGACACTATGCACCCTATCAGGCTCTTATTATTTTTCAAATATAATACCTAGCATTGATAATCATACAAGAAGCCAGGTACTCTTTATTTTATCAATGGGAAAATAGATTTAGTACAAATTTCCAGAGAGTATTTTGGCAGTATGTGTAAAAAGTCTTAATACATTTACATGCCTTGACTGAGCAGTAACATTTCTAAGAATTTATTTTAGGTAAATGATAGAAGATGTGTTCAAGGATTTATGGACAGAGACATTTAATAAACAATTTATAACAGTCACATACAAAAAAAATGTAACTATAAAACAGCATTAGTAGATTGGTAAAAAATAAATGATGGCATGCCCACACAATGGATGCTAAGCAAACATATGAAGATTCTATTTTAGAACACTATTTCATAACATGAAAAATGTTTATGATCTGTTGTTTTATGAAAAGAAGATTATAGGTCCTTATAAGGTTTTTTTAAATGCTCAAGATCGTATCTGCATTGGGAAGGGGAAGAAAAACCTAAAGGATCCACTATGTGTGGATGGTGGACTTAAGGTGACACTCTTCATTATTAAGTATCAAAAGTAGCACAGTTTAACAAGTGTACACACTGCTGAGAGATCACAACCACAAATCTAGTTTCCTTGCATCATCACACAGTGGGCCCTCATTACTAATTTTGCCCACCCCCAGCCCTCTTCTCCTCTGGTAACCACTAATCTGTTCCTGGTTTCTATGAGTTTGTTTCTGTTGTATTTTGCTTGTTTCTTCCTTTTGTTATTTTAGATTCTATATATGAGTAAAGACACATAGTATTTGTCTTTCTCTTTCTGACTTATTTCACTTAGCATAATTCCCTCAATGTCCATTCATATTATACAAATGACAGGGTTTCATTCTTTTTTATAACTTAGTAGTATCCTTCTGTGTGTCTATCCATGTGTGTGTGTGTGTGTGTGTGTGTGTGTGTATACCACATCTTCTTTATCCATATATCCATTGAGGCACTTAGGTTGTTTCCATATCTTGTCTATTCTAGATAATGCTGCAATGAACACAGGTGAATAGCTCTTTTCTAATTAGAACTTTTGCATTTTTGAATAAATACCCAGAAGGAGTAGCTGGGTCATATGGTAGTTCTAATCTTAATTTTTTGAGAAATCTCCATACTGTTTTCCGTAATGGCTACAGTAATTTACAGTCCCATCAACATTTTACAATGATTCCCTTTTCTCCACATCCTCTCTAATGTTTTTCATTCCATTTACTGAAAAGGCTGTCCTTTCTCTACTGTATGTTCTCTGCATCTTTGTCCTAGGTTAATTGTCCAGAGTATCCATATGTGTGTGGGTTAATTTCTGGGCTCTTAATTATATTCCATTGATCCATGTGTGTGTGTGTTTGTGCCAGTGGCACTACAGCTTTGTAGTATAATTTGAAATCAGGGAGCACGGTGCTGTGCTTAGTCACTCAGTCATGCCCAACTCTTTACAACCCCATGGACTATAGTCCACCAGGCTTCTCTGTCCATGGGGATTCTCCAGGCAAGAATACTGGAGTGGGTTGCCATGCCCTCCTCCAGGGGATCTTCCCAACCCAGGGATCAAACCCAGGTCTCCCACATTGCAGGCGGATTCTTTATGGTCTGAGCCATCAGGGAAGTTCCAGCTTTGTTTGTTCTCAAGATTGTTTTGGCTATTCAAGTTCTTTTGTGGTTCTATACAGATTATAGAATTACTTGTTTTAGTTGTGTTAAATATGCCACCGGCATTTTGATAGGGCCTGCGTTGAATCTGTAGATGGCTTTTGGTTAGTATGGACCTTTTAACAACATTAATTCTTCCAATTCATGAGCATGAAATATCATTCCACTTTTTTGTGTCTTCTTCAATTTCTTACACCAGTGCCAGAGTTTTCAATGTAAAGGTCTTTACCTTCTCTGTTAAATTTATTCCTATGCATTTTCTTTTTTTATGCAAATAGGATTATCTTCTTAATGTCTCTTTCTGATAGTTTATTATGAATGTATAGAAATGCAATAGATTTCTATATACCAATTTTATATCCTGCAACTTTTTTAAATCCAATTATCAGTTCTAATAGTTTTTTGGTGGAGTCTTTAGGGTTTTATACATACAGTGTCATATTATTTGCAAATAAGGCAGTTTAATGTCTTCATTTCTGATTTAGATGTCTTTAATTTCTTTCCCTTACCTAACTGCTGTGTCTAGAACTTTTAATACTATGTTGGATAAAAGTAGTAAGGAAAGGCATCCTTGTCTTGTTCCTGATCTTAGAGGAAAAGCTTTCAGCTTTTCACCATTGAGTATAATGTCAGCTGTGAGTTATCATATACAGCCTTTGTTATCCTGAGGTACATTTTCTCCATACTTTGTTGAGAGTTTTTAATCATAAATGGATGTTGAATCTTGCCAAATACTTTTCATACATCTATTGAGATGATCATATGATTTTTACCTTTCATTCTCTTAATGCAATGTATCAAAATTGATTTGCAGATCTGAACAATCTTTACATCCATTGATTAAATCCTACTTGATCATGACATACAATCATTTTTCATATTGTTGGATTTGATTTAATATTTTGTTGAGGATTTTTGCAACAATTTTCTTCAGGGATATTGGCTTGTAATTTTCTTTTTTTGCAGTGTTCTTGTCTGGTTCTGGTATCAGCGTAATGCTGGCTTTGTAAAATGTATTTGGAAGATTTCCTTCCTCTTCAATTTTTTGGAAGAGTTTGAGAAAAGATAATAAATCTTCTTTGAATGTTTTGTAGCATTTGCCAGTAAAACCATCTGGTCATAGGTTTTTGTTTGTTGGCTCTTATTTTTTATATATTCAGCCACTTTATCTTTTTTGATTGGTGAATTTAAACCATTGTCATTTAAATTAATTATTGATAGGTATATACTTATTGCCATTTTGTTCACAGTTTTCTGGCTATTTTGTGGTTCCTCTCTGTACCTTTCTTCTTTTTCTCTCTTCCTTTGCATTTTGGTGGTTTTCTTCAATGTTATGTTTAGATTCCTTTCTCATTTTCTTCTGTGCATTTATCAGAAGTTTTTAGCTTGTTACTGTGAGCTTCACATATAATATCCTTTGTCTTATTCTTTTGGCTGGAACATATTACTCTGTCTCATCATTTTGCCTTATTCTCTATGTTTATGTCTATGTATTAGGTAAATCAGCTACCCCTCAGGGTTGAAGGAATGGTTTATGTAGATGTCCCATGGAGCTCAAAAGCTCAATCCTACTTGGCCACCAGAGCCAGGCATTCAAGGGGTGTCCCCTATATGGACTATGTGAGTCCTCCTGTTATGGTGAGGCATGACTGCTGCCAGACTCTCGTGGGTGAAGCTGGCCCCCGGAAATAACTGCAGAGTCCAGTCATGGTAACTATTAGGTGCCGGTATTGGGGTCTGGCCCCTAAATGGCTGTGGGGCTTGTCTGAGTCTGCTGCCAGGCACCGGTGGGTGGGTTTAAGGCCTTGCTGGTCCTGCAAAGGCACAGGGGTGAGCAGGGCTCTTAGTAAGGTGTGCCTACTGGCATTACCAGGTTAAAGACAGAATTTCAAAATGGTGCCTGCCAGTGCTGGTATTGGCAAGATAGCTTAAGATCACAAAAATGGCTCCCACCAGTGTCTCAGACCTCAAAGAACATGCAAACTGGCTCCTGTATCTCCAGGAGACAATTCAGGATTAGTGAGTCCTCTTTACCAAAAGCCCACGCACTTATCAATCTGATGTTTTTGTGGTTTTCAGGCTGGATGAGTCTGCATTTTGAGCCTTTTAAGAACAGATGCTCTGTTCCCTGTAGTTGTGTTTTTCTGGAGATATCCTCTGTTGGTTTTCAAAGTCAGATATTTTGGGGGCACATCTCTGCTATGCAGGACCTAAAAAACAGGGTGCATGATGTGGAGCTCAAACTCCTCAATGTGCAGGCAAAATATATCTTCATGATCCTTCCTGACTGTGGATTACTATAGCTAGGGTGTGTTTTTTCCTTGACCTATCCTATCTGTTTCTTCTACCTGTCTCAATGCTGTCCTTTCATCCTTTGTTGTGGAGACTCTATGTTCATCCAGTTTCAGAGAGAAATTTTCCATATGCAGTTATAGATGTGTTGTGCCCGTGGGAGCAGATGAGTTCAGGATTTTCCTACATCACCGTCTATGATTGTAGTTTCTCAAAAGAGTTCCATAAGGTAATTTAATGTCCTTAGGTATGTGTGGTAACTAGTTTTCAAGGTGACCCAAAGCTCTCCACTTTCTGGCATTTATTTTTTTGTATCATAACCTCCCACACTGTATCAAAGTTGGTAATTGTGATCAAGAGAATACAGAAGAAGGGTTAATACATCACTCCTCAGTGTAGTTCATGAAAGATGCTCTCTATCTCACATTCTACCTCACTCTCTTGGAACACTCACTCTGGAGGAAGAAAGCAGCCCTGTGAAGAGGCCTACATGGCAAGGATCTAAGACTTTCTGCTAAGAGCCAGTGAGGAACTAAGTCTTCCAACCAATAACTATGAGTGGACTGTATTGAAAATGGGTCCTTCAACCCTGCTGAGGCCTTCAGATGACCCCAGCCAATGGCTTGAATGCAACTTAATGAGACACAGAGCCAGAGGAGCCTAACAAAGCCACTCCCAGATTCCTAACTTTCAGAAACTGTGTAAGAAAATAAATGTTTGTTAAGTTATTAATTTTAGGGCAATTTGTTACACATCCATGACAACTTATAAAGAGTGTTTCTCTGTATATTCCAAGTTTCTGTGGATAACATATACTGCTTTTAAAATTATAGAGAGAATAAAATATTATTTTAAAACACTAAACATTGCTTGTCAGTGTAATCCTGATGCAGACATTTAAAATTAAATCTGCTGTCAATTTTTCAAGCTAAATTCTTCCAAAGGATTCTAACACAGGCAACATACATATGCTAGTCAAGGAGCAGAGAGGTCCTATGTCAACAATAAAATAAAGTCTTCATTCAAATTAGAAAACCTATAAGGTGCCTGGAATGGCCACCTGCAAATAAAGAATAAAAATAGACTTTCCTGGTGGTGCAGTGGATAGGCATCTGCCTGCTAACGCTGGAGACATGGGTTTGATCCCTGGTCTGGGAAGATTCCACATGCCACACAGCAGCTAAAGCCTGTGTGCCACAACCACTGAGCCCATGCTCTAGGGCCCATGAGCCACAACTGCTGAACCCAGGTGCCGCAACTATGAAGCCCATGTGCCTAGAAGCTGTGCTCCACAACAAGGCAAGTCACCTCAATGAGGATGCACCACAATAAAGAGAAGACCCTGTTCACTGCAACTAGAGAAAGCCCATGTGCTTCAATAAAGACCCAGCACAACCAATAATAAGAAAGGATACTGGATGCTTGGGGCTGGTGCACTGGGACAACCCAGAGGGATGGTATGGGGAGGGAGGAGGGAGGAGGGTTCAGGATGGGGAACACATGTATACCTGTGGCGGATTCATTTTGATATTTGGCAAAACTAATACAATTATGTAAAGTTTAAAAATAAAATAAAATTTTTAAAAAAAGAAAATTAAATAAATATTCAATGCATATATTCAAATAGTCTTTTTTTAAAAGAGAGATTAAACTATATCTAATGAAAGCAGGAAGAAAGAACTACTAAAGATAAAAATAATTATTAATTTTTTTAAAACAGTAAAACATGTATTTACTAGTAAATAAAGCCAAAGGTATTTGGATAAGGAAAGAAGAAAAGAAAAGACAATCCTCCATACTTAAGAAAAAGACTATAAAGTAAAATGAGAAAATTAGAAATAGATAAAGTCACTAACACAGAAGAGACTTTAAAAATTTTTTAAATGCTATGTATAACTGGTTGGTAAAAAAATGGTCAATTTCAATGAAATTAGAGAATTCTTCCAGAAGAGTAGAATATATACCTAAACAGACTAAGAGTTTTGAAGAAACTGAAATAAACTATTGCCAAATAAACTTTCTATAACACAATGATTTTAAGTTAGTTCTTTTAAACACTGAAGGAATAGAGAACTTTGGAAATATCTCTTCAAAATCTATTTTAGGATGTTAACGTAACCCTCACTCTTCTGCTAGGTAATATGGAAAAAGTCCCTTCCTCAAGGTACTTTACTGCTTTCATCAGGAAAACGGTCATAGCTATACAAATTATGATATAGTAGGTGACAATGTGCAAGCTATATGATCAGAAGTGATGGTTTAATAACATTTACACTAAAACTTGAAAAAAAGCTGACAAAACAGAAAACTACAGGTCAGTATTATTTATGAAGACAGAGACAAAAACATTAGATGAAATACACATCAAACTAAGATAAATATTAAAATAATAATAAAACATGTCCAGTTGAATTTATTTCAGTAACTCCAGAATGATCAACTATTGGGAAATCTCCTAATAAACTGATGACATCAATAGGTCAAGAGCAATTAAAACAGAACCACCGTCTCAAAAAAATATGTAGTCATCTAGATACATGTCTATAGATTAGTAAGCCAGAACAGTTCAATAATATAATACAGACTCTCTGTCTTCAACTTAGTCAGCATCATATTAAACATTTAGCAAAGTCATTTTCAATACATCCAGATGTACATATGCCCTTAACTAGCATTAGGATGAAAGTCTTACCAGTTTTACCAAAATCTTACCAATCTTACCAATACAACAGAAAAAGAACTAAGATTTATGAATACTGGAATGGTAGACTACATGTGCATATAATATTACTGCTTATCTTTTAAAAACAGGAGATTTAACTGAAATCCATTAAAAGTAATGAGATTTTTGGTAACCCTTTCAACATGCCAGTAACAGCTGTAAAGTTTTCAGGAAAAAGCCCCATTCACATACAACTAACCAATCATTCAATCAATCTTCTTTCTTTCTCCTCTTCTCTTCCCTCTCCCTTTCTTTCTCACCATCACCCTTCACCCATACACCAACCCCCACCCCCAACACACACACACACACACACACACACACACACACACAACATACTGCTACACACCTAGAAACAGAATTATGGTAATCTTATGAAAAAAGAAAGGCAGAAATAGGCCTTTGGAAGAAGTGAGGACAGGAGAAGTCATAGTCAAGAAATGACAACTCTGAAAGCCATCTTATATATTAATCTGATGTTCCAAGACAAATGACACATTTCTCCTCAAGGAACAAGAAGTGTTTCAGAAATTGTCTAAATATGTATATATATGATTGACAATAACAGTTTGGAATACATTAAAGGAGCCCAAGGGTATATAACATACATTCCAGTACTTTTCTTCAGGAAAACAAAGGTAACAAGTCTCCCATAAGATGGAGAAAATAAAAGGTTTCCCTTCATCTACCTATTTTCTTTGGAACCACTAACCTCCAAAAGTCACAATATTCTGGGAGCAGGTTTTAAGTCACATAAGAACAAGGCTTTCTTTTGTTGCCAATGCCAAAAGCTCTTGGAGGACACGGACATAGTTACTTCATTAGATGCTGGATATTTCCTTATTAAATCATTTAAACAAAGTGCACTAATTACTAATCTTCATCTAGTGAAAAAAGGAATAATTCACACACATTAGCATAAATGTGTACAAAGCTGGCAGCAATTGATTTTCATGTTTCCTTTTCCTTCCATTGCATCAATGACAGCACCTCACAAATGAACAGAAAACTGATACATGTTGACTAAATCAGCCTTGTTGGGTCATTTCAAGTTATACATCTCTACATAAAGAAAAAACTAAGACTTTCCCCCAGTTATTTATGATGTCTTTCATCTAATGATGTTGAAATGCTTTTTCAATTGGAAAAAAGTATGAGAGTTTATCACAAACAAGTATCAGAGTTTATACTTAAATTCGTGACTACAATTGTATGAGATATGAAAAGGGAGCTAAGTAATCATTTAAGCATAATGTTGTGCAATAAATAGAAGATAAGAAGTTTTTTAGAAAATAATATTTTGATCCATTTATCCATTTCATTTCCAGAAAACAACAAAGAACATCAAATATTCACTGAGAAACAGCATAAGCCCATTATTAAACCACAGTGACTCAGGCATAAGCTTTTCTACTATTTTATATTATCTTTTCAGGAGGAGAATTTTATAATTTCTTATGTAAATAATCACAACAATATAATCTCACCCAAAGGTCAGGAATAATAAAATCTTTTCCATGATCCATCAGTTTGTTTTGGGTAGACAGAGCCACAACTAAGATGTTTTTATAAATAATGCTTTATTTCCTGCTGCATGTGACATGGTGTATAGGTATGACCTGATGCATTCATTACTGAATTTCCTTATCTTATTATTTAGTTTATTAGATAAAGTCATAAAAGTAGGATTTAACTTTGGTAAATGTCACAAACATTCACTTCCTATGCTATTTCATGTCATACAAGTGTTTACAAGTTTCTCCAAGCACAACATACCAGTATAATTCTTACATACTAGAAAAGTACGAAAATGAGATTTTCCTCAATGATGACTTTTAATTTTAAGTTATATAAGTTATAAAATATCTAATGGAGTGAGAGAGATTAGAATATTTCATATATTAATCTGAGTTTAAAATAAATTGCAAGAAGTATCACTGTAATACAAGGTTGGGCAGAGGCATGTATTTATCTCCGGGGAAAAATTAAAAGCTCTGGCTAAGTCAAATGCCACTTTTCATAGCTTAATGGGTAGAATTAAAAATCTTGAGTCAGACAGACCATTAAAACAACAGAAGCTGCAAATTCTGACTCTGACACTTTCTTAATGATGTTGAATAATTATACTGCAGAGCCACTGCTCCTTCATCTGTAAAACAGGATAAAAATATGCACCTTGTAATGTTGTTATATTGTTGTGAGGTTTAGATGCAATAATGTATGAAGTGATTAACAGAGTTCCTGATACTACAGGGAGAGTAAATAAACCTGTAGCTATTATTATAGTGAAGTTTATGTTCTAACACCACTAACACAGTACATGAAATATCCTCTCCTCTTTAAACTGGGCAAAACAACAACAACAACAACAACAACACTGCTGAGAGACAATTAATCTTACAATGCTGGAAATCTTGGAACTAACTATAGAAGATTTATGACATAAGAGATCTTTCAGAGGTCATTCAGTTCATTCGTGTCCGACTCTTTGCGACCCCGTGGACTGCACAACGCCACACTTCTCTGTCCATCACCATCTCCCAGAGCGTGCTCAAACTCATGTCCATTGAGTTGGTGATGCCATCCAACCATCTCATCCTCTGTCGTCCCCTTCTCCTCCTACCTTCAATCTTTCCCAGCATCAGGGTCTTTTCCAGTAAGTCAGTTCTTCACAACAGGTGGCCAAAGTATTGGAGCTTCAGTTTCAACATTAGTCCTTCAAATGAATATTCAGGACTGATTTCCTTAACAATTGACTGGTTTGATCTCCTTGCAGTCCAAGGGACTCTCAAGAGTCTTCTCCAACACCACAGCTCAAAACCATCAATTCTTCGGTGCTCAGCTTTCTTTATAGTCCAACTCTCACATCCATACATGACTACTTGAAAAACCATAGCTTTGACTAGACGGACCTTTGTTGGCAAAGTATCTTTGTCAGAGGTACTTAGCAATCTATTATTTCCTACCTGATAGATGTCTCAAGAAATAAAGTAGAGAATAGTTCATCACATGTAAGGGAGATCAGGCCTTCAAAATGCTTTTCCAAGAATTGATGCCACCGGTGAAAACAGAACTGCCAGTTTCACAAGGCAGGCTGAATCCAAGCTTAGGTCTTGAGTGTGAACAACCACAAACACTTAACTTTGCTGTTTTATCTGAGCCAATTGAGAGCTGGATAAAATTTAAAAGCTAATATCAATAACCATGTCTGCAATCATCTTCAGTAGATGAAAATCAGTCACGGTAACATACAGCTAATAAATAAAATACCAATGGTAATGAAAGCAAAACCCCCAGAAATACCACATAAATAATGGTCTGTGGACAAACAACAATTCGATAACCATTATCAGATTTATAGTAATTAGATCTGTGTAGAAAGCTGCAAACTAGCCAAACCATCCTCCTACAGGTAAAGCAAAATAATTATAAAATATGGAAAACAGTAGTCTCTCATCAATAAACTAGATTTTAAGAAGGAAAACAGATGGGGTAGGTCATGAATACTCATTGTAATTTAAATGTCAAACCTAGAAGTTAACCACTGGCATACAGTAAATGGAACAGTGCTTTCTCCACTAAACAGATATTTCTGTAACCTGTTAAAAGTATTCTTTGTCCCACCCTAGAGGGAAAAATTATTAAAATAAATTAACATTTTACTGTGTCTCTAATTGGAAGTGGCTGTTCTCAACAAATATGTTTATCAAACAGTGTGACTGGCAAAATGTATTACTGTAGCTGCAGTTATCCAAATTACATGCTGTCTAAAGCAAAAAGGGCAAAAGCCATCTGGCTCATATAACTTGCATTTTCTAGACAGCTTGCAGCTGGTTCTGATTAAGCACCATCTCAGAACTCTGAAGAGATCTATTTTTATCCCTGGAAGTGTATTTTTAGGGCCCACACATCCAAGGCACAAGGGTTTGCATTAGTAAGTGAACAACTACCTTCCATTAGGAAAAGGTTTATGTGAAACTGTGGTTTGGTCTTCAGCTGTACAAGATTGACTGCATGCTGAATAGATCAGCCTGAAACCTAATTTTGAGAACCTGTCCCTCTGTTTCAAGTGTTCCAAAGAAGGGACACAGAAAAGCCTCCTCTTACCCTCTAATGAAATAAAAGAAGACAGCTGAGCAAGAAACTTGACTGTATCATTTCATCCATCCTATGAGGCTGCAACAATTATTCTCCCATTGTGCAGATGAGCTAACAATGGTGTGGAGAGGCTAAATAACATGCTCAATTGGAAAAGGCAGTGAATGATGCACCCAGTGCATCACCAGAGGATAAGGATAAGACACCCTTATCCTCTAGCTCTATAGCCTGAGCTCTTAACCACAAAATTATGACCTCTTACAAGGTTAATAATGAACTTTAATAATTCATTTTATCATAATAAAATTTAATAATATCATTCAAAGAAGTAATCAAACATTTTGATGTAAGAAACATATGGGAACACTCTATATCTGAATCTTACAATAATAAAGATGATGAATAATAAAGTTTTTTCTTCTAATTTAAATCTCCATAGTGGTACTACTTCCTATTCATCATCATCCTACTCATCAAATTAAGATGAAGTCAAGAGCTAGATGGAAACATGCAAAACACAGAGTACTAATAGACAGGGCCAATCTGACTATTATAGACCTCTCTGCCCAAGGAAACAGTCAATGAATCATTAAACCCAGTGAACAGCTTGATCCTTTAGTAACTAAACAGTTCTCACCCAAGGGAATTTTGTGCCTCAAACACCCACTCTCCTCCCTTCCCTCCATAATTCCTTACACCCTTCCAAGTCTCCTCCTCCTCCTCATCTCAATGAGCCTGCCTTAATATTTCTCAATCTTTCCCTATTAACACTCTGTACTCAACATAATAGAAAAAGATCACAATGGCCATAATTTACATTAATAAACCTATGCTATATATTACTTTAAACATTATTTATTTTCCTGTCTAGATTGCAATGTCCATCATTACAGGGGCCAGGTCTTCACTGTACATTTTTCATCCCCAGTGCTTAGCACAAATAACCAGGACTCAGAAGCGCTTACTGAATTGATGGCCACAAAAATCACTTTTTCCAGGCACAGATTTAGAATACCAAGTCTCCCTAGTTCTCTCCAGATTAGAGCTTTCTTCCTGTTCATCACCAGTTTAGGAGATACCACCTACATAACTTTGTCTCAAGGACCAAGTCAAATGACAGCCACAGAATACTATGACTGAATAAGTAAAAAAATCGAGAATCTGAGCACTTTCATAGAAGCTCATCATTCTCACCAGCAAAGGCAAATGTCAAATCATTTCAGATGTCCTTGATATTAGACTTCCCTCAATATACCACAGTGCTGTCAGGCTGAAAACATCAGAAACTCAATGTTAAATTTATATTTAAGATATTATATTAGGGCCTGGAATTCTAATTTTTTAAAATCCCTTAGACTTAAATGTTGGGACTGTGAGTTAGTGGGCTTCTATCGGTGAATTTTCACACAAGCACAAAGATGCAAAAGCACAGTCCAACAAGAGCTTTGTAAGCTGCTTTAAAAAGCAGATGAAATCAGTTTCGTAGATGGTCACTGATGGGATTCCCAAATCACATATCAAAGACTGACAATTTATTCTTTCACTGTTAGACATTCTGCTTCCACAGGTATAATTACACACTACTGCATTTCCAGCAGACTCTGCATGCATTTGAAGTAATTATGGCCATAGTTACCTTCACAACTCCAAAGGAAAGGGTGTCCTGTATAAAAATGTCAGGGAGTATTTCATGCCTATTCTTGACATCATTGCCATGCTCTCCTTAAAAATAAATACCTTCTGATGATAAAAACAGAAAATAATGAATGGCTGCCAAGTTTCCTCTCCCCTAGACTGTCATGGAGGATTAAGTGTTAAAATGATGAACTTGGCTATAAGTAAAAAGGATTATTTCAATATGAATAAATAAAAATTGTCAACTGATAACAAGAGAAACTATTTCATACTCCAATTCAGAAGGGGAAAAGAAGAAAATTTAAATTTAATTCACTAACATTAGCTGAGCATTACTCATATTAACTTAGTTTTGGGTCCACATCAAAGTAGCAACTCCTTAAAAACAAAAACAATAGTTTCTGATTCCGGAAGTCTGTGCGTCGCAGGTTGCAAAGAGAGAAAAGGGAGCCACTGGTTTAAAATAGGCCTGGTAAGTGACTCAATTGGGCTTCCCTGGTGGCTCAGTGGTAGAGAATCCGCCTGCCAATGCAGAAGACATGGGCTTGATCCCTGGGTCAGGAAGATCCCCTGAAAGAGGAAATGGCAACCCACTACAGTATTCTTGCCTGGAAAATTCCAGAGAATTACAGAGAAGCCTGGCAGGCTACAGTCCATGGAGTCACAAAAGCATTGGATATGACTTAGCAAGTAAACAACAATAACAGCAAAGTGATTAAAATATAATGAACTCCTTTCAATATCCTTTAGTTCTAAAGGTAAAATGTGAGTTTTCTTGAAAAAGGTATAAAATCATGGTACAAGCTGATTTACCTTACATTGTCTAAAATAAGAAACTCTCTTAGCTGAAACTTGCTGCTGCTGCTGCTGCTGCTAAGTCACTTCAGTCGTGTCCGATTCTGTGCAACCCCATAGATGGCAGCCCACCAGGCTCCGCTATCCCTGGGATTCTCCAGGCAAGAACACTGGAGTGGGTTGCCATTTCCTTCTCCAATACATGAAAGTGAAAAGTAAAAGTGAAGTCACTCAGTAGTGGCCGACTCTTAGCTACCCCATGGACTGCAGCCCACCAGGCTCCTCCGTCCCTGGGATTCTCCAGGCAAGAGTACTGGAGTGGGGTGCCATTGCCTTCTCCATAGCTGAAACTTACGGTTCTTCATTTAGATAAAGACTTCCAAAGCTGATGATTCTAGTAAGCAATTTACTAAATTTGAATTTTTTTTTAATTTGAAGTTTCTCCACTAGACTATAAGTGTCCTGATAGTCAGATCTAAGTGTTTTTAAGGCTGTACCACTGAATGCAGCAGACTATCTGGATTATACTGAAAGTGAAAGTGAAAGCATTAGTTGCTCAGTTCTGTCTCTTTGCGACCCCATAGACTGCAGCCCTCTAGGCACCTCTGCCCATGGGATTCTCCAGGCAAAAATACTAGAGTGGGGAGCCATTCCCTTCTCCAGGGGATCTTCCTGACTCAGGGATCAAACTCTGATTCCCGCATTATAGGCAGATTCTTTACTGTCTGAGCCTCCAGGGAAGCCTGGTGGATTATACTAGGTGTTCAATAAATTTCTGAGGAACACGGCTAAATGTGAAAAAATTCTGTGTCTCAGTTTCCTCATTATATCGGATAACAAGTTTATGGTATACATTGTTCGTACTAGGGACCCTTAATAGCCAAAAAAAGCTCCAACATCAGTGTCAAAAAATTACATACTCTTTTTCCTTAAGCTCCAACTACTCTGCTTTCAACCAAGGAACATCTAATCTCACTCTTCTAATGGTTGTACTGTCATCAACAATCAGATCTGTACCTCAGTGTTTCACTTCCACAATCTGACCCAGAAGATAAGAGCAGCCTTAGATTCAATTTACTTAACTGATTATATTTAACACAAACACAATTAATTCAGAGCAAAGTGTATCTCAAGTAAAAGTCTTAAGTGCTTAGCAAGAAACATACCTGTGGAATTTCAAGGTCAAAGACTTGGGTTTGAACCAAAATTCAGCATTTATTAGTAATGTGATTTTGAGCCAATCTTTCCCAAAAATTACCAGTCTCCCATATTAAATGAGGACCATAAAGCTGTTACCTCGTAGAGGTATCAGGAGAAGTAATGTATGATAAGATATGAAAAAGCTCCTATTATTGTGCTCTTATATAAGTAGTTGATCAATAAAGTTCTGTTTAATCGGAATGTAAAAGGGCACAAAACCAGAAAAATTACTAGCTCTTTCCATTAAAATATCCATGCCTGCAATAGTATATGGGCGGTAACAGACCAAAAGTACTAAAAGAGCTTAAAAATAATGACATAATAAATAAAGATTTAAGGAAAAGGAAAGCTGCTAAATAAGGTATGTTGACAGTTTTGTTTATTCAGTGGATTAGAATTTAACCAAGGGGTATTAAATGGTATGTAATAAAAACCAAATGCAAAAAAGCACACCTGAGTAAGGCAGGGGTCCTTTTCTGACTCAAATATCATTTCAAAACTACTACTCAGGATTTGCATGCCACTTAATTGATACAGCATCTTCCAGTCTCTCACTGTTTTTCATTTCTTCATGCTAGTTTAATTTTTGTTGTTCAGCTTCCTTTCCTTTCTCACTGACAGCTAGATCCATTTTTTTGTTGTTGCTAAATTTTCTTCCCATTGTCTATGCTACCAAGGACAACTATGTTGCAATTTAGAATGGGTAGCAGGACCCTTCGGATGCAAGTGACTAAGCCCAACCCACAAGTTAAAAATGGTTTCAGATTGGGGGAGTTATTTTTGTTTTGTGTGCTGCAGCTAATGTTAGGGTAGAAGAGGGAGCTAGATGTTGAGATAGAAAATGTGAAAGGTTGTGATCGGGGTAGCTAATAAGAAACATTTGAAACTGTCTCTCCATAGAAGATTCAATAACTTTTTTACATCACATGTATCATGTCTACTTTTCTCTCCCAAACATTTCTTATGTTTTCTCCACACTTAAATTAGGTACCTAAAAGGTTGATCTGAAATCATTCACAGGAAAATCAGTTATTCTAAATGGAACTTTTATTACTAAGCACATCACTTGGTACACACTTTATAAAGGAATATCTTTTAAAATGTCTTCTAGAAATTAGAGATTTACATTACAGAGTTTTCCCTGAATGAATGCAACGAATGTAATTTGCTTCATTCATGAATGAATGCAATCTGCTTTTTAAAAAATACACAAATATATAGATTTAATATACTTAAAACAATTATAATAAATAAATGTATGTGTGTGTGTATGTTGCTGCTGCTGCTGCTAAGTCATATCAGTCATGTCCGACTCTGTGCGACCACATAGACAGCACCCAACAGGCTCCTCTGTTCCTGGGATTCTCCAGGCAAGAATACTGGAGTGGGTTGCCATTTCCTTCTCCGTGTGTATGGTCAGAGACATCAAAAAATATTTTTAAAATTTAAAAAATGTTTTTCTATTTTTTATTTCAACTTTCTACTTATTTATATTTTCCTGATAATGAATCCTTTCTTCTCTGTACTTTTCTCCTTTATTAAGTTGAATATGTTCTTATATAAGATCTTAAATGAGTTTTTTGAATGAAGCAATGCTTATATTAAATAAAATAAACACTTGGACTTAAATTTATTATCAAATGCCTGACACTCCACTCCCTGCACTGACTTACTCTGAAGTCATAGTATTTAAACCACTGAAATAATTTTACCAAATTCCCTCCTAATTTGTGCTCCCGCAAAAGAGAATTGCTTAAAGGCCATAGATTTATTCAAGTCAGTGGCCCTGTGTATACCAATACTGTTTCGTATGATTCATATAGGAAATTAACTTCTCCATATTCTTTCATCTTCCACAGCCACAAGAATACTCAAGTAATTGAAAGGCTGAAATTCACAAGAGTCTCTCTGGGAATATTTATCCCCCTACATCACCACCTTTCCTTTCGTTTTTATAATGGGATCCTGGCCAAGAGAAGTGTTCTTGTATACAAAAAGAATTACCCAGAAATAAAGTCCAAAGACAGGCTTCCACTGGGATTTGTTTATTTACATCACTGAGGTCCTACTTATTTCTGACCTAATTTGAAAATATGAAAATATTTCTAAGTAAAGCCTCGTTTAGAAAACTAAAATAATGAAATAAACTTTACCCTGCATCTGAACAGTGGGGTTTAAATAACCAATATAAGCAGAATTCCAGAAACGATTACTATTTTATGTGCATTTATTTTCCATAACTTCTTAACACCTTTATCCCCTCCTTGTCACCAATTAACAGCTGCAATGATAGAATAATTCACATGCCAAAAATGATAAATCTGAAGGTTCCATGGCTACAGAATACAGATTGTTTTCTACAATTTCAATCTTATTTTCCTAAGAATACGGCTTTCTTGGCACAAGAACTTCTCATTGGCCTATTGCTGGCTTCAAAACTTAACTATTTAGTAAATATCAATGACACTTCTATGCTTGTATCATATGTATATTCTAAACCTTACCAAATCCCATAAGTATTTTCAGTGAATGTGGGAATACTTCCCAATAAAAACAACAAGAGATGAAGAAGTACATGCTCCAATTTTCTGTGCAAGTGTTAAATCCAAAATAAAGGCTTTTTTAAAAGAAGTAAATAAAATAATTACTGAGAGATTGTCACAAACAATATTAATAACATTTACATGTTTAACATAAAACTTTTCTAACAAAAATTTCATATTAAACTATAGAACTTAACTGGGAAATAAATAACAGATATTAATTCTGAGTGAGGAGATTACAAAATTTAAAAAATTAAAAGTCATTTTGTAAACATAATAAAGCAGCAATTATAATTAAAATAAAACTGCCACTAGAACTAGAAAATATAAACACATGAAAATATACTATTTTCAGTGCCATTAATCCCACAGTCCTGCATTCACCTTCTTTTACAGTTTTGATCACATTATAGTACAACTGCCTTTTACATGGAAAAATCTGATTATCAGGGGTAGGGAAATTGGACAATTTTAAATTCAATGTCCATACTTTATTTGAAACACAGGAGAAGCTCAAAGATATTTTAAAAGAAGAGCTGATTCTATTATATTTTAAAACATATTATAAAGCAATAATAATTTAAATGTGGTTTTGACATCTAATTTTAAATAGTCCAATGAACATGAATAGAAAGTCCAGGAAAGTATCTATAATATGTAAGAATATAATAATATGACAAAAAAGGAAATTAAAAACAATGGGGGTAGGACAAGAAAGCTATTTAATAAATGATATTGAGATAATTGTTTTGAGGAGAAAATGAGTCAAAATTTATACTATACAGTATAATTATAAAACTAATCTGTTCTCATTCTGTCTCTCTCTATATGTACTTGTATACATTTATATATATATATTATATATAATGTAGTTCATAAAATATTAGCATGAAACAGAATTGAATATTTTTGAAAGTATGATAGCTTTCTGAACTTTGAGTCAATAAAATAAAAAAATAAGTTTGTGTTCTAAACTTTGAGTCAATAAAAGAAAAAAATATGTTAAGTTTGTGTAGCTGTTTAATCTTTAATACTAACCAAGCAATAGTCACGGTAAAAGGAAAACAACATATTGCAGAAATATGTTTAACAAGTACAAGAGATAAAAGGTTGTTGTTTATGTTACAAAGGCCAGGGTAGGGGCACGGTGAACAATGTGACACAGAAACATAAAATCCAGAAGAAAAACAAGTCAATAACACAAACATGTACAAGGGGAAATCAAATTAATAAGCACACTTAACAAAAAAAGAACATTCAAGCATTTTATTTATCAAAGAAATGCAAATTAAACCAACACTGAAGTGCTACTTTTCATTTAACTAATAAATACAAAAACTCTAAGAAACAATCTCCAATATTGTCAGGTTCTTAGACAAGTAAAACAGATAAACCCATACATTACTGTGGGCAATTTACACTGGAAAGCAATTTCACAAAGTACTTCAAAAGTCGTATTTTAATAACCACATTCTTTGATCCATAAAAAATTCAAAATCTTTAACTTGACAATACCAGGCCAGAAACTTTAAAATGAGTAAATAACTCCAAAAAGGAAGGAAGGAAGAGAGGGAGGGAGGGAAGGAGGAAGGAAGGAAAGAAGGACATTTTCAAAAAGATTTTTGTGGTGATATAATTTATAGTAGCAAATGTTGTTAAGTCTAAATTTTTAACATCAGGGGAATGATTAAGTAAACTAGATGATCAAACAACTGCTCTTGAAAAATCACTCATTAAAGAGTATAATACATGTAAAGGGCAATAATACACTGAAACAGAATAAATCTGAAACTAAAAGAAAACAGACAAAATAAACAAGTTAGTATGTTAAGGCACAGTTTCTTTATAATTGTATTTTTTATTCTATAATTAAAAACTGAGAGAAAAGTTATTAAATAAATTATTAGTAGATTTTGAAAATTAGGGATATACAGAAGGACCACATATGAGGCCAAAGCTAAAACCAAAATTAATTCCTTTGAAAGAAATTACAATTTCTGGGATGTAGTACTTATCTAGGTATTTAAATTGAGAAAAGGCTAAGAATAATAAGAAAATTAGTACATTAAATAATGGAAACTATTTTCTCCATGGAGATCAAAAATTAAAGCTAATTTTAAGCTAAAAAACAGTAAATTAATTGGCTTATTCAAAAAAACTGGAAAACAGAAAAAAGAATATTATTTAGAAAACTTCCCTTGTGACTAGTTTTTTGTTTTTTTTTTCCCCCACTTTTCCCCACCAATCGTCCCTCTTCATTCCTGTGCCTCAAAGTAGCCCTTTGGTGTCTAAGAAAAACAAGATTACAATCAGCTTTTGTGTATATTCACCACATGGACACAAACTTTAACATTAGTTTTAAAAAGGAACACTGACGCAGAGATTTGGAAAAAAGGCAGGCTACCCTTTATATCTGTATAACAATATCTGCAAAATAATCCTTTTTCTACTTAAAATGTCATTAATGTAACCAAAATGAGAAAATTTGTTATGCCACAATCACGGTTGTTCACACAACTCTACCCGGATCAGCCATTGTGTTGAGACACATCTGGTGTGCCAGAAACAAACGAGGAAGTGGTGTGTGGGAAGAAAGAAAATTAAAAGTTGTCAAACATATATCTTTAGGCATTGAACATAATCTGTGATTCTAATTATTTTCCTAGTAGTCAAGTTAATTATCATAAAACTAAAGTAAAACTTTTTAGGCTCACTCAGAACTTCTCCTTCAATATTTCTGAAATTTGCATACATAATACTTCCTACACAAACACATATATATTAGATTGTGAAACGTTCTACTATGGCCCTAAGTATTATATTATCCTACATTCCTCTAAAATACCCAACTATTTTATGCTTGTTGATATCTGTCAATAGTTGGAGAATTGCTGTCTCAATGTTGCTGCTGCTAAGTCGCTTCAGTCGTGTCTAACTCTGTGCAACCTCAGAGACGGCAGCCCACCAGGCTCCTCCGTCCCTGGGATTCTCCAGGCAAGAACACTGCAGTGGGTTGCCATTTCCTTCTCCAATGCATGAAAGTGAAAAGGGAAAGTGAAGTCACTCAGTCGTGTCCGACCCTTTGCGACCCCATGGACTGCAGCCCACCAGGCTCCTCCGTCCCTGGGATTCTCCAGGCAAGAGTACTGGAGTGGAGTGCCATTGCTGTCTCAATAGTTTCCTTCTAATGTGAGCTACTATGAATATGGGACAATTTTAGTGCCAAAATCAACACTGATGAAGCCAATACATACAGTTCAACAGTGAGAAATATATTGTCTGAAATCGTCAAATAATTTCACACAAACAAAAAGTCAAGGTTAATTATTAATGTTAAATTATATAAAATGAAGGATCATAATCTTTGATTCATAGTTCATTTTTAAAAATAAAGCCAAGATATCAATGTGTATATATGGCATCTAGAAAAATGGTACTGATGAACATATTTGCAGGGCAGGAACAGAGACGCAGACATAGAAGAACGGACTTATGGACACAGTAGGGGAAGGAGAGGGTGGGATGAATTGAGAGACTAGCACTGACATATATACACTACCAAGTTTAAAATATATAGCTAGTGGGAAGCTCCAGTATAGCACAGTGAGTTCAGCTCACTGCTCTATAATGATCTACAGGGATCGGGGGTCAGGGGGATGGGGTGGGGGGTGGTTAGAAGTGAGGCTCAAGAGGAAGGGGACATGTGTATACTTAGAGCTGATTCACTTAACTGTACAGCAGAAACTAACACAACATTGTAAAGCAATGATCTTCCAATTAAAAATAAATTTTTTAAAAAAGCCCAGGAACACCTCAGAAAAAGTCCAGTTTTCCTAAATAATAGTATACTGAGAAAAACACTTAAAAATACAGATGAACCTTGATCCATTAACCCAATTAGGAATGGGAAGACTGTATAACAGCTAACATTTATAGAGCACATATGATATTTTAGACACTGTTTTAAAATGCTTTATGTATATTAATTCAATATACATAAATTAATTCCTTATAAGAACTTTTGAGGCAGATACCATTAGTTAGTATGCCCACTGTGCATTGAGCAAACTGAATATTAGGGATCACAAAAGTTGGTGTTGGAACTGATTTCCACCCAGGTATCTGGAGCCCATGGTCTCCACTATACTCCAACGCTGAGGCACCTTCTCCTGTGCACCATGCCTTTCCCTGTGCTGTCTCCTGTGTGTCATCTACTAGTTTACACTGTAACAGATACTTGACATGCCCTTTAAGCAAAAACAGCGTGATGATTCAAGAGACATCAGCTATACCATGTGTCCAGAAACATTTCATCTTAAAAATGATTTTGATTCCAAGAATGGTATTAGAACATTTGAAATTTTAATATGATAAAACATGAAAACTTATTTACATTTCTGTAAGGCAGTATTTTTTTTCTCTAAATGGGCTTGAACCTACTCAATAGAAATAAATGATTATTTTGGGGGGCTCCAAAATCACTAATACAATATTGTAAAGTTTAAAAATAAAATAAAATTTAAAAAAAAAATCAGTGCAGATGGTGACTGCAGCCATGAAATTAAAAGACGCTTACTCCTTGGAAGGAAAGTTATGACCAACCTAGATAGCATATTCAAAAGCAGAGACATTACTTTGCCAACAAAGGTTCGTCAGGTCAAGGCTATGGTTTTTCCAGTGGTCATGTATGGATGTGAGAGTTAGACTGTGAAGAAAGCTGAGCACTGAAGAATTGATGCTTTTGAACTGGGTGTTGGAGAAGACTCTTGAGAGTCCCTTGGACTTCAAGGAGATCCAACCAGTCCATCCTAAAGGAGACCAGTTCTGGGTGTTCTTTGGAAGGAATGATGCTAAAGCTGAAACTCCAGTACTTTGGCCACCTCATGTGAAGAGTTGACTTATGGGAGAAGACTCTGATGCTGGGAGGGACTGGGGGCAGGAGGAAAAGGGGACAACAGAGGATGAGATAGCTGGATGGCATCACCAACTCGATGAACGTGAGTCTGAGTGAACTCCAGGAGTTGGTGATGGACAGGGAGGCCTGGCGTGCTGCAATTCAAGGGGATGCAAAGAGTCAGACACGACTGAGCACTGAACTGAAGTGAACTGAACTGAAACATAACAGCTGGGGGAAAAGGCATGAGTACCAGATCATTCAGATTTTAAATTATATTTAATTTACCTCTGAGTTAAAAACAAGTGTCTGCACATTGGTGCAACATGCTTCACAAGGCAAGATATCCTAAGATGAAAAAACTATCCCCTTTAAGGAAGGAAACTATTATATGTTGTCTGGATTGTCATAGGTTACTATCTTAAGACCTAATGTAGAAGGTAAAGAAACAAGATACTCATTAAAACTATCTTGGAAAAAAAAAAAGTGAAACCTATCTAATAAAATTAAAAATCAATTAAAAATTCCAAGAGAGTTCTATGATCTGAAATTTTACTTAATTCAGGCCCAGTTCAGTTCAGTTCAGTCGCTCAGTTGTGTCCGAATATTTGCGACGCCATGAGCTGCACCATGAGGACCAGGCCTCCTTGTCCAACACCAACTTCCAGAGCCTACCCAAAATCATTTCCACTGAGTCGGTGATGCCATCCAACCATCTCATTCTCTGATGTCCCCTTCTCCTCCTGCCCTCAATCTTTCCCAGAATCAGGGTCTTTTCAAATTAGTCAGCTCTTCGCATCAGGTGGCCAAAGTACTGGAGTTTCGGCTTCAGCATCAATCCTTCCAATGAATATTCCGGACTGATTTCCTTTAGAATGGATTGGTTGGATCTCCTTGCAGTCCAAGGGACTCTCAAGAGTCTTCTCCAACACAACAGTTCAAAAGCATCAATTCTTCAGAGTTCATCTTTCTTCACAGTCCAACTCTCACATCCATACATGACTACTGGAAAAACCACAGCCTTGACTAGATGGACCTTTGTTGGCAAAGTAATGTCTCTGCTTTTGAATATGCTGTCTAGGTTGGTTGTAACTTTCCTTCCAAGGAGGAAGCGTGTTTTAATTTCATGGCTGCAATCACCATCTGCAGTGATTTTGGAGCCCAAAAAAATAAAGTCTAACACTGTTTCCACTGGTTCTCCATCTATTTCTCATGAAGTGATGGGACCAGATGCCATGATCTTAGTTTTCTGAATGTTGAGCTGTAAGCCAACCTTTTCACTCTCCTCTTTCACTTTCATCAGGAGGCTCTTTAGTTCTTCTTTACTTTCTGCCATAAGGGTGGTGTCATCTGCATATCTGAGGTTATTGATGTTTCTCATGGCAGTCTTGATTCCAGCTTGTGCTTCTTCCAGCCCAGCCTTTCTCATGATGTACACTGCATATAAGTTAAATAAGCAGGATGACAATATACAGCCTTGATGTACTCCTTTTGCTATTTGGAACCAGTCTGTTGTTCCATGTCCAGTTCTAACTGTTGCTTCTTGACCTGCATACAGGTTTCTCAAGAGGCAGGTCAGGTGGTCTGGTATTCCCACCTCTTTCAGAATTTTCCACAGTCTATTGTGATCCATACAGTCAAAGGCTTTGGCATAGTCAATAAAGCAGAAATAGATGTTTTTCTGGAACTCTCTTGCTTTTTCAGTGATCCAGCGGATGTTGGCAATTTGATCTCTGGTTCCTCTGCCTCTTCTAAAACCAGCTTGAACATCTGGAAGTTCACGGTTCACGTATTGCTGAAGCCCGACTTGGGGAATTTTGAGCATTACTTTACTAGTGTGTGAGATGAGTACAATTGTGCAGTAGTTTGAGCATTCTTTGTCATTGCCTTTGTTAGGAATGGAATGAAAACTGACTTTTCCAGTCCTGTGTACACTGCTGACTTTTCCAAATTTGCTGGCATATTGAGTGCAGCACTTTCACAGCATCATCTTTTAGGATTTGAAATAGCTCAACTGGAATTTCATCACCTCCACTAGCTTTGTTTGTCGTGATGCTTCCTAAGGCCCACTTGACTTGGCATTCCAGGATGTCTGGCTCTAGGTGAGTGATCAAACGATCTTAATTAACTGGATCGTGAAGATCTTTTTTGTACAGTTCTTCTGTGTATTCTTGCCACCTCTTCTTAAAAGCTTCTGCTTCTTTCAGGTCCATACCATTTCTGTCTTTTATTGAGCCCATCTTTGCATGAAAACTTCCCTTGGTATCTCTAATTTTCTTGAAGCAATCTCTAGTCTTTCCCATTCTATTGTTTTCCTCTATTTCCTCTAATTCAGGCCCAGAGGAACACAAAAACAAAACAAATAAAATCATTTGAATCTTCTTATAGATAGCTGGAATATGTATATTAAAATATAATGATGGGTGCTGGCAGGGGTCTAGAGTTTCAACAAAGATAGCAAATAGAAGAGATTCTTCTTCTTAAAAATGTCAGAAGAAGAGAAAGGGCCTGGTTATGAGATAATAGAGAAATTATTCATTTCTCATTACTGTGAAGTATTCTGAGTACATGGACAAGGTTCATTACCAGCTGCTTAATTCTCATTTATTTTCCTCAATTGTAAATAATCAGTTGCCTAGAATGACTTCACTACCCTGGCTTTCTCAACTCTATGCAGGAGAATAATGGGGAAAATGTAAATGATGTTGCTATCAGGACACTGGTGGTAAAACAAGAGGAAAAAAAAGACAAAGACACCAAAAGGCAAGTGACTTGAAAGGAATTGCTTCCGATGGATGGGGCGGAGCTGCTCTGATTGGCCACAGTCATGGACAGGATCCTGGCAGGAGTGTCCTGGCTCTTGGGGTCTCTCAGAGGCACTCCTCCCTGAGGGTGGCCGTTCATGGGAGTTGGATGGGGACATGCAGTTAGTTCCACACTTTCCATCTATGACCCAGTGGCTAAGTTCAATAGGGGTTTGGGAGAGGCACAGGAAGCCAGGTTCAGCCTTGGGTCTATGATATGTTGTAAAACCCAACATTGTTTGTAATTATTATGCAGTTATTCTGAATCTGTCCTCTTTCCTATATTCGTTTATACTCTGGAATCCAAACCAAATACAAAACAAAAATTTTGGCTGGTTTTCCAAACTAACATGAAGCATGGCAAATTAAATTTAAAAAGCATTAAGGAAAACTACCTAAAGATACAAAATCTGAGATAAGGCATATGTTTAAGCAATCCCTGGGGCTTCAATAGACTGGCTATGCTACAAGGGGGTCAGGAGTTACAGCCTGAAGTGCCATAGCTTCCTGTTACAAGGAACTGGGCATTATCCCCTACGTTTAAAATCCCAGGGCTGGTACCCTATCTCTAGGGTACCTAGCAGAGACATTACGTTGCCAACAAAGGTCCGTCTAGTCAAGGCTATGGTTTTTCCAGTAGTCATGTATGGATGTGACAGGTGGACTGTGAAGCAAGCTGAGCACCGAAGAATTCAATTGCTGTTGAACTGTTGTGTTGGATAAGACTCTTGAGAGTCCCATGGACTGCAAGGAGATCAAACCAGTACATTCTAAAGGAGACCAGTCCTGAGTGTTCTTTGGAAGGAATGATGCTAAAGCTGAAACTTCAGTACTTTGACCACCTCATGCGAAGAGTTGACTCATTGGATAAGACTCTGATGCTGGGAGGGATTGGGGACAGGAGGAAAAGGGGATGACAGAGGATGAGATGGCTGGATGGCATCACCAACTCAATGGACATGAGTTTGAATGAACTCCAGGAGTTGGTGATGGACAGGGAGACCTGGCGTGCTGCAATTCATGGGATCGCAAAGAGTCAGACACGACTGAGTGACTGAACTGAACTGAAGGCACCAACATTGTAAGATGTTGTAACTGAAATTAACTACCTTTGACAGAACCTTTAAAAAAAAAAATGAAAGCCCATATCAGTCCCACATCACCAGACAAGTCAGCCAACAGCCAAAGCAATCCCTCTTTAAGAAAGAAGAAAATGCTATAGATCTGCAGTGGCTTTAGAAACTTCTGAGGAGGGAAAAAATTATAATAAGGAATTATAATAGCACACTAACCTCTGAAAAGATCAGATACAAGAACAAGAAGCACTGAGCTAAAGGAAAAGTAGTCACTCTGTATTATTTTTAAAATAAATGCATCCTCAGACATATTCTTAAAAATAGTGAATCTTCGACTGCCCAATGGTGTTAGTCCATTACCAAAACTCAATAAAATCCCAAATTAGCTTGCAGATGAATTACAGCTTTTACAGTTTATACTGAATCCAGTGTGATCCTATAGACAAGATGGGCCAAACTCCTCAGAAAATGCCAAGAAACATTAGAGCCAGGCCAAAAAGTGCTAAAATGTTCCGCTGACATAGAACCAACATGAAGCTTTCACTGGAAGATATAGCCTTTGAAGTGAAGTTTTCCAGCAATCCAGCCAAAACTCAGAGATTATTGAAAAAAGCTTTCAAATCCAAAATGGTTCCAAGCAGAGGTGTCTAAAAGAGAGAGATTCTGCATGAGAATTTATCACTTACAACCAAGGGATTCAATTGCTGATCCCATTCTATCAGAGGGTTTTAATTCTTCCTGGAAATTCCTTACAAATTATAGGTAACCACAGTCTGAGCAGAACTAGAACTTCTGTGTATTTTTAAACAAGTCAATTGCTTCAATGAGATAAGTACATTATTTCCACCAGACAGATAATTGTTTTCTTGTTCAATTGCATTACATGTGTGTATCCAGGTATAAAATGTTACAAATGGAAAATTACTGAGAAGTAAAGTAGTCATTAGTGTGACTTATAAATGGAACAAAGATGTCACGAGTTTCACTAATGCTTTTTTATGTTACTGAATAAGTAGATTTTATTTTTTAATCTCCTTTAAATCTGATTGCAAACAGTAAAAGTAGATCCTTGTGCCTGATACACAATACAAACTGAACTAGGATGCCACTTGACCAACATGAATGACTAAATTTGGATACAGATAGACACAAAATAAAAATTAATTCAAGGATTAATTATTCGCTTTCACAAGAAATCCAGAAAGTTGGGATCTGAGGGAAGTAAAAATAATTTTAAAGTATTATAATTGCAAATAAATAATATTTCTAGATTTTATTTTCTGAATAGAGGAACTGTATCTGAAAAGTACATATCAGACTGCTGTTATAGCACTGCTTATTTTCTGAGAGAATTCTTAACCGTTCAGTTCAATTCAGTTCAGTTCAGTCGCTCAGTCATGTCCGACTCTTTGCAACCCCATGAATTGCAGCACACCAGGCCTCTCTGTCCATCACCAACTCCCAGAGTTCACTCAAACTCACGTTCATCGAGTCAGTGATGCCATCCAGCCATCTCATCCTCTGTTGTCCCGTTCTCTTCCTGCCCCCAATCCCTCCCAGCATCATGAGGTAGCCAAAGTATTGGAGTTTCAGCTTTAGCATCAGTCCTGCCAAAGAACATCCAGAACTGATCTCCTTTAGAATGGACTGGTTGGATCTCCTTGCAGTCCAAGGGACTCTCAAGAGTCTTCTCCAACACCACAGTTCAAAAGCATCAATTCTTCGGCACTCAGCTTTCTTCACAGTCCAACTCTCACATCCATACATGACCACAGGAAAAACCATAGCCTTGACCTGACGGACCTTTGTTGGCAAAGTAATGTCTCTGCTTTTTAACATGCTATCTAGGTTGGTCATAACTTTTCTTCAAGGAGTATGCGTCTTTTAATTTCATGGCTGCAATCACCATCTGCAGGGATTTTGGAGCCCCCAAAAATAAAGTCTGACACTGTTTCCACTGTTTCCCCATCTATTTGCCATGAAGTGATGGGACCAGATGCCATGATCTTAGTTTTCTGAGTATTGAGCTTTAAGCCAACTTTTTCACTCTCTTCTTTCACTTTCATCAAGAGGCTTTTTAGTTCCTCTTCACTTTCTGCTATAAGGGTGGTGACGTCAGCATATCTGAGGTTATTGATACTTCTCCCGGCAATCTTGATTCCAGCTTGTGCTTCTTCCAGCCCAGTGTTTCTCATGATGAACTCTGCATATAAGTTAAATAAGCAGGGTGACAATATACAGCCTTGATGTACTCCTTTTCCTATTTGGAACCAGTCTGTTGTTCCATGTCCAGTTCTAACTGTTGCTTCCTGACCTGCATATAGGTTTCTCAAGAGGCAGGTCAGGTGTTAATTGTCCTTAATTAAGGAGCCTTAAAGCAAGTAACAGAGACATTAAATGACATAAAAAACAACATCAGTACTTTGTTAAAGACAGATTATTTCCAAATGGAAGTTGTATACTGTAGATAGTAACTGAGCAAAAATGACCACAGACAGTGTCTTTGTATAACAGACAATTAGAAGACAAAAAGAAGGCAGACAATTAGAATGATAAAACAATATCTAACACACAATAAATATTTTGGGGACTCAAAAAGTTCCACTTAATAAAGAAAATGTTGGTTTTTAATGAATTCAGATTAAAGTTTATGCCATTTATCCCCTAACTATTCAATAGTTTTTGTGTCAAGTATATTAACATACACAATATACATTTTAAAAATAGAGATGTCATATTTTCTCCAAACTACTTCTATAAATTCACAATACTTCAAACTATACAGCCAGAAAAAAACTGTTAAAGGACGTGGACTACAATTTAACTATAACACATTGATCAAATACCCCAAACTGATATTGGATATACCTTAAAGGAATGTGCCATTCAGAACAGAAAGTATTCTTCCAAAGTAAATTAAAAACAGGTATTGTGAGATTATCTGATGTTAATATAGATCAAGAAACATATGAGGAGGTGCGATATAACTGAATAAAATACAGTAAACACACAGGATCATTTTCAAGAGTGATTCCTCTCTTTTTTTTTAATTTCATAATCTGATTCTTTAAGAAAATATTAAGAGTAAAAAATCTTTCCAATAGGAATAAAAATTCCATGAAAACTAAAATTTCTTTACAGCATTTGGAATTTAAGAAAAATGCTACTTATATTTTTTTCCTGAGTTTTTAACAGCTTTATTCATTTTGACCATATAAAGTAGTTAGGCCTACTGTAAAAAATATATATATATATTTTTAGTCACATCTTTAATATTTAGGAAGAAATTTTTTTGACCCAAAGCTACTTTTTAGACATTATATAAAAGCTTTGATTTATTTCATATATATTACAATATTTTGACTCATACTAAATTAATAAAAACTTTAAAAGAAAAAGAGGTGATGAAGATTAGCTATAAATTTTATTTTCTGAATTTACTCAATGGTACCTCTGCAGTTTAGAACTGCAAACATATAGATTATGTCTTTTTGACATATAGATATTTTTCCCAGTATTATTCATCTGTAAGGAATCTTGAAAATTCTTAAGCCCATCTTTACATCTTTAGGAAAAGTAATTCAAGTTCCAGGAATTAAGAAGGGAAGCATGACTCTATACATCTGCTTGACTGCCAAGTGAAGACTAGAGCAAAGGTTCTTAATTCCTATTTCAGTCTTTTCAAAGTGGGAGAAAAAAAAAAAAGCAAAAGCGATGTCCAGAGGTCTTGAGTATCTGAAAACAGCATTTAAAGCTGGGGAAACAGGAGAGGGTAAATAGTTGCCCTTGTGGGACTCCTAGTCTAGTGTGAGAGACAGGCAAACCAATGTCAAGAGTGAGAGCTCTGTCAGCAACTAGTTTTCTGTGCACTGACTCATCTTTCTCCTCCAGCCCCATAATTCCTTCCTGAACGGACTCAAATCCTTACCCTCTGCTCCTCTGTCCCACTGCCCTGTGGACTCTGCTCTCTCAAGTGACTTCTGTTCTGCCTGCAGATGATTCCAAGATGCCACACCCAGTCTAGCCAACACAGCTGCCTACCTTACTGCAGCCACTCAAAATAACTTCACTTGAATCTCCAATTTCACTTCAGAGTCAACTAAACCAAAACTAAACAAATTCTCCCTCAAAACTGACTTCCTATTTTCAATTTCCCCATTTTTATTACTACAGTTATTATTCTCCACAATTCTTAGCCCCAAATTTTAAGTCAACTTTAACTCATCTGGGGCTCCTATATTTAGTCAGTCTCCATATCCTGTGTGTATTAGTCAGGGTTCTCCAGAAAAACAAAGATTTATTATAAGATATTCGTTCACACCATTTGGGGGCTAGCAAGTCCAAAATCTGCAGAGTTAACTGATGTACCAGTTTGTGTATCAAGGCTAGTTCAGTTCAGTTCAGTTTAGTCACTCAGTCATGTCTGACTCTTTGAGACCCTATGGATTATCCTTTTGAGACCCCATGGACCCCATCCAACCATCTCATCCTCTGTTGTTCCCTTCTCCTCCTGCTTTCAATCTTTCCCAGCATCCTGATGAGTCTTTTCAGATGAGTCAATTCTTCACATTAGGTGGCCAAAGTATTGGAGTTTCAGCTTCAGCATCAGTCATTCCAATGAATATTCAGGACTGATTTCCTTTAAGATGGACTGGTTGGATCTCCTTGCAGTCCATGGGACTCTCAAGAGTCTTCTCCAACACCACAGTTCAAAAGCATCAATTCTTCAGTGCTCAGCTTTTTTTATAGTCCAGTTCTCACATCTATACATGACTACTTGGAAAACCATAGCTTTGACTAGACAGAACTTTGGATAGTAGGGTGATAAAAAACCAGGAAGAACCAAAGTGCCAGTGTGAGGCTATTAGGCAGAATGTGCTCTCATTCTGGGAAGGTGAGACTTTTGTTCTACTCAGGCCTTAACAAGTTGGATGAGGCCCACTCACATTACAAAGGTTCAATCTGCTTTACTCAGTCTACAGATTCAAATTTTAATCTTGTCCAAAAACATACTCAGAGAAACACCCAGAATAACACTGGATCAAATATACTGGCACCCAGTGGCCCAGTCAAATTAATGAAAAAAATTAACCATCACACTATGATTTTACTGTTCAAAAGTTTCACGTTCTTTTCCCATCCTCATTCTCACTACCATTGTCTCAGTTCAGGTCCTACGATCTCCTACTGGTTTCCAGCACAAGGATGTAAGCCAGCTCCTCCAATCCTTTAGTTCAGAGAGCACCAGGTGCACTGTGGATACAATTATTTTCAAAAAGTTGTTTTCATCATATCATTCTTATTCTATTCCTTAACTCACAATGGCATCTTACACCAAATATATTCAATTCTTTTCCTTATAATATACTGCTCTATATAATACAGCCCTACCTGGCTTACTGACCTGTTTCTTCCATCACTCTCCTAAATCAGAACCTACATTATAAGTGGCCAACAGTTAAAGTATGCTTTTCACTCATCAACACCCTTTCTCTACCCAACATACTCTCTTTCTCTGGAAAGTACTGTGCTCTCTACTCCACCTAAACCAATCCTCTCTCTCTATTAAGATTTGTCTTCAGCTTCAACTCCTTTTTGAAGCTTTCCTAATTCTTGTTGCTGTTTAGCTGCTAAGTTGCATCCAACTCTTTGTGACCCCATGGACTGTAGCCCACCGGCTCCTCTGTCCATGGGATTTCCTAAGTAAGAGTACTGGAATGGGTTGCCATTTCTTCCTCCAGGGGATCTTCCTGACGCAGGGAGCAAACCCATGTCGCCTGCATCGGTGGGCAGATTCTTTACCACTGAGCCACCTGGGAAGCTCTATATATATGCACATACATACATACATGCATATATATATATATATATATATATACACACACACACACACAAAATGAAATATTACCAACATATATATATAATGAGAAATTTACAAAAATGGCAAATATACTACTATAAAGAATCAGAACGCAAGCAAAGAATGGCTGAAAAACAAGACATTAATATAAGCAGAAGAATAATTGAATATCAGGTAGAGCCTCAGAGGCAAAAAGCCCACAACTTGAGTGGGGCCAAGGAAAACCAGGTATGGCTGAAGATGGAGCCAAGTCACTTCTAACCAAGGGAGCTGAAGTCCATAAAGTATAGGTGAAATTCTGTTTTATTCCTTATCCATGATCCTAAAAAACAAAGATTTTCTGTAATTTACTTGGCAATAAATCTAAATGCATCTAGCAACAACAACTGGCCTAGAAAGACATACAGCTGTTTACTGTCTTTATCTCATTTAGCATTAATATCTATGAATTTCACTCCAGAAATATTGTTTTTATTATGGGGAACTATCCCAGATCCCCTTGAAGGTGACATGACATGCAACACTGAGTATATGCTCCATACTATACCATTTTTAAATCTTATAAATTCTCAATTCCAAAACACACATGGCCCCTATAATTTTAGATAAGATTCTATGGATCTTAGATTTTGAGATTTCACAGAAAGAACCAGTCAGATATACAAAAGGATCTCTCATCCAAAAAAGGTTTCAGAGTGCATGGAAGATCCATTTGGAATAGTTTTCTTAAACGGAGGGTATCTTTTCAGTGCCACACACATTCTATCATCGATCACTTTTGCAATCAGTGGCAAAGTTTCTTTTATTAAATAATATTAGTTAAAAGAAAAAAAATAACCTGCCAATCATGAACTTTTACCTTTTCCCTCCCCTTACAATGCCAAGAATACCAGAAAAAAAGTTGTAAAACAGCATTCTCTTTGCCTCCTATAACCTTAATAAATAGTTTCCTGGAATTGTCTATTCAAACAGAAAATTAATTTCCATGCACAGCTGGAAATACCACATTGGCAGGCAAGAAAAACATCAAACACCAGTAGATTAAACAGAAAGTGGAAGAACTAAAAGACAACAAAATAGAACTTGCTCAGTAAGGTGGTCATATGAGAAAAGACTTCTGTCTGTTAATATTAATATAGGAATATATCTCTTAAGTGAAGTAGCAATAATAAAGTAAGCTTTGGATCCAGGAAACAACTAGGTGATGATATCATTCAAGAAGTTTTTCTAGTGTTGTATGAAAGAAGAAAAACTCAACAACCATCTTGGGGATGAAAGGTCCTCAGATCTGCACAACACATACATGGTTAATCACAGCCACCCACTTCATGGCATATAACCATGGGTTTTTTCTTTTTACTTTAGGGTGATGGAAAAGTTCTGAAGATGGATATTGGTGATAGCTGCTCTGTCTCTCACATTAGTAGAGGCTTTAAAGACTGACAACTTGAAAAACAAAAGAAGTACTCTTCTCTCTCCACCGACAAGATCAGGCTCTGGTGATCCATCCATCTCCCTCCACTGCCCTGAACTTAATGGGTATCCTGCTTTGTACTGACAACCATCAAGGAAAAGCAGGCTCATGCTGCCATCTGGGCCCTGCTCCCTGATGCCTAACTGCTCAGGAAATGACTTCTGTGGCCAATATTCAACTAATAACCAAACTAAACCAAGTAATTCACTTTGCACAACCATTTTAAAAACAAAAGAAGGAAAGACAGAAAACAGAACACTACCTTCAGGAACTGCCACACAGAAAGGCAAACAAAAAACCAGCAACAGCATGGGAAGGACAAAATTCCACATGGCATCCAGACAGGGGTCCCCCTTGGTTCTGCTGCCTTGATTGTCTGATTGCCAGAGAAAATTTTTTAAAAACCTCCATCAGCTCTTAGTGTAGAACTGACACTTTGTAAATAGCAACAGGGAGAAAGCTCAATAAAAATCAATGTGTTATGAAAATAAGATAGGAAAAAAAAAATTCTACATGAACTTGATCACTGTGTGACTTTCTAATGATTGAAAGGTTGAGTTCAAGATGCCAGAACACATCCAGATAAAGCATACCAGAGTTCCAAAGTGGCATATTGTGTTATAAAACATGGGCCTATATCTCTATTATCTTTGGCAAACAATCTCAAAATTCAAAATTCAAAGGGATGTCCCACAAACAAAGTGAGGGGTCAATTTGTTTGAATATTTATTTTTCACAGAGGAGAAGGTAAGTGGCTGCCAAAATACCTGCCACAAAGCAAGAATACAATATATATTTGTGGAACTGAACTGAAACAAGTAGTTGCTGCTGCTGCTGCTGCTAAGTCGCTTCAGTCGTGTCCGACTCTGTGCGACCCCACAGACGGAAGCCCACCAGGCTTCCCTGTTCCTGGGATTCTCTAGGCAAGAACACCGGAGTGGGCCGCCATTTCCTTCTCCAATGCGTGAAAGGGAAAAGTGAAAGTGAAGTCACTCAGTCGTGTCCAACTCTTAGCGACCCCATGGACTGCAGCCTACCAGGCTCTGCCATCCATGGGATTTTCCAGGCAAGAGTACTGGAATGGGGTGCCATTGCCTTCTCCAGAAACAAGTAGTAGAAGCTTATAATAAAGATTACCTGTATCAGTATACTGATGAAATCTATCAGGTTATTGTTCCAACTTTCCACCTGATTGAACCTATGAAAAATAACTGCCCTTATCAACAGAGAAAGGCTCTGTTTTTTTTTCCACCAGGTATCACAAGTACCAGAACCCCACAGCAAGCTGTTGAGGCTCAGTAAAGACTCATCTCCCCAGAATCAGCATCTTCGACCTAACTCCTTTTAACAAAAATACAGAAATTTTAAATTGTAAGGCAAGGAATGTAAAGGATACATAGGTGATCAGAAAAAAATTCTAATAATGAGAGAGAAACCTATTGATAGATAAGCTACCTCAAGAAGACCCACTCAAAAAAACTGGGAGTCAGCTCTTTCAATTTCCTCATCTGAAAAATGTGAAGACTCAATCAATTGCTTTCAAGCTTCTACAAGTGCTACTCATACTGAAAAAGACATTTCATATTAAATACAGTATATTTATACATATACGGAAATGTGCTTATTTATACATATATAGAAATTAACCCTTAAATCTTCCAATATGGATGCACTCTGGTATGGTGTCGTGTGTTTTATGCTATTTCATTGTTTAACTGCAACCACTTAGTGGGTCTCATGGCACACTAATAGTTCATGACATGCCATTTGTAAAATACTGGACTAGATGATTTATTTCCAGCTCATTAAATTAAAAACCATGATTTTTACTTAGAAGCAATTAAAAAATATCCACCATTCCCAAATACTAGTTCCTCAATGAACTTTTCAAGGCCAATTCCTGAGTGAAATGATATAATCCCTACAAATCTTTGTCTTCCCTTCTTCTTCACAGTAAACACTCATGATTCTTTCCACTCAAAAAGCTTTAGAAGTGATTTTTTCAGGGTGCATGAATATTACCAAGCCTAACAGCAGAAGCCAGCAACAGGGATTTTGCAATAAAAACTTAAACATCTACCAAAGGAACTCCCCTTTACTCATAAAGAAGTACATTTGAATCTTTGTAAGCCATCAGGCAACAGCTAAAGCAGCCAAAAGCCAAAACAATACTCATGGAGTGGAAACAAACCACAGAGATCTTGATTTTAATTACATAAAATATAATTCAAAGTAGTTGCATTCTCCCTTCCAAATTATAGAGTTTGTTCCCTCAAATAAGAATATTTTGACTTTCTATAATAGCATCTATTGTCACTTTTGTAGATTTTCTTAAATGGCTGCCTTCTTCCACAGCACCCCACCTCATCCCACCACCTCTCCACTATCTTTAGTAATGTCCCAAACTAGTGGGTGTGCAGGAATCTCTGGTGAAAAACTAACTTGCTTTGAGTAAAATAATCTTCTCAATCACAATTGGAGCTTTCTGAGTATATAGCTGGGGAAAAGCCTTGTTTATATCTCAGCATAGCTTAAAATCCACCTAAAATATTATCTGATCAAAGGCATTGCCATCTTGACATGGAAAATTAACAGTATCATTTGTGCTTGTTAATTATTTCAAAATGCTTTATTATAAATCTTCTCTTGGTTCCTAAGTCTACAGGGCAAAGAATAAATATGTTCCTTATAATAACTTATAAATTATATGTATATTTTTATAATAAATTATAAAAATAAGATTTTAGTTTATATCATACTTTTTTAGTTTATAAAATAAAATGTAAAGGATCCAAGTCTTAAATTTAAAAAGCACTTCGATTGATAAATACCAGAGAAATACTAATGTCAAAAAATGAGGTCCATTCTAATCCTATAATCAAAGCATTCTGTGTATTTTCCAAACTTGGCAAGACATATTTTTATTTTTAATTTTTGAACTACTAATCTTGGAGGGAAAACAACCACCATTAATTTCCTCTTCAGTCACTAGTTGTCTGTGCCATGTGTTTTTATCACTTCCTGCCACAAGGAAATACATTTGGAACAAAGAAAGATAGTCAAAAGAGAGTTCTCTAGCTTAGTCCAAAATCATTCTTTTAGGAATTGAGAGTGTAAACATATTTCAATAATAGCACTGGATGATAAAACTACTCAGAAAACCTTCACATTTCTTTATTACATGACTTCATTTAATGCTCAAAAAGGTTTGTAAAGATTATTTGGTAAAAAAAGGTAAGCAGGTTAAGTTAGGTAACACTTTTTCACCCACACAGCTAATAAAAACCAGAGGCAGAACTTAAATTCCTTCCATTTCATACCCAGTCTCACAGTGGACACTATAACACAGTTTTTCCTGTAAGCCTTTTGATCCAGTTGTAAGTTATTACTTTACCCTATTTGTCCAAACCATCATGGTTTTTTGTGTATGTGTGGTGGGGAAAGTGCTCAACAGAGGTTGCAAATGATGATAAGAACATGAGGACTAATTTATCATTTTATAGCTAAGTTGTATTCAACAGTGATTTATTCAGTCCTAGGTACCAAGTAGTACATTAAATATAGGGATCCTAAACAAAAATACAAATTATAGATCATAATCCTAGGAGTTAGTAAGAAATTTAGTAAAAACCTATCTTAGTCTGCTCAAGCTGCTATAACAAAATACTACGGCCCGTGTGTTTTAAAGCAACTGATAAAGGATTAATCTCCAAAATATACAAGCAGATCAAATAGCTCAATATCAGAAAAACAAACAACTCAATCAAAAAGTGTGCAGAAGACCTAAACAGACATTTCCTCAAAGAATACATATAGATGGCCAGTAAACATATGAAACAATGCTCAACATCGCTCATTACAAGAGAAATGCAAATAAAAAATACAATGATGTATCACCTCACATCACTCAGAATCAGATCAGATCAGATCAGTTGCTCAGTCGTGTCTGACTCTTTGCGACCCCATGAATCGCAGCACGCCAGGCCTCCCTGTCCATCACCAACTCCCGGAGTTTACTCAGAATGGCCATCATCAAAAACATCTATAGACAATAAATGCTGGAGAGGATGTGGAGAAAAGAGAAAACCCTCCTGCACTGTTTGTGGGAATGTAAATTGAGACAGCCACTATGGAGAAAAATATGAAGATTTCTTAAAAAATAGGAATAAAACTACCATATGACCCAGTATACGCACTACTGGGCATATACCGAGAAAACTACAATTCAAAAAGACACATGCATCCCAATATTCACTGCAGCACTACTGACAATAGCCAGAACATGGAAGCAACCTAAATGCCCAACAACAGATGAATGGATAAAGATGTGATACATACATACCATGGAATATTACTCAGCCATAACGGGAATGAATTTAAGTCTGCTGTAGTGAGGCAAATGAACCTACAGCCTGTTATACAGAGTGAAGTAAGTCAGAAAGATTAAAATATATATATTGTATATTAACACACATATATAGAATCCAGAAAAATATTACAGAGGAACCTATTTATAAGGAAGAATTGGA
Organism: Bubalus bubalis; assembly: GCF_019923935.1. Taxonomy (NCBI): domain Eukaryota; kingdom Metazoa; phylum Chordata; class Mammalia; order Artiodactyla; family Bovidae; genus Bubalus; species Bubalus bubalis. The sequence goes on along the minus strand of NC_059164.1, from coordinate 26,390,542 downwards.
AATGCAGGCGTAGAGAATGGACGTGTGGAAACAGCAGGGGAAGAAGAGGGTAAGGTGAATTGAGAAACTACCACTGACATATATACACTATCATGTGTGAAATAGGCAACTAGTGGGAAGCTGCTGTTTAACACAGGGAGCCCAGCCTGGTCCTCTGCAACAACTTAGAAACATGGGATGAGAGGAGGGTGGGAGCTCAAGAGGGAAGGGAGATATATATATATATATATATATATATAATTTTATAGCTAAGTTGTATTCAACAGTGATTTATTCAGTCCTAGGTACCAAGTAGTACATTAAATATAGGGATCCTAAACAAAAATACAAATTATATATATATATAATACAAATTAATTATTGTATATATAATTAATTGTATATATAATTATTATATATATACATATATGTATATGTAATTATTGTATATATAATAATATATAATTATTGTATATATAATGTATATATATTTTATATATAATATATATTTTATATTTATAATATATTTTATATATATAATACAAATACAAATATATATATATAATTATGAAAGATTTGCATTGTTGTACAGCAAAAACCAATACAGCATCGGAAAGCAGTTCAGTTCAGTTCAATCGCTCAGTCGTGTCTGACTCTTTGAGACCCCATGAACCACAGCACGCCAGGCCTCCCTGTCCATCACCAACTCCCAGAGTTTACCCAAACCAATGTCCATTGAGTCAGTGATGCTATGCAACCATCTCATCCTCTGTCGTCCCCTTCTCCTCTTGCCCTCAATTTTTCCCAGCATCAGGGTCTTTTCAAATGAGTCAGCTCTTCGCATCAGGTGGCCAAAGAACTGGAGTTTCAGGTTCAACATCAGTCCTTCCAATGAACACCCAGGACTGATCTCCTTTAGGATGGACTGGCTGGATCTCCTTGCAGTCCAAGGGACTCTCAAGAGTCTTCTCCAACACCATGCTTCAAAAGCGTCAATTCTTCTGCACTCAGATTTCTTCACAGTCCAACTCTCACATCCATACATGACCACAGGAAAAACCACAGCCTTGACTAGATGGACCTTTGTTGGCAAAGTAATGTCTCTGCTTTTGAATATGCTATCCAGGTTGATCATAACTTTCCTTCCAATGAGTAAGCATCTTTTAATTTCATGGCTGCAGTCACCATCTGCAGTGATTTTGGAGCCCAGAAAAATAAAGTCAGCCACTAACTCCACTGTTTCCCCATCTATTTCCCATGAAGTAATGGGACCGGATGCCATGATCTTAGTTTTCTGAATGTTGAGCTTTAAGCCAACTTTTTCACTCTCTTCTTTCACTTTCATCAAGAGGCCCTTTAGTTCTTCTTCACTTTATGCCATAAGGGTGGGCATCATCTGCATATCTGAGGTCCTTGATATTTCTCCTGGCAATATTGATTTCATCTTGTGCTTCCTCCAGCCCAGTGTTTCTCATGATGTACTCTGCATATAAGTTAAATAAGTAGGGTGACAAAATATAGCCTTGACATACTCCTTTTCCTTTTTGGAACCAGTCTACTGTTCCATGTCCAGTTCTAACTGGTGCTTCCTGACCTGCATACAGGTTTCTCAAGAGGCAGGTCAGGTAGTCTGGTATTCCCATCTCTTTCAGAATTTTCCACAGTTTATTGTGATCCACACAGTCAAAGGCTTTGGCATAGTCAATAAAGCAGAAATAGATGTTTTTCTGGAACTCTCTTGCTTTTTCTATGGTCCAGCGGATGTTGGCAATTTGATCTCTGGTTCCTCTGCCTTTTCTAAATCCAGCTTGAACATCTGGAAGTTCACGGTTCACGTATTGCTGAAGCCTGGCTTGGATAATTTTGAGAATTACTTTACTAGCGTGTGAGATAAGTGTAATTGTGTGGTAGTTTGAGGATTCTTGGCATTGCCTTTCTTCGGATTGGAATGAAAACTGACTTTTCCAGTCCTGTGGCCACTGCTGAGTTTTCCAAATTTGCTGACATATTGAGTGCAGCACTTTCACAGCATCATCTTTTAGGATTTGAAATAGCTCAACTGGAATTCCATCACCTCCACTGGCTTTGTTTGTAGTGATGCTTCCTAAGGTCCACTTGACTTTACATTCCAGGATGTCTGGCTCTAGGTGAGTGATCACACCATTGTGATTATATGGGTCATGAAGATCTTTTTTGTACAATTCTTCTGTATATTCCTGACATCTCTTCTTAATATCTTCTGCTTCTATTAGGTCCATACAATTTCTGTCCTTTATTGAACCCATCTTTGCATGAAATGTTCCCTCAGTATCTCTAATTTTCTTGAAGAGATCTCTAGTCTTTCCCATTCTACTGTTTTCCTCTATTTCTTTGCACTGATGACTGAGGATGGCTTTCTTATCTCTCCTTGCTATTCTTTCGAACTCTGCATTCAAATGGGTGTATCTTTCCTTTTCTCCTTTGCTTTTTGCTTCTCTTCTTTTCAGAGCTATTTGTAAGGCCTCCTCAGACAGCCATTTTGCTTTTTTGCATTTCTTTTTCTTGGGGATGGTCTTGATCCCTGTCTCCTGTACAATGTCACAAACCTCCATCCATTGTTCATCAGGCACTCTGTCGATCAGATCTAGTCTGTCAAATCTATTTCTCACTTCCACTATATAATCATAAGGGATTTGATTTAGGTCATACGTGAATGGTCTAGTGGTTTTCCCCACTTTCTTCAATTTAAGTCTGAATTTGGCAATAAGGAGTTCATGATCTGACCCACAGCTCCCGGTCTTGTTTTTGCTGACAGTATAGAGCTTCTCCATCTTTGGCTGCAAAGAATATAATCAATTTGATTATTCAGTGTTGACCATCTGGTGATTTTCATGTGTAGAGTCTTCTCTTGTATTGTTGGAAGAGGGTGTTTGCTATGACCAGTGCGTCCTCTTGGCAAAAAGCTATTAGCCTTTGCCCTGCTTCATTCCGTATTTCAAGGCCAAATTTGCCTGTTACTCCAGGTGTTTCTTGACTTCCTACTTTTGCATTCCAGTCTCCTATAATGAAAAGGACATCTTTTTTGAGTGTTAGTTCTAAAAGATCTTGTAGGTCTTCGTAGAACCATTCAGCTTCTTCAGCGTTACGGTTGGGGCATAGACTTGGATTACCGTGATACTGAATGGTTTGCCTCGCAAAGCAATTATCCTCCAATTAAAAAAAATTACAAATTCATTTCTCACAGTCCAAGATCAAGCTGCTGGCAGATTTGGTATTCTGTGAGGGCTCTCTTCCTGGTTTGCAGATATGCCTTCTGGCTGTGTGTTCACATATTCCTTTCCTGGGTACATGTTCATGGAGAGAGAAATCCTTCTCGTCTTCCTCTTCTTGTAAGGGACTAATCTCATCATGAGGGTCTATCTTATTGACCTAATCTAAACCTAATTATCTCCAAATTGAAGTGAAAGTGTTAGTTACTCAGTCTATCTGACTGTAGCCCACCAGGTCCCTCTGTCCATGGCATTTCCCAGGCAAGAATACTGAAGTGGGTTGCCATTTCCTTCTCCAGGGGATCTTCCCAACCCAGAGATCGAACCCTGGTGTCCTACACTGCAGGCAGACTCTTTACCATCTGAGATACCAGGGAAAGTGAAAGTGAAAGTGAAGTCGCTCAGTCGTGTCCGACCCTTAGCGACCCCATGGACTGCAGCTTACTAGGCTCCTCCATCCATGGGATTTTCCAGGCAAGAGTACTGGAGTGGGGTGCCATTGCCTTTTCCAGAGATACCAGGGAAGGCCCCCTCAAACAGCATCACACTGGGGCCAGGGCTTCATATACGAATTTTTAATATATGAACTTCAATATATGAATAAGTTTCAACATATGAATTTTAGCCCATAACAGAAGACTAACAGGTAAACAGATGATTATAATTAGTTTAATACAAACTAATTTAATTCCAAAAATAACACTTAATTGTGTTCAACAAATATTTATTAATAGACAGTTAAAGGAAAGTAAATTTTTGACAGTGGGCAAATATCGAACAGATAGAGAATATTCTCCATGTTATACAAAATGAGCAAACATGCTCTGAGATGATAATTTGTCTAAGGTCAAAAAGTGAGGGAGACTGGATTTACATATGAATCTACCTAACTTCAGGGCTCCCCAGGTGGTGCTAGTGGTAAAGAACTTGCCTGCCAATGCAGAAGACTTAAAAGATGACAGTTTGATCTCTGAGTCGGGAAGATCCCCTGGGGAGGGTATGGCAACCCACTCCAGTATTCTTGCCTGGAAGATCCCATGGACAGAGGAGCTGGGCGGGCTACAGTCCATCGGGTCACAAAGAGTTGGACACAACTGAAGCGACGTAACACACACGCACTACCTAACTTCAAAATCCAGCCATTTTCCACTGGAACAGGAGAGCTGTAACCAAGGACAACAGCCTCTCCCACTGCCTCTCCTAGGGTGTGCGTAGCATGGCCTTCCCTACCAAGAAGGAGTAGCCTCCAAAGCCAGGTGGAAACACACATAGCACACACAACCTCTCTCTGTGTAGGAGGTGACTAAAGCCTGGATGGGATGCTGATACAATAAAAGCAGGTCAGGGACGAACTAAGAGCACATATCCTAGACCCGTTTGTTTCACCTGGAAAAAGAGAACCTTCCTCCCAGGATGATAGCAGATCCATCAATTTCATCGCTGAACATACTATGACTATAATTCTCAAATAAAAAAATTCATAATGCTGAGTAGAGAATAAAAATGCAAACATTTTTGAAATATAAAATCAATATGAAAAAAAGTATTTTAGTGTTGAAGCAAACAAAGCCAGGATGGCAACACTGATCCATTCATCTTTCTTCAGCTCTAAAAGAGTCAGTGTTATTCAGGAAATATCAAGATGTAGCAAAACTTTAAGGGTATACATCTGTTCTAGCACTGTGCACAGTAGGTTTTTAATAAATGTGCTGTGGATGAATGGATGGACGAATGGCTAAATGCAGAAAAGAATGAATTAATATTCACATTACTTTATCATTTTTGGAATATATTATTAAATGTCTTATTTTACTTAGGAATTTAAAATTATTTCTTCACTTTTCAATTAAACATCTATCTGTATTTAATTCTAAGCCTAATTTGTATGATAGTCAAAGGGTCTAAATTTTACCTTTTTAGAAACAAAACAACTACACACTATAATTTCACTTGCAATTTTTAAGATCTGAGGTTCATAAAAATACTACATTTAAAAGGAATTTGGGGAAAACAAATTACTGAGAAGAAAAAAAATTGTGTGTATGATATGATAGTAGAAGAGATGTTAAAAGCTAGGTAAGTTTGCTGATTAGTGGTGCAAATTGGGAAGGATAAAAGAAAAAGAGGAAAGCAAAAATCTTCATTTCAATGTACTATTTAACAGTCATTTCAGTGATAATACAGAGAGTTTCACACAACAATGACTACTCCATTGTACTTTCTGGTCATTATCTATCTCTTGTTTCATAATCTTATTTTGTAAAACTTCTATCTTACTGGTGTTTATAATCCAACTTAAATCATTTTGGGGGAAAAACAAGTCATATACATAAACATGTGTGCATCTTGGGTCAATGTCTGTCTGACAGTCTCTGTCTCTTTATGTGTCTCTCTTTCCTTCTCTCTCTCTAAATTCTATATATATTATATAGAGATGAGACAATTCTTATGCTAGCTAAATATTTATTTACAAGTTAAACTCTTTTATGTATTTCATATTGTAGTCACAAAATATCTCATGCTCATATAGATGTGAGAAAATCACCTCTTTGGAAAATTCACTTTAATTAATGAGTCTTTGGGTTTTTCAGCACTTGGTTTGCACCTTAGTGATGTGTGTGAAAGAGTGGGCAGGAGAACTCAGGTATGACGAAGTCTCTCAATGTCAGGTGGTCCTGGCTGATTTCCTCAACACACAGTGTTGGCAGGAACATCTGGGTGGTCACAGCTGTGTACCTCTGCTCTGAACCTCTCCAAGGACCACCAAGCCTTATGGTACCCTACAAAGTATTGCAAATTCCTGAGACTATTGGTTAAGAAGGTTCAAAGAGGGCCTGGGAACTTGTGTTTTAGTAAGCCTTCAGGACTTCTTATCAGACAAGCTTGTAAAAAAACAGATATCATGCATGCGAAGGAGCACACTGAGGGATAAGGCTGGAAACGTGGTTCACCCTATACACTGAACACTAGGAATAACTCATGAGTATTGGCAATTTTTGTAGACCGTGGCAAGCCATGAAAGTTTTATGAGAAATGAAGTAGTCAGATTTGTTCTTTGTAGGAGTCACTAGGCAGTATTGTGCAATTAGGTTAAATGGAGCAGAGACCAAAAATAGACTGGTTGGAAGACTACTATGATAGTTGTGGCGAAAAGTAATAAGTGCTAAAAATTAGCAACAAAAATGGAAGAGAGAGTCAATCAAGACTGAAGCCAATCTGATGTGGAGCAGAGCAGAGTAAGAGTATCAAAAATGGCACCATTGCTTTAAACACAGGTGGCTAAGGGACGGGGGAGCCTGATGGGCTGCAGTCTATGGGGTAGCACAGAGTCGGACACGACTGAAGTGACTAAGCAGCAGCAACAGCAAGAAGATATCTGTAATGGTCATAGTAAGAAAGAAGGTTAAAAGGTTTTAGATCAGGTGAAGTATGAGCAAATGAATTAACAAATGAGTGGTCAAAAGAAAGACCATTTTCTGGGAGAGGAAATTGGGGTTTTACCCCAGTTCTACCATCTCCTTGCTAACAGATACTAAATAGTTTCTTCAGTGCTCTGAACCTCAGTACCCTCATTTACAGTAAAAAACCTATTTTGTGAGTAAAACCTATTTTGTAGGACTCCTGTGAATATTAAAAGATATTATATGTAACACATGATTTATGTGACTGTTGTTGTCTAGTCACCCAGTCATGTCCGACTCTTTATGACCCCATGGACTGCAGCACACCATGCCGCTCTGTCTGTCACCATCTCCCGAAGCTTGCCCAAGTTCATGTCCATTCCATCAGTGAAGTCATCCAGTCATCTCATCCTCTGACGCCATGAATCGGCTGTTTGCATCAGATGACCAAACAAGTGGAGCTTCAGCATCAGTCCTTCCAGTGAGTATTCAGGGTTGATTTCCCTTAAGATTGACTGATTTCATCTCCTTGCTAGCCAAGGAACTTCCAAGAGTCTTCTCCAGCACCACAGTTTGAAGGCATCAATTCTTTGGTGTCCTGCCTTCTTTACAGTCCAGCTCTCAAAACCATACATGGAACACTGGGAAGACCATAGCCCTGACTATATGGACCTTTGTTGGCAGAGTAGTATCTCTGCTTCTCAATATACTGTCTAGGTTTGTCATAGCCTTCCTGCCAAGAAGCAATTGCCTTCTGATTTCATGGCTACAGTCACCATCTGCTGTGATTTTAGAGCCCAAGAAGAGGAAACCTGCCACTACTTCCACCTTTTCCCCCCTTTCTATTTGCCAAGCAGTAATGGGGCTGGATGCCATGATCTTAGCTTTTTTTTTTTTTAATATTTAGTTTTAAGCTGGCTCTTTCACTCTCCTCCTTCACCCTAATCAAGAAGCTCTAAAGAGTTCCTCTTCACTTTCTGCCATTACGGTGTATCATTCACATATCCGAGGTTGTTGATATTTATCATGCCTATCTCAATTCTAGCTTGTAACTCATCCAGCCTGGCATTTGTAATGATAAGCTCAGCGTATAGGGTGACAGCAGACAGCCCTGTCATACTCCTTTCTCAATCTTGAACCAATCAGTTGTTCCATACATGGTTCTAATTGTTGCTTCTTGACCAACATATAGGTACCTCAGGAGACAGGTAAGATGGTCCAGTATTTCCTTCTCTCTAAAAGCGTTCCACAGTTTGTTACAATCCAAACAGTCAAAGGCTTTAGTGTACCCAATGAAACAGAGGTAGACGGTTTTCTGGAACTCCTTTGTTTTCTCTATGATCCAGTCAATGTTGGCAATTTGCTCTCTGGTTCCTCTTCCTTTTCTAAATTAAGCTTGGACATCTGGAAGTTCTTGGTTCACATAATGCTTAAGCCTAGCATGCAAGATTTTAAGCATGAGCTCACATGATTCATACTAAGCACTTAAAAGACAATTTCATATTTTCCTGCTTTTATTTTCCCTGACTTTTACTTTCGATGAATTAAAACCATTCCAGACACAGTAGGCACTCAATATATACTTCTTGAATAAGTGAATTACTACTACTATTAGCAATTCTATTGAAGACTGAGAAAAGATCATGGGATTTGCCCATTAGACAGTAATTGGTGCATTTAGAGATTGCTTAAATGCCTAGGGGTTTTGAACACTTGGAGGAAAGTGTTCCTTACAAAGCTAGTCAAAGGGTTTTGGTGAGGACGTTCTAAATCAAGTAGCATTGTAGTGTACAGAGTTTCTTCAAGTTTTATTGGTTGTTTTTTTTATTCTGAGTGTTAAAGATAATGGCTTCCAGCTAGAAGATAAAAATCTGTTTTATTGACATTAATACTTTTTTTAATTTGCTTTATTTAGAGTTTTTACAGTGTATTACCCCTTCATGTATCACTGCCTTGTCATGGTGAAGGGGCTTGCATAACTCAATGAAGCTATTAGCCATGCCATGTAGGGCTACGCAAGAAGGACAGGTCCTAGTGGAGAGTTCTGACAAAATGTGACCCACTGGAGGAGGGAATGGCAAACCACTCCAATATACTAGCCCTGAGAACCCCATGAACTGTATAAAGAGGCAAAAAGATATGACACAGAAAAATGAGACCCCCAGGTCGGAAGGTATCCAATATGCTACTGGGGAAAAGCGGAGGACAACTATTAATAGCTCTAGAAAGAATGAAGCAGATTGGCCAAAGCAGACACAATGATCAGTTGTGGATGTGTCTGGTGATGAAAGTAAAATTTGATGTTGTAAAAAACAGTATTGCACAGGAAACTGGGATGTTAGGTCCATGAATCAAGGTAAATTGCACATGGTCAAGCAGGAGATGGAAGAGTAAACAAATGAACAGGAATGGGTGACTTTAATTCAGATGACCATCAACACAGTATATTATCCCATTCAATCTTCAGTCCCTTGAGTCAAGGAATTTGGTTACTACTACCCCATTTTGTTCAGTCACTAAGCCGTGTCCAACTTTTGTGATTCCATGGACTGCAGCACACCAGGCCCCTTTGTCCTTCACTATCTCCCAGAGTTTGCTCAAATGCATGTCCACTGAGTTGGTGATGCTATCTAACCATCTCATCCTCTGCTATCCCCTTCTCCTTTTGCCTTCAATCTCTCTCAGAATGAGAGTCTTTTCCAATGAGTCAGCTCATCGCATCAGATGGCCAAAGTATTGGAACTTCAGTTTCAGCAAGAGTTCTTCCAATGAATATTCAGGGTTGAGTTCCTTTGGGACTGACTGATTTGATCTCCTTGCAGTCCAAGGGACTTTACATGACTACTGGAAAAATCATAGCTTTGACCATACTGACCTTTCTTGGCAAAGTGATCATTAAAGATGCACAAATGGAGATTCAGAGTTGAGTGACCTTTATGGCAAGAGTTCAGTGGCATAAGTTCATAAGTCATATCCTGAGGTCTTTGTGAAGTTTTGAGAATACTGTTCTTTCCTCAAAATCCAACTTGCACCAGAGAACATCCATCCTCCTGCTAGTCCAGTGTCAGTGGCAGATGCTAATAGTTCACCTGCTCCCTGTTAGCTGCCGCAGAAAAATCTGCCATTTTCTTAGGAAATATCAAGAAAGTCTTCTTTAAAAGCTTTCCTGTAAAGAAGGTACAAGTTTTAACTTCTGGTCTCAACCCACTGTTTAAACAGAAAAATTCATTTCCATACTGGTATACTATAACTTTGTACCACTGCCTGTGGTGTTGGGCTGCTTGAATTTACATCATAGTTTTACTCCTAATGAGATGCACACTAAAAAGTAATGTTCAAAATTCTCCAAGCCAGGCTTCAGCAATACGTGAACCATGAACTTCCAGATGTTCAAGCTGGTTTTAGAAAAGGCAGAGGAACCAGAGATCAAATTGCCAACATCCACTGGATCATCGAAAAAGCAAAGAGTTCCAGAAAAACATCTATTTCTGCTTTATTGACTATGCCAAAGCCTTTGACTGTGTGGATCACAGTAAACTGTGGAAAATTCTGAAAGAGATGGGAATACCAGACTACCTGACCTGCCTCTTGAGAAACCTGTATGCAGGTCAGGAAGCAGCAGTTAGAACTGGACATGGAACGACAGACTGGTTCCAAATAGGAAAAGGAGTACATCAAGGCTGTATATTGTCACCCTGCTTATTTAACTGATATGCAGAGTACATCATGAGGAATGCTGGGTTGGAAGAAGCACAAGCTGGAATCAAGATTGCCAGGAGAAACATCAATAACCTCAGATATGCAGATGACACCACCCTTATGGCAGAAAGTAAAGAAGAACTAAAGAGCCTCCTGATGAAAGTGAAAGAGGAGAGTGAAAAAGTTGGCTTACAGCTCAACATTCAGAAAACTAAGATCATGGCATCTGGTCCCATCACTTCATGGGAAATAGATGAGGGAAACAGTGTTAGACTTTATTTTTGGAGGCTCCAAAATCACTGCAGACGGTGATTGCAGCCATGAAATTAAAAGACGCTTATTCCTTGGAAGGAAAGTTATGATCAACCTAGAGAGCATATTAAAAAGCAGAGACATTACTTTGCCAACAAAGGTCTGTCTAGTCAAGGCTATGGTTTTTCCTGTGGTCATGTATGGATATGAGAGTTGGACTGTGAAGAAAGCTGAGCGCCAAAGAATTGATGCTTTTGAACTGTGGTGTTGGAGAAGACTCTTGAGAGTCCCTTGGACTGCAAGGAGATGCAACCAGTCCATCCTAAAGGAGATCAGTCCTGGGTGTTCACTGGAAGGACTGATGTTGAAGCTGAAACTCCAATACTTTGGTCATTCTGATGCAAAGATACTGATGCGAAGAGCTGACTCATTTGAAAAGACCCTGATGCTGGGAAAGATTGAGGGCAAGAGAAGGGGATGACAGAGGATGAGATGGTTGGATGGCATCACCGACTCAATGGACATGAGTTTGCGTAAACTCTGGGAGTTGGTGATGGACAGGGAGGCCTGGCGTGCTGCGGTTCATGGGGTTGCAAAGAGTAGGACACGACTGAGCAACTGAAGTAAGTAAGTGAGATGCACAATCTTGGACATGTTATTCATGTCTCTGAGACTAGTTTCTCATCTTTAAAATGGGGAATTTAGAAAATAACACCTACTCTATAAGCTTTTCACTATGATTAAATGAGGTACCATATAAACAGCACTTGGCACACTTAGAACTTAAAATATAATGAACACTCAGTACACATTCATTACTATTCAGCAATACATGATATCCCAGTCTAACAGAGGAAGCAACCCAGGTCCAGAACGATCAAGACACTTGGCATATAGAGACCAAACATCACTTTGTAACAGTAACCATGCTTTGATTATGGGGAAAAAACACTCAAAATAATGACTTAATTTTTCATTGAATGCAAGTGTCACATTCACTCCATTGATTCTAAATTATTTATTTGTAAATCAATGTACACTTTGAGTTTATAAACTGGAATGAGGGGGCAGAACATTAGACTCATAGTTGAGATTCAACAATCTTAAACATAAGAAAATAAGGGAGTTCATAAACACACAGAAAAAAAGGCCTTTTTAAAACATACAAATATGTATTCTCACATATCCTTGTAACAATTAATATATAAATGAGATTAATTTGCCTCCTTCCAGAATAGAAGAACTACAAGTTTAGTTTTCATAACTAAATAGACAGTATTTCCTTTTTTAGAAAGTACATGTCATCTCCTAAATGTAAGAATTTTCTATTTTTTACTTCCTCCTGCTCTTTTGTTTCTTTTAATAGTAGTTCTCAACATTAGTTGAGAATTTCAGGGTTTTTTTTTTTTTTTAAGCTCTACAGATAAGTAAACACAAAGCTCAAACTGAGAATCACTAGCTTACCAGATGTCTTTCAAACAAGTGATGAACATCTTTGCCTTGACTGCTATCTGTAAATTGTTTTTGTTATTTTTTTTACTACAAATCATCATTTGGCTTACTCTTGAAAGTCAATCTTGACTTTCAAAGCAAGTTAGTTTTATTTCCCTTGATACTAAACACTTTTGTGAGAGTTCCATTCTCTTAATTTGCCTAATAAAGTTAGGTGAGAGTTCCATTCCATTAATTTTCCCAATAAAGTTAGGCAGAATAAGTTATGTAAAAAGACCACACAATACCCAGCACTCAATTATCGTACTAGAAAAAAAGAAGGACATACAGGGTATAGTTTAGAGCTCTGCAGTATTTTTTAAGAAGTTAGGTATGATGTTAGTATTTGAGTTAAAATTATAAATTAATGACAAAAGTACTATGATTTCTTGAAAACTGACACAAGAAATAAAACTATATGATGTTAAAATATTTGATACAACCATAAAGTTATTCTGAAATTTTTTATATTCAATATATGAAACATTCAGGTAAACATACTAGATTCAGACATCAATCCTAAAGTAAATCTGTCCTGAATATTCATTGGAAGGACTGATGTTGAAGCTGAAATTCCAAAACTTTGGCCACCTGATGCAAAGAACTGACTCATTTGAAAAGACCCTGATGTTGGGAAAGACTGAAGGTGGAAGGAGAAGGGGACGACAGAGGATGAGATGGTTGGATGGCATCACTGACTCAATGGGCATGAGTTTGAGTAAACTCCGAGAGTTGGTGATGGGCAGGGAGGCCTGGCGTGCTGCGGTTCATGGGGTCGCAAAGAGTAGGACTGAGCAACTGAACTGAACTGATGGAATAATTAGGAGAAAGAACAAGACAAGCATGGGAAACTTGATCTGGTTAAACTGACAGTGAACAAAGTACAACACAACATATCCTTCACAGGCAATACTTTTATTTCCTAGGTTATATAATAGTGCCCTTTTTTGTATACCCTGTGAGAACAGTGGAATGAAAGAGTTTCAGGTGCTCTGAGAGGAAGTGGAGGAGAAAGACACACTCAACAGTCAAGACTCCTCACTCCTCATTTACATGTTTTCTGTCCTTTCAATATCTTAGTTTACAAACTGTTTACATGACAATAATATTGAACTACTTTGCCAATCTTCCTACCCTACCATAACCTTTCTATAGAGTAGGACTCCTCTACTCGGAAAAACATGAGAGTATGGTTAGAAAATGGAATCCAACAAGGACCCTAAGGATTTGAAACTAAATCAGGTTCACAGATACAGGTAACAGAAGTTAAGATAATATTTTGATCTGTCTCCTTCAAGCAACTGAAGTTATTAAGGGAAATCTTACACAGAGTAGAAAACATTCAGCATTGAAACATTGGTTTATTTACCTATTTAAACAATTGGGGATTTTCACAATGAATCATGTGTTGAGTGACTGGCAGCCTCAAAGAGGGATAAGATACAGTACCTGAAAGTTTTAATGAGGGTTGGTCCTTGGCCTTCTGTTCTTTTCTCTTTCTTTCATCTTTTAATTCATAAGGTGATGCTCACTAATTTGACCTCTCTTCAGATGATTTTTAAACTCCTCTGGTCCAACTTCTTTTCATCCACTTTACCCTCAAGCTAGCCATGATAACTACTTGTATCATTAACAATACAAACTCTAGGTGTGAGGTACCTAGATCCTGGTCCTAGATGTTCCACTCTATTTACTGTGGGATCTTAATAGAGCAAGGTACTTAACATCTCAAATCTCAATTTCCCCACCTGTAAAATGGGAATAATAATATCAACCTCAAGAGTTACAAAAAGAATTCCATGAGATAAACACAATGGTAAAATCTTGGCTAATGGAAAGAACTCAGCAAATGTTAGCTATCTTTTCTATCAATATCCCTCATTCCTATTAATTTCAGCCTCATTCCTGAACATCAAAATTAGCTTTGTTACTTCCTACTATGTTTTTCTATCTTCTATCCTTTACCATATCCTGGATATTCCTCTTTTTGAAGCATTAAAAAAAAAACCCTAACTCCCCATTTTTTTTTTCTCATTGATGCCTGCATGCAATATTTACAGAGTATACAGAGGTCCAGCTATCATGTTTCTAAATTTTTTAAAATTATAAATCAACCTATCACCTGTTAAATAAATATGTTCTACACTCCCATCTTGAAAAACTATACCTTAGAAATGCCCTAGAAGAAGAGGTTTAAATTTAGATTTATCAGGTGCCTCTAGGTTCTGGATCAGAAAGTCTGAGCAAAAGGGAGAATCAAAGCCTAGACTTTGAACCCTGGCCTCTACTTCCAGCTACGACCCACCTCCTTTCCCCACCTCCACACCTCTGTGGGTTCTCTTCCCACCAGTTTCCCTTAGAGCCATCTTTGAAAACTTACCCAACCATCAAGGACATTTCAAACACTTCCTTCTCCAAATTTCCCTTGAGCCAGGTATGATCTCATCCTCCTCTGAGTATCCAGATTATTTTGTCTCTATATATTCTAATGACACTAATGGCATTTTGTCTTGCACTTTTATCATTACCTATGTGTTTGTCTTCCTAGTTAAAGGCAGCTTCTAATCCATCAGTGATTCTCTGTGCTCAATGTTAACAGCATGTAAAAACCTACTAATCAGCCTTTTAAGAAAAAAAACCCTCTGAGCTCCACCCTGAACAAAGCAGAATGTGGAATGAAGAAGCAGACATGGTTATTTTTTAAAACTCTACTGCTAATATTGAGTTGATAAGAGCTGTATAAAATTATATATTCTTTGGGTGTCCCAGGTGGCACTAGTGATAAAGAACCTTGCCTGACACTACAGCAGATGTAAGAGACACAGATTCAATCTCTGGGTCAGGAAGATCCCCCAGAGGAGGGAATGGCAACCCACTCCAGTATTCTGAAAAATCTCATGGACAGAGCAACCTGGCAGGCTACAGTCCATAGGGTCACAGAGTTGTACATGACTGAGTGCGCACCCATATATTCTTTGCAGGGCAAGGTCTATAAACACATTCTTCTGAATTGAATTTAAGCTAATCCATGTTTTTCCCACTGCAAAACACTTTCTGGTCCACAGGCTGCATGTAACTCTTAGACTTACTGAAAAAAATTACCAGTGCTGAAGAATGATGGTCACTTATGCTCTAGAATTATGCAAAAGGAGACATACACGGAATTAATATTATTCTGGATCAAGTTGTCTCCTTTACCTTTATCTCTGCATTTATTCTGTATGGTACATCTTATTGACAACATAATGCACTTCTTAAAGGCATGGTCAGCATGTTATTCCTAATATTTAGCATAATATGTGGCACACAATGGGCATGAAATAAAAGTTTAGTGAATGGGTGAATGAATGAGCCAAATGCATGGATAGAAATCACAAGCCAGCAGGAATTCAGAAACTATTTCAGTTGTTTGGTAGACTGAATAATGACCCCCTTAAAAGACATTCACCTCCTCATCCCTGGAACCTGTGACTATTACCTCAAATGGCAAAAAAAAAAAAAAAAAAAAGGAATCACTGATGTGATTAAAGATTTTAAGGTGAAGAGACTAATCATATGCATCCTTATAATAGGGAGGGAAAGGGAGATTTGATACACACAAAGGAGGAGACAGCAACGTGACCTCGGAGGCAAAGGATAGAATGATGCAACCACAAAGTAAGGAACGCTGGTGGCTGCCAGAAGCTGGAGGAGGCAAGGAACAGATTCTTCCCTAGAGCCTCCGGGGAGACAGCCCCTCTGCTTATACCCTGACTTCAGCTCAATGAACTGATTTTGGACTTTTGCCCCCAGAACTGTAAGTGAATAAATTTCAGTTGTTTTAAGCCATCAGGTTTGTGGTAATTATAGCAGCCATAGGAAATAAACACAAGACAGAAAACTTATATCCAGAGAGATAAAATGACTTTTTCCAAAGCCCCAAGTTAGGGCAGAACTGGGCTTTTGATACAGATTTCCTGACTCCTTCAAGTACTCTTATTTTTTCCATTTTACTATGCTACCTGCTACATATTTAAAAGCCCACAGAGGCCTCTAACTCTTTGATTTAAATCTGAGTTACAATTAGAGCCTCATCTATGACCACAGAATGGAAACTGTAAAAATTATAAATCTCTCATGTCAATCTTATCAGCAGCTTATCTGGTTTAACAAAAAAAAAAAAGTCATCTGACAAACTTGTTGCTAATATCAGGTCCAAAAGATACTCAGGACAAATATTTCACTAAACCACATGTAATCAATACGTGCTCAGTCACTAAGTCACATCTGACTCTTTTGCAACCCCATGGACTGTAGCCCGCCAGGCTCCTTTGTCCATGGGATTCTGCAGGCAAGAATACTGGAGTGGGTTGCCATTTCCTTCTTAGTGTAATCAGTATACAACAATAATGGTGGGGGTGGGAGAGGCACTCACATGGAAAATGGTATAAAAACACAGCAAAAAGTTGAAGTAAGGCAACAAACTTATTCACTATTGGGAGTGGGATAGAGCAGGAAGCTCTATAATACACTAAGAAAGAGGAAAGATGTAATTCCATTTGCTCAAAAGTGAGCAATACTGGAAACTGTGTTAGAACCTGAAAATGGTAGTCTTTCTCATCAGTGTAGAAAGAAACTATACACATCAGAGTTTACAGAGATATTCACAAAAGGGTAGTTTACAAGTTCAAGTTGAGCAAAACTTACAAATTTATGTGTAATAATTCTAAAAAAACACTAGATCCTTTATTATGTTTTTTCACAATTATGCCTTTTAGGTACCAATATAACAGTCATGACATATTTTCCAAGCAAGGAAACTGGGACAAAGAGAGATTTAATGAATAACAGAAAGATGACAGAGGTAACGCCTGTTTCCAGAGCTTACGTTTAAGTCTCTGGGCTTTTATTAGTATATTCAAATATGGATTTTGATAATTTCTCATTAATAGATAAGGTAACAAAGTATTCAAAGAGATATGGGTCTATTTAGATCTGATGAGTGTGAACTTTTTTTTCACAGGAGTTGTGGGGAGGGGTAGAGAATACTAAAGAATACAAAGAAGGCAGAAATATCAAACTTTCTTGCCTCAGACATTGGTTAAGAGCATATAACCATAACAGGATATAAACATTTCCTTAATGATCCTACAGTTATAACAAGCAAAATAAACAATCGAACCTTCACATGTCCCTATTCCCTAAGGACCTCAGGTTTACCTCATAGTTTAAAAATTAGTCACTCATTTAGACTGGAGCAAATCTCTATGGATTCAGGGAGTTCGCTATCACCTAATGTGTTATAGCACTGTTGTTGGTGGATGTCACCCCACAGGAAGCTGGACCATTGCATCATTCAGGGTAAACACATACTTGTTATGCATGTGACAAAGAAAAACCTACCCTAAGACGTCCCACAGAGAGCTGTGAAAGATATGCAGTGCTTGTCTGTTTCACATCTGTTCTTTTCATGATCTTGAGAAAATGAACATTCTTGCAGATATGAAAGGAACCCTGTATGACTAGGTATGTGCCAAAGTAAGACATCACTCTGTCCAGCAAATATCATACTGCAACACTGTCAAGCCAAAAACATCTTTAATGGAGACACAGAAAGTTTAAGATCCCAATTTAATCTTTATGAAGATGTTACCTATTATATTAACATGCTTATAAGTTAACCATTTTAAATAAGAAGAACTGAAAACTTATAGATTTGAAAAGTCTTCAGGTTTTAAACCAGCTGTTTATACATACTGTATATAAAGTGCTCAGACATCAAGGACATAAAAAGTTAAGTGTTAATAATACAGTAAGCAAAAATTACATGAGTTTTTAAAAGTTTAAAGGAAGATGATCCAATAAATTCTAAACTAACTTTAAAAAATCTCCTGCTTAATCACAACTCAAAATTATTTTAACTTTTTGTTTTCTTAAAGAAAAAAGAAATTTTTCTATTTCCTTTTCTTAAATATACTGTGCATTTTTTATAAGGAGGGAGGTAGCTTATAAGTAGGAGAAGGCAATGGCATCCCACTCCAGTACTCTTGCCTGGAAAATCCCATGGATGGAGGAGCCTGGTGGGCTGCAGTCCATGGGGTCGCTAAGAGTCGGACACGACTGAGCAACTCCCCTTTCACTTTCATGCATTGGAGAAGGAAATGGCAACCCACTCCAGTGTTCTTGCCTGGAGAGTCCCAGGACGGGGGAGCCTGGTGGGCTGTCATCTATGGGGTCGCACAGAGTAGGACACGACTGAAGTGACTTAGCAGTAGCAATAGCTTATAAGTATTGCAACAGAGAGAGGTCGAAGGTACTAAAACAAAATAAAAGGATGCATCTCTGCTTCTACCACTTTGCTAGCTAACGCCATCCCAAATTTAGAGACTTTTCTACCTTTAGGGAACTCGGCGTGTGACTGCAAGTCTTGCAAACAATAAGCACCCTATTGCAAAGTTTATTTTTCAAGGGACAGACAAGCAAGCCTAGAAAGAGAAAAAACATTTCAATGCATAGAACTAAATAGAGGAAAAGAACATCTCAAAATCATCATTCAGGAGTAAAGAGAACAGAAAGTCAACAAATGAACACTTAAGAAGGAACGAAGGGAAGGGATATGATTTTCCAGAGATTGAGCAGCTTGGTTTTGCTAAAATGTTTTCAACAGCTTCCCCACCCTCCAAGACAGTACCACCATCATCAGCCTCCTCTCAAAGCCTTTCATTCTTCACTTGTTTGGTTCCGTTGATATGCTAGGCAGCATACTAGAAGATGTTTTCTCTTGGGCTGTAATTTGTGGACTCCTGGTTTGATTCTCATTTGTCTGTCTACCTGTCTTCTTTCTTTCCTCTTTTATCAGTGGGCAAGAATCTGATTCTATTTAATTCTGTACAAGGAATTTTTATTCATGTAGTCAACTACTCTGAATACTTATCAAGGAGAATGAGAATAACTGATTTATAGGATCTCTAGTATTGATTCACTTATGTTTCTTTGGTTGAACTTGTACAGCTTTAAATATTATCATTATTATTGTAAAAATACTATATTTAACATCCTTATAACCAGTTTGGAGTAATTCCTTTGTAAACAATCCTTAAGGAAGTACCTTCATCTTATAATAAATGATTTTGGATCTTGTTGAGACTTAATATGCTAGTGTCATATCAATTTTCACATCCTCAATAGGGCACTTGTATTTTCTGAGGCAGACAGTAGGACTTGGATGGCTGTATATTACTGTTTATGAGCCTTATCCTTTACTGCAAATCAAGTGTTTATTCCACTCCTGAACTTAATTAGCAGTAAGTAAGCAACTAGAAGTAACATAGCCAACTACTTTATTTTATATCAAAAGAAAAAAAAAATCAGAAAGATGCCCTTACCTCTTACAGAGCTATTACTAAGACAATGTCCAGCATTAAAAGATAAGTTCCAGAGGGATGGAATGGGGAGGGAGGAGGGAGGAGGGTTCAGGATGGGGAACACATGTATACCTGTGGCGGATTCATTTTGATATTTGGCAAATCTAATACAGTTATGTTAAGTTTAAAAATAAAATAAAATTTAAAAAAAAAAATAAAATAAAAGATAAGTTCCATAATTGACAGAGGTAGTAGATGTCAGAGGAGCCCACGAAGGCTTCACAGAACCATCAAATGGGATTCATGTCTTGAAAGATGAACAAAGACATTTCCCAAGATACAGAGAGGTGGAGAGTATTGGGGAAAAGCACTCTTAGCAACTAGAAAGGTGCATTTAAAGGTCTAAAGGCAGAAAAGCAGGACCTGTGGAAGGCACACAGCTCCATGTGGTGATCAGAACAGAGTTCAGGTCTTATTCAGGAGAAAGAGGAAGATAAATCTGGAAAGGGTACATACACAGGTATACATCAGGTAGGGGTGATGGACAGCCACTGATAATCCTTAAAGAGGGCAGTGACTTGATTAGATATAGGCTGAAGGAAGCATAATCTCATAGTAGAAAACAGACTTGCTACCAGTAAGTTCAGAGCCAACTCCACTCCTTTTCTGCAACTTTACAGAACCTGAGTATATGTAGTAAAGGTGTTTATCCAATTTTCCTTTCTTTATTTCTTTTCTTTTTCGTGTGTTTTATTTTTAAACTTATTATATAGATCCCAAATCCTGTTTGGAGTTAGGCAGCATAAAAGAAAAATAAAGAAAGGTAGGAAGGCAGATGGCTAAGCGGATTATCAATTCTTCCAACAGAAGGGAAAATGAACTCTTCTTTGACATGTTTTATTGAAATTCAGAAATTCAATAACACTCATTATCTAACACAAGTTATGGTATATATTCTTTTTCCCCTATCTATAATTGGCTTCCTGACTTTTCCTACTAATTGCTAGGTCCTTTAACTGAAATACAATTACCTTTAAAGTCTGTTTACCTATATATTGTTTCACTTTAAACATAAAGCCAAAATAAGATACGTTCATTCAATTCTCCATTAAAAAATTAAGCACAATATTACAGGCACAAAGATATATATATATATATATAATTAAAAACCATAAAAACAATGCAAAAACAATTGTCACAGCATATACTCTTATTTTCTTAAAGCAGTTTTTAAAATATCTCTAACTATAATGCTTATTTAATACAACATATAATGAGGGAAGACAAGATTTTAGGAAGAATTATTTCACAGTCACTGGATTCATAATTTATTATGACAGCATGCCCTAAATGATAGTAACATTTCCAAATGTCCACGTCCTTGAACACACTGGGCAAACATCTGGGGTCCCAGTGACAAACCAAACAAGTACTACAATGACGTGCAATATTTTTCCTATCAGATAGAGATTTTTAAAAGAGAGGTTCAAGGTAAAGTTTTGACTTTGCCTATTTGCAAAGCAGTCTTAGATCTCCAGAAAGCACTCAAAATCTCAAGATCAGAAATATATTAAAGTCATGACAAATCCGTTTATCTACATTTTCTAAGACTTCCTTAAAAATCACTGCAGATGGTGATTGCAGCCATGAAATTAAAAGACGCTTACTCCTTGGAAGGAAGATTATGATCAACCTAGACAGCATATTAAAAAGCAGAGACATTACTTTGCCAACAAAGGTCCGTCTAGTCAAGGCTATGGTTTTTCCAGTGGTCATGTATGGATGTGAGAGTTGGACTGTGAAGAAAGCTGAGTGCCAAAGAATTGATGCTTTTGAGCTGCGGTGTTGGAGAAGACTCTTGAGAGTCCCATGGACTGCAAGGAGATCCAAGCAGTCCATCCTAAAGGAGATCAGTCCTGGGTGTTCACTGGAAGGACTGATGCTAAAGCTGAAACTCCAATACTTTGGCCACCTCACGCGAAGAGTTGACTCATTGGAAAAGACCCTGATGCTGGGAGGGATTGGGGACAGGAGGAGAAGGGGACGACAGAGGATGAGATGGCTGGATGGCATCACCGACTCAATGGACATGAGTTTGAATAAACTCCGGGAGTTGGTGATGGACAGGGAGGCCTGGCGTGCTGCAGTTCATGAGGTCGCAAAGAGTCAGACAGGACTGAGTGACTGAACTGAAGGAAACCTTTTTTTAGAATCATGCCAAATAGTGAAACAGTGTAGCTGTTAGAACATTCAAGTTCTTGTTGTTAGAGGGTACTCACCAGAAAATGGGCATAATATGTATAATGTTAAATATTATGTTTCCTTAACTAGTTTATGGGATTCCCAGGTGGCTCAGTGGTAGAGAATCCACCTGCCAATGAAGGAGATATCGGATTCAATCCATGGGTTGGGAAAATTCCCTGGAGAAGGAAATGGCAACCCACTTCAGTATTCTTGCCTGGGAAATTCCATGGACAGAAGAACCTGGCCGCCTACAATCCATGGGTTGCAAAAGAGTTGGACACAACTTATTGACTAAAAAACAGCAACAACTCATGTATAAAAATCATGTCAGTAACAGCTGAAGACTGCAAAAGAATCATGCCAGTTTATCTGAAATTACAGTGAGAAAGAAGTAATATTCACAATTCTTAACGTTTACTTATTGGAGTCACACTTTTAAACACCTTCATAGTTTAAATATGATGATGAAAATCTAAGCCAAATAAGCCATGGTTAATAAATACTTGTTTTACATTGATCTTTTCATGAATGCAGTTACAAAACAATGCGGAACTTTTTGAAGATACATACGCAAAATTGGGTACATCTGCAAAATACACATGGACAGCCTTTTGTTTATAGGATTATGTGGACTTTATAGAGTATTTTTTTCCTCTGGGTACTTTGGAGCTGGCTCCTCAGAATACCAAAGAATGTGTGTGTACATGTGTGCCCATGTGCGATTGTTTTGCAACACTACAATGATTTTTAGGGATTAGAATTATGTAGGGCCACATATGCTCCAATAAATAACACTCAAAATGTTTACCTTCTGTGATTTTATATTTATTTCTTAATTTTTAACTGTCATCTTTTGAGAATGGCAAAATTATTACTGCAAATTCTAACTCCAGAGGAAATTCCCCAGCTCGGCCAGTTGCCAGTGGAGCTATAATATCAGTAATGAAGAGAAAGTTTTCTTAGAAGTTAAAAGTCTGGAAGAAAAGGTTAATTATGTAGAGCTGCCTGACAAGCAACCATCTATCATAAAAGGAAAGAACTTTATATAATCAAGTGCCAGAAAGTTACCATGAAAAAAAAATAGACTTCAAACCATTTCACAAGAGTATCTCAGAGTTTTCTACTTCCTTTTAATCAAAACAGATTTTAAAGAAAAACTCATCAATAATTTAGTCATGAGTCTTTCATTTTGGACATTAAAGTATCTGAAGAAACAAACAGAAATCAACACACAGAACATGCATTGATAAAATGCATTGATTGTAATTTGTAAGATAAGCATGACAAAATTAAACCCATAGTAAATGCCTCACCTATTAGAAACTCAGAATTTTCTTGTTCTATATAGCAAGATGGTTAGACAGCATCACCAACTCAATGGACATGAATCTGAGCAAATCCCAGGGATAGTCAAGGACAGGAGAACCTGGTGTGCTGCACTCCATGGGGTCAGAAAGAGTCAGACATGACTTAGCAACTGAACAACACATAGCAAGATAAAAAGAACCAAGAAAATCCCATACTGAGAAGTTTAGATTTAGCAATAGTACAAGAATGAATCACTTAACTGTGAAGTTGCACTAAGTAAAAAAAAAAAAATTAATAAAATTTAACATGAATTATTTCTCTCTTATACTATACTCTGTGATCAAATTCTGTTACAACAAACTTCAAGGGAAAATTTTATTTCATTATCTTAGAATATTTTTTTGAACACTACTTGAAATAGATAATTAGCTGGGAGCCTGAAATTATTTTAGTTAAATCAAGATTACTGTAATAAGATTTAGCCTGTATTTCATTAAAAAGCCAACTGATCAGATGCATCTGGGGAAGCCATAACCTTGATTTGTCTACAACTCTATTTCATTTGCCATTCATTTTTTATGGTAACTCATTGTGAACAAATTGAAGAAAAACGTACCCACTTGGACATTATGATATTTGTTTGTAGCTTTGTCCTGGTTTTAGTTTCCTACTTAATGACTAAATGGCACCACAGTGGGTAATGCACTGGAGTAAAAGTGGTGAATCATTAAAGACTTCGTAAATTTTAAAAACAGGGGCAGGCCTTCTGGGCCCCATATGCTTCTAGAAAACCCAATGTTGTGCTGTATTAATTGAACCGTGAAGCTTTTATTAGTGCTCTTTAAAAATGCTTGCAGTGAAGCTTTTATTAATGCTTGCCCTCAAATCGTTTATACTACTTAGCATTTCCACAAGATTTTTTTATTTCAAAGAACTTTTTGATCATTAATTATATCTACTCTACATTTCTATAAGAGAACTCAGCTGTTTAGCAAAATAGAGGCATGAAAGGAAAACTCAACTAATTTTTGCCTAAGGTTTGCCACAGAAAAAAAGAAAAGGAATATTAATAGAATATAAGATCTTTTCACAAACCTTTAGTTTGTATAAATAGCCAGGTCTCTCTCAATAAGGTGGATAGTTGTTATAAGTGTTCCCACAATGGTGGAGAAAACAGAAATAGCCACCTATATGCCATTGGCTTTGAAAACTAAAATTACAGGACTTAGGAATACAGTTACTATAGTAACTCTGCCATCCAGACTCACCGAGGAGCCCATGAAGCCACAACATTATGAAATCCCAGGGGGCATGATGGCCTATTGTGTTCTATGTCTGGAAAATTCCTTTGGGTGGATTTTCATCAAAATTACATTATATACATTCAACTCATCAAAATTAAAAGTCACACTGGAATCACTTCAGAGCTCATACAGCCTAATTTATTTACTCTTAAAAATGTTCAGACTCAAATCATGTTTTCTATCACCTTGGGATCATTCTAAAAATTTGATCTGGGTTAAATAATTAGAAATTTGTTCTGAGGAAGAAAAAAATGTATTTTACCTATAAGAATCTCTCTGGTTCATCTCCACGTAAAAACAGAATGTCTTACTAGCAGAGAAAACATTAAGATCTAGAATTTCAGAATTTCATGACAAATTATTACTTCCTCTAGTTTTCAACAGTACTAGGTTTTTATGTATCAGAAAGCAAAATAAATGAGCTATAGCTTAGCATGTCTTTTTTTTTTTTTTTTTAACAGTGCCGGGGGGAGTGGTCAGAGAACCTACCTGTATTTTTGACAGGAACATCAGATGATATTTATTACCTGACATGTTTGGAAAACTCTAGGTTAGATGAGCCCTAAAGTCTTCCCTTCTGAATTTTGGCAATCCTGATAAAAATAAATTACCAGAAATGTCATACAGACTGCTATACAGAAGAAATTAACTTCTGTTCCTATAATTATTAAAATACTTAACACACTGAATGGACCAAAACTATTTACACTTCTGTCTCTCTTACTAAAGGGTCTGTCCATAAGGGTAGAAACCATGATTTTAGTACTGTTTGTGTCCCTGCTGAATAACACGCTGCTTAGTACAAAATACATGTATGAGACAGTGAGTGAAAGTCACTCAGTCGTGTCCGTCTCTTTGCGATGCCAGGGACTATACAGTCCATGGAATTCTCTAGGCCAGAATACTGAAGTGGGTAGCCCTTCCCTTTTCCAGGGGATCTTCCCAACCCAGGGATCAAACCCAGGTCTCCAGCATTGCAGGTGGATTCTTTACCATCTGAGCCACAAGGGAAGCCCAAGAATACTGGAATGGGTAGCCTATTCCCTCTCCAGTGGATCTTCCCAACCCAGGAATCAAAGTGGGGTCTCCTTCATTGCAGGCGATTCTTTACCAACTGAGCTATCAGGGAAGCCCAAATACATGCATAGTAAGTTTTGAATGAATGACTATCTTAATTGCATCAGCTAGCTGCCAGTCTCATGCAGGTAGTCTTTTCTCCATTCAGACTCCTCCGAGCCCAAAAGCAATGCCCAGTGCTCTAACATAGAACATTATTGGGGAAGCAAGATTAAAATAAAAATCAGTGTATTCCATATTCAGAAATCAGTATTTACTGTTTGACTGAGTATATGATCAAGACAGTAATATTTAGTACTTGATAGTACTCTTGCCTGGAAAATCCCATGGATGGGGGAGCCTGGTGGGCTGTCGTCTATGGGGTTGCACAGAGTCGGACACGACTGAGCGCCTTCACTTTCACTTTTCACTTTCATGCATTGGAGAAGGAAATGGCAACCCACTCCAGTGTTCTTGCCTGGAGAATCCCAGGGACAGGGGAGCCTGGTGGGCTGCCGTCTATGGGGTCGCACAGAGTCAGTCATGACTGAAGCAACTTAGCAGCAGCAGCAGCAGCAGCAGAGAACTTCTATGAGAATTTTGTCAATACCTGAGGAAAATAGGACTTACACCATCCCAGAACCAATTTTCAAGACAAAAAGAAATACTTTATCTGAAATACAATAAACAATTTCTGGAACAACTGGAGTGAGACTATTTTTCTGGTGTACAATAACTCCTTAGAGCCCTTTGCAGAACAAAAGCAAAATAAATGGATGGTGATTGCATAAGACCAATTTAATTCTTTTTAAACAGGTTTTTTTTTTAAGGAGATGTGAGAAAAACACTTTTTCTAAGTCAAACAATTAGGTTACTTCTCACCAGTAGAATATATATGGCTCCGTGAGATACAGGCTAATAGTAGCTGAAGAATGTTTTAATGTTTGTAGCTAGAACATTTTCCTTTATATAAATGCAAAGTGCATTTCAGGTCTCTCTGATCGCAGTTTGTATTTGGAATAAACAGAAAAGATTCCCACTGCCTGATCCATTTGCTATGACTTTCTTCAATTTAGAGTTCATTCATAAAAACTTTCCAAACATAACTGATTAAGACCTCTGTATAATGCTGCTCTCAGCAGACCAGAAGTATTTATAAGAAAGAAAGTCTATAAGAAAAATTTTAATGACTCTAAAGTCAAATGAGCTTCACTTGGTGACTGTCTCATTTATCATCCACTCTTCTTCTAACTGAACAATTATCATGACTGGCAATAACCTCCTCAGCGAAATAGCAGCCTCAAAGGACATTTTCATATTACAAAATCAGTACTCTTGGGGGAAGGGTATGCTGATTTCAGTTGTCAAATATTACCAATAGTGAGCTATGTTAGGTATCTGTGGGATTAATCCAAGTATTTGGTATTATTTTACTTTGTCTTTTTGAAAAGGAGTCCAGTATATTTGATCATCTTATTATACATTACATTTACATATAGGAACTCTGAGTCTTTATATAATGCTACAAATTGAGCATAAGAAGCTGAATTTACGTGCTACTCACTCCTTCTCTATACACACCTTAAAACATGGATTCACATCCCCTTCTTACACAAACAACAGTCTATGCTGCACAGACAATAAGATTTCTATTTAACCCTAAACTCCTTTAATCATATGTATTTTTTCTCTTTCAAAAGTTAGGTGCATGCATTCATCTGTTTTCCTTTTCTCGTTTACCTCACAAAGTTTAGTAAATGTTACTTCTGACCATCTGTTCCTTACATGTACACTTCGTTTCTATAGCTTTTTTGCCCAATATACTTTACCTCTTAAGCAGTTACCTCAACAACAAAAATGTCACTCCCACATTCTGTTCCACACATCAGATGAGAAAATTAAGAGTGGAATAACCCTTACACTGATCTCTCAATTAAAACTCATTACTTTTAGAATGAAATTAGATGTAATACAGACATACCTGAGAAATGACCTAAGATGTCCATAGATCACACTAAGCATCACCATAGAATTTCTTACCTGTTTGTCTTCCTGCCGTTTGTTTCACTTTTTTTTAACCAGGTGAAATTTTTAAATATTTATTACATTGTATCAATTCTCCTTTTCAAATAAGGTGATCAAAATATTTCTGTATTCATTCATTGCCAAGTATATACCTTTAAACAGGCCTTGACCAGCTAAACTGGGAAACTAACGGCTTACAATAGTGTTCTAACAGGATTGTGTGTTTCACATTAAAAATAAGAGGGTCCAGTTTGAAAATCTGCCATTTGCAAAACATGAATGGACATTAAGAGAATTATGCTGAGTGAAATAAGTTAGAGAAACAAATACTGTTTAATATCACTTACATATGGGATCTAAAAAGTACAACAAACTAGTGAATATAACCAGAAAGAAACAGACTTACAGAGAAGAAACTAGTGATTACCATGAGGGAGAGGAAAGGGGAGAGAGGCAATATACAGATACAACTTGTCATATATAAAATAAGCTACAAGTATATATTAAACAACATGGGGAATGTAGACAATAGTTTACAACAACTATAAATGGAAAGTAATCTTTAAAAATTGTGAACCACTATATTGTACACCTATAGCTTACATAATATTGCACATCAACTATACTTCAATAAAAAAGAGAAAATAAGTGACTCCAATAACTATTTAAAAGTTAAATTTTATAAGTTGATTTTAATTATAATTTGGATCCAAAAATTTCCCATATAGTTTCATCCCTCATTAGCCTTAATGAGATCTGCATTTTGTGTCCGTTTCAAGATTACAAATTCAGGTAGAAATAACAAAACTACCTTCTCATGGTTCTATCTGGCCTGTCATTCTCTGTGAAGTAAAAGTGGGAGGTAAACAAACAATGTGGAGAAGATACAGGGAAGATGAGTAGAGAATAGAGACATAGGCAATTTTATAAAAATATATAAAAAGTATAGTTTCTGGTCTTAAGAATTAAGGGCACTCCCTATATAAATTCTAAACAGTAACTTGTAGAAATGGAGTAAGTTTTCTGCCACATCTGTACCTAGCCAATTTGTTCCTACTTCTTTCAGTATGTTTTTTAATGATTCCAGCACATTCTACCACAAGAAAAAAAGTTTGACTATGGCATTTCTAAATGTTTCTTTTAAATTACGTTAATTTTGGAACATTAAATTTATATATAAATAAATATATTTATATTTATTTATATATTGACAGAGAATTTATACGTTGACAGAGAAAATATACGTACAGTAAGTCCCCTACATACAAACCTTAAAGATGTGATATGTGTGCTGGCCCCCGTATGCCAGCTGTTGTACTACTCTACTTCCTAAGGTACTGTCCTGTAAGATTAAAAATGTTGTACTTTTCATGCATCTTATTTGTGTGAAAAGTATTATAAACTTATTACAGTACAGTACCATACAACTGATTGTGTTAGTTGGGTACCTAGGCTAACTTTGTTGGACTTACTAACAAACTGAACAAAAAGCACTCTTGGAATGGAACTCGTTCATATGTAGAGGACTTACTGTGATACATATTTTAAAGGTAATATACACATATATAAGACGCAAATATCGTTTTAAGTTCAACTCAATAGAAAGGACTGTAATTCTATACTTAGTTGTGATAAGTAATGCAGGTCACACAGAGGGCTGCCTGAGAGGGTAGGGGTGTGGGGCCAAGAGTAGGTGGGGAGCAGGCAGAGGTGGAGGAAGGAACAGGTATAGCAGGCTAGACCGGTGCTTCGCAAAGTGTAGTCCCAGGCAGCAGCAGCATCACCTAGAGAAACCTGTAAATACTGCAATTCCTGGGACACACCTAAGACCTGAATCAAAAAAAAAAAAAAAAAAAAAAATGGGGAAGTGGCTTCATTTTAATAAGCCCTCCCACTGATGCTAAAGTTTGAGAACCCCTGAGCTACAGGGACTCAGATATAAGAAGCCTAGGTAACTTCATCTCTTATTCAGATAATAATGCCAATTATAAATCATGACTGTGACTAAAGATTCTGGAATATCTTTACTACATCATTTAGAATGAACAAATACAGTTACACTCTCCAATAATTTCTAGATCCAAATTCAACACAGAAACTGGCAACTTGCTGGGGATGTGGGGAAGCCTGATGAGACACTGAAATTCCAGAGCAGCTGATCTGGGTGTGGCCAGCCCTCCACAGAGTGAAAATCTTGGCAAAAGATTTCCCTTTATAAACTGAGTAAAATATTATACTATCTTCAACCTCAGGAGTTGGATAACTGAAGGACACCAATATGTTGAAATATTTTTAAAGAATACACAGAAATAAATACTCCCATAATGATCCAAACAGAAAATTCTTTTTAAATTTGTCTATGTTTAACATGTGATATCTGAAGCTATTCCATCACTCTGAAGATTTAGATCATGTTTGTTCCAAAAGTGACACCCTGTTCCTGGAGAAACGGGTGTTGGCTGTGCTGATCACAACACTACATGAGCCACACATTAACTGGACTCAGAGGAAGCAGGTGTTGAGATTATAATTAAATATGTATATAGGAAACAGGAGTGGCAGCAAAGAAGGGTGGGGAAGAAAAATATCCTTCCTGTGTGTCACAGAGATGGAAGAGGAGTAAATTCACAAGCTGACGTGCAAAGCCCACGACACCCTTTAAAAAGCATACAGACAGGTATTTGGTCAGAAGACTATGGATGTAGACTTAGATGCCTACGTCATATTTAATAAATGTTTATAACTTCATACAATTCACCCCAAATGTTACATTTGCAGCAAAAGATTAAAGTCTACTGCTCAGATAACAAAGCAAATGAAATTAATTGCCTGGACTGCAAGCTGGTTATGTAATAGAGGATGGGCTATAGAACACAGTTCAAAATTCATTATATTGACCAAACTTCATCAGGAAAAAAAAGTCATTTCACAATTTAAATTGTTTAACTTGAAGCAAGACAAAACATCTTTCATACTAAATTTGTTTAAAGTTTAAAAAGCAACCAGACTGACCGGACCGCACTGGTGAACTCATCATGGGAATAAGGAGAAGGATTGATGGGCCGAGATGCAGACTCACAGCCTTCAGTTAGCTGGCAATGCTGGTCCACGAGAAGCTGGTCTAGGCGGAACCTAGAATGTAAGAAAAATGCCTGTGTGTTATACACGTTACGTCAAGCCACACAGGAAAAGAAACATAAGAGGACCAGCCTTGAGTTTCAGTTCAGCCACAGCTCGACGGAGAGTCTCTGAGGTTCTCACATCAACCTCCAAGGTTTCTTAAGTCTTCATTTATAAAAGAGCAAATTTACCAAAGCAAAAAATATTCAAACTCTAGAATAAAATAATAGATGTGGAAGGAATACGTGAAAAGCACCTCATGTTATTGTTGTTTAATCGCCAAGTCATGTCCGACTCTTTTGCGACCCCATGAACTACATAGTCCACCAGGCTTCTCTGTCCATGGGATTCCCCAAGTAAGAATACTAGAGTGGATTGTCATTCCTTTCTCCCAGGGATATTCCCAACCCAGGATTGAACCTGAGTCTCCTGCGTTGGCAGGCGGATTATTTACCACTGAGTCACCTGGGAAGCCTGAAAAGCACTCCATGTAATTATAATTAGTTTCTTATTTACAATTATAACTAATTTGTTGTTATCATTATTACAGGAATTTTTAAATGTTAATTAAATTTTAATTTTAATTATAATCAGTATCTCATTATACAGTATTC
Organism: Bubalus bubalis; assembly: GCF_019923935.1. Lineage (NCBI taxonomy): Eukaryota > Metazoa > Chordata > Mammalia > Artiodactyla > Bovidae > Bubalus > Bubalus bubalis. The sequence goes on along the minus strand of NC_059164.1, from coordinate 26,359,458 downwards.
TTAATTATTACTGTTACAGATTTCCTTCTAAAGGTAAGGACTTCTTGCCAAAAACACTGTAATAGACTAAAAAGAAGTGTAACAAATACACTGTAAACTACAAGGGTGACAGAAAATTCTCATTACCATTTCCATTTCTTCTTGAAGCCTTTTGCAATCTTGTTCCAGTCAAAAGTAATAATAACCATAGTCTTTCCAGGAGTGGCACTTACAGGATGGACTTCTTGAGAGGAATTTAAGGGACTTTCTGTTTTTAATTTGAATATACTCTCACTTCTAAACATTGCAGCAAAGAGCAATAGGAAGGACATTTTCCCAACAGCTTACTGGAATTTCAAAGTTTAAAAAATCAAGAGGAAAAAGAAGCTCTTAAAGTTGTACTTAATGAGTTTCTTACTAAAATAGTATATCCCAATTGCACTATTTTTATAGACAGTATGCTGTAACTCTGAAAACCGTACATCTTTTTATCTTGAAAATCCAACATATTTATTGTGACTCGTTTTCCAATCAGTATTGTGACAGTGTTATTACTATTTTTGTCCAAATGTATAAAGCAGATATAAATACATATTTCCCTTGAAGAACCATATAACATCACTAAGAATACCTATAACACTTCAAATGGTCTCAAAATAGAAGTATGATAGTTATTAAAAATAGTTATGTAGTGTAATCAATTCTAACAGGCTAATTCTTACCACGTCATTCATGCTGGATATACATTATGATTTAGAAACAATAAAATGCATATTTTCATAAATCTCCTTCAAAAATTTATACCGATGTGCTACTTTATCAGCATTATTTAAAGAATCTTAATTTCCAGGTTGATGAGAAAGCAGTATTTCTACAAAAAAAGATGAAAAATGAAGAGCAAAAAATTTTATTTCTGTATCAGCAAATAGACAGTGGCTTCCAAATAAAAAGATGTCAGTATTATATTTTTAATGTAATAACATCATTTGCATAGTTCTTTAGATACAAAGTACTTTTAGACATAGTACCATATTTTACATTATTTTTGCATCAGCCATGCTAATGGATACCTAGAACTCCCTTCGCTATCCTTATAGGTGAGAAAATTGAGATGTCATATGCTTCATAATTAAAAGGTAATGAAACAAAGTGAAAGTTAAAATTGAGTGAAATCTGAATTTATAAACTACCTAAAATTGATGACTGTGGACTTTGAGATTTTTGAGATTTTAGTTTTTTTACATTGCAATCTAAAATATTTTAAAATGCTCTAGATACATCCCTGATTCTCAATAGCACAGTTTGATTTCAAATAAAAAATAACAAACAGCAAGGGACAGGAAACTTCAAGAGACTGTAAGTGAAGCAGCATGGGAAGGCACTTTCCTTCAAAGGCATAGTTACTCTGTGTTTTAAAAAAAAAATCATTTTAAATCTATAATGCCACTTTGTACAATTGACACTTGTATACTTCAAATAAAACTCAATTTAACCAATAATTTCCAAAAGTTAAACATACATACAAAGCCAAAGTTTTGCTACTTGTTCCAAAACCTAAGATTGAAAAGATGTTTCTATTTCTACACACTTCTGCCATTTATTTCCACAAATACATATGACAACTGTCCATGGCCATTTATCGATACATAATTGTATCAATACTTAACTGTACAGTTTTATCTTCAAAGCTCTGGCCTTGAGGTGCAAAGTGAATCTCAAGTGGAAATATGAATTTGGTTTCCAAAATACCATCATTAAATACCTTTCAAAAATGTAAGCTACTCTCTGTGCCATTCAACCTTTTTAATAACTGCCTAGTCATTCCATATTCTTCTAACATTATGAAAGCTTTGCTATCTGAACACTGTTATAAAGAAAATTAACATGCATTTCTATGTTGATACATACTAGTTTCCACTTATGATATCTGCATTTCTGACAAGCCACATTAAACCAAAGTTACCACAGTAACTATAGCTGCATAACTGAAATATGGCCATTTAAAGAGCTCTCCTAAAATGTTTCAGGGATATGGGTACTCTACACGTATATGCATATGGGGTGTGTGTGTCTGTGTGTGTGCATCAGAGCCTCCATACACTTCCCTCTACTCATGGACAACAAGATCAGTGGATGAGTAGTCCTATTCACACATTTTAGGGACAAAATTGATTCAGAATTTGGCACAAATTAAGACTATTTTTAGTTGCCTGGAAAAGAAAGAGGGGCCAGTGGGGGAATATTTGTCAATGAAAAAGGACAATGTATTCTTAAATCTTCCCAAGTTTCTTTATCTAAATGGACTGCAGAGAAACAGACTATTTCTTAGAATAGGGAGGTTTTCCCCTACAATATTAGTCATTCTTACAATAAGTCTGAACTACAAATAATAGGAAACTGACCTTCATGTGGGTAGATAAGTGAAAAAAAAGAATAAAGTTATGCTGATTATTTGTGAATACAGATTATTAAAGCAGATACAGAACTACTGCCTTCAAATAATAGTTTCAATTAACTAGCACCTTAATTTGTCCATGCTGTAAAAAATGTATACACACACGTATATATGCACACTTAAGGAGATAATTAATATAAGCACAGCAAGAGCAAAATTGCTGCTGTAAACCTTTTCCCTATTGACAGCCAAGAATGGTTATTTTGGGTCAACTATATTCCTTGAGGGCCTCCCTGGTAGCTCAGTTGGTAAAGAATCTGCCTGCAATGCAGGAGATCCGGGTTCAATTCCTGGGTTGGGAAGATCCCCTGGAGAAGGAAATGGCAAGCCACTCCAGTATTCTTGCCTGGAGAATCCCATCCCAGAGGAGACTGGCAGGCTACAGTCAATGGGGTCGCAAGAGTCCGACACAACTTAGCGGCTAAACCACCACCACCATATTCCTTGAGGGACCTGGATCCACAATAGGGAGTTAAGAGTCTGCTTCAAAGAAGACATCTCTGACTACACGTTGGTCAGCTCCCTGCAAATATATCCGTGCTATTATCCTGGGATAGAGCACAGGGCAACAGCCCAAGGGGATGACATCTTGCAATGCTTTAGCCTGCCTGTGCAGCCAGGGAAAGAGGGCATTAACACATTACACTGACCCAGCCCACACTGTGCTTATCATTAACATTATTGTGGAGGTGGTTCCATAGATCCTTGAACTATTCCACCTGCTTTCCATAATGTTCTATAATGGGCAAGTTAGCAGAGCTTTACAGATCACACAAAATTTGCACAAGGATTATTTCCTCTGATCTTCACAACAGCCCTGGAGTATACTAAGCCATTTTTATCCCCATTTTATAGATGAAGAATTTGAGGCTTAGAGAAGTTTTGAGAATTTGTTCACAGACATGCAGATGACAAATGGGAGGGCTGGCCTTCTGCCTTTTAGCCCATTCCTCTCTTTGTTGCATCACAGGGAATCACAGGCTGTTCTAGCAAAGCTGCTTGAATATCAAGACTCTATCTACCTAGTCTCACAATTTCAGTACTGACTCACTGAGTTGCAGATCTTTACTAAAGAACTTACCTAGTCATTGAACAGACTGAACTCAACAACCAATGATGATAAGTAGTTACAATAAATGTCTACAGGAATTCTCACAATATAAGCTTTCAGATTTGACTAAGATTTCATCTTCCTACCATAATCTTTATTTTGATTTTTAAAACTATAACCTAAGCTTCTTATTATAGTTTTTTTTTTCTTTTGGGCAATTGGTATTAGGAAGAAGTGGAATGATTTTGTAGTCTATGTAACTAATAAGAACTGTGTCTCTAAAATATTTTTCTCAGGCTTAGGGCAAGTTGTAGTGCACAGTTTAGTCTACAAAATCATTCACACTTATTTGCAAGTCCTTCTCTTCTGAGATGGAGCCATTAGCCCCAAGCCCTCAGCTTCATGGGCTGACTCAATTCATAGCATCCACTGTATGGGGCACTGAGCTCATGAGGAGGTTCATCAGACCTGCAGTGTCTATCTTATACCTCAAAACCAAATATTCTGCCATAATTTCATCTTTTGGAGAAAAATGCTAGAAAAATCACTCTTAACATTCTACTCAATTCAACAAACTCTTAATTGTGTACATACCAGATACTCTGTTACCCATGATGAAAATTTTCAATTCTTTACTTCTCACATTTCCCAAAGATAGTCATCAAAGCCAGAACCCTGATGTCTTAAAAGCATCTTTTGTATCTGGGCTCTCCTTTCCCTTTCAATGAATACTGCCTTGGCTCAAGTAATTATTTATTCTTGATTACATTCTTTATCTAGCCTTCTGTCTGGTATCCTTGCCTCCAAGGAATGTCTGAATGAATTAATTAGTAAATAAAATGTGGTGACCTATAAACTCCTTAGTTGGCATTCAAGTTCCATCATAATTTATTTCCTCTCACCCCTATTTCTCTCCTTCCTTCTTTTCCTCACACATAACTCCTATGGTTCCAGACGATCTGTCATTATTCCTAGAGTGATATTCAATGCTGTCAACTACTGCTGAGGCAGAGGCATTGAGAAATCAGAATGAACACCAGGATGAGCATCTATGTGGCTATACTTAAACACATACGATGACCATGGGCTTATTTCTTTCTGTATAGTATTGTTCACATTTCCATGCTTTTGTGCCTCCTTCCCTGCAAAATACTATCATCTCTTCTCTACCTCCCAGCTCAAATTCTTTAAAGCCATGTTCAAGTGAGAAATTTTAACCAATCACTCCAAGTAAATAGTCAGCTTCCTCATCTATGTTCCCACTGTGTCTTGTACCATAACTGTATAACACCCCCTATGTCAGATAATAAGAGCACCTCATATATTAGTGACATACTTTTATTCATCATGAGACTACAGTCCTCGGTTCAGGGATTGCACTATCCCATCTCTGCAGTCCCCACATCTATCACCTGCCTGGTACGTATAGGAACACAATAAATTATTAAAGGAAAAGGGTTAAACCAATAAAACTTCACTTGCCTACCTTTGGGGGCAGAACCATTTATCCAATTTGTTAGTGTAAAGTTCTGAAGGACTAGAACACAGTTCTTTGACTTATATCAATGAAAGAAATAAAAATACTCTGGAGCATGAACCACCATTTAGAAAGAGTAGACCCAGACAAGGTGTGGGTCTTCATGAATCAGGCTAAGACAGAAGACACCCCAAAACAAATTTGCCTATGAATTATGTTGTCCTAGATAAGGTCATTATTAAGGGTTTTGAACTGAAGTGATTTCTCAGATCACTGGAAAGTTTCAGCTTCTCACCTCATTTGTTTAAAGTTTTTCTCAGCCTGAGGAAATTCATTTATTAATTAGACAAGTTCTACAAATTCACAACTACATCAAAATAATCGAACTAGTATTCATCAAGAGACAGGAGAATGGGATATAGAGATTTAAGGATACTCGTTCCCCTTCAACTTCAGTAGCAGAAGCAGGATTGAAAAATAACACTAATGACCACACTTGAGTTGTCTTAAACAATAGGACCCTTGGGACCCTGTGGACTCTGGGGACTGGAAAACTAGTTGACAGACACTCTCAGAGTACAGGTAAGAACAGAACGGCCACTGGAGGGCCACACAGCAAACATACATTCTCTGTGCTAATTTGAAAGCAAATAATAAGTTCTCTTCTAAGACTTTTTAGGAGAACCATTTAAGCACAGGCTACACTGCAGGGTATAACACAGAGCACGGAATGTATTTTGGAAGGTTAGTTATGTATACATTTTGCATATTTAAAATAGCATTCAGTAGCCTATACTATAAATATAACACAATGGTAGTATCTAAAAATATATATAACACAATCAGAAATGGTGTGCTGGATAATTCATTTTATAAGAAGAAATTCTTCCAACTTCAGAGCCTGTACTAATAAACATAGACCTTTTCTTAGTAAGCACTGAGCTTAAAACCACACGGCTTAGCCCCAGGGTATCCAGCACCCAAATCATATCTCAAACAGCTTCTATGAAGACCATTTCATCAGAATCCTTCTTGCTCTGATTTCTATGAGATCACCTTTGAAGGCCCCTACCTACAACTTCCCTTCTTGGACAACAGGGAATAGTAAGTCACAGCTACCATTATCATCAGTGTGAGTATAAAATGAGAATCACAATGCCTGGAAACTGCAGGATATACAAGCCTCCTCTTAGTCATGGCAAAGAGGCTGTTAAAAAAAAGCGTTGTCTACTTGTAAATACACAGGAGACCAAAGTCTAAAATAGAATTGAGAAAAGGAAGTAATAGTCGAAGTGAAGAAACTTGCAACAGACAACCTCTGATACCTGTGCAGCAGGAGGGCTTTGTGATCTATACACTATAACCTTCCCTGCAGAAAACTTGCCTGATCAAGCGTGCTTAAAAGAACCTGGCTCGCAGCCTACTACCCTGCCAGTGTGGGGGCATGGGTCATGATCAGCAAGCCAAATACAAAAGACCTTTATCCATCAGTGCAATTTAGATCGACATGGTTCTTTCTTTCAAACTTCAGTACTGAATACATTTAAATTTTTTCTGTGATTTTTTTTTTTAATCTTGCAATCTACCTACTAAAGATCTGAAAATCACTTCATGCAGCAAAGTGCCCATGTAAGATGTCTCACTAGCTGGGTGATCTGGTAGTCAATTAACCTTTCTGAGCCTCAGTTGCTTAAACATGAATTATTTAACTTATCAGGTCACTGTGAGGCTTGGACAAAAAATAAATGCAAAGTAATTGGTATGGAGTAGGTGCTCAAAAATGTCGGCTATTATTATCATTATTAGTATAGAAACTGTGTTTTACTTCAGGCTGAGTTCCATCCCAGGAGAAAACAGTGACACACGGTGCCTCTCACCCTGCAACGCAGCTGTTAATCTTTCACGCTCCACTAGGCTTACAATAGGGATCTAATTACTAAAACTTTTTTCCTTTCTTTGCTTTTTTTCTTTTAGGAGGCAAATGTCTACCCTAAGGAAAAATACTGCGCTATTATTTGCTTTGGAATATACCACGTTTGGGCTTTCCCGGTGGCTCAGCAATAAAGAATCTGCCTGCAATGCAGGAGCCACAGGAGACATGGGTCCAATCCCTGAGTTGCGAAGATCCCCAGAGGAAGGCATGGCAACCCACTCCAGTATTCCTGCCTGGAGAATCCGCATGGACAGAGGAGCCTGACGGGTCACAGTTCAAAGGGTCACAACGAGTCAGACACAACTGAAGCGGCTTAGTACACACGCACATACTATGTTTACCCTAATCTCTCACTGGTATTACTAAATATTTTATATATATACATAAACTTCAAAAATCATTTGGGTATTGACATAAAGTAAAACAATGTCAAAAAACAGCTATTTTTTGTTCCTAAAAATAAAGTCAGGAATAACTATCATTTTGTAGAAATTTGAAGAGAAACATAAAGTATATTCCCTGCTGCTACTGCTGCTGCTAAGTCGCTTCAGTCGTGTCCGACTCTGTGCGACCCATAGACGGTAGCCCACCAGGCTCCCCAGTCCCTGGGATTCTCCAGGCAAGAACACTGGAGTGGGTTGCCATTTCTTTCTCCAATGCATGAAAGTGAAAAGTGAAAGTGAAGTCGCTCAGTCATGTCGGACTCCTAGTGATCCCATGGACTGCAGCCGCCAGGCTCCTCCATCCATGGGATTTTCCAGGCAAGAGTAGTGGAGTGGGGTGCCATTGCCTTCTCCAATATCCCCTGAGTACATATAAATTCCTCTCCAAAGAACTTTTCTATTGTTTTAACAAATCATCTTGAGAATTTCAACTGACCTAAGGCTTCTCTTTCTATTTGGGGCAGGATTTCACTGGTTATGTTACTCAGGACTCTAGCTACTGCTAGTGTTTAGTCCAATTTTGAGCCAGCCAAGACACGTCTTCATACATGGACAGGTAAGCACTTCAGGTGAAGAAATGATAACAGCAGAATATCCACACAAGAAGAAAAACAGGATGAGCCCTGACTACCAGGACCACTCAAAAAAATGTGAAATACGGGGAACTCTTCCCCAACCAACACCTATGTTGTCATTGATTCCTTTTATTCCCATCCTGCTATCTTTGATCCTCTTTTCCACTAGGCTTCTCCAAGGTCTCTTCTAATTGAATAGGTCATTTTATTCTCTGATCCCTTTCCAAAGAACCCATTTTTACTAACAAATTCCATCAACCTTCTATCTTCCATTTTTATGTCCTTCTCATCCTCTTCCAAAGAGCTCTATTTTATACATAAGATTATCTCAATTCCACCCCTCTCATTCTTTTTTCACTTATGCATGTCCTTTTCCTACAGAGGTTTCCTTAGAACACACACGAGTATTTTCAAATACCCCTAAAATTCCAGAATACAGTTAGACAGGAAAAATGAATCATCATATCAGATATCTTGTTCTTTTATTTTCACCCTACCAATTAATATTGACTTTTCTAACTTGCAAAAACTTTGTATTCAAGTTAAGATACCACCCAGATTCATGTTACAAAACTCTGTGGGCTATATTTAGCTCAGCAGCAACAGTTTTAACAGAGACTGAATTTAGCGTGTACTTATCAAGGCTAGGGGTTCCCCAGGGGCTTGGCAGTAAAGAATCAGCCTGAAATGCAGGAGACATGGTTTCAATCCCTGGGTCGAGAAGATGCCCTGGAGGAGGAAATGGCAGCCCACCCCACTATTCTTGCCTGGGAAGCCCCAGGGGCAGAGGAGCCTGGAGGATGACAGCCCACGGCGCCACACAGAACAGGACATGACTGAGTAACTGAACCAGCACCACCACCGAGGGGTTACTGTGCATGCTCAGTACAGAGCTGAAGACGCAGCTCAGATGATTTCTGTCTCACATATAGCACACCAGGGATTTCTTAGGGTGTTGTCTAAGGACTCCCCTAAAAATACAGATTAAGATACTTGGAACTTACCTAGAAATTTCAATATCAGAATCTGTATAACAAGAGTCCAGAAACGGCATTTTAAACAAATTCCCACAATGATTCTTAAGTGAGCTAAAGGGTGAGAATAACTGGAGGAATGACATATGTATAAACAATTAAGAAACAACAAAACAGAGAGAATAACGTGGTCTAAACTGGCTTTGGAGTCTGACAGACCATAATGAAAATTCCACCTTCCCAATTTCTTGCTATAGTTTTATGGGTAAATTACTCTACCACTCTGACCTTCCTCACCAATAAGATGCTGGTTCTAATAACTACTTGTAGGATCACTAGGGACAAATGACAATACATTTAAAATACTTAGCACAATGCTCAATAAATGGGAAATATCATTATGAAAGTCAGGGCCTCTGTGTTACAAACTGCCCCTAGAATCGTGAAACATCACAGCCCTAATAAGTATAATTTTTTAAAGGGAACAGGACAGCATATTCACTACAAGAATTCAGGAAAGGGAGTTTTCACTGTAATCAGAGGTAGAAGGAAAGGTACCCTGAAACAGCTGGTATGCAGCTTTAGGATGTTGGATTTTAAATCAAACATGCATGGTTGGCAAAAATGCCCTCCTTTCCCAAGGGTCCTCAAGCCTTAACTCAATGAACTGTAAAGTTTTAAGAAACAATTTTAAAGTTACCTCGTTGTGTCTTTCAACTATCCGGTGATGGAAACAATCTACATTTGAATTCCCATATCATAAAATATATTCAGTGTTAAAATTATCCTCAAAATTATTTCAAGTTCTATGCTAGTAACAGGATGTTAGTCGTGTGTTTTATGTAGCACCTTGTATTCCTGACAAGACAGTAGGACTTTGTACAGACTGTTGTGTTGTTGATATACAAAATGACAGTGCTGGCCGCCTCCTCAGGGAGGGAGACCCTTCGGGTTTCTATACTCTTATTACTGATGGGGTGTAGCTATTTTATCATTGCTTGGAAGAACCTATGAATGATGTCCACTGAGGGTCAGGAAGGTCAAGAAGATGAAGACTAACCTGCTCCAGGGAGCAAACTGGCTCATGATAAAATCAAGCCTCTTGATCCCATTAGTAAAACACACTGATCAATTACACTAACACACTCAGAGCCAAACCTATTAAACCTTATAATTCCTGGGAAGAATAAAGAGCAATTACTCCTCCCCTTCAAAAAAAAAAAAAAAAAAACGAAGAGAATTACAAAACCTGCAAAAAATAAGATAACAGTTACCAAATATATAAATACAGTCTCAGAACTCAAAACAAACACAGAACTCAATCCACAAGACACTTATTCCCTCTGAGTGAGAAGGCCTTCTCTGAAACTGAGTATCTGAATAAAAACAAAGGGGCTAAAACAAACCATTTTATCGCAGACAACTTCTATTCATGTCACAGAGGGGAAGAAATACAATCTTTTCTTTCATATTCTACCTCTGGAGGAAAAAATAAGCATATGTACATACATATATATCTGCACATATTAAACTGAGACAGATCAACACATATAAATAGCTCAATGCAACATGTGTAGTAGTCTTTAAAACTGTATTAAAGTCCTTGCTGTTTATCAGGCTGGTAAATCATATCAGCTCCTAGATATTTAAATTGCCAGTTGCTGGGCAACCAGAGCTCTGTCAACTGTCACTCACTCTTAAGTTCCTCTGCAACACTCCTTTAAGAAAAAAAAATAGTGAAAAATTCTTGAGATGCTTTTTTTGGGCATAAGAAATGCACTTAATTTTATCCCTGAGCTTAAAGTGTCTAAGAATTGAGTGATACTGTGAAAATGTTCAGTGAGTTGGAGGAAGGGCAGTGTGTGAATCACATAGTGAGGTGGGTGAGTATCTAGACAGAAAAGTCGAGGGACTTCACTAATGGAAGCTTCCCTTTCAGAACACAGTCCACAGTAGAGACATGCTTGTGATAGAAGCCTTCTAAAAGAAACTATGCACTTTGGGGGAAATTGGTGATTCTCAACAAAACTGATGTCTAGTCATTTTTATATTCACATGCTCATCACTGAAGAATAAGTAAGTACTACAGTCACGGTAATTATTCCTTGCTTCTGATCCTGCCCTTTTTTTCCTGGATAGTTAGAAACAAAGTGATATGCCATTGTCTCATGAAAATTTCTGCCTTGTGAATGTTGTTTTATTTTCTTGGATGTAAATTAGTATCCATTATTTACTCAGTCCAAGAGTTAAGTATCTACCAGTAGAATAAAACCCTTCAAGGTAAGTAAGGCAGTTTTCTCAGCCATGAAGATAATATAATGTGGCATCTATGCAGGTCACTCTGTTAATACAAGTAGGTCTAGAATTGCCACTCCCTGCCTCTCTGGGCTGCAGGTTTGAACCAGATCACCTCTAAAGTGAAAAAACACTTCCTAGAAAAAACACTTCATAAATCCATCAGTCTTTAAATAATATAGCTCTCAGTTGTAGCCTATACAAAACTGAGCCAACCCAATAAATCACACTTGCTTGTATCAGTATATTTCACAGATATGGCTAGAAACACACAAACCTAAAAAGAAAGTTATTAAAATGTGTAATTTGCTCTGTTGCACATTTAAAAATAAAAAGGGGTATCTTTATGACTTCAAGTAGGATATTCTTTATTAAACAAGACATAATTTCTCTCCTTTGAAATTTAAAACTGTGCAACAAACTTTTAAAAAGTATAATGATAAAAAAAATAAAAAAAAAAATAAAAAGTATAATGATAAATCACACAGAGGAAAAAATCAGTAAGAAAACCAAGTAAACCAAAAAAGAACAATTTAGAAATAGAAAAGAAATGGGCAATAAACTGAAAGTAAACTTCAGCAGCCAATAATTTCATGAAAAGACTCTCAGTGAGACACCAATCACATCCATCAGACTGGATACCATTTTAAAATTTTAAAACTCTCGTGTTTGTAAGTATATGGAACAACTAAAAGCCTCACGCACATACAGAGACAGTGTAAATACATGTATCACTTAGAAGAGCAATTTAAAATTATTTTGTGAAGTGGGAGAGTTATAATAACTGTGATAGGCAGAATAAAAGCCTTGCCAGAGATGGCATTCACCAAAGATGGCCTAATCCCCAGACCCTGTAAATAAATTACCTTACAGAACAAAGGGGAATTAAAGTTGCAGACAGAATTAAGTTTCCTAGTAAATGATCTTAAAATAGAGACATTATCCCGTATTATTCAGATGGGCCCCAGTGTATTCACCATGTTTCTTAAAAGTGGAGGACAGACAGAAGAAGGCAGTTAGATGGAGCTATGATAGTAGAATAATAAGAGAGATAAAGTACTGCTGACTCTGAAGATAGAGGAAGGAGGCCACAATCCAAAGAATGTGAGCACTCTCTAGATGTGTAAAAGTCAGGAAATGAATTCCCCCATACAGATTCCGTAAAAACAGCTCTGTCAACCTGGATTTTAGCCCACTGAGATTCATGTCAGACTTCTAATCTCCATAAGACTAAGATAATAAATTTGTGTTGTTTTAAGCCAGCAGGTTTGGGGCAGTTTGTTTTAACAGCAACAGAAAGTTAATAAATGACCCAGCAATTCTACTCCTAGGGAAATTCCCTCACCTTCCTTCTTGGACAAAATCACAAGAATGTTCAAGCTAAGATTATTCAGAACTGCAATTTTGGAAACAGTCTAAACGTCCATCAACATAAGAATGGATATATAAACACTGTCATGATTTATATAATAGAATACTACACAGTAATTACTATAAAGGACCAAGAGCTATATAAACCAACATGGATACATCTTAAAACTTATGGTTCAATTCAGTTCAGTTCAGTCACTCAGTCGTGTCCGACTCTTTGCGACCCCATGAATCGCAGCACGCCAGGCCTCCCTGTCCCTCACCAACTCCCGGAGTTCACTGAGACTCATGTCCATCGAGTCAGCGATGCCATCCAGCCATCTCATCCTCTGTCGTCCCCGTCTCCTCCTGCCCTCAATCGCTCCCAGCATCAGAGTCTTTTCCAATGAGTCAACTCTCTGCATGAGGTGGCCAAAGTACTGGAGTTTCAGCTTTAGCATCATTCCTTCCAAAGAACACCCAGGGCTGATCTCCTTCAGAATAGACTGGTTGTAAATGAATAAAAATAATAAACTAAAGCATAGTTTCTATAAAATACCATCTGTATAGGGTTAAAAACATACAAAGTGATATGATGATGTATGGGGATAAATAATGCAGTAGTTAAAGAGTAAGCAAATGGATGGGAATGGTAAACACTGTACTCAGGACATGGCTACTTCTGTGGACCGAAATGGACAGACACCTCAAGTATGTCTTGAATGCTTTATTTTATAAAACAAAAACAAAAGTTCTAAGGAAAATAAGACAAAACACGAAGATCTGACAATTATATAGTGAGTAGATGACAATTAAATGTATCATACATATTTTCTGTATTCTGAAACATTTCATAAATTTTAAAAACCATATGTTTCAATGATGTACTTTTCATGTGTCCACTGGCAAGCAGATAAACTGATTCTTCCCAAGCTCACAGAAAATGATCTCACCCAAGGAAGTATGTAGCCCTATTAACTTGCCAATTAAAAGACAAAAATACCAAAAAGCAAATATCAATATTTGACCCAATTTTTGTAACCTTCCAAATGTACACTGAAGCAAGTAGATTTTTATTTTTCCTTTTATTTTAGGCAATTTCATTTTAACGTCTGAAAGTCAAGAAGTAATTCACATTGGGAAGATTTCTTCTCTGCCTCCAAACAGGCACACCCAGGTGTGAAGAGATCTATTTGTAAGTGGGTATTTATGAAACAGACCATAATAAGAATGCTGTCACGTTTCAGACAAAAAAGAAAGATGGTTCATTTAGAAACACAATGTTGAAATAAATTGTTAAATGATAAAATAATATTCTACTTCACATCATCAAAACCCTACATCAATAAGGATAAATAAGCCTATTAGCTAAAGACAAAAAGTCGAGGAAAAACATAAATCTACTTCTGTGGTTTAATATTTTTCCTTTATTATTTACACTCCTATCACACACATTTCCATTTCTATTTTTCTCTTTTTTAAGTGGCAATGTTTGTCTAATGCCTCAAGGGTATTATGAGAAGATTAGGAAATAACCATTATTTTTCTTGAGAAAATCTAAAACATGAGGGGGGTTTCCACTTTGACTACTTTTCTTCCTGATGTTTGGATGGCATCACCAATTCAATGGACATGAGTTTGAGCAAACTCCGGGAGACTGTGAAGGACAGGGAAGTCTGGCGCGCTGCAGTCTAGGTCACAAAGAGTCGGACACAACTGAGCGACTGAACAACAACCACCTCCTGAACCGGAAAGCTTTAACTGTTTCTCTAGAAAGCATTCATAACTTAAAATACGGAAACTAAATTGTTCTTGCTAGAAGAAAAACATAAGGACAAGAAAAATCTAAGAATAATGTATAAATATATGACAGGTAAACTGTAAGAACTGTTTTGCCACCCACTGTTATTCTAATAAAGCTTACTTAATCTCTGAAACAAGCCAAGGTCCCTTTCTTTTAAGCCTGAGAAAACTAAATTAATTATATTTAGCCCTGGGTGGCACAAAATTTAATATCTGTGCCTGCCAATATGCCAACCACAACATAAAAAGCAATAGTAGCAGCTCCAAAGAAAAACAGCTGTTTTCCTGACTGGTCAAGCCTAAATCCATTTATGCTTCAATCATTTCTGAAGATTAAAAATGAAGACTTGTCATATTATTTATGCCTAAAATAAAAGATAAACATACTATTCCAGTTTAGATTATTTCACCTTTTTTTTCCTTTCTGTTTCTTTTTCTCCAATCATCCAGCAGGAAGACCCTTTGGTTGGTGAATCAACATTCCTACGTATCATCTACATGCCTCTTCTCTAGAGAATATCATCTGTTGTTCTACTCACTTCTTATGAGAGATATTCCTTCTCTCACTAGGATCATTTTCTCTTTAAGCACCTACTTCCATTCCTTCTAAGTTAACTGCCTTAAACTTAATACAATAGGTGTCTCTAAATCCATCTGGGCTGCTCTTCTTTCCTTTAGAGGAAATTAATTCCCCACTGACCTCTGACGGATCACCTCTACCTGAACACAACCTCTGTGAAAAGCTCAAATCCATTCTATTAATGAGTAAATGATAAGCATTTAAAAGATGTTCTCTACACTGAGATATACCTTTGTAAGTTCTATTTATTGGTTTATTTCATTAAGTCTTCTGTGAGTGATCCAGCAACCCTCTGTTATGTTATGTAGTCACTCAATTATTTGAATAATACCAAGTTTCCTTCAAATCTTAATTAAAGGCCCTCTGCTCATTCAAATAAGCCTTAATACCTTGAGCCCCATAATTATGCATAGCTCTCACCACCAAATGGTGCTAACCTAATCTATGACTGGCATGTGCTTACATAATACACTGGCAAACGTGGAACAGCACAGCCTTCACCAGCTCAGTCTATCTGAAAACATACTACTGTATTCAAAGTCATCACATCACACTGGCTTATTACTTGAAATTACTTATCTCCATGTGAAATTATCTTGCTTAGTCAATGCTTTCTCTTGAGTGTATATCTTCTACTGCCAGATTACAAACTCCATGAAAGTAAAAATGAGGTCTAATTCACAGGAACCAGAAAGTGCCTGGCATAGGATAGACAGTCTACATATACTATTAACTATTCAAATAAAATCCATCTAAAATCTGTTTCTCAAAAATTCTCACCTGACTAACATATTTGGGATCACTTAGTGACCTAAATCTCACAACGCCTAAGTGCTAGTCACAAATTGTGGAAACACAAAAGTAGTGAAACTTAGTCTTTGTGAACAGGAAGGGTTCCCAGAGATGGTGAGGACAAGCTAAGCCCTGAAGGAGAAACAGGAAAATGCCATTCAAAATACTTATTTATAATAAACATACTACTGCAATGTCTTTCATTTTTTTAGACTTCAGGAGGTTTGAGATTTCAAGGAGGTTAGGAGAAGTATCAGAGGTACAAGGAAAAGAACTGTGAGCATTCTGGAAGAAATGCACGGTCTAGAAACTGCTGGTCAATGCCTGGGGTGATGGCTGAGGAGAAGATGAGGAGAGAAAGGGCAAGGAGTGATACTGGGAGTTATGAGGGCAGATCATGAAAAGGAGGGCAGAGGGAACCTCCAAAAGGGTTTAAACAAGAGTAGGACATAATCGGGTTAACATTTAGAAAAAAATAATGTGGCAGTCTCGAATGGTTCATATTTCAGAGGAGGGAATGACAGGACCAGGAAGACGGGGTAAAAAGCTGCTGCTGCTGCTGCTGCTAAGTCTCTTCAGTCGTGTCCAACTCTGTGCGACCCCATAGACAGCAGCCCACCAGGCTCCCCCGTCCCTGGGATTCTCCAGGCAAGAACACTGGAGTGGGTTGCCATTTCCTCCTCCAATGCATGAAAGTGAAAAGTGAAAGTGAAGTCGCTCAGTCGTGTCAGACCCTCAGGGACCTCATGGACTGCAGCCTTCCAGGCTCCTCTGTCCATGGGATTTTCCAGGCAAGAGTACTGGAGTGGGGTGTCATTGCCTTCTGCAAGAAGCTGCTACAGGATCCCAAATAAAACATGAAGGGAAACTGAGACAATGGGAGTGGGGTTGGACCAGAGAGAATGGAGCCCAGGGGCACTCAAGGAGGTAGGACCAATAGGGCTAAATGATAAAAGCAATGAGTGAAAGCAGAGGTCAAACATGACCGTGGAGGTTTCTGATTCGGTGATCCAAAAGGAGGTCCCCACCACAGAAATCAGAAATAAGATATGAGGAAAAGTAACTCAGAAGTCTTTACTATCCCTGACTGAGGTAAGGAAATATGTCAATATGTTAATGATTTCCTCTGAAAACTGGTATTTAAGATGATTTTATCTCCTTTAGCCTTTTTATTTCCAAATTTTGTAAAATAAAACATGTATTATTCACAATCAGGAAATGTTATTTCCAATATTTTTCAATAAAATTGCTTTTATTATTTTATTTATTTACTTCCCACTAGAGGGTCTAAAAGTCATTAAAATCAAAACATAGTGTGACATGTAGATAGATTTAAAGGACTGGAGTTTTGTTTTGTTTTTTGGTATAAATGTACCCAGTAACAGAAGACTACTAGGTGAACCATGTCAACCTGGGCTTTTCTCTCCTTCTAATGAGATTATCTGCTACATGTCATAGAAATTTTGTGTAATGTCTTCTGTTAAAATATATCATGCCCAGCCATACTCTGCACCAAATTAGTAGGTAAAATAAAAGGGATATTCACTTCTCACAAACTTTTTAGCTTGCTTTCAATTTTTACTTAATTAGAGCAAGCTATCTTACATACTTAACATCTTGACATGGTAATTCAAAAGGATTCTGCCATTCTTGTCAATAAACAACTTATATAACATGCCATCTTCATAAACAGGGTGACCACAAGAATCATATAGATTGCTCAAAAGCATCTTAATGTAGTCAGCTGTGTGGTAAGTGTTAACAAGTAGCATAACTCCATCTTCTGATTCCTCCGGGAATTTCTTCTCCAGGCTTTAGAAAGAATTATTATTATTACTTGTCCAAAATGCAAATATGCCACTGCAGAGATTTATTCACTAAACAACAGGTCTAGGAACATGGAATACACCAGTTTACAAAAGATGAGGGGAATAAAACTTCCTGACTTCATGGAGCTTACATTTGGGTGAGAAAGCAGCAGTGGGCAGAGTTTTGGAAGTATCTCCACAAGATTACTATAAATCTAAAGTGGTTCAAAACCTATGGGTTCCAAAGAGTGGAACTGAAGAACCCCGGTAGGACCAAATAGGCCTAACAACTAAATCCAGTGCTTCAGAGCATGCTGCTGATATAATGGAACATTTTAAGGGAAAAGTTTTATCTCCTCAGCTTGGTATAATGTTTGCTGCCATGGGATAACTCCACAGACTTGGGAGCAGGAAGAACTAGAATCACAAAATGTGTACATACAATTGAATACTCATGACCTGCCAAGTTTACATTTAAAGTAAATGTTAAGTTTACATTTAAGGTAAAAATGTAGCAAATAAATAATATGATAAAGTCATACAGTGAGAGAACACAGATAGGGTAAACTAGAGCCCAGAATAGAGGTCAAGTTCAGGAATCAATCCTGGTTCTACCATTGAGTTGTGTCTTGGAACAGTTACTTATTGAGTCTCAGTCTCTAATCTGTAAAAGGAGGGCACTTAACTAGATCCCTAACACAGTCTGTTTCTTTATAGTTTTCCCTTTCTATAGGATACTTTTAATAGAACAAGTTTTCTATATGATAATCTTACACTTATACGAAAGTAGATGCTGTCTAGAATTTTACATCATTAACTGTTGGATTCTTCACAATAATTACTATTTCTGTATTTCTTGACCTTTGGGCTGTAATTTTTTGTATTATACAGCTTCCTTGGTGGCTAAAACAGTAAAGAATCTGCCTGCAATGCAAGAGACCCAGGTTCAAATCCTGGGTCAGGAAGATTTCCTGGAGAAAGGAATGGCAACCCACTCCAGGATTCTTGCCTGGAGAATCCCATGAACAGAGGAGCCTGGAGGGCTACACTCCATGGGGTCACAAAGAGTCAGACATGACTGAGCGACTAACACTGACCTGCCAAACCCTCTTGAAGGAGGTTTGACTGAGTTTCACTTCAAGGAAAGTAAAAGCAGCCCTCTGGGGTTAGAGATGAGGGGTCTTGGAGGGCAAGATGAAAGCTATTACTCTGATCTGAGATGAGCTGGTCCAGAAAGAACAAAAACAACATGGTCAGTTGTCACTTCTGCTCAAAGCACAGAAACAGTTAGGGGATGAACAGAATTCTAATTCCCTTGCATGATGAAGATAGGACAACAAAATTCTATGTGATGACACTGACCTCATCCCAGTAACAAGAAATATTGCTATAACAAGTTGGGGCAGCACATAAGACTTCAATGAACTTAATCTTCAAACATCTATTTTTTGGATAGGGAGAAGAACCTCAGGGAATAAGAAAGAATTGCTAGAGTGGGTGTGTGTGAAAGTAGCTCAGTCAAGTCCGACTCTTTGCGAGCCCATGGACTATACAATCCATGGAATTGTCTAGGCCAGGATACTGAAGTGGGTAGCCTTTCCCTTCTTGAGGGGATTTTCCCAACCCAGGGATCAAATCCAGGTCTCCTCCACTGCAGGCGGATTCTTCACCAGCTGAGCCCCAAGGGAAGTGGGTAGGAAGGATTATAAGAAGGGATGGGTCCCCGGGGGGATTACTATGCTCTAGTTGACTATTTTGGATAGAGTTTCATTGGGTCAAATTAAGTCACTTCTTTAGGCCAAAGGAAGATACTTCTAATCCCTTCCATATCTCCTAAAGTATGCTCACAACAAGTAGGGAAATAGGGATTCTTCATCATCCTAAAACAATGAAGGACTAGTATCAGTTCATTAAGAACCAAGGACTTGTCAAGGAAAAGCAGGAGTAAATGAACTGATACGGTGTTGTAGGCCCTATCCAACAATATGTGCCTCCTGTATTCCAAACACTACTTACACAGATACTTATAAATATCATGTGATATCACCTATAAGGGTCATCTACAAAGAATAATATAAATGAACTTATTTTTAAAACAAAAACAGAGTCAGAGACTTATAGAACTAACTTATGGTTACCAACCAGGGAGAAGAGTAGGGGAGAGGGACAGATTGAGAGTTTGGGGTCGACATGCACACACTGCTATATTTAAAATGGATAACAAACATGATCTACTGTATAGCATAGGGAAGTCTGCCTAATACTTTTAATAACCTAAAGGGGAAAGAATCTGAAAAAGAATAGATACATTATATGTATAACTAAATCACTCTGCTGTACACCTGAAACTAACACAATATTATCAATCAACTATGCTTCAATATAAAACTTCCTTAAATTTTTTAAAGAAAGTAAACTTAGAGATGCTTGATTACAAAAATAAAATCTATGCGGCAAGTATTTTAAAAACAATATATTAGAACTTGACCATAACTTGGTGGTTATTTCGGCTTGGTAATAATGAAATGACACAAGTAACTAAAAAGAAAGGATCTATGAAAACACAAAGATGTAAAAGATAAGCTCCAGTTCCACACCATGCCCATCCCCAGCCCTACGCTATTCTGAGAACCCTAAAGTAGACACGCCACTAGAAAATACAAACGCCAGCAGTTGAACATTTTAAATGATGAATCAGGCTGTCTCGATATCTAGACCACAAGTACCCTGGTGTGTTGAAAATTTGCTCTGTTTATTCTGAGCTGTTAGTCCTGCCCTGGACTTAATATTCCTTTCTGAATACTAAAGTTTTAAAGTATTTACTATGCAAAATTTCCTGCCCAACTGAAGCAGCAGCTCAGGAAGCAGAGCTCTGCCTGTGGGCTCTGAAGGGTGTTTTAGACTCTGTGCACCTGGGATCAAAGGCAGGATTTTCAGATAACTTTAAAGCCTTTGCTAGAACATTCAGGAAATGTTCAAGGTTTTTAAATTTATCACCAGATGTAGCGGGAAAAGACTTTTTTCAAATAGATAATTTTTCCACAGTCCTGAAAGTGCTTTTTAACAAACCATAATCACCTCACTCAGATGCACTGCAACTAGCATGGGAACAATACAGTTTACTTTTGAAAGGACTCTGCAAAATACTCATTACCAAACAATAGAAGCTATGCTTCAGCAGGGCCCTTGGTTCAATTTTAAAATGCTTGAAGACTAATATGGCTTGCTAATCAGGGCACACAACATCTCACCAGCTGAAGAACCTTGTTTTCATAGTGGCTGGTTTATTCTAAAGACAATTGCTACTCATTGAGAATTTTATTTTTGTGAAGGGACAGGAAATCAAATTCCATTGTAGTCATTTAATTAAAAAAAACTTACAATTTGATTTTCCATTCAAAATATGAGTGACCTCCAAATTAAATGCTGTTATCAACAGAACTACTTTGTTTTAAATTTGATATTACTCTTACAAGAGAAAATTTAAAGAAAGAAGAACAGGATATATACTCAATGACATTGGCATATAGATTAAAATCTTTGGTATTGGAAAGAAAAAAATTAATGTTACTTTTTCTAAGTATTGCATACCAAGCAATAATATAAAAAAGCCTAAGTTATTATAATTAGGTGACTAATTATAATAGTCACTTGGTGACTCAGATGGTAAAGAACCTGCCTACAGTGCGGTGTAGTTATTTGCACTGCTAAAGAGTAGGAAAATCTTGAATAATCAATTATCTAAACATAATTATTAACAATGTCCCCTACATGATACAAAGTATCGATACACCTTGCTAATTTTGTTTACTTGAATTAAAACAACAATAAGGAGATGGAATGAAATCTAGATCTAGCCAGAGTGACATAACTTATTCTAAGTTCTGGGGAAGAAAATATATAAGTTTTTTCTGATTTGCGTGTGCTCAAAGAAAAAAACTTGTGAAACAACTTATACACTGGTATTCCAATCTTTAAAAATACAACAAAATTTATACCAATTAATCATTTCTTTAGACCAATTCTGTCTTTGAAGAAACAGAGGCCATTCCCCTGATGCCAAAAATCCCTAAGCAGGGTGTTACCTTGCCACTACTGGTTTTTCATCAGAGGCTCCTCCCTGGCTGTGGGGGAAAGGCCTGCATCCTGCCCTTAATTTATTCATGGACTGAGGTTAGTGGAGAACCTGGATTTCTCTGTGGTGCTCTATTAGTTTCCTAAGGTTATCCTAAAAAAATTATTACAAACTTGGTGCCTCTAAACAACAGAATTTCTTCTCTACAGAAGCAAAAGGCAAAGGAGAAAAGGAAAGATACACCCATTTGAATGCAGAGTTCCAAAGAATAGCAGGGAGAGATAAGAAAGCCTTCCCAGTGATCAAGGCAAAGAAATAAAGGAAAACAATAGAATGGGAAAGACTAGAGATCTTTTCAAGAAAATTAAAGATACCAAGGGAACATTTCATGCAAAGATGGTCACAATAAAGGATAGAAACGGTATGGACCTAACAGAAGCAGAAGACATTATGAAGAGGTGGCAAGAATACACAGAAGAACTGTACAAAAAAGATCTTTATGACCCAGATAACCATGATGCTGTGATCACTGACCTAGAGCCAGGCATCCTGGACTGCAAAGTCAAGTGGGCCTTAAGAAGCATCACTATGAACAAAGCTAGCGGAGGTGATGGAATTCCAGTTGAGTTATTTCAAATCCTAAAAGATGATGCTGTGAAAGTGCTGCACTCAATAAGCCAGCAATTTTGGAAAACTCAGCAGTGGCCAGAGGACTGAAAAAGGCCAGTTTTCATTCCAATCCCAAAGAAAGACAATGCCAAAGAATGCTCAAACTACCACATAACTGCACTCATCTCACACGCTAGTAAAGTAATGCTCAAAATTCTCCAAGCAAGGCTTCAACAGTCCATGAACTGAGAGCTTCAAAATGTTCAAGCTGGTTTTAGAAAAGGCAGAGGAACCAGAGATCAAATTGCCAACATCCGTTGGATCACTGAAAAAGCAAGACAGTTCCAGAAAAACATCTACTTCTGCTTTATTGACTATGCCAAAGCCTTTGACTGTGTAATCACAATAAACTGTAGAAATTCTTTGAGAGATAGGAATACCAGACCACCTGACCTGCCTCCTGAGAAATCTGTATGCAGATCAGGAAGCAACAGTTAGAACCAGATATGGAAGAACAGATTGGTTCCAATTTGGGAAAGGAGTACATCAAGGCTGTATATTGTCACCCTGCTTATTTAACTTATATGCAGAGTACATCATGCAAAATGCTGGGCTGGATGAAGCACAAGCTGGAATCAAGACTGCTGGGAGAAATATCAATAACCCCAGATATGCAAATGACACCACTCTATGGCAGAAAGCGAAGAAGAACTAAGAGCCTCTTGATGAAAGTGAAAGAGGAGAGTGAAAAAGCTGGCTTAAAACTCAACATTCAGAAAACCAAGATCATGGCATCCAGTCCCATCACTTCAAGGCAAACAGATGTAGAAAACAATGGAAACAGTGACAGACTTTCTCAGGCTCCAAAACCACTGCAGATGGTGACTGCAGACATGAAATTAAAAGATGCTTGCTCCTTGGAAGAAAAGCTATGACCCACTTAGACAGAAAGCAGAGACATTACTTTAACAACAAAGGTCCGTCTAGTCAAAGCTATGGTGTTTCCAGTAGTCATGTATGGATGTGAGAGTTGGACTATAAAGAAAGCTGAGAGCCAAAGAACTGATGCTTTTGAACTGTGGTGTTGGAGAAGACTTTTGAGAGTCCCTTGGATAGCAAGGAGGTCCAACCAGTCCATCCTAAAGGAAATCAGTCCTGAATATTCACTGGAAGGACTGATGCTGAAGCTGAAGCTCCAATACTTCAGCTACCTGATGCAAAGAACTGACTCATTAGAAAAGACCCTGATGCTGGGAAAGATAGAAGGCAGGAGAAGTGGATGTCCGGGGATGAAATGGTTGGATGGCATCACCAACTCGATCGACATGAGTTTGAACAAGCTCCAGGAGTTGATGATGGACAAGGAAGCCTGGTGTGCTTCAGTCCATGGGATCGCAAAGATTCAGACATGACTGAGTGACAGAACTGAACTGACAGAAGTTCTGGAAGTCAAAAGTCCAACAACAATTTCACTGGACAAGGTATCAGCAGGACCCCAATTCTGCCAGAGGCTCTCAGAGAAGATGCGTTTCTTGCCATTTCTGGTGGCTGTTGATATTCCTTGACTGTGGCAGCATCACTCCAGTCACTGGCCCCAAGGACACATTGCCTTCTCTTTTTCCGTATGTATCAAATGTCCCTCTGCCTCCCACTTAGGAGGATATATGTGAATGCATTTAGGGCCCACCTAGATAATACACAACAATCACAGTAGCCGCAAACTCTTTAATCATAAATGCCAAGACCCTTTTCAGCCACATAAGGCAGCACTCACAAGTTCCAAGGGTAAGGAAGTGGGTGTCTCATGTGGTGCCATCATTCAGCCGACTACAGGTGTCTCATACAATCCAACAGATTACAAAGCAGCTTGTAAAACTTGCCAACTTACTTCTCTGTGACTCTCCAAAAATGAAAGAATAGCAAAACACAGTATGTGCGGATCGTAAGCGAAGCATTAGATGTTTAATAATTTCTTGACGCTGGGGGATGAAATAAAATGTCATAAAAGTAAAAATTACAATGGCATTTTGACATCTGATAAAATTAAATATTTAATATTCATAAGCATACTTTTCACTCTAAAATACATTATTTTTGTTAAATTTTAAGCACATCTGACTAGTTTAGAAATTGAAGATTACTAGAACTGCTAGTAAATGCAGATACAATCATAACATTTATTTGCTGGGACTCTACTACATCTCGTACTAGAAATCATTATTCTAGAGTTCCAGAAAGAAGAGAATCAAGCACTCTGAACTGAGAGAGTTCCTAGTTTACATTCCAGCCTTGCCCCTGACAAAGTGAATGACTTCAGGCAAGTACTTATGCTCAATTTGCTAATCTGTGATGTGAGAGATGTCCCTAGAAGTTTCTCTGCCAATCAAGATTCATAATGAAATAGAACTGAGCCCTAAATGCTTTAGCTGGTGCAAGTCCAAAGTAATCCTATCTCTTTTGCTACTGGTTCCTGGCAAGCTTGTAACCTGTCACTTTCTCTACTTCTTGGGCTTCTTTCAGCACTGTGTCTACCTGGGCCGAGAGCCCAAGTTTATAAAGGCAGGTACATGCGTACACACATGTACACAAAATAATAATAAAAATAAACTGTATCAAAAGCTTCCCACCATCCTGTTCTTTGACTCCTTTTTTCTCCCCCTCCCATCTCTATTCCACACTTCTTCAATCTCAGGTAAATCCAGGAACTTCAAACCCTCCTCACACTACTCTGCCATGCAGCTCCCATTCTGGCATCAGTGACAAGAAGAGAGCCCTTGAAAGGAGAGAGGGAGAGGAAGGCATCAGGTAGGTGAGAAGTCCCTGGTTTCCCCAGATCCCTTATTAAGATTGCAGACTAACAGGTTTCTCTTCCTAAAAGGGATTTTTACTTTTGTCAAACCGATAAGAAATTTTCTCCACCTTCTTAGATATTAAATAAGGCTAATACTACCCACTTGGAAGGGTAGTGGTGAGAATTAAAAGAGAAAATATATGTAAAATAATTTTGCACTCTGCCAGGCACACAAATATTGTGCATCATTTTTTTTTTACACTTAAAAAAAATTTTATTGGAGTATAATTTGTTTATAAAGTGTTAATTTCTGTTGTTAAGTGATCCAGTTATACATATATATTCTTTTCATATTATTTTATTATTATTTTTAATATTACTACAATGCTACAGGGATTTAAATTAGATCTGCTTACATATAAACTATATGAGAATCTATAGTCAATATTCTTAAATGGACTACAAAACTCACTGTAATCAGAATCATACTTTGATTCAATGCTATATTCTAGAGAGTTGTCATGCATAAAAACAAATGCCAATGAATTCCATTCTGAAACAATCTTGCATAGCTATATTTTTAGTTTCTCAGAAATGGCCTGATTTTCTTTTCCCTGGATTAACAGAATTCCATCTAAAATCCCTAATGTAGCAAATAAAATATTTCTGGTTTTAGTCAAATATTATTTAGGTTGAGGGTGGGGTTGAGCATGGAGATGAGGCTGAGAACTAGAAACATGAATCTGATCCAGAATTACCCTCCGTGTTTAAGAATGAGCAATAGTGTTGCTAACTAATACTGACAACTTAACAATTGACTCTTCTTTTTATGTTTTACACAGCCTCTGTAACTAATTTCTGCCTTTTAGAGTCATATCCAATTTCAACTGCCTCAAATAGGACCATGCATGAGAATCTCTAAGCTATATTCAATCCATGAATTTTGATAGTGACAGATATAAGTACAGCTAATGGTAAAAATCAACCACTAGCTTCACTGGTTTTGATCCATCAGATTTATAAAGGAATTTACATGGTCATCCAAAGGTTCCTTTCTTTCCCAAGCAGCTCTTTAATAACACTTCTTAATTAATATATACTATGACTCAATATGCCAGCAAATTTGGAAAACTCAGCAGTGGCCACAGGACTGGAAAAGGTCAGTTTTCATTCCAATCCCAAAGAAAGGCAATGCCAAAGAATGCTCAAACTACAGCATAGTTGCACTCATCTCACACGCTAGTAAAGTAATGCTCAAAATTCTCCAAGTCAGGCTTCAGCAATATGTGAACCATGAACTTCCTGATATTCAAGCTGGTTTTAGAAAAGGCAGAGGAACCAGAGATCAAATTGCCAACATCCGCTGGATCATTGAAAAAGCAAGAGAGTTCCAGAAAAACATCTATTTCTGCTTTGTTGACTATGCCAAAGCCTTTGACTGTGTGGATCACAATAAACTGTGGAGAATTCTGAAAGAGATGGGAATACCAAACCACCTGATCTGCCTCTTGAGAAATTTGTACGCAGGTCAGGAAGCAACAGTTAGAACTGGACATGGAACAACAGACTGGTTCCAAATAGGAAAAGGAGTACATCAAGGCTGTATATTGTCATCCTGTTTATTTAACTTATATGCAGAGTACATCATGAGAAATGCTGGACTGGAAGAAACACAAACTGGAATCAAGATTGCCAGGAGAAATATCAATAACCTCAGATATGCAGATGACACCACCCTTATGGCAGAAAGTGAAGAGGAACTCAAAAGCCTCTTGATGAAAGTGAAAGTGGAGAGTGAAAATGTTGGCTTAAAGCTCAACATTCAGAAAACGAAGATCATGGCATCCAGTCCCACCACTTCATGGGAAATAGACGGGGAAACAGTGGAAACAGTGTCAAACTTTATTTTTCTGGGCTCCAAAATCACTGCAGATGGTGACTGCAGCCATGAAATTAAAAGACACTTACTCCTTGGAAGGAAAGTTATGACCAACCTAGATAGCATATTCAAAAGCAGAGACATTACTTTGCCAACAAAGGTCTGTCTAGTCAAGGCTATGGTTTTTCCTGTGGTCATGTATGGATATGAGACTTGCACTGTGAAGAAGGCTGAGCGCCGAAGAATTGATGCTTTTGAAGTGTGGTGTTGGAGAAGACTCTTGAGAGTCCCTTGGACTGCAAGGAGATCCAACCAGTCCATTCTGAAGGAGATCAGCCCTGGGATTTCTTTGGAAGGAATGATGCTAAAGCTGAAACTCCAGTACTTTGGCCACCTCATGTGAAGAGCTGACTCATTGGAAAAGACTCTGATGCTGGGAGGGATTGGGGGCAGGAGGAGAAGGGGACAACAGATGATGAGATGGCTGGATGGCATCACTGACTCGATGGACGTGAGTCTGAGTGAACTCCGGGAGTTGGTGAGGGACAGGGAGGCCTGGTGTGCTGCGATTCATGGGGTCGCAAAGAGTTGGACACGACTGAGCGACTGATCTGATCTGATCTGATGACATTAGTGAAAAATAATATGCTATCCAGCAGAATTAGGGATAAAGCAGGTCAATTTTGTAATTCTCAGACACATGGGAATTTAGTCTCTGAAATACCAAGCTTCTTGGTAAGGAGATCTGAACTTTAAGGCAGTCCCACAGCATGAACACAAAAAATACTGTGGTGCCAAGGAGCCAGGACAGTTATAGGAAACTTCCTTCCACAAGGCTATTCACACAATGGTTGTAAAAGACCAATTCCAGGAGGGTGAACATTATAATTAAAGCTAAATTTTACTCTGTTGGCCCTGCCTGAAAAGAGGTACACAGGCATTTTTTTTAAATATGTGTGTATGTATATATGTGTGTGTGTGTGTGTATATATATATATTTCACATACATACACATATAGCTACATGTGTATATACATGTATATATATGTGTATATATATATATATATATACACACACATACAGAGTATGTAGATATAGATTTTTTAAAAGAATAACTTCAAATAAGAAAACAAGAAAATAAAATGTAACACCACAGAAATGTGTGCTTCCCATAGCAACTTCCAATAGCCAAATGGATTTCTCTGAGTAAGCGATATGAAGGCATTTAAAGAAACATGCTGTTTCCCCCTTTTTTTCTTACAATAATCATTTTTTCCACTTGCTGTCTTTGGTTATCTGACTCAAGTGCCATTTGAAATGCAAAACTATCAACAAAAACTGAGCCCATTAACTCGTTAAAAAGGTGTTCATATATACAGAATATACTAAGTGAAAAATGCTCAGATCTGCTGAATAATGTGTGTATCCTGTAATTGTAAAATTAAGCCCAGAGATAATAACCAGAAAAAAGCAGACATCACATGCTGCTAAAAATAAGTTGATGCCAAAGCTTCCAGACTTAGCTCCTAACGCTCCCTAAAATGACAAGAAGTCATGCTGTTTCTAGTTTCAAGTCATGGATATTTGACAAGTCTTCTCATATATTATCCAGAATATCACCACCACTTAACTAAAAGCCCGGCGGATTTTTTTTCTTAAGAGAGTAACATGAGGAATGAACAGCTCTAAATATATTATGAGGTTCTGACATGTCCAAAGACTACCATTATTTTCTGTGATTAATCCTGCTTTTTACTGACATGCCATGGGTAATTTTGGGAGAATTTGTTCTTCTTTAAGCCAGAGTTCACATCTCTGTTGATTTTTGTTCATTTCCAAAGTAGTTTATGACAAAAGCTTAAGGATGATGAGTTGGGGATGGGGAGCAGAAGTTTGAATCATTCGAGATTTGTTTTCCTTATCAAACAGACCACTCATACAGTCTGTTTCCATGGTGAGCAGTTGCATCTATGTTTGAGACCAGAGGACTCAGTTAGGCCAGGACTGACAGTTCACAGGCAGCTGATTTAATTCTGAGAGCTATTTTAAAAGACTGTTAACCTGAGGATCCTCTACAAACATAAAATCAAATAAAAAATACAGTCACCTTATTCAGGGGAGGGGGAGCAGGGCACATTGGGATTCTGATATAAAGAAACAGTATCATTTGGAAAAATAACTCCTCATTGTCACTCTTACATGACCCACCTCACTAAAAACTGATTCAGGCTAAACTCTTCCTTTTATGGATAAGAAAACTAAGGCCTCATGGTCCAAAGAACTCAGCCAAGGTCATTTAATGATTCTATGATGTTTTCTGAATAATCTTACCTGAAAAAATACATCGTCTTTTGAAGAGATTATTAAATTCTTATACTTAATTTGGAAGGTGATATTAAATTTTTTGATCCCCTACATAGAATACGGCTGAAAACTTTGATCGCAACTTTTAAGTATCCTCAGATATGACAAAATATTTTGCCTATTATTCCTCATATTACTACAATCTTATGAGAGTTTCTAAACACTTTGAATATAGTTATATTTTGCTTCTTTAGTTAGCAATTTGGAGTTGCTGTGGATTTTGGAAGCTACTAATTGTCTGAAGAAAAGAGAAATAACGTCACTGGGACACGTTGGCACACTGAAGGCAAGAAAAAGCCCTTAATTGCTGTGACTTGGGAGCAAAGAAAGGAAAGCAAATGAACAGGCAATAGAGAATTTTTCAAAAGAGGCATGCATGTGAAGGTGTTAGAGAATGGAACACATTCAACTCACTTCTTAAGTCTGTAATTACCACCTGGCCCAAGGAACAAGTAGTGATTCTCCATAATCTATCTCTTGCCATTTGCTGAAATAGCTCTTAAATACTTGACATCAGCCTCTTCCCTGCCTAGAACAAATTGGGGGTTTGTCTTAAATTCTGACACAAATTAACTACCATTACATCATAATTTTTAAATTCTGTATTGCTCTTATTGAAAGACCAAAAACGAGTAAGCATAATAGCCTGCCTAGAGCTGCTTTCATTGAGGAGAGGGTATAAAGTCCTTTGCTAGGATTAAG
This sequence comes from Bubalus bubalis, assembly GCF_019923935.1. Taxonomy (NCBI): domain Eukaryota; kingdom Metazoa; phylum Chordata; class Mammalia; order Artiodactyla; family Bovidae; genus Bubalus; species Bubalus bubalis. Next base: position 26,329,523 of record NC_059164.1, on the reverse strand, counting down.
CCATTCACAGCCTTACGATGGCAGTGTTTGATTTCACTCTCCTCCCTTGCTTATACATCAGAGTCCTTTCCTTCTCTAGAGTGACAAAGCTTTGGCCCAGGAGGGACATTTACTAGTCCTTTTCTGTCTTCAAAAGATGCTTTCTATAACTGACTTTAGAAAGTAGTTCAATAGTATACACTGTACCTCCCACTCCATCCCACAAGTGGTCTGGTCAAAAATAGATGAAGGTGAAGACTTCTTCATTTTTTTCCTAAGCAGGAAAGAAGCAATCTCCTAATTTTCTAGAAATGAAGGAATTCTGATTAATGCTACTAGGCTAGTTTTTCAACCATAACATTCTGATTCTCAGCAGACTGTGGATATCTAACCAACAGTCAAACAGAGCTATTAGTTATCATTATATTAAGTTCATAAGAACAAATATTGAGCAACTGCATTATCACTGCTCTATTTTTAAAGCAGAGTCCACCTTAAAAAAAAAAAAAAACTGAAACAGATTTTAAGTATTTTTCTTTATATGTGCCATTGAAAACATCAAAATGCAAACTCCTCTAGTTTTGTTTTGTTTATAAACTGATATACAGATCTTCCTCAACATACAATGGGGCTACATCTTGATGAATCCAATGCAAGTTTAAAACATGGTAAGTTGGAAAAGCATCTAATTCCCTAACCTACCAAACATCATAGCTTACCCTATCCTACTTTAAACATGCTCAGAACACTTGCATTAGCCTACAGTTGGGAAAAATCCTATAACATGAAGCCTATTTTATTTCAAAAAAATAAAAATTATTGAATATCTCATGTAACTTTGTGAAAATTGTACTGAAAGTGAAAAACAGATTGGCTGTGTGGAAACAGAATGGTTGTAAGTGGATCGTTGTTTACCCTCCTGATTCTGTGGATGCCTGGGAACTGAGGGTCACTGCCGCTGTCCAGCACCAGAAGAGTATAGCATACTGCATATCGCTAGTCTAGGAAAAGATCAAAACTCAAAATTCAAAGAATGGTTTCTACTGAACACATATCTGTTTCACAGCATGGTAAAGTCAAAAAATCCAAAATCAAGCCATTGTTAAGTCAGGGGCTGTCTCCGTTTGAAAGGCTTAGGTCCTTGTGTTATTTTCTCTCTAGTTAGAAAGTACATGGGGAGAAATAAGCTCTGGAATCAGATAAGGAAACAAATGCAACAGTATTGTTTCTGGAAGAACAGCCTCTGAAACTCTTCAGCTCATGTTAAAAGAGCAAGGAAGCAATGAGGAGGTGAACAAAGAAGGGAGAGAAAAAAGAATGGAGGGAGGAAGAAAAGGGAAAGGGAAGAGAATCAAGACTCAGATGCATTAATTATAAGAGAGAGAGGTATGGCACATCAGGCCCATTAAGAAGATATTTTACTTAACTTCCATTATTTAAATGAAACATGTCATTCAGCTCCGTGAATAAGCCTGCTCTGTGTGTAGTCAAATCTAAGTGCATTACAGTCTGTAGAGACCTTGGAGAACAGTTCTCAGGAGGAAGGCAAGGTGATCTGGTATTCCTATCTCTTGAAGAATTTTCCACAGTTTGTTGTGATCCACACAGTCAAAGGCTTTGGCATAGTCAATAAAGCAGAAATAGATGTTTTTCTGGAACTCTTTTGCTTTTGTCAATGATCCAACATATGGTGGCAATTTGATCTCTGCCTTTTCTAAACCCAACATGAACATGTGGAAGTTCACAGTTCATGTACTGTTGAAGCCTGGCTTGGAGAATTTTTAGCATTACTTTACTGGCGTGTGAGATGAGTGCAACTGTGCAGCAGTTTAAGCATTCTTTGGCATTGCCTTTCTTTGGAATTGGAATGAAAACTGACCTTTTCCAGTCCTGTGGCCACTGCTGAGCTACCCAAATTTGCTGGCATATTGAGTGCAGCACTTTCACAGCATCGTCTTTTAGGATTTGAAATAGCTCAACTGGAATTCCATCACCTCCACTAGCTTTGTTCGTAGTGATGCTTCCTAAGGCCCACTTGACTTTTCATTCCAGGATGTCTGGCTCTATGTGAGTGATCACACCATCATGGTTATCTGGGTCATGAAGATCTTTTTTGTATAGTTCTTCTGTGTATTCTTGCTACCTCTTAATATCTTCTGCTTCTGTTAGGTCCATACCGTTTCTATCCTTTATTGATCCCATCTTTGCATGAAATGTTCTCTCGGTATCTCTAATTTTCTTGAAGAGATGTCTAGTCTTTCCCATTCTACTGTTTTCCTCTATTTCTTTGCACTGATGACTGAGGAAGGCTTTCTTATCTCTCCTTGCTACTCTTTGGAACTCTGTGTTCAAATGGGTATATCTTTCATTTTCTCCTTTGCCTTTCACTTCTCTTCTTTTCACAGCTATTTGTAAGGCCTACTCAGACCACCATTTTGCCTTTTTGCATTTCTTTTTCATGGGGATGGTCTTGATCACTGCCTCCTGTACAAAGTCACGAACCTCCATCAATAGCTCTTCAGGCATTCTGTCTATCAGATCTAATCCCTTAAATCTATTTGTCACTTGCACTGTATAATCGTATGGGATTTGATTTAGATCATACCTGAATGGTCTAGTGTTTTTCCCTACTTTCTTCAATTTAAGTCTAAATTTTGCAATAAGGAGTTCGTGATCTGAGCCACAGTCAGCTCCTGGTCTTGTTTTTGCTGACTGTATAGAGTTTCTCCATCTTTGTCTGCAAACAACATAATAAATCTGACTTCAGTATTGACCATCTGGTGATGTCCGTGTGTAGATCCTTCTCTTGTGTTGTTGGAAGAGGGTGTTTGCTATGACCAGAGTGTTCTCTTAGCAAAACTCTATTAGCCTTTGCCCTGCTTCATTCTGTACTCCAAGGCCAAATTTGCCTGTTACTCCAGGTATTTCTTGACTTTCTACTTTCATATTCCAGTCCCCTATAATGAAAAGGACATATTTTTTGTGTGTTAGTTCTAGAAGGTCTTGTAGGTCTTCATAAAACAGTTCAACTTCAGCTTCAGCCAAGGTCCAGGGACAAAATGATTTTTTCCGTAGTATAGTCAACAACAGATGGTGCTAGTTCAGTTCAGTCGCTCAGTCATGTCTGACTCTTTGCGACCCCATGAACCACAGCACGCCAGGCCTCCCTGTCCATCACCAACTCCCAGAGTCCACCCAAACCCATGTCCATTGAGTCAGTGATGCCATCCAGCCATCTCATCCTCTGTTGTCCCCTTCTCCTCCTGCCCCCAATCCCTCCCAGCATCAGGGTCTTTTCCAACAAGTCAGCTCTTCGCATCAGGTGCCCAAAGTATTGGAGTTTCAACTTCAACATCAGTCCTTCCAATGAACACTCAGGACTGATCTCCTGTAGGATGGACTGGTTGGATCTCCTTGCAGTCCAAGGGACTCTCAAGAGTCTTCTCCAACACCACAGTTCAAAAGCATCAATTCTTCAGCTCAGCTTTCTTTATAGTCCAACTCTCACATCCATACATGACCACTGGAGAAACCATAGCCTTGACTAGATGGACCTTTGTTGACAAAGTAATGTCTCTGCTTTTTAGTATGCTGTCTAGGTTGGTCATAACTTCCTTCCAACAGGTGGCACTAGTGGTAAAAAAAAAAAAAAAAAAAAAAACCACCTGCCAATGCAGGGGACACAAGAGCTAAGGGTTCGATCCCTGGATCATGAAAATCCCCTGGAGAAGCGCATAGCAATCCACTCTACTATTCTTGTCTGGAAAATTCCATGGACAGAACAGCCTGGCAGGCTATAGTCCATGGGGTCCCAAAGAGTCAGACACAACTGAAGCGACTTAGCACACACGTGCACATAGTCAACAATACACCATTTCTGCTAAGTGTTCTCAAAAAGGTTTGGGGCCCCTATTAAATGCTTCATAGTAACTTGCTGCTGCTGCTTCTGGTGCTAAGTCGCATCAGTCATGTCCGACTCTGTGCAATCCCATAGACGACAGCTCACCAGGCTTCCCCGTCCCTGGGATTCTCCAGGCAAGAATACTGGAGTGGGTTGCCATTTCCTTCTCCAACGCATGAAAGTGAAAAGTGAAAGTGAAGTTGCTCAGTCGTGTACAACTCCTAGCAACCCCATGGACTGCAGCCTACCAGGCTCCTCCATCCATGGGATTTTCCAGGCAATAGTACTGGAGTGGGGTGCCATTGCCTTCTCCACATGGTAACTTGATAATAAACCTATCCCTGTAATATACCCAGTGATTTTCCAGCCCATTCTCTGAGGTACTAAGGGTACTAGGGGCAAAGATACAAGTGTCCTAGAATTCTGGCAGAGTGGTAGGCACTGGCTTGAATTAGCTTGAATAAGTGGTTGGATGCTAAGAACTAACTTCTCTCATTGTATTCTAATTGCTCAAGGAAGAAAAAAATGTTCTGTACAACATTATTTTTCACTAAAAGTGAAAATAAAGCCTCAGATCAGTAGCAATCTCAATCATCCACTAAATTTCTAAAACGTATTTTATAATACAGTTTATTTTGAAAATGCACCAAAACCATCTTTAAGATGTATAAAATACATGCGAATCATAAGCAAGAAAATGAGCAACTACGATAATCAAATTTTAGATAGAATAAAAAATACAGATAAAATCATAAACTTAGGGCTTCTGAGAAAATAGATTACTAGAATAACTAAAAGAATGGTTTCAAAATTAGTTTCCACTTTCTGTGCATAAAGTCTGATGTTCTGGCCTCTGCAGTTACTGTGTGTTTAAGTATTAGCTATAGCAAGTGATGTTAATAAATACGTAACCTGGAAAAAATTATGCATGAAGCCATTAGCTCTGATCAACAGGATACCCAAATTACCGATATTTCATCAGATTAGTCATCAGATGCTTTGAAAATCAGCGAAAATAAGATTCTCACTTAATGGTCTTCAGCAGGGAAAATTCGAACTAAAAAAAATATAAAGAATGGGGTTTATTCTGTTCAGTTGCTATGTAGTAAGTGTCCACCGCACAACAGGCTTCTCTGTGCTTCACTATCTCCTGGAGTTTGCTCAGATTCATATCCATTGAGTTGGTGATGTTATCTAACCATCTCATTCTCTGCTACTCCCTTCTCCATTTGCCTTCCATCTTTCCCAGCATCAAGGTCTTTTTCCAGTGAGTCAGCTCTTCGTATCAGGTGGCCAAAAAGTATAGGAGTTTCAACATCAGTTCTTCCAATGAATATTCACAGTTGAATTCCTTTAGGATTTACCAGTTTGATCTCCTTGCTGTCCAAGGGATTCTCAAGAGTCTTTTCCAACATCACAGTTCAAAAGCATCAGTTCTTTGACATTCAGCTTTCTTTCTAGTTCAGCTCTCATATGAAAGTGAAGTTGCTCAGTCGTGTCTGACTCTTTGCAACCCCATGGACTGTAGTCTACCAGGCTCCTCCGTCCATGGAATTTTCCAGGCAAGTGTACTGGAGTGGGTTGCCATTTCCTTCTCCAGGGTATCTTCCCGACTGAGGGACTGAACCCAGGTCTCCTGCATTGCAGGCAATGTTCTCATCAGTTCACTTCAGTTCAGTCGCTCAGTCGTGTCCGACTCTTTGCGATCCCATGAATCGCAGCATGCCAGGCTTCCCTGTCCCTCACCAACTCCCGGAGTTCACTCAGACTCACGTCCATCGAGTCCATGATGCCATCCAGCCATCTCATCCTCCATCCCCTTCTCCTCCTGCCCCCAATCCCTCCCAGCATCAGAGTCTTTTCCAATGAGTCAACTCTTCGCATGAGGTGGACAATGTACTGGAGTTTCAGCTTCAGCATCATTCCTTCCAAAGAAATCCCAGGGCTGATCTCCTTCAGAATGGACTGGTTGGATCTCCTTGCAGTCCAAGGGACTCTCAAGAGTCTTCTCCAACACCACACTTCAAAAGCATCAATTCTTCGGCACTCAGACTTCTTCACAGTGCAACTCTCACATCCATACATGACCACAGGAAAAACCATAGCCTTGACTAGACAGACCCTTGTTGGCAAAGTAATGTCTCTGCTTTTGAATATGCTATCTAGGTTGGTCATAAATTTCCTTCCAAGGAGTAAGCGTCTTTTAATTTCATGGCTGCAGTCACCATCTGCAGTGATTTTTGAGCCCAAAAAAATAAAGTCTGACACTGTTTCCACTGTTTCCCCATCTACTTCCCATGAAGTGATGGGATCAGATGCCATGATCTTCGTTGTCTGAATGTTGAGCTTTAAGCCAACTTTTTCACTCTCCACTTTCACCTTCATCAAGAGGCTTTTGAGTTCCTCTTCACTTTCTGCCATAAGGGTGGTGTCATCTGCATATCTGAGGTTATTGATATTTCTCCTGGCAATCTTGATTCCAGCTTGTGTTTCTTCCAGTCCAGCGTTTCTCATGATGTACTCTGCATATAAGTTAAATAAACAGGGTGACAATATACAACCCTGACGTACTCCTTTTACTATTTGGAACCAGTCTGTTGTTCCATGACCAGTTCTAACTGTTGCTTCCTGACCTGCATACAGATTTCTCAAGAGGCAGATCAGGTAGTCTGGTATTCCCATCTCTTTCAGAATTTTCCACAGTTTATTGTGATCCACACAGTCAAAGGCTTTGGCATAGTCAATAAAGCAGAAATAGATGTCTCATATCAGTACATAATTACTGGGAAAATGATAGTTTTAACTATACAGACCTTTGTCAGCAAAGTGATGTCTCTGCTTTTAATATGCTGTCTAGCTTTGTCACAGCTTTCTTTCCTGGTCTGAATGTTTGTGTTCCTCCAAACTTCATGTGTTGACATCCTAACCCCCAAGATGATGCTTTAGGAGGTAGGGCCTTTTAGAGGTGATTAGATCAAGAGGGCAGAGGCTTTACAAATGAGATTAGTGCCCTTATAAAAGTGGCCCCTGAGAGATCCGTAGACCATTCTACCACAAGCCCTCACCAGACACAGAAGTTGCTAGCTCCTTGGATTTTCTAGCCCCTAGAACTATGAGAAATAAACATGTTTACAAGCCACCAAGATATAGTATTTTGTTACAGTTGCCTGAACACAGTAAGACAGGGTTAATAAACTAAAGCTAGCAGCACAGGGGGGTGCCTTGGACAATGTGAATACCTGGAAAAAGAGAGAGGTGAGGAAGACACTAGTAAGGTTGCCAAATTTAGCAAATAATAATAATGATAATACAGGATGCCCAAATAAATTAAATTTTCAAATAACACATATTTTCAATATAAATATGTCCATGAAATATTTGGGACATACTTGCTATGAAAAAACTTTTTGTTGATATGATAAAATTCCAACTTAATTGAGAATCCTGTATTTTATCTGGCACGGGTGAAGAGGAACATAAACTTACAGATCATATGACTTTGGTTCACCTCCCAGCTCCACCACTGACCTTAGACAAGCTCTTTAAATTCTCTGAAAATTGCTTGGAACCTAAAAGTGTTCTTGCAGCACCAAAAATAATATTAAAGTGCCAATTCATCAATAACTATTCATTTATCCACTTGCCCTCATGTACTTAAGAATTCTGTTCAGGGTTGGCTTAAACTCAGAAGACATTTTTTTATGCGGGTTACTAATTTTATTCCCAATTGCTCTTCCTTGAACCTAGACAGTATATAAGGTGCTTAAAACCTTGGCTTGTAATCGAACTACTACTAATATCTTTAATCCAAACCAAAACACAGTACAACTTGGGAAAAATGTTTATAAGAAACTGATAGCCAGCATTAATAAATCTCTCACCCTCCAAAATTGGTAGTTTCCACAGAAGGACTGGACTTTCTGTGACCAATAAACTAAATTGAAAAATCTCCAGCCAACTGTAATAAACACAGAATTGAAAGCTAATAAAACACCACAGGGCATTTCAAGGTAACTCAGCAGGAGAGAGCTCACCAATATAGATGTGTTTACAGATGGTGACTAAAGATATAATAATTAATCTGCTTTTGAACTAATGAACAAATCACATGCTTCCTTAAAATACAAAGCACAAAACTCTTAACTGCTAATTAAGTTCAGGAGTGGAATAAACACTTGATTTGCAGTAAAGGATAAGGCTCATAAACAGTAATATACAGCCATCCAAGTCCTGCCTGTCTGTCTCAGAAAATACAAGTGCCCTATTGAGGATGTAAAAATTTATATGATACTATCATTCACCTGTGGTTTTTAAGTCTCAACAAGATCCAAAATCATTTATTATAAGATGAAGGTACTTCCTTAAGGATCTTTCACAAAGGAATTACTCCAAACTGGTTATAAGGATGTTAAATATAGTATTTTTACAATAATAATGATAATATTTAAAGCTGTACACGTTCAACCACGGAAAACATAAGTGAATCAATACTAGAGATCCTATAAATCAGTTATTTTCATTCTTTATAAGTATTCAAAGTAGGTGACTACATGAATAAAAATTCCTTGTACAGAATTAAATGGAATCAGATTCTTGCTCACTGATAAAAGAGGAAAAAAGAAGACAGGTAGACAGACAAATGAGAATCAAACCAGAAGTCCACAAATTACAGCCCAAGAGAAAAAAATCTGACTCTTGGCTTCCCTTAGCATAGCCCACAAGGTGAAAGTGGCTTTCACACTTTAAATTATTGAAAACTATCAAAAGAAAAAAATATTTCATGACATTAAGATTATGTGAAACTGAAGGAAACACAAGGAAGTTGTCCATAAATAAAGTGTCATTGGAACACAGCCACACCCATTTGTTTACCTAAACTGTGCTTTTGTGGTGCAGCAGCAGAATGGAATACTTAGAACACAAGCCATATGGCCCACAAAGCCTAAAGTATTTACGTTATTGTCTTTTGCTGAGAAAGTATGCTGACTCCTGAGGTAGACAGATAAGTAGGTAGATAACACAAGCTGTAATCCTCCACCATCTAGACTTCAAAAAGTTCCACTAGAAATCCAAAGCATAGTAATTAAAATCACCACAGTACTTTGTGATGTATTTTATCATCACTTAAAAAACAAAACATATTTATCATAAGCCAGTATTATTGCTACATTTGGTTATTTATATGCTTTCCCTTAGAAAAATGGACGTTTAGGAAAACCCAGAAACTTGAGTTGCAGCAGGATTTCTGCTATTCTCTCCATGCAGAATTTCTCTGCCTTGCCCCTCCCATTGCCTAATGGCCCAGAATCCCTTCCCTGCCAGCTGCTGAGGTTACTCTCCCAGCTCTACCCTCCCAGCCAGGGCAGAAGCTGGGAGGGTAACCTCAGTGCCCCTGTGGCTGTTCTCAGTCACCACTCTCATCCAACACACTTTTCCCCGTCTTCCTTATCAAATCAGGATATTTCTCTGAAATATAAATAGATCTTACTTCAGTACTTTTGATTCAAGGAGGCACTAGTATTGCTCTTTATATACTTTTAACTTCCCCTGATGGGGAAGGCAAAGAAGGTCACTCCACACCACCACCACTCCCATCTATTTCCTCTACTGATAACAGTATTAAAAAAAAAAAAAAAAAATTAGAAAACATCAATCAAGTTATCTGTCCTAAAATACGGCTTGTAACAAAGAAGATGCCCAATAAACATTTGGTGAGTGAATAAATTAAGGAATAAATAAATCTATCCTACCTGCTTCTTTTATAGAAACTAGACGAGGGAGGAATCACATGATTTTCAGGAGGCTGGAGTCAGCTAAAACAAAAATTTGAATTTTATGACCTTCCCTTTGCCCCAGGCCATAGCTCCTTAGTGTCACACAAAACGTGACATTCACTCAACAGAACATTCTGCCTTCTTCTTTGTCAACAGATCTTCAAATGAGCTTGGCAACATGCTGAGAGGAGGTGGGCATCTGCCTCATGCCCTACCACATGAACTACAACTCATCCTAAGGCTTAGACTCTAAGCCAGCGCTAGCAATCTGATTTTCAATGGCCAATGATTGGTTTAGAAGTGGACTTCTAACTCTGAGTCCATTTGGGAGACACTTTCTTACTTAATAAGATTAAGAGATCACTTCTCATTCTTTCACCATTCCAAGTTTGTGACACAAGAACAAGATTCTTATGCCTCAGTGGATATAACTGTGGGGTTATTCAGGGGCTTCTCGGGTGGCTCAATGGTAAAGAATCCACCTGCCAATGCAGGAGATGTGGGTTTGATCCCTGGGCTGGGAAGATCCTGGAGGAGGAAAAGGCAACCCACTCCAGTACTCTTGCCTGGAGAAGCCCATGGACAGAGAAGCCTGGCAGGCTAGTGGATGGGGTCGCAGAGTCAGACATGACTGAGTTGACTGAGTACACATGCACACAACCTAATCTAGAGCCTTGACTTCATTGAGCTGTTGAATTAACCAGTGTTGAAACTGCCTGTTCCAGACTTCTTATGTGAGAGAAAAAAAACCTTATATTCAAGTTGAGCACTCTCCTGCCTGGAACAAAAAGCCTGTTGAATCATGTATCCACCCTTGAAAGATCACCCATTCCCTGCCTTAGCCATTATCCTGCCATAGTCTTCACCATAGGTTACAGGCACTATAGACATGATCATAAGAAAAAAACGCTGGTTCTCACTGCCAAGATGGCAGGGGGACTTTAAGTGCCCAGCTCTACTCCAGTGAAGAAGCTCTAGTCTATTCCAAGCCAAACTCCAAATGCCTTTATAATAATAGAAATATTATATATGTTGTGTGGGCCCCATGATGATTTTAGAGAAGAAACTGTACAATATGGTTTAAATAGGCTTTTGTGGGTTGGCCTGGAAACCTAACATTGTTTCTATGGAAAAATGCTTTAAACTCCAAATGACTCTGTTCGAACTGAACTTTGGAATGCAACCTGTTTTAAATTGGGAGATTGTGTACGTGTTTACAATTAAAATACACAGGAATGAAAGTGAGTTATCAACTGCAAAAATCACATTTGGACTGTGGATTTAAATTGATCAATAACCCATTGTCATTTTGGATAAAATAGCCCTGAATAAAAAGGGGTCGTGACTTTCAGCAGTACCAAATAACAATGCAAAATCAGACTCCATTTTAAAGTAATTTTCTGTTGGAGGAGGAGGTTACTTTACAAACTAAATAGTGCCCACCCTATCAAAACCTGTCACCATAACCAGTGTGTCTTTAAACCCACTGGGAAATATTTCATGCAGTAATTTGAATGAGTACATGAAAATCCATCCCCTCGCTGCAAGGGAAAAAAAATAAAAATAGCAGAGATCTTTGTATCTAAGGATGAATCCAAATCCTTAGAAGTTCTGCGTTCAAGTCAACCAACAACTATAACTTGACTCCCTCTCCCCCTACATCTCCATTTTTTGATCCAGGTACTAGGGATGAATCAGGGTATAGTAGAAACAGTACTTCCTAATTATTGTGGTTTATATCTCTATTTCCTCAAGTTGTAAAGTGAAAATAATACCATACAGGTCCCTGGGCTGTAGTGACATTTACACATAGCATCACCCAACACTATGCCTGAAACCACAAAGTCCTCAGAGTCAGTTTACTACTTTCTGTCCACTCTTCTCCCCCTACAAGAATATTGCCCTCACATAAGATAGCCAAACTCTCTCCAACCTACACACATAACTGACAGCCAGAGTTTATTCTACTGGTAAATATGCATATGGTGTCTAAAGAAAATCAAGTCTAACATAATCTTTCAACTGTATGTGAAAATGAATTAACATTTCTCTCTGCCTTACATAAAATATTATGATTGAATGCTATGGGGACTTTTCAATACTGCAATGACTGTAACTTGTATTTAAATTCTGCTGAAACCATGGATCTTGATGTTGGCTTTCTGAGGATTAGCATATTGAAAAAACACAGGGGTAGCTTTGTTTCATAAAAGGGCAAAAAAGAAGCAAATTAACAATATCAGTTCACATCAGGATTTGATATAATTCAGAGAATGTAATCTTTGCCTCACAATCTCCTCATCTTTTCCTTGTGAACTATTATGTTTCAGAGGGTCCAAAACTATTCTCTCTCACACAATAGCTTTTTTAACTTAAAAATAAAATGCAATGATAAGTGAATGCCTGTGAAAATAAAGTCTGTAGTTAACATAAGGCAGTAAGATTACACCTCAGTTTTCTTAATGCATTGAAATTAACACTGAAAAGTTGGAATTCATTCTTTCAGTTAACTTGACTGCCACACTGAGCATATCTCTGTGTATTGCTTCCTTAAAATGTTCAGTTTTTGGGTGCTGATTAGAAGCTGTCTATTTTCAATCCTCTATAGATAATTTCAAGGTGTAATTTGCATACTATTATGGTGCTCTCCTTACCTTGGCTGCATGTCCTGTCTTTCCTCTGTTTATTAAATCTACCAACTGGCAGAATGAATACTAGGTAAATCGTGCCCTTGTTCTATGTGATTATCCCGGAAACCAAATGAAGCTGCTGCCACAAGTCTCAGAATAAAACCTGACTCTCTATGCAAATTTAAAATTCTATGGCACTGTAACCTTACCCAGGGCAGCTGTCTGTATTTTTCAATGTACAAGTCCCTAAAGATGCTATATGAAAGGTAATATTTTGGCAAGAAATTAATATTATAGAGGAATGAGTCTTGTCAATTTTCCTAGGCCACATTTCCCACTTACAAAATGTAATATCCAAATAAAATAACTTAACTTTCCCCACCTCTTACACTCCAGTAACCTTATTTATCTGTCAAACTTTATCCCAAAATTGATATTTATCACTGATCAGAGAAGTAAATAAAGCACATTTTCCTCATGGGGCTCTCCACACTTCTTTTCCCAAAGTACAATTTGGCCTTGCTCACATCTCTCTATCTTCTGTTATGCTTTGAGTCCAAACACCCACAATCTACCTTTCTGCCTAGATGGAAGTAAACTCTCATTCCTTAAGTACTCACAAAGAGTCTTCGATTCCTTAACAGCCAGCAAGCTCTACAAATCACCATCACGCCCAAGAGAGGAGCAAATCAAAATGCTTTTGAAAGATACAAAGAGAAGCAAAAACTAAAAGCTCTCATTCTTAATCTAAAAACAATGCATATGTATGAGCAACACTAAACTCTAAATATACATTTTGTATTTCACCCACACTGCTTATGACTACAGATTTTTGCCAAAAATATTACATTTAAGTATAATACCTCAACTTTTTGAAGATCTGTAGTCCCCCCCTCCATCTTTCCTTCCTACTACTTACCTCCAACCCAAATACATTACTACGGACTTCCAGGTAAAGGACAGAAAATATTCTCATATTAGGGATGAAGAGACTGAGGTGGACACTTTCCACAATGGGGGAAGAGAGGAAAAGATTTCTGTTTGAGTGCCATCTCTTAGTTTAAGAAGATCCAGCAGTAGAGACTGAAACAGAATGCTGGTTAATGAAAAGTGAAAAATTAACCGTTTTGAACCTCAGCTGTAAGACAGGTTTGAATCTTCTATGATCATCATGTATACAAGTTAAATAAGATACTGACTCTGAAGCAGCCTCAGCACTACTGGCAATCTGAGTCAGACAACCTCTGTTGTGGGGGCTGTCCTGTACACTGCAGGATGTTTAGCAGTATCTTTGGCCTCTACCCACTAGATGCCAGTAGCACTCCTCTCTTCTGCTGTGATAACCTATAATGTCTCCAGATACTGCCAAATATCCCTGGGAGGGCAAAGCTTTTCCCTATGGAGTGTCAGCAAATTATCTGGCCCATAACAAATGCTTAATCACTTAATGGTAGCAGTCAACATTATTATTATCCATTAGATTTTGGTTTCCAGATTTTAAAAAATAAAATAAAAAAAAAAAACGTGGTATTATTTGCATTTTGAACTTCCTATATATTACCCATGAAAATGTTCTTTGGTGGCCAAGATGGCAAGCATGGCAAGGTCATGGCAAACATCCAATGGGTTGATCAACACTTGATAAAATGCATTCTCAATATGACCTCTACAGTCTTTTGTAGGTTGAGAAGGAATTTGGGGGAAGTTAAAAGGGAATCTAAAAACTCCACAGCTCTGACACATGAAGAAAGCTATTACCACAAAGCTCCCAGTCCTAATGTTAATTTGTATAGAGGTATGACCAAAATACTGACACACTTACTCCAGCCCAACAGATATTTCACTTCACCATGACAGGTATATGGAGAAATCCAAATTAGACAGTCAGACTTTCCAGTGTCTATTTACTGTCCAAGTACATTTTCCCAGTAAATGTTTCTGGTAAACTGGCTAAACTCCTCAAACTCTCTTCCTGTTTCCTACACTATACTGCCCAGTTCTTCAGGAGACTGACAGTTCCCTAGGGTCTAGAAGACAGAAGACAAATTTAACCAAGACAAGTTTGGGTAGCAAGAAACCGGTAGCTTCAGTCTCTCTACTGTGCCATAACAAACATTTTCGATGGCAAACATCCTCCACTGAGATAGAACAGACAGTCTTTCACATTTCATTTAACCAACATACATTGCTTGGTCAGATCAGTTTTGCCTCTAAGACCTACTCAAACACTACTGCTTGCTGTATTTTCTAAGAATTTTAATATTAGAGGCATGTGACACAGTGTCTATGCCTTCCAAGGAAACAGCATGGAATGGACTTATGCACTCTGATTTCAGCTATAAGATCCTTTCTATTATCAGATTGTAACTCACCATTTACTAAAAGGCCCATGTTAGGGGTGGAGTGTAAAGTTTGTAACCATATCCTTGAATGAGAGAATATAAGCAACCAAAAGCTAAGCAAAAGTATTGAATTTCTGCTTGTCCCACAGTAACTAAGGATATTTCAGTCTTATCCTAGAAGAGCCTGAAATATTATGAAAGAAGCCAAGTTCATCCCTGATATTCCCATGGTGATACACCTGCTAACCTCTAGCCTAAGCTACTCCATTCAGCATACCATTTTTTCAGATGTTTCCAGATTATCCACACTTACCTGTTTTGGCCAGTATCTCTTAGAGCCCAGATGTCTAGCTTCCAGGTTTATCATTAATCTGATAAATTAGTCCATGTCACTGTGTTAATGGCCTTCTCTAACAGAAACATATAAAAGTAGACTCTGGAGGCAAAGAAAGAACTTGAAGACCAGTAATTTTTACCAGGTTACTTTTCTATGCCTCATTTTGTACACCATGGAACAACAGTATCACTATCTCATTCGCTGCTGTACAAATACAGTGTCTAACACAACGAGAATATGAATAGTGGCAGTTACATCATTAAATTCCTCTATTACATCCTAACTTGAAATAGTTCCAAAAATTAAACTTTCAAGTAAGTCAGAAAATAAGGAAATTATACTAATATTTTGTTCAAAATAAAAAGGAGTCAAATATATCAAAGAGAAGTTTAAAAAATATTTACTCTCTGTTCTGCACATGGAGAAAGTGTGAAATGGCCAAAGTGATTGTAACATCCCTTTCCAATGCCTTTCACCCCCTTCTACGCAGATTAAGTCAAGTTACATATCTGTTGTTACCTTTCCCATCAAGGAAACATAAACACTAACACTTTTTCAGCTCTGACTCTCATGTTCAAGTCTCTGAGGGGACAAGAAAACATGGGGAGTCACAGAGAAATCTCATTATTTGATTCATTTGTAAAATAGGGATAATAATACATTCCTCATAGAATTCTTATAAAAAGTAAATAAAATCATGCATGTTAAGCAGTGAGCCCTGGGTCTGGATAGGCAAAATTCCCCTAAATGATGGCTATTGTTACTCAGAAGGGTGTGAGATCCTCTCTCCAACAATGAAGCAAATGAGACCCAGAGAGATTAAGTAATGCTGCAAAGGCATGTGATGCAGGAAGAAACAAAACCCAATTTTCTGATGTTTATGTTAAGATCACAGGGAGAGGCAGGAAGACATGAAGCTACAGGAGAAAGCAAATCCACAGAGCACTACCACTGCCTCTCTTCATCACTGCTCCACTGTTACCTCTAATGTCAGTTTCTGAGGGCTGCCATAACTACTATAGACTAAGTGGCTGATGACAACAGAGATTTCTTCTCTCATAGTTCTAGAAGCCAGAAGTCTGAAATCAGGGTGTCAGCAAGGTCATGCTCCCCCTGAGACTCTGGGTGGACTCCTTCCTCGCCTCTCCTCCTGGTGGTTGGCAATCCTTTGCATTCCTTGGCTTGCTGCTGCATCACATCATCTCTACCTCTGTTGTCACAGGTGTTCTCCCTGTGTGTCTACCTCTGTTCCCCGGATAAGGGCATCAATCATATTGGATTAACGGCCCACCCTACTTCAGCATGACCTCATCTTAACTTGATTATATCTACAATGACCCTCTTTCTAAATAAGGTCACTTTCACAGGTACCAGGGGTTAGGGCTTGAATGTATCTTTTAGGGGAACATAATCTAACCCACAATAGCTCTGTCATTTATAGACATTTTTCTTTTTTGGCTTGGGGTTTGGGGGTCAGTCTCAAAGCTACAATTGCAAAGTGTACTGAAATGATATTCATGCTAATGGGCCAATTCAGAATTACAGTAACAAAAAGGCAACTATGTCTACTTAACCATGTTTACTTCCCAAGCTCATTAGTGGTTCCATGTGGTGAGAAAAATTTCCCACTCACTGTATCAAATTTAGCACATTTATTTAGTCTGAGTCAATGCCTGAAATATCCTTTCATACATTTAAGCCAATTTTCCCCAAGGTCATGCAGCAAGATAGAAGTCACAGATCTTTCTCCTGTGAGTCAATTACTATAAAATACAGCACTGAATTTGGGTAAAACAGAGTTAGGTGGTGAAATGTGCCTAGAATAATACAGAGTTGATTTTTTCATGTACCAATTTTTTATTAGATTTTATTTTACACACATTTGAATCAAAATAAAAGCACTGCTGGTCTAGAATGAACTATAATTTAATATGAATGTTTCTGTAATGAAGTAGATGATTTTTTTTGAGACTGAGTAGCCATCACATTTTCTTTCCAATCACATTCTACTATATGAGGAAATACATATTACTTTCTGTTAAATCCTTTAAGCAAAATGATGATTGAAGAATAAAAATAATCAAGTTTCCCTTATCATAAAATATCAGCAAGTAACATAAAATGTAACTTTTCCTATCAGGTATAATTTTTCATTGTCGCTAAATTTTCATGTCCAATTTTCTCACCCTGGAATCTTCCTAATATAAATTGAGCTAATTTTGAGTTTAAAAAATTTACTCAGTCACCTAAAAATGAATTAATCTGAGCTCTGGTCATATGTGCAAGACATAGTAATCTATATCAAATTTTTATTAATATACACCAGAAAAATAGCTAAAACAGCTACCAAACTTGATCTGGCAAAAGAAAGTTGTCTCTCCACATGAAGCCACTGAGAAATACCAAAAGGCTTTTCTGGAATTTTATAATGTAGATGAAATTTTATTTTTAGAAATAAAAATTACATTTTATATAAAACTACACAGATACAAATCAAACACATGACTAACTTCATACAAGCAGTGTGGTGAAGAATTTAGGGTTCACATGGAGTCAGGTCAGACAGCCTGGGTTGGAAACCATGCCTTGGAAGCTGTGAAAAATTAAGACAGCTACTGAATCTCTCAATGTTCTCATCTGTAAAACAGGGATGATGATACTAGTACTAACGTCTAGGATTTTAATGAATAATAGGAGAAATGACTATAAAATCTTTGGCATAGTGCCTAATTGTTATTATTATTAAGATCACAGATTCACACCTGGCAGGTATGGCAAACTGCCTGGTTTCAAATCACAGCTGCTGTTAATTACTGGCATTGAAACCTCGGGCAAGTAACCTAACCTCTATGAGCATCAGATTCTTCAAAAGGAGAAAATAATAGTAACAACGTACTTCAAGGATATAAAATAACACATGAATCACTTAGCCCAATACTGGAAGACAATAAGATCTCAGAAAAATATATATGTCTCATGATATCCTCATAGTGGAATTCATCTTTGCAAATAATTTAATATTTGGCTTTTCATTTATGTGCACTGAAAACTTCTGTCATTTAAAAATTTTTCTCACAAATCCAAAATAAAGAATTATTCTACAGCTTGAGGGTCAGAAATATTTTATTTTTGCAGGAGTGAATAGTTCAGGATTGATCTAGACAGGGGTTTTAGAAGTATATTCACTACAGAACCATTCTCAGTGCTCCCAAGTAGTCCACAGATAGACAGTTTACTTAAACTTCATTCTTTTCTAATATTTTTAGCTGCAATGAGAGAAACTAACACTTCAAACAAGAAGTCTTGATGTACAGTCCCACACCGACCAGAAAATAACCCAGCAACGTATGCAGCTATACTTGTTTAAATCATTCAGATGCCAAAAGTATTATCAGGCAGATTCTCAGATTATTTTCTTCCTTGCTGGTCTTTTTTTCACAGCAGCCTTCCCGGCAGCCATGCTTGGTACTAAAATACGCTTAACATTGGTACCCTTTCAATTTCAGGGTTGTATCCTGTTTCCTGGACTGCCCTCTCCAGAATGACATTGAAAGATGGATCCTCTCTTTCAGAATGACTATCTCATAACCTACATTCCAGCTAAAAGTAAAGTCAAGATGAAGGCCAACAAAACTTCTTCCAGGCCTTCAGGGAAAGAGACCAAAAAGGGGTGCTTTCCAGGTGAAAGTGAAAGAAAGTGAAGTCGCTCAGTCGTGTCCTACTCTTTGCAACCCCATGGACTGTAGCATACCAGGCTCCTTCATCCATGGGATTCTCCAGGCAAGAATACTGGAGTGGGTTGCCATTTCCCTCTCCAGGGGATCTTCCCGACCCAGGGATCAAACTTGGGTCTCCCGCAGACACTTTACCCTCTGAGCCACCAAGGAAGCTTTCCAGGTGAGACAGCCTTAAATAGATAAGCAGCAGAAATGCAAAGCTTGAGATATTCCCCTTTGGCAAACACTGCTAATAAGCCAACCAAGACCATTCTCTACCTACCACCTTCTCCTCAGTCTCCCACTACAGATGCCAAAAAGCCAAAGTCACTTTCCAGACTCCCCTGTACCTAGGGGTGGCCAATAAGGTCTAAACAGAACTCTGAGGAATTGTCTCTAAAGCTTTTTCTTTCATGATTAAATAGGACACACGTGTTGCCTGGTGCTATTCCTTCCCTGTCCCCCATCCTTTTTTCTACCTTGAACATTAACATAACATTTAGACCAGCAGTATCATCTTGCAACCATGACTCAGTTAACAAACACAGGACCAGCTGTGTGAGGAGGGCTACAACAGTATTCTAACTCTAACAACACTAACACAGAGTGAGGCATTATTCTTCCAAAAAGTCAAGGCTGAGGCCTTGTAATCCTCAACCAGATGGATGATGTGCTATTAAACTGCAAAGGAGGTAACTACAGCTGTTAAGACTCAAAAATGACAGCTATAATGGCAACTGAGAGCCAAAGGCATGCAATATTCAATACTAATACCCATATTCGGCATAATCAGCTCATATCAGTACTTCTGAGTATTCAGCATAATTATTTAATGTATTTTAAGAAAACAGATATGAAAGACGAGATATTAGAGTACTATGAAAATATAAATTCTTTATATTGTTGTAATTCAATTGAAAAAAATAAGGGCTGTAGATTTTAATGGTGGAAAACTAATAGAACTGAGACAGCATAAGCAAAATGTTATTCATTTCTTTGATTGAAGCATATATATAAATATGAGTGTGTTAAAAGCAAGAATCCAAGTGAAAAAGTCATAAATTATAACTCTGAAAAAAGTCATGTTCCAAAATAAATCTTGTTTTCTTCAGCAGTCTGGATAACATTTTACCTTGTGTTCAAACTAACCATGTATGCAATGAATGCAGTTTTGTCAACCTCAAATTATTCCCCATATCTGATCGTCTTGTAGAAATTCAACCCATGTCCACGGAAATGTAGCACTACACTGCAGAGCTCAGTAAAACAAATACTACTTGGCATTTAAATACATCAGGTCCCTTTAAATGGTCTCTCAATTTTATTCAAATCTTTCCACCTGGAAAAACAGACTAAAAATACAACACAATATTTCAGAGATTAAATCAGTATAAGAACTTGCCCTGGTCAATCACAGTATTAACCTCTTATTCCATAATTTATTCATAAATTAACAGATACCTTTCTGAGTTTCTTCCTGCCTACTTCTTATATTACAATTCATTGATGTAAAAGATTTTAAGGTCCTTGTACTTGAATTTACCACATCTTGCATGATCATTCCTCATCCTTACAGGAATAGGCATCCACCGTGTGCTCAAAGTTAATTTTCCCCCAGTAGTCCGCATCTTATTTCCTACCATTTCTTTGCCACATTCTTCCAACATTTACTTTTACCTTCTTCTGTACCATCAATCTCTCCCCCTCTACTGGCTCATCTCTTTAGGGCTATAAATCTTTTGAAGTAAAGACACAAAAAGAACAAAAGCATAAAAGTCCCCAAACCTGCAAATGTCTTCTGGGTACCTATAACCTAGTACCAAGAGAACACCTTTTCTCTGCCATGCTTTTCAAAAGAGTGGTTCTATCCATGGAATGCAATCATCTGATTCCATTCATATCCTCCATATATAGCCATTATGTGCTAGTAAGTGTTCAGCAATTAGCTCTCATAACATAAATAATTTGTATGTATGTATGTATGAAGCGAAAGGCAAAGGAAAAAAGGAAAGATATACCCATTTGAATGCAGAGTTCCAAAGAATGGCAAGGAGAGATAAGAAAGCCTTCCTCAGTGATCAGTGCAAAGAAATAGAGGAAAAAAATAGAATGGGAAGGACCTCTTCAAGAAAATGAGAGATACTAAGGGAACATTTCATGCAAAGATGGGCACAATAAAAGACAGAAATGGTATGGACCTAACAGAAGCAGAAGACATTAAGAAGAGGTGGCAAGAATACACAGAAGAACTGTACCAAAAAGATCTTTATGACCCAGATAACCATGATGGTGTGATCACTCACCTAGAGCCAGACATCCTGGAATGCGAAGTCAAGTGGGCCTTAGGAATCATCATTACAAACAAAGCTAGTGGAGGTGATGGAATTCCAGGTGAGCTATTTCAAATCCTAAAAGATGATGCTGTGAAAATGCTGCACTCAGTATGCCAGCAAATTTGGATAACTCAGCAGTGGCCACAGGACTGCTAAAGGTCAGCTTTCATTCCAATCCCAAGGAAAGGTAATGCCAAAGAATGCTCAAACTACCGCACAATTGCAATCATCTCACATCCTAGCAAAGTAATGCTCAAAATTCTCCAAGTCAGTCTTCAACACTAGGTGAATGGTAAACTTCCAGTTTTTCAAGCTGGATTTAGAAAAGGCAGAGAAATCAGAGATCAAATTGCCAACATCCATTGGATCATTGAAAATGCAAGAGAGTTTCAGAAAAACATCTACTTCTGCTATATTGACTATGCCAAAGCCTTTGACTGTGTGGATCACAACAAACTGTGGAAAATTCCTCAAGAGATGGGAATACCAGACCACCTGACCTGCCTCCTAAGAAATCTGTATGCAGGTCAAGAAGCAACCAGTTAGAACTGGACATGGAACAACAGACTGGTTCCAAATAGGAAAAGGAGTACGTCAAGGCTGTATATTGTCACCCTGCTTATTTAACTTCTATGCAGAGTACATCATGTGAAATGCTGGGCTGGATGAAGCACAAGCTGGAATCAAGATTGCCAGGAAAAATATCAATAACCTCAGATATGCAGATGACACCACCCTTATGGCAGAAAGTGAAGAAGAACTAAAGAGCCTCTTGATGCAAGTGAAAGAGGAGAGTGAAAAAGTTGGCTTAAAGCTCAACTTTCAGAAAACGAACTTCATGGCATCTGGTCCCATTACTTCACGGCAAACAGATGAGGAAACAATGGAAACAGTGGCAGACTTTATTTTTGGGGGCTCCAAAATCACTGCAGATGGTGACTGCAGCCATGAAATTAAAAGATGCTTGCTCCTTGAAAGAAAAGCTATGACCAACTTAGACAGAATATTAAAAAGCAGAGACATTATTTTGCCAACAAAGGTCCATCTAGTCAAAGCTATGGTGTTTTCAGTAATCATGTATGGATGTGAGAGTTGGACTATAAGAAAGCTGAGCGCCGAAGAATTGATGCTTTTGAACTGTGGTGTTCGAAAAGACTCCTGAGAGTCCCTTTGACTGCAAGGAGATCCAACCAGTCCATCCTAAGGGAAATCAGTCCTGAATATTCATTGGAAGGACTCATGCTGAAGCTGAAACTCCAATACGTTGACCAGCTGATGCAAAGAACTGACTCATTGAAAAACACCCTGATGCTGGGAAAGACTGAAGGCAGGAGGAGAAGGAGACAAAAGAGGATGAGGTGGTTGGATGGCATCACCAACTCAATGGACATGAGTTTGAGTAAGCTCTGGGAGTTGGTGATGGACAGGGAAGCCTGGCGTGCTGCAATCCATGGTGTTGCCAAGAGTCGGACACAACTGAGCAACTGAACTGAACTGAACTGATGTATGTATCTCTATACATTTATGTTTATTATAAATTTTACCAATACAAGGCACATAATTTACACATGATATACAATATTCTTTATGGTAATAAAGAATACATATAGACAGATGTTTCTTATAAAATGCTTTCACTGATATTTACCAAATGTAGATGTGCTGGCATGAAAGTTGGTTGAATCTTTCTTTTGAATTAATAAGTAAGACAAAAGTGAAACAATGAATATATATGTTAAAGCTTCTCTTGCTCAGTCAAAAATGGGAGCAATTTCTTCACTGAAGTGGATAATAGTTTATATATTTGAAGAACAATTGTAAGACCATTTCCTCAATTTTCTGTGTGCCACTCACAATGTAACTGCTACATCTTCAACATGTTTTAGAGTTTAGTCTGCATTATTTACAATATTCCTAACACTTTAAGTCTAGAAAATCAACAAAACAATATCTCTGATGTGTAACATTTGCCAATTTCTATGGTGTAAATACTCATGGTAGGGCTAATTTCAAGATACTAAAGTGAACTCAACAAACACAGACTTCAGAATAGATGTACACTTGCACACCATTATACACTGCATATCTACCATTTAGGTAAAACAGACCTAAGTAAACTTAAGAGCATAGATAAAAGAGAATGCAGTAAAATGATTAAAGAGCATGAGTTCTGAATACTTGTTAAATTTCTTTTGAATAAAATTTATTAATTGTAAGTGTACATAATATAATTTTCAATAATGGCTGTATTTAACAACTAGCTTGCACAATTTCTGAAAAGTTAACAATCTGGTTCTCAGAAACGAGCGTAAGCCTGCTCCAATGCCCCGTTGCATGAAAATACGGCTTGCACACCTTCCATTCTCCTGTACCTGCTCTTGCTACAGTCAACCAGGACTTGCAGTTCCAAAGCCACGGAACTTTTGTATACCTATCTTACGTTACCTCAATGCCACAGCCCAACCCTCTCGATACACCCTTCAACTACTCTGCTGTCCTTTCACAGATGTATTTGAGGACTTTAGTCATCCACCATTCTCCTTACATATTCATGCTATTCTAGCCTCAGTCCCCTTTCCTGCTCATGTAGGCTATCTAATGGTTTCAGTTAGTAACTATTCACCAATGACCCCCAAATCTCTATCACAGACCAGACTGTTTTGCTAAATTCCAGAATGAACTGCACACCACACTGACTTAGGTCACCTTCTTACATGCTTACTAGTTAAGTAATTTGTGGAGTACGTATTTGTTTATGTCTGTCTCTCCTACTAGGCTGTAAGCCTTACAGGCATGTGGAATATTGTGCCTTTTTTTCTTGCCATATCTCAGAATCTACCACATTCTCTAGCACAGTGATTACTCCAGGAATCAATAAAGGTACAGATGACTAACCAATAAGCATTTCAAATGCAACAAGTGTAAAACATAACTCAGTAAGTGTCCCCCAACATGCATTTCTCTTCTGAATCCCAATCACATCGAATGATGCCAATATCCAACCCTGCTCCCTCTGAGAGAGCCCTAGATTTCCTCTTTCCCTTATTCTTCTTATCCAGCCATTCGCCACAGTCTACTTTCTCATCTCCTAAATATCTTTCAAAGCTGTTTCCTTTTCTGCATCATTATTCCTGCTACGTTGGTTTAGATTCATTCTTGCCAGGACCACTGCAATGGCCTCCAGGGCTCCTTGCTCCTGTCTCTCTTACTCTAACTCAAATGCACAGTGCTACCAAAATGATCTTTTTCAAACTGTGACTATGGCCATCTCTAACAATCTATCAGTGGTGCTCCACCAGGTAGGGGATGAACTCCAAACTATGTCCCCCAGAACTTACAAGACTCTCCATGGTCAGAACTCCATCTGGCTTCCCAGCCTCATCACCTTCCACTTTTCCATGAAGAACCTACACTCCATCTGCACTCACATGATTATAGTTCCCCGCTCTCTTTCCTGTCTCTGAGGCCTAATGTACATTTACTTCTCTCAGCCTGGAATATCCTCTC
This sequence comes from Bubalus bubalis, assembly GCF_019923935.1. Taxonomy (NCBI): domain Eukaryota; kingdom Metazoa; phylum Chordata; class Mammalia; order Artiodactyla; family Bovidae; genus Bubalus; species Bubalus bubalis. The sequence goes on along the minus strand of NC_059164.1, from coordinate 26,305,004 downwards.
TCTGTTGTTTACATGGCAATCAAGCGTAACCATAAGTTTCTTTGATATTGTGAACTGTTTTTTGACCCCCAAGGAAAATCTCTCCTCCATACTTTCATAATAGTCTTCTATGACTGTACTTAGCCCCTTCCATAATGGCTCATTTTCTCCCACTAGACTAAGAATGTCTGCTCCAAATCAACTATATCTACCACAGGGACAAGCACGTAGTAAGAACCCAGCACCCTTGTATGACTGTAAAATGAAAAACCCTTTATTCTGCAGAGAAAATACATATGCAAGTAGCTGCTGTCCCTTTCAAAGCCACTCACCTTGAAAGTTATCTGCTTAGTTTAATGATGGTGGCATTATTCCAAGTATTTTTGGAAGGCAACTTTCAGAATTGTCTGGGGAACATTCTTTAAATTATCTCAAGTCAGGCCAAAAAACATCATGCTGAACACATCTGAGGCCTAGGAGGAACATAGGGCAAGTAATACAGTTCTGTGTACAAAATGAACAATGAAATATGTAAAAGATAATGTAATGATTGATTTAGGGAAACTAATAAACTGGCTCAGAGTTATATAGAACCTCAAAGAATCTCAGAAAATATTTTATTATTTGTCATTTATTATAGGTTCACAATATGGAATCTATCAGCACCAGTAATTTGCTTGATCTACCTCATGAAGCTCTTCAAATTAGCATTTCCCAAAGAATATACAATGTGAATATGGGGGAGGGTAGTGATTAAAGAAATTTAGTATACAGCATTAAACAAAGTGAAAAAGATTTATTTACTCTCAGATTCTTCAGAGCTATTAATATCTTAATATGACTCTCCATGAAGTCCATCTATGATCCATGGGGTTTCTCAAATTCTTTTAACTCCATAATTTTTTTCTGGCAGATGCTATAGGATTAATGTTCCATATACTTTGGGAAACTTTGCATTGAATGGGACCGGATGCATCTTCATGAAATAAAGACTTGTAACCTGAAACTACACTGAAACCAAAAGCTACACAGGAGGTTACTTAGAATTTATTCTAAGTGCCTTACATAATGCACATCATTTACCCTTAAACAGATTCTCACAACAATCCTACAGAATAGTATTATATTATAGTATAGGTAGTAATGGGGTCCCCAATGTACAGTTAAGGAAAGAAAGGCTAATCAAAGTTAAATAACCAATGAGACACTACACAGCTAGTTAGCAATAGAGACAGAATGTCACCCTGTCCTAACCAACACATGGGTCCAAAAGTTTAACCTGACCATTGAGTGTGTTCTCACTTGCACCATCTCTTAAACTTAACTCAGTCTCTCCTGAATATACCGTTCCTTTATAAACTCCTTATTTTCACATGGCTGTGTGTGCATACTCAGTCGCTCAGTCATGTCTGACTCTTTGTGATCCCACAGACGGCACCCACCAGGCTCCTCTGTCTATGGGATTTCCAAGGCAAGAATACTGGAGTGGGTTGCCATTTCCTCCTCCAAAGTATCTTCTCAACCCAGGGATCAAACACGCATCTCCTGCATTGGCAGGCAGATCCTTTACCGTTGGAGCCCCCATGGAAGCCCTTTCACATAGCTGAAAAGAAGGTAGAAGTCGCTCAGTCATATCTGACTCTTTGCAACCCCATGAACTATATATAGCCTGCCAGGCTCCTCTGTTCATGGAATTCTCCAGGCCAGAATACTGGAGTGGGTAACTGCTCCCTCCTCCAGGGATCTTCCCAACCCAGGGATTGAACCCAGGTCTCCCACAATGCAGGCAGATTCTTTACTGTCTGAGCCACCAGGGAAGCCCTTCACATGGCTAATTCCTAGGTATTACATTAAGGTTCATTTTATCCACTTTCCTTGTGATGCCTTCACTGCCAACTGCCTAAAAATAGTCATTCCCATGGTACCTTATTCCTTTCATGGAACTTCTAAATTTCCTATCTTATACAAACTGCATAGGAAGGCCAGTTTCACACAGTCTTATGAAAAAAAGCTTTTAATTGGCTAACAGACCCCTAAGTTTATGGCCTAACCACATGCCCACTCCTTTCTCTGGGTAAATTTGGATAAATGCCATAACAATAAATGTGAAATACTGCTTTAAACATTTCAAAGCATCTTCAGGAGTTACCATTTCATTTATATCTCAACTTTGAAAGGAAGGAAAGTTATCTTTGTAAAGAAATAGAGCTTTAAAAAGCTAAGCACCTCAAAAGTTAATCAGCATACCCACTCACCTAGCACAGTACTTAGCACATAATCTAATGGCTGAGTAAATGCTTGTGTTAGGCCAACTTAAATTCTGATATTTTTCACACTTGAGCACTCCTCACAGAGTGGTGTACTATCTCCATATATAGCGGACTCTACTAATGCCCACCCACTTTCCCCTGGCCCTTACTACTCAACTGTATGCCCACAGGCTTCCATCTGCCAACACTGCTATTTTGTTGCCTGGGGTTTTCACTGAACCCACGCAGCAGGCTGGAAGCTGCCCTCCACCAAGGAGCCCTATAGTGTGACATGCAGCTCCCTTGCTTTCTGGATAGATAATTCCAAGGGGGACTTTCTACAATTTCCTCAAGAAGAATTAGGTTTCAGTTGCCCCAAACTGTAGACGGTTTAATACAACCCTCTACTGACTTACTGACTTTAAGGTTTTAATACAACCCTCTACTGAAGAGGCTGTCAGAGGATGAGATGGCTGGACGGCATCACCAATGCAGTGAACATGAACTTGGGCAAACTCCGGGAGGCGGTGAGGGACAGGGATGCCTGGCATGCTACAGTCCACGGGGTCGCAAAGAGTAGGACATGACTGGGCTACTGAAAAACACGGACTTACGTACTCCTACTCATGTGTTCTCTTTTTCCTAAATAAGCTACCAGCTCTCAAACCTTTGTCTCAGGGTCTGAGAAACAAGACACTATAGGACAGGAAAGAATTTTCAGTTTTAAAAACTAAAGGTTAAAAAGCAAGGGATCATTTATAAATAATTAAGTATAATCACATTTTCGAAAAGAAAACATTAACCAGCCACTATTTGCTACTGCATGGTGAAAATATCCAAACTGGAAATTGACATTACATGAATTTTAACATATTGATTTTCTGACATGAAAAGGTAAATTACAGAAAACACTCTTAAATCTGTTGGGGAAAGTGCCATTTTAATAACCGCCCCCCCCCCCCCACTTTAAGGCCTTAAATCTAACACCCTCCTTAGGTGCATAGGTTGAGAAAAGTGAAAATTCTTACATTTGCTTGTTTTACTATTTTTGAAATAGCTGTATAAAGGGTGTGTGTGTGTAAGGGGCAGGGGGGCAGAGGGGAAGGAGGGAGGATATTTGGGTAGGGAAGAGAGAAAGAAGAAAAGTTCAGGTTGTGTTTAATGAAGGCATCTTTAAACAGTGCTCAGATCTCTAATCTTCAGTAATGCAAATACAAGCTGTCTTCTCCCATTTGATGTCATTGAGCATGTCCATTCATTTATTCAAATTTTGCTAAATACTTCTATGGAGAATTACTAGGATTTACATGTATAGCCAGAAAAATAAGAGAGACAGAGCTATGCCCAAGGAGTTGCTTGGGAGATGAGGAGACGGAAAACTAAATAGTTACCCTTCGGGGTGATAAGGATCTTCTCTGTGGCTCAGACTGTAAAGAATCTGCCTACAATGCAGGAGACTTGGGTTCAATCCTTGGGTCGGGAAGATCCTCTGGAGAAGGGAATGGCAAACCACTCCAGTATTCTTCTCTGGAGAATCCCGTGGAAAGAAGAGCCTGGCAGGCTACAGTTCATGGGGTTGCAAAGAGTCGGCCATGACTAGGTGACTAACGCTACTACACTACACTTCCAGGGTGATAAGGATTGTCCAGGGTGTTTGGGGGTCACAGAGGAGATGCTCCTAGCCTATATAGGGTGAATTGGGGAGGCGGGCAATCTGGATTAAGACTCTGACATGATGTTTGCTTTCAAATATGGTCACCTACACTCAGTCCATATATTTTATTTAAAATTAAAAACTATAAAACATGAACACTTACATGCCCAGTGAAATTTAAAAGAGCTTCTTTCTAGGTTTTCTGATTGCAAAATTTGGATCAACTCCAAATTAATCTCTTTTCATTTTGTAGGGTGCTCCTGCCTGGCTCTGGAGAATATACCTAATCCTCCTCTCAAGTAATCCAGCACTGGTGTGTAAGAAGAAATCCCAGAGGAGGTGAGAGCTGAAGCAAAATTTGAAGGAAAATTAGGAATTTTCTAGATGGGGACAGGGAGGGAAAACTGGGTAGGAGTCTTCTGGCAAAACTGTGTAAATGGGTAGTCCTGAGCATAGAACTCTGAGGGCAGTTAAGGGACCAGCCCAGGGGGGTGGGGGCGGGGGCGGCAGGTCAGAGACATGAGAGGACTAAAATACCAGGAATGAGACTGGAGAGATGAGCAAAAGTCAGATTTGCTACGGTCTCTGATTTTTTTTTTTAAGATATAATTCAGATAGCATAAAATTCACCCTTTATACTTTGTAACTCAGTGATTTTTTTAGTATATTCAGCGCCTGCAACCATTTAGCCCTATCTAATTCCAGAACATCTTTATCACCCTAAAAAAGAAACCCATATCCATTAGCACTTACATCCCATTTCCCCTCCTGCCAGATCCTGGCAACCACTACTTTATTTCTGTCACTGGATAGTTCATATAAATTGAGTTATACAATATATGACCTTATAAAGGGCCTTACAAATCTGGCTTCTTTCACTTGGCATAATGTTTTCAAGGTTCATCCATATTGTAGCATGAAACAGTACTTCACTCTTTTCCTTATGGACCACTGTGTGAAGATCCCACATTTATTGTTCATCAGTTAGTGGACATTTGGGTTGTTTCCACTTCTTGGCTCATAGTTAGCAATATTCATATATACATTTTTGTCTAGAACTATGTTTTCAATTCCCTTAGGCATATAACTTGCAATGGAATTACTAATTAATATGGTAACTTTATGTTTAACTTTTTGAGGAATTGATAGACTGTCTTCCAAAGTGGCTGCACCATTTTATATTCACATCAATTCTAAAAAGTCTAGTCATCTAGCAGGCAGGTGAGACACTTAAAGTCTTAAGTCATATTAAATTTTTAATTTTTAAGAGGTCACTCCAGAATCAGTATGGAGGATGATTTAAAGGATTTGGATTAAAGAAAAAGGCAGAGAAGTCCATTAGAATCCTACTGCAAGTAAGCAATAAGAAACAAGTCAGTCTAACTAACATAGCACTAGTAGGGATGGAGAGAAGGAATTGGAATTAAAAAGCAAGGGGAAGAAAAGTGATATCACTTTTAGAAAAGACTGATTTAAAACTTAAATTACCCAGGAAGATAAGTATCATAAACTTAAATGCCTAAAAGATCAGACAAGTAATGGAAATAAATAAAACATATAAGATGTAAGCAATAGGGAGTGGGAAGGGGTGGCTATAACTAAGAAGAAAGAATACATCCACTCTAAAGAAGTGGCTATAACTCAGCTCCAACCACCTCATGTGATGGGGAATGCAGGTGCAGTATTGTCAGAAACAGAAGCCAAAGTCTGGATTTCATGTTAAACATCCTGATCTTTAAATACTGCCAATGGATAAAACATTTCTTTGCGTTCTGTGCAATATCAACAAAACATGCCCATGCAATGGCACCCCACTCCAGTACTCTTGCCTGGAAAATCCCATGGACACAGGAGTCTGGTGGGCTGCAGTCCATGGGGTCGCTAAGAGTCAGACACGACTGAGCGACTTCCCTTTCACTTTTCACTTTCATGCATTGGAGAGGGAAATGGTAACCCACTCTAGTGTTCTTGCCTGGAGAATCCCAGGGACGGTGGAGCCTGGTGGGCTGCCGTCTATGGAGTCGCACAGAGTCGGACACGACTGAAGCGACTTAGCAGCAGCAGCAGCAGCAACATAGAGTAAAAGGGACAGTGAGCTAAGAATCAGAGTATGCCCACAAGGAAGGGGTGGATTAAAGAAGATTCCACGATGAGGTGAAGGAGAGAGCAGAAGCAGAGGAGGAAACTGTAATGGTGTGACTTCCCAGTGGTTCTGGGACAACAGACTGCTAGAAGGGGACTAGTAAAATAGCAGAGGGAGCCATTCACAGTGCAGAAGGAAATATGGACTTTGGATTTGACTTTGACAACTATGAAATAAAAAACATGGGAAAATGGAAAAAAATATTTGCTAATTGTGAGCAAAGTACAAAGTTAAAAGATAAAGGTCTCTCTCTCTTCCCAAACATTGTTTCCTTCAAAAGTCAGTAAGATCATGCGCCTCAAATCTTTAAGTTTCTCAGAAAAAGAGTCAGATGGGTTCCCCTGGTGGCTCAGCTGGTAAAGAATGGGTTCAATCCCTGGGTTGGGAAGATCCCCTGGAGAAGGAAAAGGCTACCCACTCCAGTTATTTTGGTCTGGTGAATTCCATGGACTGTATAGTCCATGGAGTTGCAAAGAGTCGGACATGACTGAGCGACTTTCACTTTCTTTCTTCAGCTTATAAATAGTGCAATTTTTAAAAAATGAGATCCCTTGAAGAAATTTGGATCTCTATAAGACCACTTGTTCTCAAGCTTACAACTTAAAAATGGAATTACTTATACTCCCTATAAAGAAAAAACTGCTGGTATGTAACAGAGACAAGACTAACAGGTGGCCCAGTGGTAAAGAAACCACCTGAAATGAAGGAAACACAAGAGACATGGGTTCGATTCCTGGGTTAGAAAGATCCCCTGGAGAAGGAAATAGCAACCAACTCCAGTATTCTTGCCTGGGAAATACCACGGACAGAGGAACCAGGCAGGTTGCAGTCCATGGGGTCACAAAGAGTCAGACACAGCTAGAGCATGGACACAGTTAGTTAAACACCCTAGAAGTTTCTTGCTCACTCATATGAAACCCCAAGCTGTTATGGCAGCTCTGCTTCAAAAAGTCATCATCACTATTCCAGCCTTTTTAAAAAATCATGTTGCTCTGCCATTTTTATAGGGCTGGCCTCTTCAGCAAGGTCCAAGTGAGTATACCACCATATCCACATCCCAGCCATTGAGAAAGGGAAGGAGAGCGCACCCCAAGCCTTTGATGGACATCAGGAAGTCACACAAGTCACTTCTGCTTACATTGTACAACCAGCACTATATGGCACATGGCATAATTCCTAGCTGCAAGGGAGGCTGAGAAATGTCATCTTTATTCTGTAGGGGTCTATCCCCAGTGAAAATTCAGGGGCTCTACATCCAAGGACAGTGGAGAAAGGGGATACTGTGAGACAACTAGCGGTCTCCTCCACAGAGTGGCATTCAGTTTTTTAAGATTCTGTTCTTAAAGTTCTATAAATAATTTATATTTTGGTTCAGTTTTACAAGGGAATATAAATCTGGCCTAACCTTTATGCTTAAATATTGGAAACACAGCAATGTAACATTGCCACAATTTTGGCTTCATCGTGCTGGTATTTATGACAGTGCTGAAGAAAGTTAAAGTTAATTTTAATCTGTTCTTACAAAATTATTTTCCTAAGAATTCTAAAGGAATTCTAGTCTTCTTGCCATGCTTAACAACTAGCTTTCAAAAGACTGCATTAAAAACTCAAATTATAAAATAAAAAAAATCATTGACATATTCCTACAGCATATGGAACTATACTACCTCAAAGATTCTTTTAAATTAACACAGTCAATTGTGCCCTTACTGCCAGAAAACTCTTTAAGTAATAAGTATGCACTATAGCCAGATATGCTCCTGAATTCTGACACTTATTCTCATATTAGTTCACAATACTATATTTTATCAAATACTAGAAAAAAACTAAAAATGAAATAGTTCACCAGCACATGGTTCACTACTGCTTGATACGTGAACATTCTTTTAAGACTTATCCATGAACTATAGAATCTTGTAAAAAAAAAAAAAATATATATATATATATATATAATGAGGAACTCCTTAAAAGGTTATAGAATTTAAGACAGTAATTTATTGGCTGTTTTATAATGATTCAGATCTACAAATTCAAGAGTATATTATTTAAAAGCTTTTTAGCTTCAACCTTCCTTACAAAAACAAGAAAAATTAGGTACTTCCCTATAGTAGCATTTTTTATCCACTTAAAAGCATATAAATTATTATGTTTAACAAATTTAACATCTTAATTTTTGAATGGGCTTCCCAGGTGGTGCTAGCAGTAAAGAACCCACCTGCCAAATTAGAGACATAAGAGACATGGGTTCAATCACTGGGTTGAGAAGATCTCTGGAGGAGGAAATGGCAACCCACTCCATGAATGTCTTGCCTTGAGAATGGTTTTGAAAAAAAAGAATAGTTTTGATTGGCCAGGGCAATGATTAATATCATCAAGCATAATGTAGGACATAACTATTAAAACAATTTTTGAAAATATGTTTACACTACAAAGTATTCATTACAGTAAGTTTGGAAACTACTGAAAAGTAGAAAGAATACTACAATAAACTGGATTAAATTGAGTATTAAATACATAAATTGTGTCCAAAATTACCTTAACCAATAGGATGTTACACGAAAGAGCAAATGAATGGAGCATACCTACTTCCAATCAAGACAGTAACAATGATGGGAACTGCCCCCCTGACTGAAAAAAAAATGAAACTACTGTATAATAGTTTTCAAGATACTGAAAACTATTATTTTTCAAAAGAGACAAGAAAAGCATAATGTGAACCCTAAGAAATGGGAAACTGATGACATTAGCCCTATGACTCACCCAGCTTCCAGACACTGGCTCTGGAAAGGAAAATTGAGGCAGAGCCTGGCACAAACTCTGAACTGAAGAAATGTATCTGAGAAATCGGATAAATCAGAGCAGCTAAAACCCTGAGGACAGAGTATGAGAGGGAGGAGAGCCAAACAGAGAGCAATCTCTAAAGATCTGTAGATACCTCTGCAGCTATTCAGCAGAGTACTGATCAGCATATATATATGAGGAAACAACCCACAGCAAGGAAAAGAAACACACAATGCAGGGAATTGTGCTGGTTCCCACCAGCCAGAGCAAAAAACCTGATAATTCACCAAGTTTAGGGTAGAGGATTCAGAGACTAATCTTAAAAAAAAGATCTAAAAGGATCAAACTGTTTCCAAGTTAACTGCATTCCATTAAAAAAAAAAATGCTCAAGAAGATTTATAGAGATATAAAATATATCCAGCACTGTATAAGGTAAAACTCACAATGTCTGGTATTCACCAAAAATTACCAGGCATGCAAAGAAGTAGGAAAATATAACCTATAATAAGGAAAAAAATCAACCCAAAAAACTGACCAAAAACTAAAAAAGATGTTAGATTTGAAGGCCAGGTCATTAAAACAGTTACTATAAATTTACTCCATATGTTCGAAGCAATTAAATAGAGACATGGAAGACTTTTAAAACACTCAAACCAAACTTCAAGAGATGAAAACTACAATGTATGAGATTAAAAACACACTAAGTGTGGAAGCAACAGTTAGAACTGGACATGGAACAACAGACTGGTTCCAAACAGGAAAAGGAGTACGTCAAGGCTGTATATTGTCACCCTGCTTATTTAACTTATATGCAGAGTACATCATGAGAAACGCTGGGCTGGAAGAAGCACAAGCTGGAATCAAGATTGCCAGGAGAAATATCAATAACCTCAGATATGCCGATGACACCACCCTTACGGCAGAAAGTGAAGAGGAACTCAAAAGCCTCTTGATGAAACTGAAAGTGGACAGTGAAAAAGTTGACTTAAAGCTCAACATTCAGAAAACGAAAATCATGGCATCCGGTCCCATCACTTCATTGGAAATAGATGGGGAAACAGTGGAAATAGTGTCAGACTTTATGTTTTTTGGGCTCCAAAATTACTGCAGATGGTGACTGAAGCCATGAAATTAAAAGACGTTTACTCCTTGGAAGGAAAGTTATGACCAACCTACATAGCATATTTAAAAGCAGAGACATTACTTTGCCAACAAAGGTTCGTCTAGTCAAGGCTATGGTTTTTCCTGTGGTCATGTATGGATGTGACAGTTGGACTGTGAAGAAGGCTGAGCACCGAAGAATTGATGCTTTTGAACTGTGGTGTTGGAGAAGACTCTTGAGAGTCCCTTGGACTGCAAGGAGATCCAACCAGTCCATCCTAAAGGAGATCAGTCCTGGATGTTCTTTGGAAGGAATGATGCTAAAGCTGAAACTCCAGTCCTTTTGCCACCTCATGCAAAGAATTGACTCATTGGAAAAGACTCTGATGCTGGGAGGGATTGGGGGCAGGAGGAGAAGGGGACAACAGAGGATGAGATGGCTGGTTGGCATCACTGACTTGATGGACATGAGTCTGGGTGAACTCCAGGAGTTGGTGATGGAAAGGGAGGCCTGGCATGCTGGATTCATGGGGTCGCAAAGAGTCGGACACGACTGAGCGACTGAACTGAACTGAACTGAACTGAAGTGTGATTATTGGTAGTGAACTTAGAGACAGAGCAATAAAAACTACCCATAATGAAACAAATAAAAATTAATTTAAAAATTTAAAAGAGCATCAGTAATTCTAATATACATGTAATTGGAGTTCCTAAAAGAGAGGAGGGAAAACAAAAAATATTGAAGAAGTAACGACTGGACTTCCCTGGTAGCCCAATGGATAAAAATCCGCCTGCCAATGCAGGTTCAATCCCTGGTCTGGGAGGATTCCACATACTGTGGAGCGACTAAGCCTGTGCACCACAACTGCTGAGCTGATGCTCTAGAGCCCCTGAGCCACAATCACTGAGCCTGTGTGCCGCAAGTACTGAAGCCCAGGTGCTCTAGAGCCTGTGTGCTACAACTGCTGAAGCCCAGACAGCTAGAGCCTCTGCTCCACAACAAAAAAAGCGACTGCAGTGAGAAGCCTGCTCACAACAATGAAGAGTAGTCCCTGCTCGCCACAACTACAGAAAGTCCACAATAATAAATTAATTAATTAATTAAATTTTTAAAAAAGAAGCCATGGTCTCAAAAAATGATGACTTAGTTTTTTCAAACTTGATGGAAATTATAAACCCACAGGTATAAGTTCAATGAGCCCAAAACATGACACTTGAAGAAAGTTTAACCAAGACACATCATATATCAAATTGTTCAAAACCAATGAAAAGGAAAATCCTTAAAGACATGTTATATATAAAAGGAACAAAAACAAGGATGACAGCAGATTTCTCACTAAAAAAACAATGCAAGTGAGAGAAACAGTGGAGCAACATCTTTAAAAGAGAAACAGGCCAATTTAGAATTCTATATCCAACAAAAATCTTTAAAAATTAATGTGAAATTAAAATGTTTTCAAAAATACAAAAGCTGAAAAGATCCATCACCAGCAGACCTGTGATATAAGAAAGGTTAAAGCAAGTCCTTCACACCGAAGATGACACCAAATGAAAATGGTGTGAAAAGCATGAAAGTAAATGAAGGAATAAATAGAAGGATGAGCACTTGACAATAGCAACTGCATGAATAAACATAAGAGATTTGCTTTTATTATGTAAATTTATTTAAAATATTATTGTTTAATCTGATAATGTAGAATGTGGTCTATGAGACTGCTTTTGTTGTTTAGTCACTCAGTCATATGCAACTCTTTTGCAACCCCATGGACTGTAGCCCACCAGGCTTCTCTGTCCATGGGATATCCCAGGCAAGAATACTGGAGTGGGTTGCCATTTCCCTCGCAAGGATATTTTCCGGACTCAAGGACTGAACCTGCATCTCCTGCATTGGCAGAAAGATTCTTTACCACTGAACCACCTGGGAACCCCATAAGTTTATAAGATATGTAAGAAAAACAGAAATAAATGTTACTGTGTTTTCAATAGTTACTTGAAAATGATAAATTCATACAAGAATATTTCTGAGCTACTAGTCTAGAGAAATTAAAATCTGAAAACCATTCTCCTGATATCTCATGCCACGTGGCCTACATTTTTCTATTTGGCTTGAGTAGCCTTAGCATTATGCTACGGAAAATATAATTTAAGTTGAACTTAATACATTTGTTTTCACAGAGAAAAGGCAATAATTTGAAAATGATGTTCTAGTAAAGAAATATCTCACAAGGTTCGGCAATAGCTTTTGCTGAACTTTATAAATAAAAGGAAACAACTGCTGTTTCACTACAAAGTTAAACTCATCAAATATTTAATGTAGGTAACTGTTTAAAATTGGGTCAAACAGATAAGTAGATTAAAATTATATTTATAGCACAAGTCACAAAACAATGTTCCCTTCATTGCTCCCCAAACCAGCTCAAAATGAGCAATTAACGTAATATACATCATTTGGGCTTTTACGAGAATGTTTATTAGGAAGGTTAGAGGGAGAAGATAACAAAGCAGTTCTCATCATTAAGAGGCAGATGAAAGCAATCATAAAACCACAGCACAGTAGGTGATTCACGAGTGCAAAATTCTATACACAGCTACTGAATTTTTCTCCTGTCTTGTGAAATCTATTCAAAAGCATACCTAAAAGTTCTTTCAGTGAGTAGCTCTATAGTAAAATGAAAGTGGAAATTAAAATATACAAAGGAGATGGGTCTTTTGGGTAGTAAGAGAAAAAGCAGACTTCAAGATGAAAACCTAATAAAGGCAAACTCCTTTGGAAATAGGTTAACTCAGCGTCCTTGAAAAGGAATTCTGATGCCCACTCAAGTTTGGGAACTACTATTTTAGTCTAAAATACAGTGAACAAAAAGCAAGAAGTCCCATGCCAAAATCTGTGCATTCAAATTTTCCCGTATAAGACAACTATTAAATCTCCAGCAGTAGAGGATGAATGGAGAATTCTAAAGTGTTTCTGCTTGTCAGCAGATTCATTTCTATTTATTTGAATATTAAGTCTATATAACCATTACATATTACTAGATTCAGCATTCTTGAAAGAATTAACAGAAACAATACACATGAATATACTCAACACTGAACCTCAATAAATTTATGATGGATTTTACTCTAAGTCTTGCTCTGGAAGTGCCACCGTTGCATAAAAGATTTTGGCTACTTATTGGAAGTAATTTCTCCCATTCTAAATAGAAAATCCTGTTGTATTTATTTCATGTATTTTGACACCAGCTGTGAAGCTTGTTATGGTGGAATTACATCTTACATATGGATTGAGTTATATAATGTTTTTAAATTCATATGATGCTTCTTCATTCTTCTCCTATACCAGAACGGGTAAAAGAACAAGAAAGGCAAAGAAATCAACAGAAGAGAAGGAATATCCAAATACATTTTTTAAGAACATGGCGAACTCAAAATCTTTTCAGAATATCAGCATACATTACTACATCAAATAAAGGCTAGCACAGCATAAACATCATTTTAGATGATGATCATCATAGTGATATGGAGAATCCAAGTTTAAACGGCTTATTAGGAAAGAAAGGATTAAAATAATGGGACTAGCAAATACAAGGAAATCTGAGCCATTAAAAAAAGTGAATATAAAATTTATCTAGTAAAGCAGTCGGTGTCAGGCATGTAGACTCATAAGGAAATGATGAGAAACCAAATCAGATGGTGACATGAATGAAGAGATAACATGCAGTGTAGTGCATCTGGGAAAAGAATGAAACCAAACTAATGGAATGTACTGCACCATGTTTAAAGGCATAGAAATAACAATAACATGCAAGTACAACCAAAAAATGTAGCTGTGCTGCAGATGTGAAGAAATGAGTTTGAGAATGGAGTCATTATATCTGGACCTAGGCTGCCTACTGGCAGTAGTCCCATACCCATTTCATCTGCAGAGGATACATTCCAAGACCCTCAGAGGATGCCTGAAAATATGACAGTACCAACTCTACATACACTATGTTTTTTCATATGTGTGTGTGCGCATGTGTGTGTGTGTATACATGTGTATACATGTGTATAGGACTAAGTTTAATCTATAAATTAGTCACAGTAAGAGAATATCCAAATCTATAAATTAGTCACAGTAAGAGAATATCCAAACTGCCAGCATCACTACTCTTGCACTTTGTGGCCATTATTAAGTAAAATAAGGATTACCTGAGCACGAGAACTACAATAATGAGACAGTCAATCTGAAAACTAAGAAAGCTACTAAGTGACAAACAGGCCAGAAGCATATACAGTGTGGATACACTGGGCAAAGGGATGATTCACATCCCAGGCAGGACAGAGTGGGACAGCAAGAGATTTCATCACACTGCCCACACTGGCATGCAATTTAAAACTTATGAATTGTTTATTTTTGGAATTTTTCATTTAATATTTTCAGACCACAGTTGACCATGGGTGACTGAAACTTACAGAAAGTGAAACCACGGATAAAAGACCGCTGTTGCTACTGCTTAGTTGCTTTAGTCATATCCAGCTCTGTGTGACCCTATGGACTGCAGCAAGCCAGGCTCCTCTGTCCATGGGATTCTCCAGGCAAGAATACTGGAGAGGGTTGCCATGCCCTCTTCCAGGGGATCTTCCTGACCCAGGGATCAAACCCAGGTCTCCCTCATTGCAGGCAGATTCTTTACCACCCGAGCCACCAGGGAAGCCCAAGAATAGTGAAGTGGGAAGCCTTTCCCTTCTCTAGGGTAACTTCCTGACCCAGGAATTGAACTAGAGTCTACTACATTGCAGGCAGATTCTTTACCAGCTGAGCTACCCAGGAAGCCCCAAAGGGCTACTACTGTATATTTTATAAGTATGTCTATGTGTGTGTATGTGTGGGTGTGTGTATGTCAGGCATGTGTGTGTATACATATATATGTATATGTAATTAAAAATAAATGATGCAGGCTCTCAGTCTAACTCCCTACTTTTCAAGTGCTCAAAAGTCACAGACAGAGAATATTTCTATTGAAAAGCACTGATCTATACAGCTACTGGAGATGCCTTGTATGTGAAAGATGAAACTAACACACACACACATACACACACACACAAAGCCAATAACTCACCCATTCTTTCTTGCAGAACAATTTATTGAGCATTCCTCATGTGAGAATCACTAGGCTAGGAATTTGGAATCCATAGGTTAAAACAAAACATTCCCTGCATTCAAGGAGCTCACAAGAACAGTAAGAAATAATGACTATAAAGAGTTGATCAAACACCAAATACTTGGGTATTGGGTATTGGGTCCAACTATCAGAAATGCACTTAGTGATGAAGAAGAAAACAAAAAACAGTAACCAAGTTCGCTCTGCCTTCAAGGGGCTTACAATCTGGCTAATGACACACAGGGCTTCCCCGGTGGCTCAGCAGTAAAGAATCTGCCTGCCAATGCTGAAGACGCAGGTTCTATTCCTGGGTTAGGAAGATTCCCTGGAGAAAGAAACGATAACCCACTCCAGTATTCTTCCTTGGGAAATCCCATGGACAGAGAAGCCTGGTGGGCTACAGTCCATGGGATCACAAAAGAGTCAGACACGACTGAGCAGCTAAACAACAAAAATGACACACAACACAAGAGTAAGAAGTAAAATGTTTTAAGTGGCAATTAATATTTGAGACTATGTCTTCAAACTGAGACCCACTGAGTTTGATGTGGAATTATTTCTTCCATTTTGTGTTTTCATTGGAATGATAATCTAAAAAATGCATTCTAATTAATTTCTGGATAAGCATCTTAAAACTAAATACCACCAATGAATTTTCATTCTGGCATCTGCTGTTGGTGTTCTCAATCATGCATGTACTATGTGAAGGCCTACATAGTTTGCTAAATAAATAAAGTCTGAAGGGGTTGGGGCAGGGGAGGTGAGGATGAATTGAGTCATTAGAGAACACAGGGTAGGGCTTCCCAGGTGGCACCAGCGGTATAAAGAGCCCATCTGCGAATGCAGGAAACATAAGAGACACAGGTTCAATCCCTGGGTTGGGAAGATCCCCGGGAGGAGGGCATGGCAACCCACTCCAGTATTCTTGCCTGGAGAATTCCTAAGGACAGAGGAGCCTGGTGGGCTACAGTCCACAGGGTCACGAAGAGTCGGACACGACTGAGGCGACTTAGCATGCATGCGGAACGCACGGTGGCAGAGGTATCCAAAAGCGCCCGCGCTACAGTGGTTACAGTCACCACCATGTTGAGAGTGAAGGCGACGCGTGCATCCTGTCTCTGTGGAGCTCCTATACGGCCTGTTCTCCACTCCTGCAGTCTTTGGGTACAGCTTAAACATTTGATTTAGAATTCGGGAACTTCACAATGCTAATCACATCTTTAAGAGAACAAAAAGAAGTTATTGTGACACTTCATTAAAACTGACATTTGAAGATTATTTACTGGTAAGAGTTTTCATCACGTATGAAGTCTGATTACCTTGAACCAGCAAACGAAGCTTTGATGGTAATTTTTAATCTACATTTTAAAAGGACACGTTCTATATTAATATAAAACAGAAACAGATTAAATAAGAATAGAATCTGAGGCTACATCTTTTATACTCTTAAATCCAACACTGGCAATGTAATTTCAACAATACAATATCGTTTGCAAAATAATTCAATGTTGTTCCTTTTAATTTCATCAACTCTGTTGCTCACATTTAATATTTTCTCATTGGCTTTGGTTTTATAATTTGTGAACTTTGTAAGTAAAAGTGTTTGTATTTTGTACTGTGTTCCTACATACATGCTGCTGCTGCTAAGTCACTTCAGTCGTGTTCGACTCTGTGCGGCCCCATAGACGGCAGGGATTCTCCAAGCAAGAACACTGGAGTGGGTTGCCATTTCCTTCTCCAATGAATGAAAGGGAAAAGTAAAAGTGAAGATGCTCAGTCGTGTCCGACTCTTCGCGACCCCATGGACTGCAGCCTACCAGGCTCCTCCGTCCATGGGATTTTCCAGGCAAGAGTACTGGACTGGGGTGCCATTGCCTTCTCCGCCTACATACATAAGTGAAATGTTTAATAAGGATAACCTAGGTTAACACTGGGCTTACCAGGTAACTCAGCTGGTAAAGAATCCACCTGCAATCCAGGACACCCCAGTTCAATTCCTGGGTCAGGAAGTTCCCGTGGAGAAAGGATAGTCTTCCCACTTTAGTATTCTTGGGTTTCCCTCATGGCTCAGATGGTAAAGAATCCACATGCAATTCAGGAGACCTTTCGATCCCTGGGTTGGGAAGATCCCCTGGAGGAGAGCATGGCAACCCACTCCAGTATTCTTGCCTGGAGAATCCCCATGGACACGGTGGGAGAGGAGCATGGCAGGCAACAGTCCACAAAGAGTCAGACACGGCTGAGCAACTAAGCACAGCACAGCACAGGTTCACACTATTCAGACCAGTCAGCTTTGCTACCACTCATCCTATGGTGTCTTATTAAAGAGAGTGCTCATTAAGAAGCCAATCCTTCTCTTCTCTCCTTTCTATCTAGATGTGGAAGGCCTTGGACCTCTCTCTAGTGAGCTACAGAGGAATTGAAATCACAAATACACATTTAAATAGTTCCATATATTAAATATACTACCATATTTCAAGGGCTTCCCTGATAGCTCAGTTGGTAAAGAACCTGCCTGCAATGCAGAAGACCCCAGTTCGATTCCTGGGTCAGGAAGATTCACTGGTGAAGGGATAGGCTACCCACTCCAGTATTCTTGGGCTTCTCTTGTGGCTCAGATGGTAAAGAATCCACCTGCAATGCAGGAGACCTGGGTTCAATCCCTGGGTTGGGAAGATCTCCTGGAGAAGGGAAAAGCTACCCACTCCAGTATTCTGGCCTGGAGAATTCCATGGATTAGATAGTCCATGGGGTCACAAAGAGCTGGACACGATTGAGTGACTTTCACACACCATATTTCAAAAGTACAAAGATGCCGTTCTGAGTAATAAAAGGCCAATTTTGTAAAGACTTTACTCCTATGGTAGCCTTTTTTTATTATGGATTTTCTTAATCAAATCGATACTAAAATTCAACTTGTAAGCCTGTGTGAACCACTGTCATAGTCCTAAATTACTGCGGGATTCAGAGAAGAACGAGATCACCGTGAGCTGCCGAAATCAGGAGGAAGCATCACAAAAGAAGAAGGACATAAGTTGGGCCCAGAGAAAAAGGAAACCAGAAAAGGGACAGTTTCTTAAGTAAAACCACAGAGGAGGACAGTGTGAGTTAGGTAAGAGATGGATATGGTAGTTCTGGGAGTAGTAGGTTCAAAAAACACACTGCAAATGCTTGGCTAACAGAAATCTCTACTACAGAGTACTCTTGACTGCAAGGGGCAGAAATTCAATTTAAGAAATTCAATTTATTGCTCATATAACATAATCCCAGAAAAATCAGTGATAAAACAGCCTTGAGAATGCATGGGTGCAGGAACTGAAAAACTGCAATGCTCTTACTACTTGCTCCCTACCCACCACGTGCATGCATACACATACTCACGCACTCACACATGCATACATGCACATCTTTTCTTTACAGGTTGATTTATTCTCTCAAGCTGTCTTTCCCATCATCTAAAATCTAAACCACTTGGTAGCTCCAAGCTTAAGGCTTAAATCCTTAAAGGTGTAAGGCAGGGAGTGGCAAGAGTTAAAAATGGAAAGATAATAAAGCTAGGCTAGGTCCAGTATCTGAGAGAACCTAGGTGTCACACTAAGGAGCTTTGGCTTTTAGAGTCAAATCTAGCCTAAGCTCAGTCAGAAATCTAAAACCTGTGTGAAGAAATGTATTTATTTAAAAAATTCCTGAGCTGTAGCTTGCTCTGATGAAGTTACTGCAGTCACCCATAATCAGGCTGAGTGGCTCACAATTTCCCTGTTTGAGAACAGTCCTACTCCAGAAGGGCAGACACCTGAGCCAAGATGGTACCATCCCAATACCCTACCTACCTGCCACAGATAAATGGTTCATGGGTATACACCTTACCTAAATCAGAGTGCAGTTCAGGGATACTCAGTTTTAAATATTTACATTTTGATTCAAATACCCAGGGAAATCTTAAAGGAAATATTCAAATACCCAGGAAATCTTCCTCAATCCATGCTGGGACACAGGGTACAACTTTGCAAAATTAACAGAATACAGATGAGTCCCACACTGAGCTTGTATTTTGCAATAGAGCAGCAAGGGGATCTGGGCCAATGATTCCGATCAATGGAACTGGATCCATTTAAAGAAGAGATTTAAGTACATAAAACAGAAGGGGAAAAAAGTAGAATATCTATGAATAGAATTCAGAGGCACCACAGAGTAGAAAGGGGAACTGAGTAACAGAAGAACAAAGGAGGAATGTCTCAATAGACTTTTCAAGTAGATCAAAACAGTGGCATCTACTGAAAAAGCTATAGAAAGAACCTTATGACCAAAAAGGCAATGAGAATTCAGTTTCCTGATTGAATTTAACAGGAGAAATCTACATATAGGAGAGAAAGGAGACACAGAGTTTTTGATTTCTGCCAAAACGATAAGTAGAAATAAAAATACAGAGACTCCACTCTACATTCTTACTTTTTTTTTTCAAATTCTTACTTTTTATATGGAAGGGATACAGATAATCTGTACTTCCTGCTGGGAAAATAAAAGAATGCATGATGCAGCACACTCTGTCACTCCTCTCTCTAACCCTCATCTTCCAGTACCCAGCTCTCTCAAGATGAATGAAGGAATCCAAGAGCAACTGTAGTACTGACATTCATTTCAATGGAAAAAAAAAAAAAAACAAGCTTTTGCCCTGGAAACTTCACTTCCTGCATGTAAGTATGGGATGTATATTACAAGACTATGGGTTTTGAAATCAGACCTACATTCAAACCCTGGTTCCACTCCTATCTAAATGACTATTAGCATTTCACCTTTCAAAGCCTCCATTTATCTGGGGAGAGAGGAAGGAAGAAAGAGGAGGTGGAACTAGGGAAACTTGAACTCAGTTGCTAGAGATGAGAGGAAGATTAGATAAAATTATTCCTGCAAAGAGTCTGGACATTAGTTATGCTCAACTGACCCCCATTCTCCTAAACAATGCCCCATAGTCACTGGGCCACAGATGTACAGTGGACCTAAGAGGGTCTCTACCCTCTAAGATTAAAGGAGACCATGCTGTGGGACTCCAAATCACAGCGTTGGTTCCCTGTAAGGATTTGTGGACACAGTCCCTTAAAAATCTTTCCCATGTGGAATACATTGGAGACTCATTAATTCCTAGACTATCATTCACACCAGTGATTCAGACTCCTTCCTTATAACCACTCCTAAATGAGGCCTCTCCACCACCATTCTCCTAAATCCCAAAAGAGTTTTCTTTCTAAAGAGTTGCATAGCTCTAGATACTCTACAGTTCAATCCCATCTCCAGATGGTCATCATGCCTACCTTGGTCAAAAACTTCATCATTTCCTTAAGCAGTCATTTGCTCATAATATTTCTCCTTCCTTCTGTAGCAGTGAATACATCATTCTTTCTGGCCATAAACAACTGAACACCACTATTGTATATGGTGTATCCTCTCTTAAGAAAGAGTCCACCTTCCCCTCTAGAAGTTGGTGTGCCAACAGTGACGGAATCAGTTCTTCAGAGTGATTCTGAGCACCTTTCTGACTAAGTGGCTTCTAAGCCAGGTCTGCTGTCCAGCCCAGAGATTCTGTGAACTAGTCAATGCAGTGGAGATATGCCAAGGCAACCTCCAATGAGTCATGTCCTTGTATAGTTTCCTCCCCTTAAGTTTGGGTAGAACACGTGCCTTGCTTCTAATAAATAAAAGATGGCAAAGGTGATGGATGTCACTCTTGATTAGATTGTTATATGAAAAGGTGATGTCACGTTACTCCCATACCGTATGGGAGCAAAAGACTCTTTCTAATCGTCTTTAAATAGCAGATGCCATGCTGTAAGAGGGTCACTCATGCCTGTGAGAGAGTCACATGGCAAAGAACAGCAGGCAGGATCTAGGAGCTGGGAGTGGTCTCTGATAGCCAACAAGAAAATGGCAACCTCAGTCCTACAATCACAAGGATATGAATTTTACCAACAACCTAAGAAAGCTTGGAAGCAGGTCTCTCCCGAGTGAATCTCTCATAACACAGCAGCACTGATGAACACCTGGTGAGATCCCTGAACAGAGGATCCAGTTGAGCCACGTGTGAACTCCTGAGCAATGAAACTGAGATCCTAAGTATGCATTTTTTAAGCTGCTAAATTTGTAGTAATGTGTTACAAAGCAATAGAAAACAAACTGAGTCAATAACGTCTACTAAGTTTATGTAATACTTAAAGTAACTAAAGTTAATTTCGATGATTTGCTACCAAATATCTTCAGTGATATTTGAGTGATTTGAATCTTATTCTTCTAGTGGCCAATTCAAATTCCACTCATCACTATTCCATTCAAACTACACTAGTCTACACCCATCTTCTTACCACAGATTCTGTGGAAACGCAAAGAACATATCATTTCCAGTAACCTCGACTTTTCTCAATCTCACCATCAGTCTATACTCTCTCTGGTGCAGCAAAGAATATGAAGAATGGGAGTTTTCTTCTTTGGGTGTTCTAAACAGAATTAATTATAGTAAACAGCAAGTCACCCTTGAATAGTCACTTCTTTTTCAATATTTCACATTTTTTTTAAATTTTATTTTATTTTTAAACTTTACATAACTGTAATATTTCACATTTAAAAATGATTTTAATGAGCTCTCATAAAACATACATTTGGGGGAAAGAACAGTTTTATGTATACACACACACACATGCACATATATATTAACCTAATACAGTAGAGAGCTCCTGGTACCATCTGCTTATTCAAAAATACTGGAAGTACTTTCATCAAATACATGAGAGCTTGTTTAAGATTACATATTATCAATACTATTGTCTATGAAATTGCAAAGATTTCTTCTGCATCCTGGATAATGTGTTCCACTTTTAAATCTAATAATTTGATATCAAAAGTCTATCACCTTGGCTCTTACAAATCATGTGGGCAATTACTCCCAAAAATTCTGGTGAAATTTGAAGGAGAGGTTTTCTGGGAGCATGAAGAAAAAGTCATAAAAGTATTAATACCTTCCCTACAGAAGAACAAATTGCTATCCTTTTTCTTTATATATATATATATATATATTTTAATTTTATTTTATTTTTAAACTTTACAATATTGTATTGGTTTTGCCAAATATCTAAATGAATCCGCCACAGGTATACACGTGTTCCCTATCCTGAACCCTCCTCCCTCCTCCCTCCCCATACCATCCCTCTTTCTTTTTGTTGATTTATCAAGAAAAGAGGTCTACACAGAAAGAAATGACTAAATAACTGCATAAACTCTCTATTTAAAGAAGCAGAGCTAATATAAGAAAGTGGGTGTCCTAACACCCCAAACAACATGTACCTTAATTGATACTAGCTGCTTATATAGTGGACTTCCATTACTGTTCTCTGTCAATACTCTCTTCAAAAATCACATTCTGAGTTCTCTCACCAGTGAGCCTGATGATCCTCAAGCTTAACAACTATGCTGATAAACTTCAAAGCAGCTCTGATCAATAAAAGGGCAGCATGCAGTTGATAAGGGGGCAAAGGGATGTGTGGGATATGGACTGACTGCAAGAATGGACACCCCTCAGAGGTGGGTATAACTGATTTAAAACCAGTTACTAGAGTCATGGTTCTCCCCAACCAGCAGGCAAAATAGGACTATATTGACTGGCATAAAATCTACCCGCACATCTACCAAGTTCAGCGTTTTAAACATCTAGGAAAGTTTGGGGCTTCCCTGGCAGTCCAGTGGTTAAGACTCCACACTTACATTGCAGGGGGTGCAGGTTTGATCCCTCATCTTGTAAATTCAGTATGCTCTGAGGTGGAGCCAAAAAAAAAAAAGCAGGTTTACATAAACATCTAGGAAAGTTTAATTTATGGAAATGTCATAACATAGCCATGGGAGCAGCTTGCCATTGTGAACAGGATACAGGAAATATAGATGTTATCCTCAGCTTCACACTGATTCACTGGTGTGTGACCTTGGGTCTATCAGTGTACCTGCTGCCTCCTTCTAAAAATGAGAACGATGTATCTTCCTACCTATGTCTCAAATGTTTTGAAGAATCACCAGAAAAGATAACAGTTATAATCACAAGCTAGGAAACAACAGTATGTATCTGTGGATACCTGCAATAAAAATTAAGTATGATGTCTTTGTTGAAAGGAAAGGGTTTCAAACAATAAAAGCTCCCACTAACTTAATACTCATATAAATTACATTTTTAAAACATTCTATGGAAGCAAAAATAAAAAGCCATATTTGGATGTAATAACAAAAAATGTCCATGACTACAATATTTCACTAATGAGAAGGTACAGATGCTACATACAGAAGGATTTTATGATGTCCATATGCTTCTCAAATGACTCTCCTTGTTAGCTACTTCTCCGTATCACTATTTAAGAATAACCTACACCTTCCCCACTGAGCAAGTATAAATTACAATATAATATGTTGTAATATTTAAACAAATTCAAAATAGAAGTAATGCTAATAAAAAGAAATGAAAACTTTGCAACCCTAAAACAACCTTCAACACAGAGATTAATATAAATGTGAACTATGTATATCATTTAAACTAGTTAATTAAAAAGGTTATCTGGTCAGTTACCTTCATGATTTAAAACTCCTTAAAACCCAAATATTATCCAAATACATGACAAATATACACAATAAGTATTTACAGATGGTGCCAGTAACTTCACAAAGCAACTCTGTCTACTATAATAATGAACATAAAACAATTACAACAGTCTGCAACAATTTATAAAACAACCTTTTTAATTTCAGAAGAGCCTTTCTTATTTTTACAGAAGATAGCCGTTTAATACGCCACTCTCCAGCCAGAGTTATTTGGTCTGATTTTTCCAATAAAGACCAGACCAATAGGCTGAATCAATTGCAGAAGGAGAGAAACAAGAAGACTGAAGGAAGAAAAGAGAAGCAAAACCCCACCTCCCTCCTAACCTTAAACTGGTACCTAGCTTAAAACTCTCAACTTCCTTCTGCACAACCATGTATGCATCTAACGGTGTCCAATCTGTAGCTGGGATGACCGATTCAGGAAGAGAGAGGGGAAAGCATCTCTCCCTCTAGCTGGCAGGCTGATATCAAAAGTCAGATTCAGGATTCCTACTCTATATGCACCTGTGAGACTGAAACACACATGAAAACATTCACTTTTTCCCCCACACAGAAAATAACATATCCCAAGAAAATGCTTCTCTTCTTGAGATTTGCCTCATTCAAACAAAATGGATGAAAATAAATTACAAGAAAACTTTACAACTGCAAAATTATTGTCCTTTTGAAAATATAATATTCTTATTAAACATTTTAAATACAAATGCCTTCCAAAAAAAAAAACAACAAACAAATGCTTTCCAGAAGGCATGTCAGTGATTTGATGTTTGAGTAATTAAATTGATCCAAACTGGAACAGTGGTTTAAAAGGAAAAGAAGGACTAATTATCTGTGGTAAAAAGCAAATATCACAATAATTTCCATAATAAACATCCAAAGTACCAAAGAGTAGTTCAAAAGATATCCCTTCCAAACATGATAATTTTAATTGTCCTCATTTACCAACTGCAACTTATTCTGTACTGCTATTAATTATGGGATTTAAAAGATTTCTAGAACATCAGAAAATAACATCCAGACCTTTTCAGATGTCTAAGGATTTTCTTTCCAAATAATTTATTTTTCTTTAATATAGATTCTCTATGTACCTATTCCCTTTTCCTAGATGTCAATAACTGCCAGATTTGAAAACATTAATTGTACTCCAAATACCTGTAATTCCTAAATCTTACCTTTATGATAAATCTCAGCACTTCAAGAATATTTGTTGAATAAGCATTGTTATGCCACTTGGGGAGGAAAAAAAAAATTAACTCTTCATTTTCTTTTCCAGTTAAACTTTTAAAGCCCTTCTTACCTCACTCCCACATTTTACATATACCCATGCATTACTACACACAACACAGACATACAATGGGGTCTGTGTAGATATTTCATTTCTCACAGATTTCAAAATGTTACAGTTACTTAATCTAAAAGTTCCTTTCAGGAGATTATACACACCTCCCCGGCAGGGGAAACAAACACGAAGGATCTTCCGGAAATTGGAGCATGGGAGACTCTGCGGAATCTGCAGTTCCACAGCCCAGGAACAGCGTCCTCAGCTCCCGCAGCCCCTTCTCCTCTCCCCTGTCCCGCTCCGGTCCCCGCGCCCAGGCCTCTGACCCCGGACCGCTCACTGCAGACCAGGGGGGCAACCTCCCAAGCCGGACCACCGCCGCCCGCTCGGCACTCGGGGAGCGCCCCCGTCCCTCCTCGGCTCCCTCAGGTCCCCGTGTGACACCCTCAGGTGGCGTTTAATTAACCAGTTTACCTGGGGAAGTTTACGATTCATCACTCTCCTTCTACTAGCCAAGCAACAGCTTTATCTCCCATGCCCCAGGCTCCAGAACTTTTCTTAAACACAGAATTCAGATGTATGGACTTGGAACTGAGGTCCCCCATGAAACGTCAAAGGTACCCCCACTAAGTGTTGCTCCCCTCAAGCAACACGTTGGCAGTACAAACTTTTCATTCATAACTCGACTCCAGCATCCACTGGGGGGGGTGTGTCGGGGTAGGGGTGGGGGGCATGAACCCTCGCCTCAGACGAGCAAATGTCAAGGTCTGCACCAAAAAGATCACCTGGCCCCGAACTTGTGACAAAGGCGCCCTTAAACTCACCAACCTCCGGGCTGCGAGATGCCAGGCAAGCTGTGTCGGGGTCCCGACTGGGATTCTGTTAACCTGGGGAGCCCCAGCCAGGAATCCAGCGGAGCATCCGGAGGACGCTCGGCCCCGGTTCCCAGGGCTTTCCCCGGGCACCAGCCGGCGACCAGGCTGTGGTGCCACTCACCTCCGCCCGCTCCCGCCAGGGCTATCGCGCCCTCCTTCGCCCCGCTCCGACGACCCCCTAACTTCTCCCCCTTCGCCCAACAGCCATCGTTCGCGGAGAAGAGAATGGCGAGGCAGAAGCAAAGGGGTGACTGAAAGTTGACTCAGGGACCGCCGCTGCTCCGCCAGCAGGGACTTACCGGCCGCGACAGGCGCCTGAGGAGGAGACGGCGGCGAGGGCGGCGGGCGCGGCGGGGCGGGCTGGGTGCGCGGGGTGCGCGCTACGCGATGTGCGGGATGCGCCGCCGCCGCCGCCGCGGCCACCGCGGCGCGGGGTTGGGGGGTGGTTTGGGAGGGCGGCCGCGCGGCTTCGAGCTGTGAGCAGAGCCGGTGGCGGCGCGCGGAGGATTGGCTAAAAATAGCAACTCTCTGGGAGGGGGTGGGGGGGCGGAGGTGGGAGGGAGACTGGGAGGCCGGGCCGGGAGCCCCGGCGCGGCGGAGGCTGGGCGGAGCCGGGTGGGAAGAGAGGCTGGACCCGCGGCACGAGCGCGGACCCAAGCACTGGAGAGTCGGAAGGCCCGGGCGCGGGGCAGCGCTGGGTGCGGGGACACCTGGTCGCGCGGCCGAGACCCGGGAAGGACGCGGAAGGGACTGGGGGAACACAGGGAGCCGCCTGGAGTCGAGCGGCGGGGAACTCCGGGCCGGACCGGCGATTGTTTCCCGGGGAAGGACGGGGCGCCTGAAACGACCCGGGATTTCTGAAGAGAAACACGCCCACGCGCGACGCAAGGTGCTGGCCGGGCAGCCGGGGCTCTGGTTCCTCGTGCCGGGCCCCTGGGCTGCCCGCGGCCGGGCCGAGGACGGTGAGGCGAAGGCGCCAGCCTCTCAGGTGCGCGCAGCGCCGTGTCGGAGGCTCCACAGCTCCCAGACTTCTTTTTGAGAGAAGAGAGCTCTGTGGGGCGGAACCTGGAACGTCCCTAGAGATGCTTGGAGTTTAAAGGATCATTCAAGGGAATTTTCCATTTGGGGTTTTAATGACCAAATGGGAAACGTGAGGAAATATGGTGACTGCTACTGGGAACATAAATTAGGTTTGTGGCGTCTTAAGACTGAACAGAGCGCCGTCCGCTCTGAAACCAACCAAAGAGAAGGGAGGTAGAGTTAGTAGGTCCGAGAACTGAAGAGGTGATCCCCTTCAGCGGTTAGTATAAGTTCATTTTGTGGACTTTTTTTTTTTTTTAACTTCTATAACCTATTCCATATTATAGTATCACTAATACTTACAGAATCCTTTAAAACGTAGAACGCTTAACAGGTTTTTTTAAATGTAATCCTAAACATACTTCTCATAAGTTAATATGTCATCATTCGAAAAGGATAATGTTTATGGTGTAAGCTATTAATAATTTGACCCTAACACAAATTAAAGCTAGTGTTTCTACATATACATGTATGGTTTCTTCTATGGCATCTCAAACACGGACTCAAATCCATGAGCTGACTCCTGATTAGGATGTCAAGAACAAGAGAGACATAACCAAGTGCCCTCATTTTCAGAAGGAAAACTGGATTCAGAAGAGTGATGTGATTTGACCAGGGTCTCTGAATTAGTGCCAGGGTTCAGTTTAATCCCTAAGATTAAAGCTAAACTACCAATGCTGTCAGATCAGATCAGTCGCTCAGTCGTGTCCGACTCTTTGCGACCCCATGAATCGCAGCATGCCAGGCCTCCCTCTCCATCACCAACTCCCCAGTGCTGTATGGAGAAGGAAATGGCAACCCACTCCAGTACTCTTGCCTGGAAAATCCCATGGACAGAGAAGCCTACAGCCCATGGGGTCACAAAGAGTCGGACACGACTGAGCGACTTCACTTTCACTTTCACCAATGCTGTAAGACTAGTATAATTTTGAGAAAGTTCATGGTATGGTGCCTGTAATTTGATTTAAAATAGCTCAGCATTCATAGAAGAATGAAGGAGTGCTGTGATTAGATTTAACCCTCACTTTGCACTAAGCGAGAATTCACATTCCAAGCGTGGTCAGTTCAGTTCTGTGGCTCAGTCATGTCCAACTCTTTGTGACCCCATGGACTACAGCACACCAGGCTTCCCTGTCTTTCATGAACTCCTGGAGCTTGCTCAAACTCATGTCCAAAGAATCAGTGATGCCATCCAACCATCTCATCCTCAGTCGTCCCCTTCTTTCCCAGCATCAGGGTCTTTTCCAACGAGTCAGTTCTTCCCATCAGGTGACCACTACCTTTAAATTAAAAGGTCACATTCCTAAAGGGCCTTTGGTGCTAGAGCTTCATCTAGCTTAATTTCTGTCTACACTAGGAAATGAATTGATTAGGAAGATGAATCTTGTAATGGGTTTTCAGTGGTGATCTATGTTGTGCTGAAAAAATAAACTCCTCATTCCTGCATGAGTTAAGTACAAGCAGGTATAAACATCTAGTGACTTTCCACCCTTTACTTTCTAAAACGGAGCTCCTTCTGAAATGGTCATGTGTCCAACCTTTTTTTTTTTTAAGACTTTTTTGTTTGCCTACTGACTCAAAAGGAAACAATTTTCCCTCTATTATCTCTCAAGAAAAACTTTCTCCATGGGAAGTCATTTTTGCAGTACCAAAAACACCTTTTCTGAAGCACAGAAGAAGACATATTGCTGGGATTTCACTAGATATTTATGTAATAAAGGTGTGTCTGGCCAAACTGAACTTCTTTTTACCATTTAGGGAAACGGTACAGGCCTTGTTATTCTTTACTTATCTCTAACTTTTTATGTCTACCTCAACTAGGTCATTTTACAACAAGGAGCTGAATTCTTTGTCATTCTCTTAGATATTTGAATGCCACCTTTGAGCAAGGTACTTGCTAGGTGCTACTGGAGATTCAAATATTCAAAAGATATGGTTTAATAGAAAAGTTTCTTTTTAAAGTCCTGATGGCATTCTCACAGGTCTCTGTTCCAACCTAAATTATAGCATTTATGACACTTTTTTTTTTTCTGGTTTTACTCTCTCCTCAACTGAGCAGGGGTCACACAAGTTCAGTTCAGTTCAGTCGCTCAGTCGTGTCCGACTCTTTGCGACCCCATGAATTGCAGCACACCAGGCCTCCCTGTCCATCACCAACTCCCGGAGTTCACTCAAACTCACGTCCATCGAGTCAGTGATGCCATCCAGCCATCTCATCCTCTGTCGTCCCCTTCTCCTCCTGCCCCCAATCCCTCCCAGCATCAGAGTCTTTTCCAATGAGTCAATTCTTTGCATGAGGTGGCAAAAGGACTGGAGTTTCAGCTTTAGCATCATTCCTTCCAAAGAACATCCAGGACTGATCTCCTTTAGGATGGACTGGTTGGATCTCCTTGCAGTCCAAGGGACTCTCAAGAGTCTTCTCTAACACCACAGTTCAAAAGCATTCTTCGGCACTCAGCTTTCTTCACAGTCCAACTGTCACATCCATACATGACCACTGGAAAAACCATAGCCTTGACTAGACAGACTTTTGTTGGCAAAGTAATGTCTCTGCTTTTTAATATGCTATCTAGGTTGGTCATAACTTTCCTTCCAAGGAGTAAGCGTCTTTTAATTTCATGGCTGCAATCACCATCTGCATGGATTTTGGAGCCCCCAAAAATAAAGTCAGCCACTGTTTCCACTGTTTCCCCGTCTATTTCCCATGAAGTGATGGGACCAGATGCCATGATCTTAGTTTTCTGAATGTTGAGTTTTAAGCCAACTTTTTCGCTCTCCACTTTCAGTTTCATCAAGAGGCTTTTGAGTTCCTCTTCACTTTCTGCCATAAGGGTAGTGTCTGCCATAAGGGTAGTGTCATCTGCATATCTGAGGTTATTGATATTTCTCCCGGCAATCTTGATTCCAGCTTGTGCTTCCTCCAGCCCAGCATTTCTCATGATGTACTCTGCATAGAAGTTAAATAAGCAGGGTGACAATATACAGCCTTGATGTACTCCTTTTCCTATTTGGAACCAGTCTGTTGTTCCATGTCCAGTTCTAACTGGTTGCTTCCTGACCTGCATATAGGTTTCTCAAGAGGCAGGTCAGGTGGTTCTGGTATTCCCATCTCTTTCAGAATTTTCCACAGTTTATTGTGATCCACACAGTCAAAGGCTTTGGCATAGTCAATAAAGCAGAAATAGATGTTTTTCTGGAACTCTCTTGCTTTTTCCATGATCCAGCGGATGTTGGCAATTTGATCTCTGGTTCCTCACCTTTTCTAAAACCAGCTTGAACATCTGGAAGTTCACAGTTCACATATTGCTGAAGCCTGGCTTGGAGAATTTTGAGCATTACTTTACTAGCATGTGAGATGAGTGCAGTTGTGCGGCAGTTTGAGCATTCTTTGGCATTGCCTTTCTTTGGGATTGGAATGAAAACTGACCTTTTCCAGTCCCGTGGCCACTGCTGAGTTTTCCAAATTTGCTGGCATATTGAGTGCAGCACTTTCACAGCATCATCTTTCAGGATTTGAAATAGCTCAACTGGAATTCCATCACCTCCACTAGCTTTGTTCGTAGTGATGTTTTCTAAGGCCCACTTGACTTCGCATTCCAGGATGTCTGGCTCTAGGTGAGTGATCACACCATCGTGATTAGCTTGGTCATGAAGATCTTTTTTGTAGAGTTCTGTGTATTCTTGCCACCTCTTCTTAATATCTTCTGCTTCTGTTAGGTCCATACCATTTCTGTCCTTTACTGAACCCATCTTTGCATGAAATGTTCCCTTGATATCTCTGATTTTCTTGAAGAGATCTCTAGTCTTTCCCATTCTGTTGTTTTCCTCTATTTCTTTGCATTGATCGCTGAGGAAGGCTTTCTTATCTCTTCTTGCTATTCTTTGGAACTCTGCATTCCGAAGCTTATATCTTTCCTTTTCTCCTTTGCTTTTCGCTTCTCTTCTTTTCACAACTATTTCTAAGGCCTCCCCAGACAGCCATTTTGCTTTTTTGCATTTCTTTTCCATGGGGATGGTCTTGATCCCTGTCTCCTGTACAGTGTCACAAACCTCCATCCATAGCTCTTCAGGCATTCTGTCTATCAGATCTAATCCCTTGAATCTACTTCTCACTTCCACTGTATAATCGTAAGGGATTTGATTTAGGTCATACCTGAATGGTCTAGTGGTTTTTCCTACTTTCTTCAATTTAAGTGTGAATTTGGCAATAAAGAGTTCATGATCTGAGCCACAGTCAGCTCCTGGTCTTGTTTTTGCTGACTATATAGAGCTTCTCCATCTTTGGCTGCAAAGAATATAATCAGTCTGATTTCGGTGTTGACCATCTGGTGATGTCCATGTGTAGAGTCTTCTCTTGTGTTGTTGGAAGAGGGTATTTGCTATGACCAGTGCGTTCTCTTGGCAAAAGTCTATTAGCCTTTGCCCTGCTTCATTCTGTATTCCAAGGCCAAATTTGCCTGTTACTCCAGGTGTTTCTTGACTTCCTACTTTTGCATTCCAGTCCCCTATAATGAAAAGGACATCTTTTTTAGGTGTTAGTTCTAAAAGGTCTTGTAGGTCTTCATAGAACCATTCAGCTTCTGCTTTTTCCGTGGTGACACAAGAGTCAGATACAATTGAGCGACAGCACGTTCACACAACTGAACAGTCGGAGAACATAGATACCTCATTCATATTTTTTGTAATTTTTTAAACAGGCTACATTTTAGAGAAATTTAGAAGATAATGTAGAGTTTTCATATATTACCCCACATACACACTTAATTTTTCTGTTACTAACATCTTACATTAGTATTGTATTCTTGTTACGATTAGTGAACTAATGTGTGTCTGTTAGTCACAAATGTGTCCAACTGTTTGCGCCCCCATGAACTGCAGCCTACTAGTGTTGATACATTATTATTAACTGGAATCCATAGCTTATTCATATTTCCCTAGTGTTTACCTAACGTCTGTATTTTGTTTGAGGATTCCATAAAGGATTCCACCTTCTATTTAGTGATCATGTCTTCTCCGGCTCCTCTTGGCTGTGACAGTTTCTCAGACTTGCCTTGTTTCTCATGACAGTGACAGTTTTCAAGAATAATGATCAAGTATATTGCAGGGTGCCCCACTTTTATAATTTGTCTTAACATTTTTCTCATGATGCAACTGAGTTTATGGGATTTGGAATTAAGATCATAGACGTAAAATGCCTTTTCAGCATATCATAGAAAGAGTACATACAAGCAACATGATTTATCACTGTTGATTTTGACCAGGTTGAAACAGTGTTTGGAAGGAAGTCACTATGCACAGCCCACATGTAAGGAGTGGGGAGTCAGTCCTGCCTCCTTTAGGGTAGAGTATCTATGTAACTTTCTGGAATTTTTACTTTTACTTTTTTCTCCAGATATCAGCATTGTGCCCCCACCACCATAGGCTGTTATGGATTGCAAAACTAGGTTTAAGCAAAAATTTTCCCTCTAGGAAATTGTTTCAATAAAAGTAAAAGCCTTATGATAAATCTCCATTCTTTAAAAATGTTAGACACAGAGGGAAGATAAATGAGGTATTTGTGATGGTGTTGGTGGTGATGATGTTAGATGTTGTATAGTTTTCTTTCTAGGGAAAAGTATTGCATAAATTTTATTTCTGTTTGAAATGTTTGTGGCAGCCCCCCAGGGGCCCAGACCTCCCACTACGCTTGTACCCTTATGACTTATTTTAGCCAATGAAATATTTGCAGAAGTGATGTGCCACTTTCAAGTGCAATCTCTAACAACCTTCCTGTTGTTCCTCTATTTGTCTTTGCCCTCAGCCACTAGATTAGCATTTTTGCAAATAAGGACAGCCCCTTCTAGAAATGAAGGACACACAGAGCCCTCCACCATATCACAGATGACATAAATGTCAGCAAGGAATAAACCACTAAGATTTGGGGGTTTGCTGTTATCACACCTTTGCCTAACCTATCCAGTCAGACTGCAGAGTCCTTTCTGAGTTCCTAAAATTAGAGTACCAAGTGCTATGCTTGATTCAGTTCTCTTCAGTGATCACCTCTGAAGTATAGCCTTTCAGGACCTGTTTGTGTTTGGTTATGATATAGTATGTTTGAAAATGATTTCCTATTAGGTTTAAAAAAATAACATTTTTTATGAGTGAAAAAAAAAATCCCATCCTTTAGTTATGACACTGCCAACAAAATTAATTGAATACCCACTAAATTTTTTCTGAATATTAGTTTTAGGGTGATGCCATTCTAAAAGATATAATATTTAGAAGTAATGGAGAAAGACATTTAACTAGAATAATATACCAGAGGTAGATTTTACTATGAAGCAAATGAGGCTTCCACTTCAGAGACCCTCATTTGCAAAGATGCCTTCTAAGGCTCTGTATTTATAATTTAGTATTATTTTATTTAGTAGGGCCCCAAATATGTCTCAGCTTCAGATGCACCAAACCTGGCTCTTCCCTTGCATACTACAATATATGAAAGGATGAAAAAAAGAGCTATAAGAGTTATAAGAATAACAGGCAACATCCCCAGCCTTTGCATGTGACTTCCCAGAAAGTGTTCTGTGCAAGGTGGCCCTGAAGTTTGGGTTCCGTGGTCAGATTTAAAACTGAGTCAGCATGTGCATCTTTAATAAGAGAAGAGGATATATCCAACATCAGGCAGAGCCTCTTGAACTACCCAACCTGCAAGGCCAATTCTGTATACCCACTGTAGCATCTTCCCATCATGGGGCTTTCATTTTGTTTGTAACCCCCTCAAAATCTGTGAACACAGTATTAGTCCTCTCCATAAAAGTTCTACTTTTCACTGAGATAATTTTTCCTAGAAGTCATTTTATTTTGAGAATAATTCTTCTCATGGTTGCTCATAATCTCCTCAGAAGAATTAAATAACTTTTTTCTGAATTAATTTTGTCCATTTCTAGGTCTGCAACAATGGATCGTGTACAGTTCATCATCTGTGCAGGAATTCCCCATTGAAGGGAGAGGTCTGTGCAGAAATAAAGGTTGGAATGTTACCCATTAAGGATTTCTTTCTCTTGCTAAATATTGAATGGAAACTAGATGAATATGTTGCCTCTATTTTTAATAATTCCTTTCTTATGCAAAAATGTGTGGGTCATAGTAAAGTTTAATCACAACCCCTTGCTCATTTATGAGATACTCTGAACTGCTATTAGTCATGTACAAATGTGAGGTGCTATTATCACCTTCATGTTAGCAGGCTGTCAAACCAAGGTTTTGAATTACAAAACAATCAAAGAAAAGCCTTGGTTTTTTATACGTTCACAGTGAATTTCTTTTGAAATAAAGGTTTTCATATCCATGTAAAGTGACCTATGTACCTCAAATCTGTAGCTAATAAGCTTACACTGAAAGAAAAGATCTCAAAATCTAGATGTATATTTAAATACATATGCCTATATTTATACATAATACTGGTGGGTAAATGAAAGTATTTGTTAGAAAATAATTCTTAGCATAACTAAATTTTATGCTAATTAAGTTAAAGGAAGAACTTGAACGAATTAAGGCTACTTGTGGGCTGTTTCTCAGTATGCTTGAGCTAATCATTAAGTTATATTTTAGCTCTTATAAAGTGTTACCTTATGATGTGAAAGTATAAATTTAGTGTTACCCTTTGAACTTAGGCTGTTTAACCAGCTGCATAATGTTGTTTGCCATATAAATAAACGTATACACATTTAAGGATACCTTCCTTTTTAAAGGTGTCTATTTTCAGTCCTTTAAGAATTAAAGTTTGCTTTCAGCTGTGGTAAATCTAAATAAACAGTAGCTTGGGCAAGCTAAAAGTTTTATTTTTTTTTAACACATAAGAAATCTGGAGATAGAAAGCTGCTGGTATTGGTTTGGTAGCTCAAGGATAGAAGGCCAAGGTTTTGTGATTTTTCAAGGCCTTTTCCTTATTGTCTAAAATGGCTGTTGCTGCACCAGACATCAAATCTACTTTCTACAGAGTAAGAAAAGGCAAAGGTGAGGGGAATATAAAATGGGTAACATATGTATGAAGGGAATAGAAACTTTATCAGAATTCACAAACACACTACTACCTACTTCTCACTAACCACACTATATCATTCCCTCACCCCTGGAAGGGACACTGGGATAGCAAACTTTATTTCATATTTCTTAAGTTTTTTTTCCAGCCTCTATACTAGAGAATGACAAGGGAAAGAGAGTTTGAATGGATGAGTTAATCAACTTATAATATCTGCCAAAACTCCAAAGTGAAGCTTCAAAAAATTGATATTGGCTCTACTAGAAAAATTCTGTTAATTTCTTATAAAGACTGTGTTGTGTTACAGAATTTCAGGGAGTTTCAGAAGTTTGTTACCCTGATTTTAGGTATCAAATCTAATCCAATATTTACAAATAAGGAAACTGAGATCCAGAAGTTCTAAGTAATAGCCCAAGGGCTTAGTTGGGTCTTAATTTTTCCAGAACTAAGAGCCACTCTCTGATCCAAACACATCTTCTGGGGTCAGCACCCTTCTTCAAGTGAAATTCCTGCCCAATCTGCCTTTTCTGATGGAAGGTAGGAAGAGAAGAGGAAGGGAGGGAGGGAGAAGTAGGGAGAAATTATCTCTACCATCCTTTTCTAAGTCATTACTTTCTTCTGAGCCAAAATCACATACATAGTAAATATTTTCCAAAACATTGATATTATTCAGATTAGTATTTAAAGACAGTTTAACATTCTACTGTTAGTAACTCTGCAATTATTATTTCTAAACATTCAGAACACTGGGAATGTACCTTCCTTGTCTAAAGATGATTGTAATTGCCTATAAAGGAACACATTCTCTTCTATAGTTCTATGACTACCTAAGAAGATAGGATACAATGATAAAAATAGTCTTAAGAAAGTTTAAATGCAGGAAAAAGATTAATTTGGGGAGTGATTATTAACAAAAAGTTATTTGTTCTATAATAGTTTTGATCATTGAAATCTATAATCATGTAGTGTTAAGTAGAGTTGGAAAATCTAGAAGAATCTTTCATAAAATTTATAAACAAGTGTTTAAAAATTTTAATCTCTGGATTGTATTACATAATGAGCTTTTCTAGTAACTTCAGAATTCTCAATTTTTATTTTAATTCAGGAACACATAGAAAGTATTAAGTAAATTAATTCCCATTATACCATTGTCTATTTTCTTTTAATAATTTATAGTAATGTGAATTTATGTTTAAAATTATAAGCATTATTTCTCCCAAGCACAAGAATAGCAATAAGCAATTTTTAAATGATCTGAGTGTCACTGGCAGACAATTCTTAAAAGAGAAAACACCACCATTTTAACTAAATTTTCATAAATTGCCATGTTACTCTTAACCAAGTATCTAGTATGAGACAATGATGGAACAGAGTGGAGGGTAACATGAACTTGTTTTTAAGGCTGGCAGTGCTCTGAGGTCAAGTCTTTCTTTGGACAAATGATCAACCTCAATAAGCCATAGAACATGTATTTTACTCTATAAAAAAGAAACAAAGCCCTCCAGGTATAAAGACAGTGAACAAGTAACAGTCTGACAATGAATTATCTTGGCATATTTGCTTTTTCTAAGTTATGCACAATTACAAACAGCTCCCTCAAATCTCAAAGGTTTATTTCATGCTCATGAAATTGGTCCTTATAGTAGCTCAGCTTCCAGACTCCTCCATGATGTCTCTGTTTGCAGGCTTAGACACATAGAGCATGGCTATCTCAAAAGTATATTCTTGGCAAAGAGAGCACAGCTCTGGTGGACACTGGTGCTAAAAGCTCCTGTTTGGAAGTTGCATACATCAGTTCCCTTCATATTTCATTAGCAAAGGCAAGTCACTTAGCCAAGTCTAACTTTAATGCAGTAGGAAGTACAATCTTCTCACAGAGAGGAGCCTCAAATAGTATTGATATAATATTATATGGTAATAATATAATAATATTTATTAAGGATTTCTTATACACCAAGCATTAGGCTAGGTACTAGTACACAGACTGTCCCATTTAATGGTTATGACAATCCTAAAATTTGGGTCCTAATAGTTATCCCCATTAAAGAAGAGGAAATTGAGACAGAGAAAAGTTAATTAATGCTAAAATCCTGGAATTAACGTATGAATTGGAGACTAAATTCAAACACAGGGAGTCCGCCTTTAGAACCTAGCTCCCAACCAGTGTGCTGAAGTAACACACAAAGTCCTAGTCCACAGTTTACAGCTGCCTCTCCTTTTCTTTCTTTCTTTCTTTTCCCTAGCTCCTCAACAAAACATTGTCCAAGTGCGTCAGCATATGCACTGAGAACACATAAACTTATCACATAAAATGTTGTATACAGTTGACCTTTGAACAATAAGAGAATTAGGGGTGCCAACCCCATGTAGCTGAAAATCCATGTATAATTTTACAGGTGGACTCCCATCCTTGATTCCACATCCACAGATTCAACCAAGCATGGGTCACATAGTACTGTACTACATATTTATTGAAAAAATTCTGCATATAAGTGGACCTGCACCATTCAAACCTGTGTTGTTCAAGGGTCAACTGTACTTGTTTTATCCCTACTATTCCAGAGTTCTAACCCTGGCCCTCTAATACACTAAAAACAGAGGAGCTTTGTTTTTAATTAAATTAGGCTTTGACTATATATCACAATTTATGGTAAACCACTCACCTTGAATAGACAAACAGATGACTGAATGGATAAATAATGAACAAAATATTGACTGAGTACATTATTAAATGTGTCAGTTCATTTTGGGTTCCTTTCTTAACTGTTCATTTATACCCTGCTCTTCATCATCTGTGCCTTTGTGTAATCGGTAATCAGTATCTGAGTTTTACTGAGTCACATTTTCCGTTTTATCTCAATGGAATTTCAGTTTCACAGTAATCAGATCACATTTTCAGTTTAAAGGAAATATTTCATCCATTCTTTCCAGGCCCACTGTTTTCTCAGTCTGGCTCTGTGCCCAGAAGACTGGCCTCTGCAGACTGCATCACCTGGTCTTTCTTGCCTTTGGACTACTGGCTGGCTTTTGTTTGTGGGAAGCTGAGAGAGAGAAGTCACACCATACTTAGTCCGACCACTTCCTCTCTGCCTAATGAGCCATAATTTGACAGGGATAGCATTCTTCTGTAGCCAGCAGCTCCCACAGATGCAGCTCTCATAGGGTTCTGCTCAAATGCTTTCACCCCTCAACACCTCAGGCTGTGGGACATTAAGGACTGTTGCTATTTCTGAGCTGTATGTACTTCTCTACAACTTGTTGCCTCCTCTCACACGGTCCACATCTCTATAAGAAGAGTGACTTAATCCCTCTTTTCTCCTTTGGTTGTGCCACCTGTTTTCCAGCGTGGGCTGTAATATAGGCTAACAACCACCTGTACTAAGAATAAGGTTTTAAATTAGTCGACTACAAAATGCTCTGTTTCCAGCTACCATATAGCTATTTCATCATCACAAGAGTAAGGTTGGTTGGATAGTTGTTTTAAGGTGCACGAGGGAGCTCACCAAACCAAAACTCTAAGACACTTATCAAGAACACTGGATTTTCCCACCCAACAAGTGGAATGTGTGTATTCCTCCAAGTTTTAGCCTTACTGAAAAAGGAAACACCACTGTTTGTGTTTCAATTTAAAATATACATATGTATCTTCAGTGAGCTTATCTAACACAATCTAAGATTAGTATTGACATGACAACAACAGGCTGCATGAAAGTGGATCCTCTGTATAAAACATGTGAATTACAGAGCAAAAAGTAATCTGTTTATTAAATACTTGTCATAGAAAAACATTCTTTCCATTATAGTGTGTTTTTAGGTGACATGATTGAAGAAAGTAATATTCCAGTCAGTCTTCAAAAGAGGCTGTTCAATACTCCCAACTCCAAAGGCAAATTTAGAATAGATGGTCTAACACCATAACAAGATGTTAAGAGAATTGGAAGAATAGAAAGTGTCACCATTTATGAAGAAAAGGAAAAAAATACTCCCAATATCAAACAGCAAATTCAACAATGCAAAACCACAATTACTTTTGCACCACTAATACCTCTTCTGGATGCTTTTGTTTGATCTTAAAGAAACTGATTTTCCTTGAATGAATCCAGAGAATGGTAAATCCCCAGTCCCACCAGTAATATCCTCCTACTCTTCAAAAAGAGACTTTAGAGGAGGCTGTTCAAAATGGAGACACAGAAAGATCCTGAACTTACTTCCTCCCATGGACACAACAAACATATACCCATACGTATATTGATCCCCTCTGAAAAAAACCTGAGGGCTAGCCAAACACCTGCTCCACAACAAAGAATAATTAGGATGACATCAAGTTGGGTAGAAGAGGCAGAGAAGCACTCTTACCAAGAACCCATGCCCTGACATCCAACAGAGAGGGATCTCACCAGACAGGTGCTTCTCCTGAAGAAGCAAGGCCTTGGCACCCAATATCAGGCACCCCACCCCCTGAAATCTATACAAGAGAGAAGAGCACCCATGCTTGGCTTAGAAAACCAATGGGGCTGCCATCCAAGGATGCTAAAATCCTATAGGACACCAAGACTCTCATCTTGAAGGGCTCCCATGCAACCTCACTCACCCCAAGACCCTGCAAAACAATAGCAGCTTGAAAAGTGATAGAGACAGCTGTGAATATGAAGAATCGGTTAGAGAAATGGGCATGCTGGAAACACTCCCCAGAGACTGAGACACTGCCAGACACTGATGTTACTTTCCTATCTAACCAGTACAGGCAGGCAGCCAGGACACGGGGGCAAGCAATAGATCATGGGAACTACCCTGCCATGCTGCTGAAGCCAGAGAGCTCAAGTGGCTTGCAGCACTCCCCTACTTCCTGGCTGGAACAGGTGGGCTTGAACAGTTGTAGTTTTCTCCTTCTTCCTAGCTAAAGTCTGCCAACTCAAAACTCCCCTCCCCCCGCTGGGGCTGGTGTTCTCCTATCCTTTGCCTAAAGCCAACGTGGACGCAGACACAAGGCATTCTCATGGTGGACAGCTGAAGCTGGTGGGTGTAAATAGTTAAATCATTTTCTAGTCGCCTTTCTAAACAAAAGAACAAATCCTGGCCCCTATACTCTCCAGCTACCTACCTAAAGCTAGCAGGCTTTTCTGTCCATGAAATTCTCCAGGCAGGAATACTGAAGTGGGTTGCCATTCTCTTCTCCAGGGGATCTTCCTGATCCTGGGATGGAAGCCAGGTCTCCCACATTGCAGGCAGATTCCTTACCATCTGAGGCACTGGGGAAGTTTGGCTAAAATGAGCAGGTGAATGAAATATACTCAGGGGACACATCTTGGTCTCTTGGCCCCAGTGACCAAGGAGGCCGGTTTTTCTGAGCTCTACACAACTGTAATAATCTTGGTTCTTGACAGGCCACCACTCCCAGGGCACCACTTTCTACTTAGCCTGAAGTTTTACCCTGCAGGACAGACTTAAAGTTATGCTCTCATCTGGAGGGTAAGGAGGTGCTTTTAGGAAACATAAGCAGGCAGATATCGTCCTTGCACACCCCATTAGCCATGCGAAGACTCCTCAGAAAGGAGCTTATACACTTTTTAGGAACCCCAATTTTTGCAGCTGTTCCCAGGGTACACCTCCAGATCTCCCGGTTTGGAGGCCAGCTGGGATTAAGACAATGGCCCCACAGGATGCATACTTTAAAAGCTGCTGCCTGAGGGTATGGCATCCAATGAGCCTGAAACTAAGTGCTAAATAAGATTTTTCTCTTTGGAACACTGATAGGCTTCAGCAAACCCCCAACAACAGGAGCACATCAAGAATAAATCAGGCAGTTCTTCTTACAGAGTCATGACAGGCAAGTATCCTGATGAGAACCAACCTCCCTACACAGTGGATAGGCCACAACTGGGTCAGCAAGCACACCAAGACAATTCCCTCCCTGCAGCAGCCAAGCCCTAATCTGCCTGGGTAGGTGCCCTGAGCCCTGCCCTCACTGCAGCACAGTAGCCATGGCCCTAACACAGACAGCAAGTGCGTGCAGCCCACACAAAGAATGCCCATACCGTGGCATGGTGGTTCTGACGGCCAGGAGAGATTGTGCTTCTGGGTCACACAGAAAAGCCACTACTTCACGAGTGAGGGCCTGTGCGCCACAACTACTGAGCCTGCGCTCTAGAGCCTTCGAGCTGCAACTACAAAAGCTTCAGTGCTACAACTACTGAAGCCCATGTGCTCTAGAGCCCCTGAGCCACAACTAGTGAGACTGTGAGCCACAACCACTGAAGCCTGTGCTCCTCAAGCCTGTGCTCTACAAGAGCAGGCTCTGCAATCACAAGCCTGCGCACCACAACTAGTGAGACTGTGAGCCACAACCACTGAAGCCTGTGCTCCTCGAGCCTGTGCTCTACAAGAGCAGCCGCTGCAGTCACAAGCCTGCGCACCACAACTAGAGCATAGCTCCCACGCGCTGCAACTGGAGAAAACATGCGCAAAGCAACAACAACCCAGGAAAGCAAAAAAATTAATAAATATACGAAATTATTTTTTAAAAGGACTGAGGAAGCTTGCAAGTGCAGTAGGAAATAATGACATATAAATAGTTGATCAAATACCTTAAGATATGAAAATGGAAGCTGAAAGATAAAAAATCCACAGGACACAGTGAAAACAGTTCTAAGAGAGATACTCATACCAATAAGGCTTATTTTAAGAAATAAGAAAAATGTCAAATAAACAACTTAACTTTATATTTAAAGGAACTAGAAAAAAACAAAGCCAAAAATTAATAGAAGGAAGAAAATAATAAAGATCGGATATGAAATAGAGACAAAAGAAACAATATAAAAAGAAAAAATCAATAAAACCAAGAACTGGTTCTTTTAAAATATTAATAAAACTGAAAAACCAGATTCATCAAGAAAAAAAGAAACCAAATAAAATCAGAAATGAGAAATTCCACTTCATAAAAGAATACCATGAATAATTAGACAACAAATTAGACAATCTAGAAGACAAGTTTCTAGAAACATACAATCTTCTTAGAGTGAATCATGAAGAAACAACATCTGAATAGACCAATTACTAGTAAAAGAATTGAATCCATGATCAGAAAACTCTCAAGAAACAAAAGTCTAGATGGCTTC
Source organism: Bubalus bubalis (assembly GCF_019923935.1). Taxonomy (NCBI): domain Eukaryota; kingdom Metazoa; phylum Chordata; class Mammalia; order Artiodactyla; family Bovidae; genus Bubalus; species Bubalus bubalis. The sequence goes on along the minus strand of NC_059164.1, from coordinate 26,262,961 downwards.
ACAGGTAAATTCTACCCAACATTTAAAAATTTAATATCTAACTCTCTCAAATTATTCCCCAAAAATTAAAGAGGAGAAAATACTTCCAAATTTATTTTACAAGGCCAGCATTACCCTGATGCCAAAACCAGACGGATACACTACAAAAACGAAAATTGTAGGCCAAAAACATCCTTGATGAACACAGATGCAAAAAGCCCCAACAAAATATTAACAAACCAATTCAACAACATATTAGAAGGTTCACACAATATGATAAAGTGAGATTCATTCTAAGGCTACAAGGATCTTTAATATCTTCAAGTCAATCAACATGATACATCAAATTAAGAAACCAAAAGGCAAAAAGCATATAATTATCCCAACAGATGTAGAAAAAACCATTTGACTAATTTCAACATCCATTTATGATTTTTAAAAAATCAACAGACTAGGTAGAGGGAATAAAAAGGTCATATATGACAAATCTACAGCTAACATCATACTCAACAGTGAAAAACTGAAAGCTTTTCCTCTAAGATGAGGAATAAGACAAGGATTCCCCTCTTGCCATTTTTACTCAGTATAGAAGTCCTAGCCACAGCAATTAAGGAAGAAAAAGAAATGTGCTTTGTGTGTGTGTGTGTGTGTGTGTGTGCACGCACATGTATACTCAGTCAAGTCTGACTCCCAGGAATAAATTTAACCAAGAAGGTGAAAGACCTGTACTCTGAAAACTGTTAAGACATTAATAAAAGAAACTGAAGACAACATAAATGGAAAGATATACTGTGTTCATGGATTGAAAGAATCAGTATTGAAAAAAAGAAAGAATCAGTATTTTTAAAATATCCATACTATCCAGAGCAATCTACAGCTTCATGAAATTTCTATCAAAATGCCAATGACATTTTTCACAGAACTAGAACAAATAATTTTAAAATTTATATGGGAACCACAAAAGACCCCGAATTGCCAAAGCAATCTTGAGAAAAAAGAAAAAAGCTAGAGGTATCATGCTCCCTGATTTCAAATTTACTACAAGGCTACTGTAATCAAAGTACAGTATGGTACGGACACAAAAGCAGACACATATCAATGGAGCATAACAAAGAGCCCAAAAATAAACCTATGCTTATACAGTCAATAAAATACAGTCTTTTCGATAAATGGAAAACTAGACAGCTACATGCAAAAGAATGAAATTGGACCACTTTCTTACATTATATTAAAAAAAAACTCAAAATGAATTAAATGTAAGGCCTGAAACCATAAAAGTTCAACAAGAAAATATAGGCAGTACTCTCTTTGACGTAAGTCTGAGCAATTTTTTTGCATATGTCTCTTTAGGCAGGGGCAACAAAAACAAAAATAAGCAAATGTAACTACTACAAAGCTAAAATTGAAAAAGCTTTCACACAGTGAAAAAGTCATCAGTAAAACAAAAAGGCAACCTACTGAATAAAAGAAGATATTTTTAATTATATATCTAATAAGGGATTTACATAAAAAATGTATAAAGAACTCATACAACTGAATATCAAAGAAATAAGAAATACAATTAAAAATGGGCAGAGGATCTGAGTAGACATTTTCCCAAAGAAGATATTCAGATGGTCAATAGGCACATAAAAAGATGCCCAACATCACTAATTATCAGGAAAATGCAAATCAAACCACAATGAGATATTATCTCACACCTGTCAGAATAACTATTATCAAAAAGACAAGAAACAACTGTTGGCAAGGATGTGGAGAAGAGGGGAACACTAGTGTAGCTTGGTGGGGATGTAAACTGGTGCAGCCACGATGGAAAACAGTATGGAGGCTCCTCAAAAAACTAAAACTAGAACTACCATACAATCCAGCAATTCTACTTAGAGTATTTATCCAAAGAATACAAAAACACTAATTTGAAAAGACATATGTATCCCGACGCTCATTGCAGCATCATTTACAGTAGCCAAGATATGGAAGCAACTGAAGTGTCCATCAATAAACAAACAGATAAAGAAGATGTGATATACATATCCAATAAAGTATTACTCAGTCATAAAACAAAGAATTAATTTTGCCATTTGCAAAATCATAGATGGACCTAGAAGACAGACAAATACCATATGATTTCATTTATATGAGGAATCTAAAAAGCAAAATAAATGAACAAACAAAACAAAGTGAGAACAGACTCACAGATACAGAGAATAATCTTGTAGTTGCCGGAGGGGAAAGGAGTTGGGGGTTGGATGAAATAGGTGAAAGGGATTAAGAAATATAAAGTTCCAGCTATAAAATAAATACATATGGGTATGGAATGTACAGAATAGGGAAGACAGTCAGTAACATTATAACAATTCTGTATGATGACAGATGTTAGCTAGATTTATCATGGACCATCATTTTGTAATGTATAAAAATATCAAATCACTATGCTGTACACCTGAAACTAATATAATACTATATATTGATTATAATTCAATTAAGAAAAGACTTTGATCTTTTGGTCTGGAAGAAAAACTTTCTAGGGTCTGTTGAAAACCCTTGAAAATAGAAATCAACAACTATATTTTATGGGGTGTTATGCATCTCATAACAATTGCAAACTTCATTGCTTTAAAAAAGCATTTTGGATTTGTAATATGTTTATTAAAATATGTGTCTTTTTCCCCACTGCTTTGTGTATTGCTCAGACTTGTCCCTTTAATTCTCTAGAACAAAGTGCTATTTTTCTTAACTCTTTGGCTTACTGGTAATAAAGGCATTTTTTGTCATCTCTAAATATGAAATTCATCCATGATTTTTAAAATATGCTACTTTATAGCCTGATAAAGACAGGTTAAAAAATAGGTCACAAGAGATATAAATTAATGTTAAGTAAAAGCTTACTGGGGAAAATATTCTTTCCTGACTACTTTTCTTTCTTAGAAGTTTAAAAAGATGAAGAAGCCTTCCCCAGAAAGGACTGGGGAATTTTAGAAGAACTGATAGGCTATATTCACAAATCCTTATATTGAAATGTTATTTTAATATATTTCATACGGAATTATAGAAAATCCTCTTTCCTCCTATTTCAATATGATTTAACCTCAATGGTAGCCAAAATATTTATCCTACAACAAATTCTCTTAGAGATTAATTCCTATATTTCATAATAATGAGTTTCCTACAATTTTAATATAAATCTAAGGTCTATGAGACAAACTTTAACTGTTTGAGAATACTCTATTTGGAATGTTGAGTTAAATACAGTGGATTGAACATGTATTTGTCACGGGTTCTCCTAAAACCCCATTAAAATGACAACAAAGATTTTTAAAGCACAAATCCAGAGTACCAAAAGAATGGGAAAGACGATGACAACAGCACAATTTTCTGGGTGGAAACAAGGCGGATGAATTATAACTGATTTAGAAGCCAGGAGAAAACAAAAACCAGAGATATGTCAACTCACAACTCAAGAATTGGAAGTAACAGATACCTCTAAGTGGAACTGGCTGGTGGATACAATACTGCAGACTACAGAGGTAGATAATACTAGCTCTGAAAATTTTCATTTGCCCTTAAGAGATGATTTAATAATGAACCACCAGGTGACTGGGGAAACTGAGGAGACAGATCTGTATATTACATTGATAACTATACTGTATGTAGACTGATTTGAAGTGCCAGCACCCACAGGAGACTGTCCAGTTGATACCCAGACTTTAGGATTGAATTAACAATCCCTGGAAACAGGACAGGGTCTCTGAAGGTGAGATCCTAGAAATCTTGTAGGTTGAAAGTGAGATTTCCCTAAAAAAAAAAGAAGAGATGTACTATGAATGTCTGAAAATGGAAATGCTTATTGCAGAGTGTGTGTTTGGCAGGGGGCGGGGAGGGAAAGACAAGGATTTGAAAACAAAGAATATAATAAGAACTCAAGCTTTCAGTTGCCTGCAATGCTTCAATAATTCTGATATATCCTTGTAGCCTGGTGTGGGTGGCTATTGCAGGGAATGAAAATAAGATAGTAAAGGGGATGGCGTCTATCCCACATGGAATGCTCTAGAGGGGCACCTGCTGGGAGAGAGCAACAACGCGGTTCAGAAAGTGGCTCATAGCAGAGTGAGAGGAGACAGAGAGAAGCACAGGACCAGGAGAAGCAGATGAGGGCAGGCAGCTCAAGAAGAGGTGTGAAAAACATTCTCTCAGTCTCAAATATTCTGGTAGGAGGTGACCAGGAGGGAATGTTTCGGTCAGCTTCTCCAGAAAACAGACGCTGAGACAGAGATTACTGTGTGATAGGCACAGCCCTCAGGATCAAACCGCTTGAGGGGAAGAGAAGGCAGCAAGATAGAAGAGGAAGTCAGGCTGCCATGAAGCCACAACACGGTCCTGGCTGACTGCACAGCAAGAGGCCTGGAGCTGGGATGGCCCTTTCCCATTGTTCTGAGTTGGGGTGAGGAACCTGAGCCATTTTTATCCTTATTTCAAAGGCATGGAATTTGAGTAAGAAGGCTCTCTTTAACAGAGGACAGTTCTTCCCATCAGCTGAGGAAATAAGTCCCTCTGTTCTGAACAGGGGATTTGGACAGCACAGTGCGGTATCCATGATAGTAGAGAAGACTAGTATAAGGGAAAATGTTAAAATAGAACATATACTGGTTTATATCCAATTATCCAGTGATGCATATTTATATGGCAGAGGAAGAGAGTTTGAAAATAATTATATTAACATGAATAAGTAATAAGATGGTAAAGATTAGTAAAAAGATTGTGAAGATATGATCAAAAATTTCTTGGCATTTTATATTGTTCCTTATTCAAATTATGACCAAATAAAAATAATACATTCTCAGCATACATTGTAGTTCTTATCCAAACTAGGGAACAAATGTGCATTGATTTGGAGAGTTACCTCTTCAACACCCAGTCTCTTTCTTTCCTCTATTCTCTATTTTCTGTTTCTCTCTCTACCTCCCTTTCACACACACACATACACACAGGCAAAAACACACACACTTAAAAAAACCTGGGGTTTTTGGTAAAGTACTTTGGATAAGTACTTTGATATGGACAGCTAGTCACCTAAAAGACAAACATGAGTTTCAATAGAAGGTTGAGGAACTGCTTTGTAGAAGAAATAGATTTGGTTAAATGTAGATAGGGGTTTTGTTTTGTGGAGGGTGAAGAGTAAACAAGCCTAAAACCAAAAGTGTATTATTTGGATAGTAAGGGGAGTTCTGAGAAATAGTGAAGGGGGTAGGGGAGAAGAATGAAGATGTGACAGCTGGTAGCCTAAGAAAAACTGAGGGAGGAGATTTTTATTATATTTCATCTGTACAGTGTGCACTGTCAACCTTCTTCTCTGTCAAATCACAAAATCTGAAATAAATTTTTTCATCATTTGTCAGTATGTTCTGGAGTTGGATGTTTTCTGCTATGTTTTATTTTGTTTTGAACTGCAACAAAGTGTGAGTAGTACTCTCTCCTAGAGGCCTTGGGTTGGAAGGCTCAGTAGTGCTCACTAGTGGTCAGCCCTACTGCAACAAACAGTTTTCACAGGGAAGAAGTTGAAAGCTAAAGTAGAGAAAAGATCTGTGCTCAATGTGATCAACAGACCAACTTGAAGTATGTCAAAGTAAAATCAACCTGTTTACACCATCACCATCAGAAAAGACAAAAGCATTGGAACTGGGAATTTTGTTTCATGAACAAATCCATCCTTATCTATTTAAAACTATGTATATATGAATGATTTTCATATGTATACCTTAGCCCCCATCTCTTCCCTCATTGTAACCTTTGTACCTGCTATTCAACAAGCTCACTTAGATGTCCAAAACCAAGCGTCTCATCCTCCCTCTGCAATCCAGCAGCATTTACTGGAGTTTTTCCCAACTCCCAAACTCCCAACTACTCAAGCCAAATACTTGGATTCATGTTTAATTTCACTCTTTCTTTCATAAACTACTTCCAACCCACTAGCAAAATCCCGGTATCTCTACCTTCAAAATACATCCAGAATTTGATCCTGTCTCACCACCTACACCATTCCTTCAAGCTGTCATTACCTCTCACTTGGATCATTTCATTAGCCTAACTAGTCTCCCTGCTTGTACTCTTGTCATACTACAACTTATTTTCAAGATAGAAACCAGAGCAAATAAAAGCCAAAGACTTAACAGTGGCCAGCAAGATCCCTAGATAACTGATCTACTTCCCACTGACTTCTTCTGACCTCATGTCTTTTAACACTATGCCTCCCTTGAGCATGCCAGGCACAACACTGCCCAGACCCTCTGCACTTGGTATTTCCTTTGTAGCAATGCTCTTCTCCCAAATATATGCTCCACACATCCCATCATGTGAGTTAGATATTCACAAGTCACTTACTAAAATTGAACACCCCTCACATTCTGTCATTTTTTTAATCTCCCTTCCTTCCTTATTTCTATTTGAAGTACTGCATTTTTACTTATTTATTTGAGTACTATACATCTCCCCTCCACTTCTACTTGATGCAAACTCCACAAGGTTAGAGATTTTTATCCTATTTGGTGGTGTGTACCTAACCATCTAGAACAGTATTTGGCACATAGTAGACATGCAATAAAATTGACTGAATAAATTCTGAGTATTTTAGAATGTTAATGTCTGTATCTTGACCTTTATTTTGAGGATTTTATCAAGTTTCTTTATTTTGAGGATTTTATCAAGTGTCTATATTGATCTAACTGATGCTTCTAATTGATCCTCCTCACATAGGAGAATTTCATTTGTCTGTCTTACTTTCTAGTATTTTTTTATTCCAAGTTGCTCAGTTTTGCTGTTAAGTTAGGTTACCTGCCGAACTTAATCTTATTAAGAGTATATGCAGGAGGCAATATAAGAGATGCTTGTGATCCAAACTCCCCAAATCTCAACCCCTCCCTGGCAATTCACTCCTTGTGTAAATACAGAATTGCATATAACATTTCTAACAGAATGGAATCATTTGAGGGATGTAAAATGGAAAACTGAGTGGATAGCTTGAGAGAAAAACACTGGAAGTCATAATTTGCCTTTCATAAATTCACACAAGTGAGAAATTCATCTAAAAATGGAAATTCTAAAACAACCAGAAAAAAAAAATTACAAACCAACATTTTGTTTTTCTTTTTTTCTTTTGTAAAGTGGCTTCCATTTCCTGTGATTCTATCCCCCAAAAGGGACTCTCTACATTGGGAAGCGCACTCCTGGGGCACATCTGTTCTTTCATCCTCATCAGTCGGCAACACTCAGTGAATGCCCCCTGTTGCTACCAAGTACTATGATGTGTTTAAAAAGAATCAGATGACCCTTTCCTTACTCTCCTTAATTTTTCCAAATGGAATGAGGAGCATTGGGAAAGCAAAATACTTCCTTAATTCACACTCCACTTCCACTAAAGCTGAATTCGTAATTAGTCAGAAGAAGGCCACACTAGTGTTTATACTATCTCTAAAGAATGTATTTTTTAAACAAATAAATTTTCCACAAAATTTCAGGAAACTGTTTAAAAATATATTCAGATACTATTAAGCACTTAAAAGCACTCATTTGCACATGACTCATTATCATGCTATTTAGAAATAATTTTGATCTAGTTATTAGGAACCATTCAACAAAGGATATCTAAACCAACTTTTCTCTCAGAGCTAGTTATGGTATCTTCCTTTAAAAAGAAAAAAAAATACTGTAATTATTTGTAAATATTTTCTCCAGACTTCATAAATCTAGCTAAAGATTCTACATATTAAATATGAGTGCTCTTTCTATGCTTATAACAAGTTTTAAAACATTCTTATAAGTAATTGAAGTTATACAGAAATACACACAACTGCAACCTAAGTAGGAGGTAAAAGAAGGAAGGCTGAAAGAAGGGAGGAAGAAACAGTGTTAGATTTAAAGTCAATAACCACATATATTAATTTTAATCCTAACCCTTCTATCATTATGAGAGGCAACATGGCATAGGTGGTTAAGAACTCTAGAGTCAGATTTCCTGGATTCATGGCTGGCTTCACTCCTTACAATCTGAAAAACATGTCACAACCTTTCTGTTCTTCAGTTTCCTCATCTATAAAATGGAGAGATAATAATTATATATACCTCATAATTGTTGCTGTCAAGATCAAGTAGGTTATTATCTGTAAAGTGCCTAGTACAGTCCCTGGCACAATGTAAGTGCTCCATCAATATCAGCACTAATAATTTATTCCTATTGTTATTATGATTGTAACTCATTCATTATCTTTATGTTTAGTGATAGCAACTTCCCTGTCACACACCTGCCTTTCAAGCCAAGCCAGCAGTGTAGCCAAGGATCATGGAGGTAGGCTGACCCAGGCTATGAAAGGGAGGATGAAAAATCAACACTGAGATAAGGAAATCAGAGGGAAAAATCAAGATAACACAACTGAATGCTATTAAAGATATGTGAGCTTATATTCATTTCTTGGATAGGACAAGCCAATGATTGATGACTTCACAAATAAGACTGATATGCAGTAATCTAGTAAAGGTTTTAATATAGGTTCCTACCTATAGATGGCCACATTTGTCTTAAAGGCTGTCCTTTCAGAGTGTTGGGGTAAAGGAAATAAATTATACCTTCACCAGTAGAGTCAGAGCCTTAGTCCCTGAAATAAAAACAAATCCATAGGCATTTTAGTGGCTTTACACTCCCAGGTGAAAACAAAGTTCCTGCTTTCATGATAAGCAAGGAAAATGGTCCAGATGACTTTATGTTCTGACAAAAAAGAAAGTAAAAAGGGCTACAAAACAACTTACAAAAGAAGGAATTTATGGTACTTATTGACCAGCAACTATTTCCTCTAGAACAGCAATAGCTTGCATATATCATTCTCTTTTGAAGTGAATTCTTACATTTAAAAAGCATCTCTATAATTTATAATAAGCATAAAGGATAAATATTATTACCATGTGGAGTAACTATTAATATTTTTAACATTAAATACATTTAGGTTCTTTATGTTTTATAGAACCTAAGGGACTAGTGCTCGCATGCTCAGTCGTGTCTGACTCTGTGAGACCCGAGGGACTGTAGCCCACAAGGCTCCTCTGTCCATGGGATTCTCCAGGCAAGAATACTGGAGTAAGTTGCCATCACCTCCTCCACAGGAAATTCCTGACCCAGCAATTGAACCCATGTCTCCTGTGTCTCCTGCCTTGCAGGCAGATTCTTTACCACTTGAGTCATGAAGGAAGGTCCAAAGGCTGGCTTGTCAGGAGTGGGATTCGAACCCATGCCTCCAGGGGTGACTGGGAGCTGAACGCAGCACCTTAGACCACTACACTGCTCGGCCATCCTAAAAGGACTAAACCAAGGTCAAATGGCTCATAAACGCGAGAACCAGATTCAGATTCTAAGTCAAATTCATTCAGCATTCAAGAACTTTTATCTAGCATACCTTATTTGTTGAAGTATTATGCTAAGTTCTAAGGCTGTAATTACTCTTTTACTCTTCAGTGGTTTTCAGTCTTGAGGCAATAGTAGAAAAGCAACAAAGGTATTACAGTACAATGATAACAGAAGTTTCATTCATTCATTCAATATTTATTTAGTGTCTGCTGTATCGGTCAATGTTCTAGCCAGAAATAGCATACAAGTATTTAACAGAATAGTTCAGCAAAAACGAAAGTCACTCAGTCCTGTCCAACTCTTTGCGACCCCATGGACTATGCAGTCCATGGAATTCTCTAGGTCTGAATACTAGAGTTGGGTAGCCTATCCCTTCTCCAGAGGATCTTCCTGACCCAGAAATCAAACTGGGGTCTCCTGCATTGCAGGCGGATTCTTTACCAACTGAGCTATCAAGGAAGCCCACAAATATAAAGAGGACGCTGTGGCTGCATGGGCCAGGAAATGAACCCAGACCTCCTAACTTCCCTAATAGCTCAGTTGGCAGGAGACCCCCGTTAGATTCCTGGGTCAGGAAGATCCCCTGAAGAAGGGATAGGCTATCCATTCCAGTATTCTTGGGCTTCCCTTGTGACTCAGCTGGTGAAAAATCTGCCTGCAATCAGGAGACCTGGGTTCGATCCCTGGGTTGGGAAGATCCCCTGGAGAAGGGAAAGGCTAGCCACTCCAGTATTCTGGCCTGGAGAATTACATGGACTGTGTAGTCCATGGGGTTGCAAAGAGTCAGACATGACTTTCACTTTCACTTTTTCCTTCTCGGTTCAGCGAAGGCCTCTTTACAGTTACAGGTACAGTTAAGGAACCAACAGCCAATAGTAAAGCACCCAGGTACTATCAGCAGGGAGACTCCATTACCGGAAACCATGGAAGAGAGACTTCTCTACAAGGGAAGTGGCCAGAGATAATCACAGCCACTACCAACCACTATAATTTAGTTAAGGTCCCAACAGCAAACATGTGGTACTCCCAAACTAGGATAATTTCAGTCCATGGGGTCACAAGAGTCAGACACTACTGAGTAACTGAACAACAAAAAGAAAGTAAGGCTTAACTAAGGCACAATTTGCAAACGGAGAATAGACCTTAAAAACCAAGATAAGGATGCAGTCCCTGTGATCTAGGAGGAGAGTCTTGTAGAGAGGGCCATGTTGGGAGGAGCATATCCTTTGACTGTGAAACATCATCACCTGATGATGCTCCAGGGAGGGGGCCAGGTTAACAAATACACCAAACTCACAGGAGATGGCAAGAGTGAACATCAACATTTTAGGAATCAGTGAATTAAAATGGACTGGAATGGGTGAATTTAACTCAGATGACCATTATATCTACTACTGTAGGCAAGAATCCCTTAGAAGAAATAGAATAACCCTCATGGTCAACAAAAAGAGTCTGAAATGCAGTACTTGGATGCAATCTCAAAAACGACAGAATAATCTGTTTATCTCCAAGGAAAACCATTCAGTAACACGGTAATCCAAGTCTATGCCACGACCAGTAATGCTGAAGAAGCTGAAGTTGAACAGTTCTGTGAAGACCTACAAGATCTTCTAGAACTAACAGCCCAAAAATATGTCCTTTTTATTACAGGGGACTGGAATGCAAAAGTAGGAAGTCAAGAGATACCTGGAGTAACAGGCAAATTTGGCCTTGGAGTACAAAATGAAGTAGGGCAAAGGCTAACAGAGTTTTGCCAAGAGAACACACTGTGTGGCTTAGTTCCCTCATATAACTGTGGTTGGAAAAGGGATGTATAGTTGGGCAGGAAAGTAAAATTAAACACTGAAAAAGTAAAACAAAAGGAGAAGGAACCAAATGGCATTTTTCAAAAGCTTGGCTGTTAAGAGCAGATGAGAGAGAAGTTCTGATAGAGGCACAAAGTTCCTCGAGGAGGTGGGAGAGCTTAGTTTTAGATAGCAGGAGAAGCTCTTCTTCCTTCATAATTGATAAAGAAAGAAGGAAATGGAATAGATTCCCATAAATTTTAGGTGCATATCAGGGAATTGAAGAAACTCACACATGATAACTCACATTTTCTCTGTGAAAGATAAGAAATTTTGCACAATTATATTTCATTCCAACACTCTGTTATGGCTGTCACCTATAAAATGAAGCCATTAAGATACCTCATAGGATGACTTTCTTTTTTAAAGTGAGTAATCCAACTTCAACTTGGTTTTTGAGTTAACATCAGCTAATAATCACTTTCTGAAATGTTCTATTCAATTTACATCTCTTGCCTCTTAGAAGGAAGAATGTTAGTGATGAGAAAAGCTGTCAAGTCTCTGATTACTGCCTACAAATGTTATCACTTGCTACTGTTCAACAATATTCTGATGAAAATATTACTACTAATGGAACAACATGCATATGTTCTTAAGACAGAAATAGTATAACTACATTCTGTTTGCTTACAAGTGAAGTAAATTAGCACTGAACAGAGGTGAAGAGTAATTCCTTGAGCAAAGTTCTCATGAAATTTTAACTCTGAATGCACACACCTCATAGATAAGATTGCAAGAGTTCAGGCTTGAGTACTTTCCTAAATAAAACTTCATTTCTCAGTAGATACTAGTACAGAATGAAACCAGTTAATGCCATTTTTTAAGACCAAGTTCATATTGTTGGTCTTCAAAAATGGCATTGTCAGGAATACTATATTGTGTTTATTGTCATAAACTTTCCCAAGGGGGCTGACAAAGGACAAAGTGCCAAAAATACCATCAAATCAATCTACAAGCAAATTTCACACACAGTAGCCCACCTATACAGTAGTCTTTCTGAAATTCAAATTGACAAAATCATGTCCAATATCTTCAGTGAAAATGACAGAACTGCAAATTTAAATGGAAAAGGCTTTAGGATATGAGTTTAAAAACTAAAGGGTAGGTAATGCAAGAATTTTAGATGAAATAAGAAACAGCAAAGAAATTCTTAAAACTATAGAAAGTTTATAGTATTTTTCAGGAATCTTAAGCTTACTTGAATCAATAATTTCAACAGTGGGGCTCTACTAAGGAAATAATTTTGTGTGGACACTCTTTATTGGTAAAGACGTTTATCACAATATTATTTTTAATTTAGAATTACTTTTAAAGGTTAAGAAAACAATGTCTCCATCAATGGGAGAATGGGCATATGCAGCAAGGAGATGTTATACACCTATTCAATGGAATTTTATATAATCATTACAACTTTTACCATATAATACCATGTAGCTGTTTAATGAAGTAAAGCATAAACATGTAAATGATAGATAGTAAAATATTTTTAAATGTATTAAGTGACAAACATAGGCTGCCCAACTATATACCAAGTGTGATCTCAGGGTTGCATGTTTATGTATATACATTTTATCTGTATTTATGCATACAAGTTTATGTTTAAATGCAAGGGCAAAATTCTGGAAGGATATACACTAAATTTCACTGTATTTATTACTGTTGCCCTATACACTTATGCATTATTTTAAATTTCTATAACTAGCATGAATTATTCATATAATGAGATAGGAAATATACATTTTTGCTTTTAAAATAATGTTTGCTAGGTATTTTAAATGACTAAGGATATTCCTTATGTTATAATATTAAATGCAAAAACAGGATATGAAATTATGTGTAAAGTCTCAAATATGTAACAAAAAATGTTGGAGTATGCCAAAATGAGTAGTAGGATATTAAGTGACTTTCTTGTACTCATTTATGCCTTTCCACACTTTTCAAAATTTCAAAAAAGAACATTAATTAATTTAATAAGAAACAAATAAACATAAAGCTTTACATATTTATGTGGAATTCCATGTAAAAACACTAGAAATTAATGTGCACCATTGAAAAATCCCCACTAGAATGTGTTTTGATGTGTACAGTGTTAGTGACAGGCATCTCCTGCCAAGTGTTCATTTATTCCTTTCTAAAAACTATCCTGAAATTTTCTGTAGACTAGAGTTCCCAAGTTCCTAGCTCCTGGGACACAGTATGTCTAAACCAATCAAGTATGGACAAATCAGTGGTTAAGGTAACTAAGCTTTTAATGAAAGACTAACCAGTCACATACTGTGTCCATGCTGCTATTGCTGCTGCTAAGTCACTTCAGTCATGTCCGACTCTGTGCGACCCCACAGACGTTAGCCCACCAGGCTCCGTTGTCCCTGGGATTCTCCAGGCAAGAACACTGGAGTGGGTTGCCATTTCCTTCTCCAATGCATGAAAGTGAAAAGTGAAAGTGAAGTTGCTCAGTCGTGTCCGACTCTTCACGACCCCATGGACTGCAGCCCACCAGGCTCCTCCATCCATGGGATTCTCCAGGCGAGAGCACTGGAGTGGGTACCATCGCCTTCTCCCACCGTGTCCGTGAGCCATTGTCAAATAGATAGATATAAAATACAGATAACAGTGCTTTTAAAAAAAAGAGGTTAAAAAAGAGGATGCTACTGTGACTTAGAAAATTTAATAAGCTTTGGGTGAGAGAAGGTAGGGAGGGCAAATGTGCAGAACTTAATTTGGGCTTTAAAAGATGGGCAATATTTGACTGAAAGAAAGGAAGTATTTCATATATGGTAGTCATCATTTGGGCTTCCCAGGTAGTTCAGTGGTAAAGAATCCACCTGCCAATGCAGGAGACTCAGGTTCAATCCTTGGGCCAGGAAGATCCCCTGGAGAAGGAAATGGCACTCCAGTATTCTTGCCTGGGAAATCCCGTGGACAGATGAGCCTGGAAGGCAACAGTCCACAGCGTCACAAAAGAGTCGGACAATGACTTAGCAACCAAACGACAACAACAAAGTCAGCATTTAGATATAACTGGGTTGAAAATTAAGAACTTATTATGCAGATGTGCAAAGAGAATAGTTTCTTTGTGTTTTATAATGCTCATGAATGTTTCTCTTGAGCCTGATATTGGAGGGAGTTGGTAGGGAGAGACTGCTATAGGTGAAACATGCAAACTTACCAAATGTTGGTTTCTCAGTCTCAAACTCTTATTAATTACTCAGTATTTTAAGATTAATGCTCAATCTTTCAGATTTCCTTCAGGAGGGATGGAAGAATAAGTTATTATACATAAAAAGAATAGGTGGTGTGGTCATGAGGTTGTAAAAATTCCTGATATTTCCTTCTCCATAGACCCACCAAGGTAAAATGGAGACATGCCTCATCCTTTAAATAATGGACGGGTTGAATTTAGCCATGCTATCTTTACCAAGAACAGATGTTAGTTGGGGGATAGTATAGTCTAAATCTCAGTCTAAAGACTGTGAATAGAAATGTTTTCTCAATTAGCAAGATGCCTCCCCCTTCCCAGATTGTGAAATGTCACATTTGGTTTCTTCCATCTGAGAGACCCTACAGAGAAATAATCTCTTCTAAGAAGTTACAAGGCACTTTAAACACTGTTACCTTGTTACTCTAAGAAAGAGCACAGATTCTAGAAATTTCTTTAGGCTTTGTAGTATGGAAGTATGAGGAATCAGAGAGACATGTATACAATTTTTATAAGCATCTTATTCTTCCCACTCAGCTTTCTAACTGAGCTGCCCTCTTGCACTGCTGACTAAAGGAACTAACTGTCCATGTGTGTCTTCTTGCCAGGGCTCTGCCATGAGTCCTGAAGAAGCTAAGGGTTGGAGAGATCTAAGCAGAAAGGGCAGCTATATGTTATGCCTTGTGATTCATTCAACATTGCCTCTTCCCTTCTGACCTTCATCCACCGTCTGTGGGCCAAGTCTGGGAACCTCAGTTCCCCTGCCACTCAGGCCGCACCCATCAAGCACAGTGCCAGGGAAGTTTAAGCACAGCTTTTATCACCAGTCTGGGGAGCCCAGCCACAAACTCCAACAACTCTAGTCATTGACTTTCCCATGAAGGACAGGATGTGTTTGAATGCTCCACAGCCCCTCTCAGGCTCTCTGAGGGACCTGCCACTAAGAAACTACGTCTAGAGCCCTCATTACTTGCCAGGTTCTGAGTTTCAACTCCATGTTGGAATAAAAAGATGGAAAAGGCACGTCTCTACACAAAAACACATCAGATGCGAAGGAGGAATTAGAGACAGAGGTGGGGGAAAAAATCCATCTTGAGTCTGGACTGCAGAGGGTCTGAAAAGAGGGTGGGTGCAGAAGTCTGGAAGGTAAACCAGGGCGAGATTACAGAGGATCTTTCATTCTGAGTGAAAACGATGAAATGCGACAAATCTTATTTCTTAAGCAGTGGTATTTCTGTGATTTATGTCAACAGTTTATTTTTGAATCTTAAAAAAAAGTTATTTTGGTCACTTTAAATATACCACAAGCACATTTTTAAACTCTTAGATTTTGTTAACACCTGCAGCTTTGTCATTGTACAAAATAAGTCACACTAAATGCTAAGTGGAAAAGCTTAAATTAAGTCTTTCAAGAATAGCCTCATCTGGAAACCAGTGCTTATGGTGAGGTTTTGGAACACTACTGCTCTAATACCATGATAATCACTGATGAGCCTTAAGGACATGTGAAGCAAACAAGCAAATCTGTTTGCTGGTCATTCATCAAAATAATTAGTGTGTATTAACACATGATGCTATTCTAAGTACTTTTTAGGAGGCAGATAAAAACATGATTCTCCTTTGACATTCATAAGCCACCTGTGGCGGATTCGTTTTGATGTTTGGCAAAACTAATACAGTGTTTGAGGTTTAAAAATAAAATAAAATTTAAAAAAAATCTAATGCTTGAAATCAAAATTCAAGTTGATTTTTCACCTATCATCATCTGTCTGGTATATAATCTTCACTTTTTCAAGAATCACATGGTGATGCCATACACATTTTAGTTATTGAGTGTCTACTCTATTATTTATTAACTAAGCACTGATTATGTGCTTGACCTTTGCATATATTACCTAATTTAATCTTTACAGCATCTTATGAGATAGACTTTACTATCCTAATTTCAAAACAAGTAACCTCTCATCAAGGTTAAGCAACAGGGCTTAGTTACACAGTTAAAAAGGACCCAACCTGGTTTTGCCCCATTACAAAACCTGTGACTTTTATCCAGCACAGGTTACCAGAGCATCAGGAAAATACAAAGTATAGAAGACTACAATGAGGATATATACTGGCATGGAGGGGTCATAAATGTTGGCATGTCTAGTTCTAGTGGAGTCAATTAGCAAATAAGTCCAGATTTAAAGGATAAGTACTTTACTAGACAAGAGAGATCAGCAGGTTCTAAGATAAATATGAGTGAAAAAGCATGCTGGTCTCAGAGACCTTCCTCTTGTCTGTGACTTGATAATCTCAGAATATAGAGTGAGAGTAGAGGAATGATAGAAAGTGGATTATGCAGGGAATAAATCACAAAAAGCTTCCTAGAGTTTTGCTTGATAGGAAGGTTTTATTTCCAGAAAACAAAGCTTCATTTAAGGGAATTCTATGATTATCACTGCGGTTCCTAAGCTCAAGTTGCCAAATGAAAAATGTGGCACCCAGGCAAAAATGATATGTACATTCATCAACCCTTTATTGAGTATCATAATACACCAGAATCTGTGCTTGGTACTGAGGTTACCTGGGTGATTTAGGATGCTCTACTGTGACTGATATTGAGGAGGACTCCTATCACCCATCCCAGCACTCCTCCTTGGTGTAACAGCAATTTACTTTGAGGATTGGCCTCAGACCCATGGCAGTAATGATCTTCCAAATCAAATATAGTAATTCCATCTTCCTCTCAAGCGTTGAAAGTAAAGTGAAAGTGTAGTCACTCAGTCGTGTCTGACTCTTTATGACCCAATGGATTCCTCTGTCCATGGAATTCTCTAGGCAAGAATACTGGACTGGGTTGCATTTCTCTTCTTCAGGGGATCTTCCCAACTCAGGGATTGAACCTGAGGGATCAAATCCCACATCACAGGTGGATTCTTTACCATCTGAGCCACAAGTGATAGGTTCAGGAAAACAAATTTAAGCCAATCATGATTATAAAATGTCCTTGAGGTTTTCTTGTCCATAGGTGGACCCATAATCCAATTTTTAAGAGACTTATAGATGAATTGATTGATATGCCATTTTATTCCAAAAAGAATTTGAGGCAACCTATGAATATGCCAGCAAATTTGGAAAACTCGGGAGTGGCCACAGGACTGGAAAAGGTCAGTTTTCATTCCAATCCCAAAGAAAGGCAATAAAGAATGCTCAAACTACTGCACAATTGCACTCATCTCACATGCTAGTAAAGTAATGCTGAAAATTCTCCAAGCCAGGCTTCAGCAATATATGAACTGTGAACTTCCAGATGTTCAAGCTGGTTTTAGAAAAGGCAGAGGAACCAGAGATCAAATTGCCAACATCCACTGGATCATGGAAAAAGCAAGAGAGTTCCAGAAAAACATCTATTTCTGCTTTATTGACTATGCCAAAGCCTTTGACAGTGTGGATCACAATAAACTGTGGGAAATTCTGAAAGAGATGGGAATACCAGACCACCTGACCTGCCTCTTGAGAAACCTGTATGCAGGTCAGGAAGCAACAGTTAGAAGTGGACATGGAACAACAGACTGGTTCCAAATAGGAAAAGGAGTATGTCAAGGCTGTATCTTGTCACCCTGCTTATTTAACTTCTATGTAGAGTCCATCATGAGAAACGCTGGGCTGGAGGAAGCACAAGCTGGAATCAAGATTGCAGGGAGAAATATCAATAACCTCAGATATGTAGATGACACCAAAGAGGATAGTGAAAAGTTGGCTTAAAGTTCAACATTCAGAAAATGAAGATCATGGCATCTGGTCCCATCACTTCATGGGAAATAGATGGGGAAACAGTGGAAACAGTGTCAGATTTTATTTTGGGGGGCTCCAAAATCACTGCATATGGTGGCTGCAGCCATGAAATTAAGACGCTTACTCCTTGGAAGAAAAGTTATGACCAACCTAGACAGCATATTGAAAAGCAGAAACATTATTTTGCCAACAAAGGTCCATCTAGTCAAGGCTATGGTTTTTCCAGTGGTCATGTATGGATGTGAGAGTTGGACTGTGAAGAAAGCTGAGCACCAAAGAATTGATGTGTTTGAACTGTGGTGTTGGAGAAGACTCTTGAGAGTCCCTTGGACTGCAAGGAGATCAAACCAGTCCATTCTAAAGGAGATCAGTCCTGGGTGCTCTTTGGAAGGACTGATGCTAAAGCTGAAACTCCAGTACTTTGGCCACCTCACGCGAAGAGTTGATTCATTGGAAAAGACTCTGATGCTAGGAGGGATTGGGAGCAGGAAGAGGGGACGACAGAGGATGAGATGGCTGGATGGCATCACCGACTCAATGGACATGAGTCTGAGTGAACTCCAGGAGTTGGTGATGGACAGGGAGGCCTGGCATGCTGCGATTCATGGGGTCGCAAAGAGTCGGACACGACTGAGCGACTGAACTGAACTGATGAATATGCATGCAAAATAGAAAAATAAAGATTAAACTGATGACAAATTGAGAATAAGGGGAATAAAAGAATAGTGAATAGGTACTAGAATAAGCAGATATGATCCTTAATGTTCCTAGGAAAGAAAGCAAAAAGGAAAACAAATAGTTACAAGAGTCACCAATTCCATGAAACAAGACAGTAACAACAACAGCTTACACTTGTTAAATACTTATGTTCCAAGCACTGTTTAAATATTTATGCTATATTAATTCATTTAATCTATAGATCAACTCTATAAAGTGGGTAAGATTTTTATCCCCACCTTTGAAATGAAAGTGAAGACCATGAAAGTTAAATACATTATCAAAGTCTTAAATCTAATAAGCAACAGAGCTAAGAAAAAGATAAAACAACTGAGTAGCTCAGGGGAAGCACTGTATTTTTAATGCATTGTCAGAGAGAAATATCTCTCTTGGGTCCTTATAAAGGTAGATTTTTGCATTATAATAGTTAACTTGGTTGTGAAATAATGCATAAAATTCCTTGACAGGCAAATAAGATTTTTTAAAGTATACAGGAAAGTCACTGAAGATTAAGATTTAGAAGTAAAATCTGGATGCTCTGAAAGATCTTTGTATTCCCTCTCAGTGGTTATGATCCTTTTCTCTGCCAGATGAGTAAGGTTTTGAGTTTCAAAAATATAGGCTTAAGCTGATTGCAAAATGAATCTTTCATCGGGGTCTAGAAAATCTACTCTCCTAGCAACTATCTTTCAATATATATAATTCTAATTTGCTATTTGAGGTTTCCAGTAGAATGACTATTTTGAGCAATAGTAATTTCTGTATTCTTTCTTACAATAAATCAAAAGGAAAAAACACCTTTAAAGCCTCAGATATTTTCACAGCAGAATGATCTTACATGTATTTTTCCATCATCAACTTTTTGGATTGTTTTCCACTTGGACAACGATGCTGACATTAAAATCATGAATAAACATCTGGTGACTTATTAGCAGGCATGCGGCTCAGATATGACCTATTTGGTAGTATCTGCTTTCTACACCTGAGTCACATGGTTCCTACCCGGGCTGTCTGTCCTCTTTTCTTTCCACTAAAAGCCATTATCAAGACAAGATCTGAACAACTCACTCCCTTTGAGGCTAAATACAGATGAGGCTTAACACATACCTATGTAAATTTGATCGCTGGTTCCTCTCCCTTTTCTAAAAACCAGCTTGAACATCTGGAAGTTCATGGTTCACATATTGCTGAAGCCTGGCTTGGAGAATTTTGAGCATTACCTTACTGGCGTGTGAGATGAGTGCAATTATGCGGTAGTTTGAGCATACTTTGGCATTGCCTTTTTTGGACTGGGATGAAAACTGACAATTTCCAGTCCTGTGGCCACTGCTGAGTTACCCAAATTTGCTGGCATATTGAGTGCAGTACTTTCACAGCATCACCTTTTAGGATTTGAAATAGCTCAACTGGAATTCCATCACCTCCACTAGCTTTGTTCGTAGTGACAATTCGTAAGACCCACTTGACTTCACATTCCAGGATGTCTGGCTGTAGGTGAGTGATCACACCACCATGATTATCTGGGTTGTGACAATCTTTTTTGTACAGTTCTTCTGTGTATTCTTGTCACCTCTTCTGCTTCTGTTAGGTCTATACCACTTCTGTCCTTTATCGTGCCCATCTTTGCATGAAACATTCCCTTGGTATCTCTAATTTTCCTGAAGAGATCTCTAGTCTTTCCCATTCTATTATTTTTCCTCTATTTCTTTGCACTGATCACTGCGGAAGGCTTTCTTATCTCTCCTTGCTATTCTTTGGAACTCTGCATTCAAATGAGTATATCTTTCATTTTCTCCTTTGCCTTTCACTTCTCTTCTTTCCATAGCTATTTGTAAGGCCTCCTAAGACAGCTATTTTGCTTTTTTGCATTTCTTTTCCATGGGAATGGTCTTGATCCCTGTCTCCTGTACAATGTCATGAACCTCATTCCATAGTTCATCAGGCACTCGGGTCTATCAGATCTAGACCCTTAAATCTATTTCTCACTTCCACTGTATGATCATAAGGGATTTGATTGAGGTCATACCTGAATGGTCTAGTGGTTTTCCCTACTTTGTTCAACTTCAGTCTGAATTTGGCAATAAGGAGTTCATGGTCTGAGCCACAGTCAACTCCCGGTCTTGTCCTTGTTGACTGTGTAGAGCTTCTCAATCTTTGGCTGCAAAGAATATAATCAATCTGATTTTGGTGTTGGCCATCTGGTGATGTCCATGTGTAGAGTCTTCTTTTGTGTTGTTGGAAGAAGGTGTTTGCTATCACCAGTACGTTCTCTTGACAAAACTCTGTAAGCCATTGCCCTGCTCCATTCTGTACTACCAAGGCCAAATTTGCCTGTTACTCCAGGTGTTTCTTGACTTCCTACTTTTGCATTTCAGTCCCCTATAATAAAAAGGACATCTTTGGGTGTTAGTTCTAAAAAGTCTTGTAGGTCTTCATAGAACCGCTCAACTTCAGCTTCTTCAGCATTACTGGTTGGGGCATAGATTTGGATTACCATGATATTGAACCGTCTGCTTGGAGACAAACAGAGATCATTCTGTCATTTTTGAGATTGTCTCCAAGTACTGCATTTCAGACTCTTTTGTTGACTATGATGGCTACTCCATTTCTTCTAAGGGATTCCTGCCCACAGTAGTACATATAATGGTCATCTGAGTTAAATTCACCCATTCCAGTCCATTTTAGTTCACTGATTCCTAAAATGTCGACGTTCACTCTTGCCGTCTCCTGTTCAACCACTTCCAATTTGCCTTGATTCATGGACCTAACATTCCAGGTTCCTATGCAATATTGCTCTTTACAGCATTGGACCTTGCTTCCATCACCAGTCACATCCACAACTTGGTGTTGTCTTTGCTTTGGCTCTGTCTCTTCATTCTTTCTGGAGTTATTTCTCCACTGAATCCAGTAGCATATTGGGCATCTATTTACCTGGGGAGTTCGTCTTTCAGTGTCCTATCTTTTTGCCTTTTCATACTGTTCATGGGGTCCTCAAGGCAAGAATACTGAAGTCGTTTGCCATTCCCTTCTCCAGTGGACCACGTTTTGTCATAACACTCCACCATGACCCGTCCATCTTGGATGGCCCTGCATAGTTTCATTGAGTTAGACAAGGCTGTGATCCATGTGATCAGATTGGTTATTTTTCTGTGATTGTGGTTGTCAGTCTGTCTGCCCTGTGATGGAGAAGGATAAGAGGCTTATGGAAGCTTCCTGATGGAAGAGACTGACTGAGGGGGAAAATGGGTCTCGTTCTGATGGGTGGGGCCGTGCTCAGTAAATCTTTAATCCAATTTTCTGTTGATGGGTGGAACTGTGCTCCCTCCCTGGCAACTCACTCCAGTATTCTTGCCTGGAGAATCCCATGGAGGAAGGAGCCTGGTGGGCTACAGTCCACGGGGTCGCAAAGAGTCGGACACGACTGAACGACTTCACTTCCTTTTCAAAGTATGGTGGGGGTCTTCCCTGGTGGCTCAGAGGTTAAAGTGTCTGCCTGCAATGCAGGAGACCTGAGTTCGATCCCTGGGTTGGGAAGATCCCCTGGAGAAGGAAATGGCAACCCACTCCAGGATTCCTGCCTGGAGAATCCCATGGACGGAGGAGCATTTTTGGGTACAGTCCACGGGGTTGCAAAGAGTCAGACACGACTGAGTGACTTCACTCACTCACTCAAACTATGGTGAGGATAATGAAGATAATGGCGACCTCCCTTCAAAAGATCCCATGCATGTCCTGCTATACTCAGTGCCCCCAAACCTGCAGCAGGTCACCACTGACCCATGCCTCCACTGGAGACTCCTGGACACTCACAAGAAAGTCTGGGTCAGTCTCTTGTGTACATGAAACAACAGACTGGTTCCAAATAGGAAAAGGAGTACATCAAGGCTGTATATTGTTACCCTGCTTATTTAACTTCTATGCAGAGTACATCATGAGAAACGCTGGGCTGGATGAAGCACAAGCTGGAATCAAAATTGCCAGGAGAAATATCAATAACCTCAGATATGCGGATGACACCACCCTTATGGCAGAAAGCAAAGAAGAACTAAAGAGCCTCTTGATGAAAGTGAAAGAGGAGAGTCAAAAAGTTGGCTTAAAGCTCAACATTCAGAAAACTAAAATCATGGCATCTGGTCCCATCACTTCCTGGGAAATAGATGGGGGAACAGTGGAAACAGTGACAGACTTTACTTTTTTTGGCTCCAAAATGACTGCAGATGGTGACTGCAGCCATGAAATTAAAAGACGCTTACTCCTTGGAAGAAAAGTTATGACCAGCCTCGATGGCACATTAAAAAGCAGAGACATTACTTTGCTAACAAAGGTCTGTCTAGTCAAAGCTATGGTTTTTCCAGTAGTCATGTATAGATGTGAGAGTTGGAATATAAGAAAAGCTGAGCTGAAGAATTGATGCTTTTGAATTGTGGTGTTGGAGAAGATTCTTGAGAGTCCCTTGGACTGCAAGGAGATCCAACCAGTCCATCCTAAAGGACATCGGTCCTGTATATTCATTGGAAGGATTGATGTTGAAGCTGAAACTCCAAAACTTTGGCCACCTGATGCAAATAACTGACTTATTTGAAAAGACCTGATGCTGGGAAAGATTGAAGGAGGGAGGAGAAGGGGACGACAGAGGATGAGATGGTTGGATGGCATCACTGACTCAATGGGCATGAGTTTGAGTAAACTCCAGGAGTTGGTGATGGACAGGGAGGTCTGGCGTGCTGCAGTCCATGGGGTCACAAAGAGTTGGACACGACTGAGCGACTGAACTGAACTGAACTTAAATTTTCACCCAGCAAAGAATCTGAAGGATCCAGTCACTGAATGTAGAGATTATCTGAATCTAGGGAGCTCCAGCCACTTAGAGAATACTACAAGCTGAGAGAGTGGAATAAAGAAGCTCCCTTATTTTTGTGGAAGAATTTCAAACTTAAAAAAAAAGGGTAAGTCAAACTTGCTTTTCAAGAACAGCGCAATTCAACATCTTATCCACAGATCAGTACAGTTCTATGAACTCTTTGCTTTCAATTTATGACATGAACAGTCATTGAGAATGAATTTTTTTTTGAGAGAACTAATTTTAGACCAGTTTGGCAGATTGATTTTATTTCTAATGCAACAAATAATTTTAAAAATTGAATTTTTGTTTTTTCAAAATATTCTTTTTCTGGTGATTCATTTTTATTGTATTTTACAAAAGAATTAGTCTGTAATGGATTTGGATATTAGTTTGAGATCAATATACTACAATATAAATAATTCTGTATTAATTGCATATTCTGTCATATTTTGTTCTAACACAGACAAATGGTACCAGGTGTCAGAGGTTTAAAAATATTTTATGGGAAAAGTCTTTAACCCATTAATTCAACTCTTATATGTGTATATTAAGAAAAGATTTCCACTATTTGTGTAAATCAAATGTATACCCAGAAATCAATATTTGAGGAACACTAAAATTAGGTAATAAAATACTAGATGATAGAAGATAAAGCAAATTTCCCAGAGTTATTAGAGAGTAACCAACGAAGAGATCACTAGGTACAGGGGCAGTTATATTTTTAACAAAAGGCTGACAATGGAGGATGATTAATAGAATCATTAAAAATTTAGAAATAATAGAATCCTATTTATTGTTTTTATTGCTGCTGCTACTGCTGCTAAGTCGCTTCAGTCGTGTCTGACTCTGTGCGACCCCATAGACATCAGCCCACCAGGCCCCGCTGTCCCTGGGATTCTCCAGGCAAGAACACTGGAGTGGGTTGCCATTTCCTCCTCCAATGCATGAAAGTGAAAAGTGAAAGTGAAGTCACTTAGTCGTTTCTGACTCTTAGCGACCCCATGGACTGCAGCCTACCAGGCTCCTCCATCCATGGGATTTTCCAGGCAAGAGTACTGGAGTGGGTTGCCATTGCCTTCAGCTCAAAATAAGGAATGGAGAAGGAAATGGCAATCCATTCCAGTATTCTTGCCTGGAGAATTTCAGGGACAGAGGAGCCTGGTGGGCTGCCATCTATGGGGTTACACAGAATCGGACACGACTGAAGCAACTTAGCAGCAGCAGCAGCATCAAAAATAAGGAACAGAATGTTGGAACTAAAAAGATAAGCTAATGGGTAAGAACTGCAGTTCCCATTATATACACAGTTTACATATATAAATGTATCCTTGTTGGTATTTTATAATATCCAGAATCACATACTATTAGAGCAAGAAGAAGTCATCACTGTCATATAACATAGCTTTCAAATTTACATAGAATACAACGAAAGACAAACGACTTACAAGTTTAAGTAAACACATCTGAGTGTGCCCAGTACTTAAAGGAAGACCAAGAAGAACAGAAAACAAGTATTTTGATTCCCATTTCAGTAATTTTATGTGGCAACATGTTGGGAGAGACTTTTAAGTAAGCTACCATATTAATTCCTTAGGAAAAGTCCTGTACTCAGAACCTAAAGTAATATATTTTCAAGAATGAGGCTTAGCTTTTCTTATATAAATCAATGAAAAAATAAGATTTGCTTAACAAACTAAATGATTAACCATAATGGTAGGCCCAGGGAAATTTTGCCAAGTAGAGATAATGTAACTGAGTGAATGATAAAATTTATAAAAATTAGAGAATTTCAGGGTTAGAATAAACCTTAACTAAATCTATATACACTCACTGTATATTTTAGCCTATTCACAGGAAGAATAGCACTGAATCTAAACCCAAAATTTGGAGCAGCCCTCATAGTCAACTAAAGAGTGTGAAATGCAGTACTTGGTGCAATCTCGAAAATGACAGAGTGATCTCAGTTGTTTCCAAAGCACACCATTCAACAGGGAGAAACAGCAAGGACCTAACTGAAGCAGGAGAGATTAAGAAAAGATGGCAAAAATACACAAAAGAACTCTACAAAAAAGGTCATAATGACCCAGATAACCATGATGGTGTGATCACTCACCTAGAGCTAGACTTCCTGGAGTGTGAAGTCAAGTAGGCCTGAAGAAGTATTATTGCAGGTGGTGGAGGTGATGGAATTCCAACTGAGCTATTTCAAATCCTTAAAGATGATGCTATCAAAGTGCTGCACTCAATGTGCCAGCAAATTTGGAAAACGCAGCAGTGGCCACAAGACTGGAAAAGGTCAGTTTTCACTCAAATCCCAAAGAAGGACAATGTTGCAGAATGTTTGAACTGTTGTACAACTACACTCATTTAACATGCTAGCAAGGTTATGCTCAAAATCCTTTAAGCTAGGCTTCAGCAGTATGTGAACAGAGAACTTCCAGATGTACTAGCTGGGTTTAGAAAGGCAGAGGAACCAGAGATCAAACTGCCAACATTCAATGGATCATAGAGAAAGCAAGGGAATTTCAGAAAAACATCTGCTTCACTGACTACGCCAAAGCCTTTGACTGTGTGGATCACAACAAACTGGAAAATTCTTCAAGAGATGGGAATACCAGACCACCTTATCTGCCTCCTGAGAAACTTGTATGCAGGTTAAGAAGCAACAGTTAGAACCAGACATGAAACAATGAACTGCTTCCAAATTGAGAAAGGAGTATGTCAAGGCTGTATATTGTCACCCTGTTTATTGAACTTATATGTACAGTACATCATGCATAATGCCAGGCTGGATGAATCACAAACTGAAATCAAGACTGCCAGGAGAAATATCAACAACTTCAGATATGCAGATGATACCACTCTAATGGCAGAAAGTGAAGAAGAACTAAAGAGCCTCTTGATGAAGGTAAAAGAGGAGAGTGAAAAAGCTGGCTTAAAACTTAACATTCAAAAAAAAGCTAAGATCATAGATGATTTCATGGCAAATGGTGTTGTGTTAGTCCCTCAGTTGTGTCCAACTCTTTGGGACCCCATGAACTGTATCCTGCCAGGCTCCTCTCTCCATGGAATTCTCCAGGCAAGAATACTGGAGTGGGTTGCCGTTCTCTTCTCCAGGGTATCTTCCTGAGCCAGGGATTGAATCAGGGTCTCCTGCATTGCAGGCAGATTCTTTACTGTCTGAGCAACCAAACAGAAAAGGGAAAAGTGGAAACGGTGACAGATTTTATTTTCTTGGGTTCCAAAACCACTGCAGATGATGACTGCAGCCATAAAATTAAGACATTTGCTCCTTGAAAAGAAAGCTATGATAAATCTAAACAACATATTAAAAAACAGAGATATCCTTTAGCCAACAAAGGTCCATATAGTCAAAGCAATGGTTGTTCCAATAGTCATGTACAGATGTGAGAGTTGAACCATAGAGAAAGCTGAGTGCCAAAAAATTGATGCTTTTGAATTGTGGTGCTGGAAAAGACTTTTGAAAGTCCCTTGGACAGCAAGGAGATCAAACCAGTCAATCCTAAAGGAAATCAACTCTGAATATTCACTGGACAGTCTGATGCTAAAGCTGAAGCTCCAATATTTTGGCCTCCCAATGCAAAGAGCTGACTCACTAGAAAAGTCCTTGGTGCTGGGAAAGACTGAAGGCAAAAGGAGAAAGGGGCAGCAGAGGATAAGATGGTTGGATGGCATCATTGACTCAGTGGACATGAGTTTGAGCAAACTTCAGGAGGTAGTGAAGGGAAGCCTGGTGTGCTGCAGTCCATGGGGTGGCAAAGAGTTGGACACGACTTAATGATTGAACAACAACCACAACCAATATGAAGAACAGCAATGAATCTAAACCCAAAATTTCTATGTTTTTGGACTTGTAAACTCTGCTGACTTATAAAAACAGACACTACTTCCTTAGTACTTTTATAAGCCAGGTACGAAGCTAACCCTTTATTTAAAAGCCTCATCATAAACATTGTGAAGACGTTATTATTATTAACTTCATTTTACAGATGGCATAATTAAAGAGAAGTCAAGTAAGTTGTACATGTAAACACTGCTAATGTGAGATCGGATTTCGATATGCTTATGTATCCCTCATTCATATTCATTATACCATATAGCAGTCTAGCAAGTCAGGCAAGGTAACATCATAGGCAGTCATAAAGGCCCTGGAGTCAGAACACTGGAGTTCACATCCAGCCTTCACTGGATACTAAAACTGTGTGACTCAGGGAAAGTTACTTAACCTCTCTGTGCTTGTCATTTTCTTTCCTATAAAATGACAGTGTGGCTATGGTGAGGAATTCTAAGAATTTGGTTTATAGTAAGTACTCAATAAATGTTAGCTACCATTACCAAGGGTCAAGGAGTCAACTCAAGCTAAAGTAGGCCTCTTTGTTATCCTGGGCACAGCAAAATCAACTTATTAATTCTACTACCCCTAATCTCTCTGTCTGGTGGGAGGAAGGCAATTCTGCTTCTACAGTATTTCTCAAAGTCATATATTTCTCCTGCTGAAGTAAACAGTCTCAGAAATCTTCCCATGCCAGAACTTGTTCAGAGGTATCAGCCTCAAAGGGGTTATTAGTATAACTTTATAAACAACAACAACAAAAAGGAAATATTTGATGATGGTAATGAAACTGTAAAATTGTAAGCCAAATCAATATTCACTATAAGAAACACTGAATATCATACTTCTAACCAAGCAATATATTGTTTAAAGCAGTGATTCTCAAAAGTACTTGGACATTAGTCTGAAAAACTCTTAGTTTGGGTTAAAGTTAAGGTGACCCAGAATTACATAAGGATCTCTGGGGATGGAGCTGAGACATCAAGTTTGGCAAGGGGGTGGTAATCTCCACAGAGGATTCTAATCTGTAACTAAGGTTGAGACTCTGCTTTAATTGCTACCAAGTAAAAATGAAAGATAAAAACTTCCCAAGGTTGAGTCTGGAAATCTATATTTTCAGAAAACATCCCAATATGATGATTGACCATATTGGGAATTGCTGCTTTAGAATAGGTGAAATTGAAAGTGAAAGTGACTCAGTCGTGTCCAGCTCTTAGTGACCCCATGACTATATAGTCCATTGAATTCTCCAGGCCAGAATACTGGAGTGGGTAGCCGCTCCCTTCTCCAGGGGATCATCCCAACCCAGGGATTGAACTCAGGTCTCCCACATTGCAGGCAGATTCTTTACCAGCTGAGCCACCAGGGCTTCTAAGGAAGCCCTAAGAACATGTAACACCCCAATAAAATAGCTGAGAGTCTTTATTTACAGTTATGAAGTCTACAGAAACATTGCCAATGGAGTTTTCAGACAGAAAATAGCTGGTAATAGTTTGGATTCCAGATCATAAAACTGAAAATAGAATCATAAGATCTCATTATTTACTAACCTATAAACAACACAGGAGTTGGAGGTTTAAAGTGAAGTTTAAATGTGTATTTTCCGCTTCCATTACACTTAAACCATAACCCTTAACATAGAGCCAACATAATTCATCTTTTACCTACTAGGAATTATTTCCATAGGCAAACTGTATGAAACTCAGTCCTTATAATACAGAAGACACAGCACAAAAATCACAGCTATGTAGCAACCAGGCAAAAACAGTGCTGATTTATGAAACTTAACAGACTTAGAAATAGAAACAAAGCACTAAATATTCATGAAATCCCATACAGTGCCGGCACATAAGTTACATCTCAGTGATTTGTAACTTAGTTATAGGCAAAAAATAATAATCTGAGCACATCCCAACATATGGAACCTTTCTAGTGTTAAGTTTCACTAATTTTTGGTCTTATTTTATTTTGAGTCATAAATAATGAACATGCTGTAAATAGTCTGTAAATAGTTAGCCATAATCTAAACCTCCCAAAGAAAAGCAAACAAAGATTTAATCAGCAAAACAAGGGAGTAATTATGGAAAGAAGAATTTAATGAAAATCTTCTCTGATTGTAATGTTTTCAGAAAGCGGTAAAAGCTCTTAAATACACAAAGACACAAGTGAAAGAAGCAAGTAAAATTCTGTCCTTCAACAAAGCAACATCATAAACCTATCAAGCAGAATTAAAGAAAACAATCTGTGCCATGTACTCTTTGAATTAATCATAAATTCAAGCTACAATCTGATAGTTAACACAATAATCAAGGAAATCTTAACTTTCAATGAGTTACCTTGCCAATTTTGGTTCCAGTTACATAATATAATTATTCCAATTATTTTTTTTTGCATCCATAGTGATAACAGATGCAAACTTCAAATGCAAACACTATGACTATAATCCATGTTTAAAGTGGGAAGATCAAAAGCATTTCATTGGTAAAATCTAACAATTCAACCAAAAATCTGATTATTTATTTCAGATATATTGTATTTTTTTAAGAAATATAATTCAAGTAATTGTTTAAAATTCATTTTTTTTACCCTTTTTGTACCCTGATTTTCTTTTTACCTTCAATGTGTGATAGACCATAATTAACCTGAAGTAGCTCCGGAAAGTAGTGCTGTTCTTTTACAACTGCTAAAATTAAAAAAAAAAAAAATTAGTCTAATTAGAAAAAATTTATAATCAAGATACACACAGTTGTGTGTGTGAAGGGAGGCTGTTTTCAAATGGCCTTAGTTTACCTGTGATACAAATAAATGCTCAGAGATAATGTATCACCTCCACTGAAATGCTTTTGTTCTTAAAAAAGCAAGTGTGATACTGGGATGCATAAATAGTAGTTAAGCATTAGGAATGTGAAGTGACATATCCAGAATAAAACTATAAATAAATAAAACACTGGTCAGACCCACATGAGCACAAATTGTTTAGATTCAGAGATTCAAGAGAGAGATGTACAGAGCAGTAAAAATGATCAAAGGATTTAAAAATAGAACCTATAACAAAAGTCTTGACAAAATGAGATTATTCAGCAAAGGAATTTTTAATAATGGTTCTCAAGTATGTGAAGAGGATGATACCAGCTGCTCTCCATCTTTACTGAGGAATGAATAAGTAAAAATAAGATTAAATTTCAGGAGAGTAGACTTAAGCGAGATATAAGAGGATATCTTATATCAGCTGCGTTTTTTAAAAGAGCAAATCATCAAAAAGATCTGAGGGATTTCCTTCCTTGAAGATATATATATATGTAAAGGTATATATTCTTGTTCAAAATGTTTCAGTGAAGTCTACTACCATCAGAACTCAGGATAGGAAGACCATGCTTCCCAATCACCATTTACTGCTTTCAAATACTCTAAAAATGGAGACTTACTATGTCATCAGAAGAATTAAACACTGAACTATTCAAAAGATTCAGAATATCCAAGGGGAAATATGTAATTTGAAAACAATGATATATAATTTCTTTTGAATTTAAAATAATATGTTAAAGAAGTGCATGAAATTGTTTTTATGCAAACACAGAATGTATTAAAAGCTATCAAAGCACTGAGCATAAATGAAAAAAAAAAAAAGATTTTGTGGTCTATAATTAAAATATGCTCAGTCCCTGTTAGATAACTAAAGAAAATGAGAAACCATCCTTTTTTAGTTAACCAATAAGTTTCTACACGGCCTGTGACAAACTTTTTTTTTTAAGAGACCTTCCTCTATCCTTACATGTGGAGAAAATCTGCTATCATACGGATTAGGCTGTCTCCCAACTCTCACCTGACACAGGAGTACTTCGGTAATGAATCTAGTTCATGAAGTCAGCTGGAACCATTCTCTCTCTGGAACAGGCATACCTTCAGCATGTGACCCTCTCATCACAACTCTCTCTGATCCCACAGGAGAGATATGGACACAGCAATAATTTGCTGGTTCTATTATACTGTTATCACCACTCCCAGAGGAAGATAAATGCCAAGTGAAAGAAGAAACTGGAGCAGGTCTCCATGTAGACCAATTCTGCTGTCACTGATCAAAATTTTCAACGCTTGTCTGTATTCTGTGCAAATAAATAGCTAACATTTATGAAGTATATGCTACATACATATAATATAAAAAGTAAAAAGTAACTGTTACTGGTGGTTCATAATTGTTCTACTTATTTAATCCTCACAGTCTGAAGAGGTTGATACTATTATTGTCATCCTTTTTATAGATGAGGAAACTTTGGCAAAGACATGTTAAGTAATTTGCCCAAAGCCACCAAGATGTTAAGCTATTGAGCCAGAATTCAAACCCAAATAATCTGGCATCAGACCCTGCAGGCAAATTGATAACACAAAACTGCCCCTCTGTTGTTGGATTAAATATACAAAAAATAAAAACTTGCCTTTTGCCATTCTCCACATTATACTTGTAAGCATCATTAATTACTACCTTTCTAGGCACCAAACACAGTGCAGAACCAGCCAAAGTTAGTGAAAATAAACTAATGCTTTAAATTTATATATAATTTTCAAGAAATAAAATAATATCTCATTGTCATAAATTCATTTATCCATTGGCAAAACCTCTTTTTTTCATGTCTACAAAAAGAAGAAAACAGATTGACACTAATAAGCTGTTTCTTGTTTTTCATTGTAGTTTATTTGAAAAGAGAGCTCATGAATTGAATTGATAAGAAGTAAATTAACATATAAGGATATGAAGCAGAATGTATTTACACAGAAAGTGACTGTTGGTGAAGTAAACTGCTAAAGTCAACAACAATCACAAGCAATATTTTTAAAGCCAAATTACTAGAAGGTAGTATATAGAATATACATTCATTATATATCTTTAGTCTCTCTTATCACTGACCTTAAATTTATAATAAATATAAGAATAACCTTGATTTCAAAGGGCCTAGCAAACATGAGAAAACCAAGTTGGAACTATAACTACCACGGCATAAGCACACTCTAGCTAATTCAAAAAATGAGCACTCTCTCTGAAGGTCCCACTGTGAGCTATTTCTGACAATTTCTCAGACTATCGGTTTCTCTTACTTATAAATAGCCTGCAGACTTGTCCAGTCCAGTCTCTTTATCAGCCACCATGACACAGTCTCTGCTACCACTAACTTTCCTGAGATGGCGTCTCTCAGGCAAAAGTGTTCTTTGCCTGTGGCAATTGCTGCTTCCTGCTTCCACCATTCTGCCCTCAGGGAGGGAATATGAGCAAACTCTCACCCTAAATTCTGGATTCAAGAGCTAAGACTAACTGTAATTATCTTGGGTTTCAGTTTTACAGATTTCAAGGGTCAAGGGTAATGGAAGTTAAAGCCTGAGCCCTGTCCAAGGTGAAGAGTCTCATGGGAGACTTTCGACTCATTAAATTGGGGCCCCAAAGCTTTCTATGATCGAAATAAGGATGAACCACAGGTAAACCTGCACCCACGATCTATAGGAGGGAAAGGTGGTTTGTTGTTGAGCATAGCACACAGCAGAGAAATACAGTGTTAAGAAACAGAGGTGAAGGGGCTAGGAGGTCTGGATCCATGAGAAGCTGTGAACTTAGGTTACCCTTGCATAGTTCTGCAGCCTAGGGTTATATCAGCTTGACAGTCCAGGGAAACTTAAGGTAGTCCCAGACTAACAGCAACTTCATACAGGAGTCAGAAGCAAATTCTCTCTAGAAGAAAAAAATTTCATTCTAGGCCTCAAAGAATTTCCTCAAATAAAATTTCATATGCCATAATGGTACATAGCTAAGTATAAACAAGCACAAAGGAAAAAGAGCAAGCATGAGCAAGAAAAACAGACAGCAGATACAGATTTCAAAAACTTCAGATACTGAAATTACTAGATGCATCTTATAAAACAGCTATTGTACTATTTTTTTAAATAGATTGATGGATCTAGAAATTAACATAGTGAATAAAGTTAAAGACAAATACTATAAAATGATATCATTTATATCTGAAGTATAAAAAATAATACCAAAATAAATCTATATACAAAACAAAACCAGACTCATAGAAATGGAAAACAAACCTATGGTTATCAAAGGTGAGAGGGAGGTGGGAAGGGGCAAATTAGAAGTATGAGATCAACAGATACAAATTACTAGACGTAAAAATAGATAAACAACAAGGGTTAACTCTATAACACGGCATTATATTCAACATCTCATAAGAATGTATAATAAAATGCAGTCTGAAAAAAATAACTAAATTATTATTCTGTACTCCTGAAACTAACACAATACTGTAAATCAACTATACTCAAATAAATAAATAAGAAAAATAAAAATACGCTTAACTAGGCTATAACCAACCCAAGTTTCCACCTCCCCCAAAAAATAGTTTGAAATAAGGACAAGTTTGAAGACACGTTCACAGAGCAATGAACTCTAAAAACTGCCCCAGGAGAACTTTAAAAGACTAAACAAAATGGCTTCAAATGAAAAATGCAATAATTAAAATTAAAAACTCAACAGTTGCTCACATCTATTAGAACAGCCAAAATCTAGAACACTGACAGCACCTAATAATGGTGAGAATGTGGTGCAGCACAAAGTCTCATACATTGTTGGGAATACAAAATGGTACAGTCACTTTGGAAGACAGATTGTCATTTTTCTCATAAAACTAAATATACTCTTACTATACAATCCAGAAATCACACTCCTTGATATTTAACAAAGGAGGTGAAATTTTTCAGTTCAGTTCACCGGCTCAGTCGCGTCTGAGCCTTCACTATCCCATGGACTGCAGCATGCCAGGCTTCTCTGTCCATCATCAGCTCCTGGAGTTTACTCAAACTAATGTCCATTGAGTCAGTGATGCCATCCAACCATCTCATCCTCTGTCATCTCATTCTACTCCCACCTTCAATCTTTCCCAGCATCAGGGTCTTTTCCAATAGGTCGGCTCATATTATCAGGTGGCCAGAGTATTAGAGTTTCAGTTTCAGCATCAGTCTTTCCAATGAATGTTCAGAACTGATTTCCTTTAGAACTGACTGGCTGGATCTCCTTGCAGTCCAAGGGACTCTCAACAGTCTTCTGCAAATCACAGTTTAAAAGCATCAATTCTTAATGCTCAGCTTTCCTTAGAGTCCAATTCTCACATCCTTACATGACTACTGGAAAAATCATGGCTTTGATTAGAACTAGGACCTTTGTTGGCAAAGTAACGTCTCTGCTTTTTAATATGCCATCTAGGTTGGTCATAACTTTTCTTCCAAGGAGCAAGTGTCTTTTAATTTCATGGCTGCAATCACCATCTGCAGTGATTTTGGAGCCCAAAGAAATAAAGTCTGTCACAAGGTAGGTTCACCCTTGGTAAAAATAAAAATGTACCATACTGGTGAGTGACGTTGATAATAAGGGAGGCTATATGTGTGTGAGGGCAGGGGGTACATGAGAAATCTCTGTACCTTGCACTCAATTTTGTTGTAAGGTTAAACTGTTCTAAAAAATTAAGTTGTTTAAATAACTCAATAAACTGGTTTATAAAATAACAGACCCATATAAAAAGAGATGATAAAGAATCTGCCTGCATTGCAGGAGACCCGGGTTTGATCCCTGGGTTGGGAAGATCCCCTGGAAAGGAAATGGCAACCCACTCCAGTATTCTTGCCTGGAGAATTCCATGGACAGAGGAGCCTAGCAGGCCCCAGACCATGGTGTCACAAAGATTCAGACACTACTAAGTGACTAGTTCAGTTTAGTTCAGTCACTCAGTCTTGCCTGACTCTTTGTGACCCCATGAACCACAGCACACCAGGCCTCCCTGTCCACCACCAACTCCCGGAGTTCACCCAAACCCATGTCCATTGAGTCGGTGATGCCATCCAACCATCTCATCCTCTGTTGTCCCCTTCTCCTCCTGGCCTCAATCTTTCCCAGCATCAGGGTCTTTTCCAATGAATCAGCTCTTCGCATGAGGTGGCCAAAGTAGTGGAGTTTCAGCTTCAGCATCAGTCCTTCCAATGAACATTCAGGACTGATTTCCTTTAGGATGGACTGGTTGGATCTCCTTGCAGTTCAAGGGACTCTCAACAATCTTCTCCAACACCACAGTTCAAAAGCATCAATTCTTCTGTGCTCAGTTTTCTTTATAGTCCAACTCTCACATCCATACATGACTACTGGAAAAACCATAGCCTTGACTAGATGGACCTTTGCTGGCAAAGTAATGTCTCTGCTTTTTAACATGCTATCTAGGTTGATCATAACTTTCCTTCCAAGGAGTAAGCGTCTTTTAATTTCATAGCTGCAGTCACCATCTACAGTGATTTTGGAGCTCAGAAAAATAAAGTCAGCCACTGTTTCCACTGTTTCCCCATCTATTTGCCATGAAGTCATGGGACCAGGTGTCATGATCTTAGTTTTCTGAATGTTGAGTTTTAAGCCAACTTTTTCAGTCTCCTCTTTCATTTTCATCAAGAGGCTCTTTAGTTCTTCTTCACTTTCTGCCATAAGGGTGGTGACATCTGCATATCTGAGGTTATTGATATTTCTCCCAGCAATCTTGATTCCAGCTTGTACTTCCTCCAGCCCAGCATTTCTCATGATGTACTCTGCATATAAGTTAAATAAGTAGGGTGACAATACACAACCTTGATGTACTCCTTTTCCTATTTGGAACCAGTCTGTCGTTCCATGTCCAGTTCTAACTGTTGCTTCCTGACCTGCATACAGGTTTCTCAAGAGGCAGGTCAGTGGTCTGGTATTCCCATCTCTTTCAGAATTTCCCACAGTTTATTGTGATCCACACAGTCAAAGGCTTTGTCATAGTGACTAAGTGACTAACACACACACATATATGAAAAGAGAATGAGTAAGCTGGAAGACAGGGCAGAAAAGAAGCAGAATACAATGCAGACACGCAAATATTTTTTAAAGAAACTGAAACAGAGGTTCATGGAAGACAGAATGAGAGATATATTTTGAGTTTCATCAGAATTCCAGTGAGAGGAAAGAGAATTAGACAGAAGCAATAAAAAAACAATTCACAACTAATGGAAAAACACTAACCTATATAGACTCAAGAAACCAACCGAATCTCAAGCAAGTAATTACTTTACAAAATTCCACACCTAGACATATAATAGTGACTGTGCATCAGAAAGTAATAAAAGGAAAAGGAAAGAAAGAAGGGAATAGAGAAAGGAAGGAAAGAAGAGAGTGATGGAGGAAGGAAAATCAAAATCTTCTGGAGGCGAAAAAATGTATTTTTAAAAGAATAGCATTAAAGGAGACTGAGTTCTAAACTCAAAGCCAAAGTTTTTCAACAGCAGTATCTTGAAAATCTATAAGGATGTTTTTCAAGCAAATGCAAATGACCCCAAATGAAAGGCTTAAAATGTAAAAATAAGAGCAAAAAGAGTAGGTACATATAGTTACATATACACAGGTGCACGCGTGCTAAGTCCCTTCAGTCGTGTCCATCTGTTTGCAAACCTATGGACCGTGCCAGGCTCCTCTCTCCATGGGATTCTCCAGGAAAAAATACTGGAGTGGGTTGCATTCCTTTCTCCAGGGGATCTTCCCGACCCAGGGATCGAATCAGAGTCTCTTGCATCTCCTGCACTGGCAGGTGGCTTCTTTACCACTAGTGCCACCAGGCATATGTACATGAACGTTGATTATATACAATAACAATATTAATGTGATTGCAGAAGTAAAAAAGAGGAGGGAGGAAAGAAGGAAAATAGGAAATCAACCAAACTTTTTAAAAGATTACTAACGACTATATTAACACCAGACAAATTAGAATTTAAGCCAAAAGGCATTACTAGAAAAGTATTACTTTAAAAATGATATCTTAATTCATCAAAAAGTTACAGCAACTTAAATATGTAAATAACAAGCCTCAAAATACAGAGAAATTAAAAAAGAGAAACACAAGGACAGAGAGATATATAGCAATAATCACTGTGGAAATTTTAACATATTTCTCTCAGTATTTGATAAAATAGATTTTTTAAAATCAGTAAAGATACAGAAAATAAAAATAACATCACAAACAAACCTCATCTAATGTGTGTGTGTGTGTATATAGCACTCAAAAGTATGTACTTTTTCTAACAGACAAGAAATACTTAGGAAAAGTAGCCACCTACAAACATAAGAAAAGTTTTGGCAAATTTCAAAGGACTTAAATCACACAGAGCATGTTTTCTGACTTCAGTCAAGCCCACGCAGCAAGGAAGACCCAGCACAGCCAAATAAATAAATAATAAAATTAACAGATTTCTGGTGAAACTGATCAAAAAGAAAGAGAATAGTTTCAAAATCTAATACCAGAAATGACAAAGGTAATCATATTAAATATGCTGCAGATATAAAAATATACAGTAAAAGGGTACTGTGGGAACTACTGTTAATAAATTTGAAAATTTAGATAAAATAGGAAATTTTGAAGAAAAATAAAACTTAAGAAAACTGACCAAAACATGGAAATATGTACATAAATAATAATCTATAACCTAAATGTAACTGATAACCATTCAAAAAACTGAATAAGTAGTCAAATATCTTCTGGAGTTCAACCTAATGTCAAAGTTTATACAACTTTTCCATAGAATAGAAAAAGATGAAATGCTCTCCAACTCATACATAGGTAGCGTAATCTTGCTTTCTTAACCTAGGAATTAACCTAGAATTATGGTCTAAATTCTCTCATAAAGGTACAAGAAAATATTCTAAATAAAATATGGGCTAACTGAATCAACTAATATATAAAAAGGACAATATGTCATGATTGAATTGGGTTTATCCTATGAATGTAAGGTCTGTTTAACATTAGAAAAGAAATCATTATAATTTACCATATTAAGAGGATAACCATGAAAAATCCTAACAATCATGAAAGAGGCAGAAAAAAGCACTTGATATAATCCAAGTCCCTTTCTTGATTAAAAAAAAAGTAGAAACGTTCAAAAAACTAATAATAGAATGGATTTAAACTTATAGAGTATTTCCTAAATACAACATACAAACATCATACATAATGGTAAAACATTAAAAATTTTTCCTTTTAAAATTAGAAATAAGGCAAGAATGCCCACTTGTCACCACTTCTAGTCAACCTGACATTAGAGGTCTAGCTAGCACCACAAGGCAAGGAGGGAAAGTACAAGGAATAGAATGAAGAGCTATGTCGTTATTTATTTCCAGATGATATATGGTTTATATAGAAACTTTTAAAAGTCACAAATAAATTTTTTAAGAACAGACACAAAATTTAGACTATCAAATATATTACTATGTAATAGAAAATACAATTTCCCATGATACCATTTAAATCATATAAAATTAAGTACCTGGAAATACCTTAAAAATGTAAAAGTACATATCTGAGGATAGATTTCTATGGGAAAATTACAATAACTTATTGTCAATTAATAGAGTAATTTAAAAGAGAAAAAGCTGGGAGCTGCAGCTGACACCTGTCCTTAGCATCTCAAGAGAGTACTGTACCACATATTGTTAGCCCAGGGAAAGATCAAAATCCAACTTCAGTTTATAATGAAAGTGATTTCTTTTACTACATCATAAAGTTGAAAAATTGTTAGTTGAACCAATGTAAGTTG
This sequence comes from Bubalus bubalis, assembly GCF_019923935.1. Classification (NCBI taxonomy): domain Eukaryota; kingdom Metazoa; phylum Chordata; class Mammalia; order Artiodactyla; family Bovidae; genus Bubalus; species Bubalus bubalis. The sequence continues at coordinate 26,223,736 of NC_059164.1, read as the reverse complement.
GAAAGAGTCTGAACAATGGTTTCCTCCCAAATGGCAACATCGGATCAAATTAGCAAGTATTTACTCTGTACAATACTTAGGATCATCTTGGACATGTGCTTTTCAGAGTTTGACGAAAAGACTTTCTCAGTGATGAATGCTGTATGATACTCAAGGAGGGGAAATGGGATAATAAACAGGAGAGCCTCTTCAGTTCAGTTCAGTCACTCAGTCGTGTCCGACTCTTTGCGACCCCATGAAATGCAGCACGCCAGGCCTCCCTGTCCATCACCAATTCCCAGAGTTCACTCAAACTCACGACCATCGAGTCAGTGATGCCATTCAGCCATCTCATCCTCTGTTGTCCCCTTTTCCTCTTGCCCCCAATCCCTCCCAGCATCAGAGTCTTTTCTAATGAGTCAACTCTTCGCATGAGGTGGCCAAAGTACTGGAGTTTCAACTTTAGCATCATCCCTTCCAAGGCCTCTTAGTTTCATTTCATTCAATTCTTCAGTGCTAATTCAGTGCTAATAAGTGGTAATTAGTTTTCAGTTGTTCAAATATCTAATGGATTTTTTAAACACCCCAAATAAGAATTCACATCTTACATGTATTTGCTAAAGTATTTCTGGAACATACTATAGGTATTTTAAGTTGAAGGATATAAATATATACACACATATATATGTATATATATGTGTGTGTATATATATACAGTTCATAAAAGACTATGTGATATTTGAAAGCAATATCTATATGTACAAAAGAACACAAAAAGATCTAGAAGCAAAATAAAATATGCCAAACTTACAAGGGCTAGTGAAATGAGTAGAAGCAAAGTAAATCAACTAGTACCTTTTATCTTCCCAAATGGTAAAATAAATGTAAATGATGCAAACTAGTGGTTCTCAAAAGTGTGGTCACCAGAACGGCAGCATCAGCATCACCTGGTGTCTTGTAAGAAACAAAGTCTGAGGCTCCCCTCGGGGGACTGACTGATCAATAACTAGGGATGAGACTCTGGAATCTCATACTCCCTACTGGTGATCTGCTGCCCATAAAACTGGAGAATCACTGAAACATTTCAAACCATACAACATTCAATATATTCTTATGTGAATGGACAATTGGTCTTAATGTTTATTATGAAGATTAATGATCACAATGGAAGGGGAAAACAAAGTCTTTAAAATGGGTTGGATAGCATAAATGGAACTTGCATTTTGCCAAATTAACATAAGTATCTTTTTACTAATTTCAGGAAACTGATATTCTACATAAGAAGGGAAAGATCTATTATCAATAGCTGTCTTAAAATACTTAAAAATATTTCACATAAATATTTAGAGAGATACATTTATTGAAATTAACCACTTATGGAACTTCTCCATATATTGCCTCAACTATATTGCAGCACACCTAACTTTATTATTATTCCAAGACTATTTTTTCATACTAAGATTTTTAAGTTCACTAGAAAGTTTTTTAATTCCAAAATGTGTTTAAAAAATACCATCATAAGTCTAATATACTCAAAATTAAAGTCACATTTCTGAATAACAAAATTTTTGTCTTTTTCTTCTATTTGTTTCACTCATATTTACTTACCTAATCACCATCTTCACATCTATTGTATAAAATGACAGATTTCCAACTAAAAGCTCAGTAAACACACACAGTAGTCAACTTTAATTGTAAACAATCACAAAACAAACTTTAAAGCATTTCTACCAATATAAAGCTCTGTGGGAAATTGTTTTCTCAAAGTATTGTAGATGATTATTATGAACAAAATAAAAGAGGTAAGGTAATGTTACAATAATGATCTGGAACTGTGAGTCAAATGAGGAAGATTAAAGGCACAAAGAAACTCTTCCTAATAAACAAGAAGATAACTGCTGGAAAGAAAAATATGTTGCTTTTTGAAATTAACTGCCAAACATTCTCAACCTACACAAAGCTGTCATAAAGGACATCTAAATCTGTCCTTGTTTGTAACGTGTGTTGTGACAAGATTTGACAGTTTATCAAAGAACTATAATTGCCACCTAAACATCTAGCATTTTGTCAACTGCAAGTATGTTTAGTGAAAGCATTTATTTTACCTAAAATACAACAACCATTTTTCTCCACTTTCTGAAAGAACTGACTGAATTTCTTTTCTCCTTAGCTGATCAAGCTGTATCAGGGCTCTCTGAATTATTTATGTTGGAATTGTGAAGGGTAAAAGAATAATCAGTAAAGCAAGAAACTATTACCAAGGTAATAGATATATTCTGGGTATTGACTCAAAAGACCTTCAAAATATAGCAATTCTTACAGATCTGTAAAGATGACATTTAAATATGCTGGCCTTGGGAAGGAGAAAGATAAGGCATTTCCTCCATACCACAATTTCTGTTTCCAGAGTAATTTATTAAGAAACAATGTCTTAAATAGAGAGAATGTGTTATTCAATGGGCATTATGCCTCCCTGTAACTTTGGTCTGAAACAGTGACAAGATATATGTCTTTCTCAACCTACAGAGACTAAAATAAGCAGTAGCTAAATCCCCTTACAGCAGATCCATGTAACATAAATATCAGAGTAAAAAAGATATTTCCATGACATTACTAATCACTTATCTCTTTCTGGAAATAATTTTTTAAAGTAAAAGGATTTTCCAGTCTCAGTTTTGGGGTTTTGTTCTTTGTTGTAGATGTTCAATAGAAGAGTAAAGATTTTGTGCAACAATTTCTGCGTGACCTTTTGACTTTTCGTTCATTCTGACAGACCTCAAATAAAAGGCCAAGACATGATACACTAAGAAAAGCCCTATTTGGAAATTCAGGGATTCTGTGTCCTAATCCACATTCTGCCTCATGTTACCTGTTAGATCCCAGGCAACTTGCTTCATTTCTCTGAGCCTTGGTTCCATATCTGTGAATTGGGATGTCAGACCTAGTGGTTTCTAAGGTCATTTCCATCTTTAACATTTTATGATTCTAGACAAATCCCTGTAAGTGTGAGGTGTTGCAAGAGAGAGAGCATGGAGCAAAAATAGCAGCAACACAAAAATTTCTCCTACTTAACACCTCAAGGAAAATGCAACCAACTATGGTTTTTAATGTTTACATTAGCATTCACTTCAATTTGGGTAATAATAAGTCTATTTAAAAACCTGTTTGTTTTTCTTTAAAAACTGAAAACTGTGTGACATGTTGAGAACACTAAGAGAAAAATCATTTTAATCGAAGCTGCAAGTACTTTTCAGTGCTGCTAAATTAAGCCACAGAATTTTCTTTAGAAATCACTGTATGTAATCTTGGCTGAGGATGAGAATTATATAGTATAGGTGTGTCTGTGGATTTTGTGATAGGAAAGAACATGAATGAAGGGTTGTGGACTGAAATGAGCTGCTATAGGTTCAAAAAATTATTTAGCAATTTCAAAATATTATAAAATAATTATTTTGGTTTTAGATAAAATAAAAATATCCCAGAACCAAATGTCAAACACACAATTAACATGATAAAGTTTTCTGATCTCTAATGTCTACATTATTTTTATGACACAGTTTGTTGTCGAAACTCCTGGGATCTATGATCCCCTCCACTTCTCAGCCCTTAACTCCAACCCCTAATGCATTTGGAAGCAGTGTACTTAAATTTGCTAGCAAAGATGTTAATCATCATACATATTTTTTTAGTCTTTTTTAAATTATAAAAGTAATGAAGGTTCAAATACCACATTAACAATGTCAATAAATTGTGCATAACTAACCCCAACTACTATCAACCTACTCCCATCACCAAAGGTAATCATACTAAAAATAAGATGTCCCTAGTGGCTCAGGGAATGGCTAATAATCCTCCTGCCAATGAAGGGACATGGGTTTGATCACTGATCCAGGAAGATTCCAGCTGCCTCAAGGTAACTAAGCCTACACGCTGCAGCTATTGAAACCTGAGTGCCCTAGAGGCAGTGCTCTACAACACGAAAAGTCACTGCAATGAGAACCTGGTGCCCCACACCTAGAGCGTTGTCCTCGCTGGCCACCACTAAAGAAAGCCCACATGCAGCAAGGAAGACGCAGGCAGCCGAAAATAAATAAATAATTTTTTAAAGACTTCCATAATTATTTGATGCGCTGACTATATTACTTAATTTTAAATACATAAATATATTATGCATATTTTTATGAATTTTTTTCACATTTAAAAATACATTGGAGATACTTCTATATGATTTCTTTTGCATGACTATTACAATCTCTTTAACAGCAGCCCTGTGTACCAACTATACATTACCTGATAATTTAGCTATTGACAGACATTTATTGGTTTCCGTATTTTGCTTTTATAAACAATTCTAGAGAGTTACTATTCGTCATTCACCATCTTGTACTCTGCAAAAGGCTCAAAAACTTGACACACATAATACCTCAGGAAATTTTGACTAAAAGGATTAATACAGAAAGAAATAGTTATCAATATATTTAAAGAATATTTCTAGTGAGTAGATTCCTAGAAGACACATTGAGTCAAAGGTTATATGCGAAATTTCCCTCACAAAATCCCTCACTTAAACATCCCATTAGAATAGAAGGAATTATCTATCATAATTTTGGCTCAACTGGTGTGTGAAAATGTATCATTTTCTTGATTTCTAGTGTTTTGTTTTTTGTGTTTTTTTTTCATATGTTTATTCTTACTTACCTTTCCTCGCTTGAAAGAACTCAGGACACATTCTAGATATTTCCTCCAGTCCAGAACTTTTTGAAGTTACATTTTTTGCCTAACAGAAATTTTATATTTTCACTTATTCAGATTTAAGCTGCCCTTGGAAACTAAAACAGGCACTAACAGAAGGGGGAAAAAAGTTCACGAACTGAAAAAATGTTTAATTCTCTTTTGTGAGGTCCGTTCCAAGCAGGAATTTTTATTTTTTAAAGATCTAGGGTAGCAGTTTAAAATCGCGCACCGCCTGACGGGACCGGAAGCACAGAGTAACAACCAGAAGCCGTTAGTTAGAGTCTACAGTATCTGGCGCCCGAGGTAGCGCCTGGCATAGTCTGCCATCTGAGTTTTGTTCCTGTCTCAGCTGCCGGCGTGATCAATGGACGCAAAGAGCCTACTGCAGTTGACCAAAAAGCCAAATATCAAAATCTTCAGCGGCAGCTCCCACCAGGACTTATCCCAGAAAATCGCTGACCGATTGGGCCTGGAGCTGGGCAAGGTGGTGACCAAGAAATTAAGCAACCAGGAGACCTGTGTGGAAATTGGCCAGAGTGTGCAAGGAGAGGATGTCTACATAGTGCAGAGTGGCTGTGGCGAAATCAACGACAATTTGATGGAGCTTTTGATCATGATTAATGCCTGCAAGATTGCTTCAGCAGGCCAGGTTACCGCAGTTATCCCGTCCTTCCCATATGCCCGGCAGGATACGAGAGGTGAGAGCGGAGCCCCGATCTCCGCCAAACTTGTTGCAGATATGCTGTCAACGGCAGGCGCAGATCATATCATCACGATGGACCTACATGCTTCTCAAATTCAGGGCTTTTTTGATATCCCAGTAGACAATTTGTGTGCAGAACCCGCTGTCCTGAAGTGGATAAAGGAGCATATCTCTGACTGGAGGAGCTGCACGATAGTCTCCCCAGATGCTGGTGGAGTTAAGAGAGCGACCTCCATTGCAGACAGATTGAATGTGGACTTTGCCTTGATTCACAAAGTACGGAAGAAAGCCAGTGAAGTGGACGGAATGGTACTAGTGGGAGACGTGAAGTATCGTGTGGCTATCCTTGTGGATGACACGGCTGACACTTGTGGTACAATCTGCCAGGCGGCCGACAAACTGCTCTCAGCTGGAGCCACCAGAGTTTATGCGATCTTGACCCATGGAATCTTTTCTGGCCCAGCCGTTACTCGCATGAACAGTGCAGGCTTTGAAGCAGTCGTAGTCACCAATACCGTACCTCAGGAGGAAAAGATGAAGCACTGCTCCAAAATACAGGTGATCGACATCTCCATGATTCTTGCAGAAGCCATCAGAAGAATTCACAGTGGGAAATCTGTCTCCTACCTGTTCAGCCATGTCCCATTATAATTAGAATAATATGGGGAGTTGTGTATTAAATAAAATAAGATAAAATATATCCTGACCATTAGTTTCCCTTGATATTTGATGAAAAGTTTGACAGAATACCCTGCTTGCTACAGCGTGGCTTTCTAAATCCCACATCATGTATATTAGATGTTTATTTTAGATTGGAGAAAGACTGATGGAGAATAATTGCTAGAATTTCCTATCTAGGTCATCTCATTCTGGCTTCTTTGATGACTTTGTGAGCCTTGCAGCTTTAACTACAGGTCAGCTGCTGACTTCAGACTTTGAAGGTGTTGTGTGGAGTTCTTTGAAAGTAACTGGGGAATCTTAGTGTACTTAATATGGGAATGCTTCAGGGTTTACTTTATCCAGAATAGCTAACAATGCAGCCAACCAAGTCCACCATTGCCACCACCATACCTCCATACCACCAACCCCTCCCTAATCCCTGTATTCCACAGTACCCCCATCCCCAAGTATCATAAGTTCTCTAAGATCTGTGCTAAATTACGTGAAGAGCCCTGTGCAACCCAAACCTAGTTTACCTGGTTGCTGAGCCACCTGCAAGGCCAGAGCAGCAGCTTTCAGATTGAATAGCCATTGGGGAGAATCATGAGAATATGCTACTTGAGAGGAAGAAGATAACTCTGTCACCATGTTTGGAAACTATGTATTTTTTTCAATTTATTTTTAATTGAAGGACAATTGGTTTACAGAATTTTGTTAGTTACCACCAAACATCAACATGAATCAGCCATAGGTAAGAGACTATGTGTTTTTTGTTTCTTCACTATACCTGTTCTTTTTGATTTAGCTTTACTTCCAACCATCTTACATTTTCCTGGTCAAATGTCCTGTTGAATCCAAATTATCAATGTAGCAGTCTTCTGGAAAGCAAATCCACTTCATACTATATAGTCTCTAAAATCTGCATTATATAGTTTCTAGAATCTCTAAAGTTTTTGCTGTAGCTTAATATAAATCTGAGGTTATTGATATTTCTCCCAGAAATCTTGATTCCAGCTTGTGCTTCTTCCAGCCCAGCATTTCTCATGCTGTACTCTGCATATAAGTTAAATAAGTAGGGTGACAATATATAGCCTTTACGTACTCCTTTTGCTATTTGGAACCAGTCTGTTGTTCCATGTGCAGTTCTAACTGGTTGCTTCCTGACCTGAGTATAGGTTTCTCAAGAGGCAGGTCAGGTGGTCTGGTATTCCCATCTCTTGAAGAATTTTCCACACTTTATTGTGATACACATAGTCAAAGGCTTTGGCATAGTCAATAAAGCAGAAATAGATGTTTTATGGAACTCTCTTGCTTTTTCCATGATCCAGCGGATGTTGGCAATTTGATCTCTGGTTCCTCTGCCTTTTCGAAAACCAGCTCGAACATCTGGAAGTTAACGGTTCACATATTGCTAAAGCCTGGCTTGGAGAATTTTGAGCATTACTTTACTAGCGTGTGAGATGAGTGCAATTGTGCGGTAGTTTGAGCCTTCTTTGGCATTGCCTTTCTTTGGGATTGGAATGAAAACTGACCTTTTCCAGTCCTGTGGCCACTGCTGAGTTTCCTAAATTTGCTGGCATATTGAGTGCAGCACTTTCACAGCATCATCTTTCAGGATTTGAAATAGCTCAACTTTATGACAGAAAGTGAGTGAGTGAGTGAAGTCGCTCAGTCATGTCCAACTCTTTGCAACCCCGTGGACTGTAGCCCACCAGGCTCCTCCATCCATGGGATTCTCCAGGCAAGAATACTGGAGTGGGTTGCCATTTCCTTCTCCAGGGTCTCTTCCCAACCCAGGGATCGAACCCAGGTCTCCTGCATTGCAGGCAGATGCTTTAACCTCTGAGCCACCAGGGAAGCCCATGGCAGAAAGTGAAGAGGAACTAAAAAGCCTCTTGATGAAAGTGAAAGAGGAGAGTGAAAAAGTTGGCTTAAAGTTCAACATTCAGAAAATGAAGATCATGGTTCTGGTCCCATTACTTCATGGAAAATAGATGGGGAAACAGTGGAAACAGTGTCAGATTTTATTTTGGGGGGCTCCAAAATCACTGCAGATGGTGACTGCAGCCATGAAATTAAAAGACGCTTACTCCTTGGAAAGAAAGTTATGATCAACCTAGATAGCATGTTAAAAAACAGAGACGTTACTTTGCAACAAAGGTCCGTCTAGTCAAGGCTATGGTTTTTCCAGTAGTCATGTATGGATGTGAGAGTTGGACTGTGAAGAAAGCTGAGCACCAAAGAATTGATGCTTTGAACTGTGGTGTTGGAGAAGACTCTTGATAGTCCCATGGACTGCAAGGAGACCAACCAGTCCATTCTAAAGGAGATCAGCCCTGGGAGTTCTTTGGAAGGAATGATGCTAAAGCTGAAACTCCAGTACTTTGGCCACATCATGTGAAGAGTTTACTCATTGGAAGAGACTCTGATGCTGGGAGGGACTGGGGGCAGAAGGAAAAGGGGACAACAGAGTATGAGATAGCTGGATGACATCACTGACTCAATGGACATGGATTTGGGTGAACTCCGGGAGTTGTTGATGGACAGGGAGGCCTGGCGTGCTGCAATTCATGGGGTTGCAAAGAGTCAGACACAACTGAGCAACTGAACTGAACTGAATCTAAATCTACTATTGCCATGGAAGTAGATTTTAGGTGGGTGTTGTGGTACAGTTTGATTAAGCATTTAATTTTAATCTTCCTTGCATTTGGTTGGCCTCTAAGATGACTTCAGATTTATATTTTTTAATTTATATTATTGCCCCTTATAGAGAAATCCAATAAAAAGTCTGCATGTATGTGAGAAAAATTAATATCTCATTGGGATACATCCTGAAATTTCTGGACTCCAAGAAAATTCAGACATGCCCTAAAAGTTTCTGAAAGGTAAAACGTAAGATAGTTTTAAAGAAACAATATTCAGATTTCTGTCAGACTTCTCATTTGATCTCTCAGGTAATAAGCAAAATGGAATAATACTCTTGCAGCTCTAAAGGAATATTATTTTTAACAGTTTCTGAGCTTAGTCAAACTATTACCAAGTTTAGGGGCAAAATTAAGGGACTTTTATGTACTAAAGGACTCAGAAACTTTACCACCATAAAAGGGTCCTGAAAGTATTACTTGAGGATACTGAAAGTAGAAACTATGTTCAACTAAGAGGAATATATGGAATAAAAGAGATGATAGTGAGCAGAGAAATAACTGAAACTGATAGAAGCATAGTTTTGTGAAATTATGAATATCATTACAATTATTAAGGTAAAATTAGACCAAAGATTGAGTCACAATGTAAAGCAAATTTTTAAAAAATCTATAAACAAGATTCCAGGTAGTAGCCACAAATCATAAGGGGCTAGGATTAGTCTGCATATATTAACTGTCTTATTTAGTTTGGAAAGGCCATTAATGACTTGAAAGATTGACCTTATAGAAGAAAATAGCTTTAAATAAAAGTTTTCTAAAATTTAAGAACAAGCAAGAGAAGACAAGGATGGGATAAATTACTTCCAAAATCCTAGACAGAAAAAAAATGGCATGTTGTTGTTCAGTCCATCTGTCCTGTCTGTCCAACTCCTGGCCCCATGGACTGTAGCACGCCAGGCTTCCCTGTCCTTCATCTTCTCCCAGAGCTTGCTCAAACTTATGTCCATTGAGTCCATGATGCTATCTAACCATCTCGTCCCTTGTTGTCCCCTTCTTCTCCTGACATAATGGCACAGTAAACAAAGTAAATACATCCAGCTGAATATAGGAAATAGATGAGGAAGAAAACAAAATAGAAAATACCAAATATTTGTTATCACTACTAAAGTCAATATGTTAAATTAAGAGATCAGTTATCAGAATGAGTAGCTAAAATATCTAATGACATGCTGTTTAGGGGAGACACATCAAAACAAAAAAATTGGATATAAAAGGATGATGAAAAACACACCAAGTAAATGCTTACCAAGAGAAACTAGGAGTGTTACTTCCAGTCAAAGTAAAAACAGAATATTTTTTTGATTATGAATCTTTATGAATCTAACAATTCAACATCAAAGTTTAAGGAAAAAAATTCAATGAGAATATAAGGATAAATGTATAACTTACAGAGTGAAATTTTAACAGAACTCTCACATAAATAATCAAGAAAAGATACTATAGGATTTAAATAACTCCATATCACATTGCTGCTGCTACTGCTAAGTCACTTCAGTCGTGTCCGACTCTGTGCGACCCCATAGACGGCAGCCCACCAGGCTCCCCTGTCCCTGGGATTCTCCAGGCAAGAACACTGGAGTGGGTTGCCATTTCCTTCTCCAATGCATGAAAGTGAAAAGTGAAAGTGAAGTCGCTCAGTCGTGTCCGACTCTTAGCGACCCCATGGACTGCAGCCTATCAGGCTCCTCCATCCATGGGATTTTCCAGGCAAGAGTACTGGAGTGGGGTGCCATCACCTTCTCTGCCATATCACATTAACTATGCATAAAATTTAAGTAATTCACATTTTCCTAGCTTAAATGAAAACATTTATAATATTAAAGATGCAATAAATCACAAAAAGTCTTCATAAATCTTTAAAAAAGAATTTATAAAGACCATATATAGTAAATGGATATACAATCATCCTGACTATATTTGGAAAAATTAAATTCTCAGTAAAATAGTAATAGAATGAAGCTTGCTTGATTTGATAAAGAAAATCTACTAGAGACCTACTAAAGAAAGAAAGTGAAGTCGCTCAGTCGTGCCCAACTCTTTGCGACCCCATGGATAGTAGCCTGCACCAAGTTCCTCCATCCATGGGATTTTCAAGGCAAGAGTACTGGAGTGGGTTGCCATTTTCTTCTCCAGGGAATCTTCCCAACCCATGGATCAAACCCAGGTCTCTCACATTGTAGACAGACGCTTTACCATCTGAGCCACCAGGGAAGTCCTACAAAGATATACTTAATGATGAAGTATTGAAAATGCTCCCATTAAAATCAGGCAACTTTCAAAGCCAGTGAAATAAGGCAAAAAGAAAAGAGCTAGTAATACCATGTGGAAAAGAGGCAAATTCTCATCATTTGCAAATGTCATGATTGTCAACAAAAAAATCCAGCAGTGAACAAATCTATTCCTACAAGAGGTCAGTAAAGTGACTGTACATCAGATAAATAAAATAATAGCCTTTTCTAAATATCAACAAATCCTAATTGAAAAAAGTTTCTGCAACCTAGAGCTGAAAGTGAAAGTGAAGTCAGTCAGTCGTGTCTGACTCTTTTCGACTCCATGGACTGTAGCCTACTAGGCTCCTTCATCCACAGGATTTTCCAGGCAAGAATGCTGGAGTGGGTTGTCATTTCCTTCTCTAGGGGATCTTCCCAACCCAGGGACAGAACCCAGGTCTCCCACATTCTAGGCAGACGCTTTACCATCTGAACCACCAGGGACTAGAGCAGGGAAATTTTTTTTTTTTTAGAGCAATAAAATCTCCATAATAACCAGCAATAAATCCCCAAACTGTAGGGCTTGTATGAAAAGCAATTGCTAAAAGATACAAAAAATATCTGAATAAATGCATTATGATTCTAAATATGAAGAACAATATGAGTTACCTCAAATCTAGTCAGTATAAACCCAGTAAAAATCTGAAGATCTTTAAAGAAAACTTGTAAGCTTTTCTTAAAGTTAATCTAGAAAAATGAGATTTAAAATATTCAAGATCTTTTTGAAAATGTTTTTATACTACAATATATTAAACATTGTAAAGCTACAGTAATAGGACTGATGTACTGATGCAGGAATGAACACATAAATTAATACTACAGAATTTAGATTCCTGAAACAGATCTAGGTATACTTATGGGAATTTAGTACACTCATAGCCTATTTAGCGGAGGGATTGTGTTACTGGAAAAAAAATAAGCATAACTGAATCAATTCTATAAGAGAATCATTATTACAAAGTCCCTCTGAAGATGATTTCCTGATATATTGATTTGGCAACCACCCTTGAAATCTACTCAGATTCTCTGAAATGGGGGATAAGATTCCTGCCATAGTTGTTTTTTTTGTTTTTGTTTTTTTCCCTAAGTATCTTCACACAAATGTTGATCAGTCAGATAATGGTGATGCTAATAATGGGCTTCTTAATGTCAATTGTCATTTATCAATTAGACTTCCTTTGCGGCTCAGATGGTAAAGAATTTCCCTGCAATGAGGGATCTAGCTCCTTGATGATCTTATCTTTCTGCTTTCTTGATTATATCCTGGAAAGCACCTCCAGCCTCTTTAAAACTTCCACTTCAAGTACCATCATAACATTATACCGTGTTTATATGAAGAATAGCCAATATTACTTTTACACTTGTAAGCAGTAATTTTGGAGAAACTGTTCTGAGAATATAAAATACTGGTGACTGGTGAAGTTGCTCAGTCATGTCCGACTCTTTGCGACCCCATGGACTGTAGCCTACCAGGTTCCACCGTCCATGGAATTTTCCAGGCAAGAGTACTGGAGTGGGTTGCCATTTATAGATGAATAGTAAATACCACATACTACAGAATATATTCACCCCATGGTTAGAAAAGTAGCAGGTTCCCTAGCTGAAAGTTACAGTGTGCTTGTGCTTATTGGCCAAAAGTTGTTTAAGACACTCAATAATATCACATACCAGTTCATATATATGATAAAACTGTCCTATAATGTCATTGGATAAATAACACACCAATCAGTCTAGATAACTCACTACTAACTGGGATACCAGTTTTGTTTTGTTTTGTTCTCTTTTGCCTTTAAATGATGCACAAAAGTAAAACCCAGAAGGAATGGTTATAGAAAACAAACTGTAAAGCCCTGGAAGAACATGTGGAATAACTTTTATACTCTTGTAAAAGAGAATTTATAGAAATTTATAAAAGATGGGATTGAGGCATGACTTCCAGGATTCTACAGACAGGAAATAATAGGCTGACAGAGCGACTCAGCTGCAGACATGCAGTACTCTGAGAAAAATAAAGAATGACCCTAAGGGCAGAGATGCCAAGAGTGGTACAAAGGCCTGCAGTGTCATTGAGAGAGGGCTGGAGGCTGGCTGAGCCTTTGCTGGGAACCCAGAGACTGATGGAGCCACCACCGCAGGCTGGAGCTGTGGACCCAGCAAGTGGAGCATCAAGTCACAGAGAGTTATTCCCAAACCTTAGTACCTAAAGAAATCTGCCCTATGGGATTTCAAACCTGCTTGGGATGGGCAACCCCTTTATTCCTTCAGATTTCTCGCTTTGGGAATAGGAGTGTATATCCCATGCCTGCTTCACCGTTGTATTTTGGAAGCAGATAACTTGTTTTCTATGTTAACTGGTCCACAGATGGAGAAAGTTTTGCTCCCGGATGTTTCACTCATCTCTGATTCAGATGATTTAATCATGAGATTTGGGATTTTTGAACGGATGATATTTAGATGAGATTTGGAACTTAGAGTGGAGGTTGTAATGAGTTGAGACTTTGAGGGAATGTTGGGATGAGGTGAATGTGTTTTGTATGGATAGGAATTTGGCAAGGGCTAGACAGTAGCCTGGAGAAGGCAATGGCACCCCACTCCAGTACTCTTGCCTGGAAAATCCCATGGATGGAGGAGCCTGGTGGGCTGCCGTCCATGGGGTCGCTAGGAGTCGGACACGACTGAGCGACTTCACTTTCACTTTTCACTTGCATGCATTGGAGAAGGAAATGGCAACCCACTCCAGTGTTCTTGCCTGGAGAATCCCAGGGACGGGGAGCCTTGTGGGCTGCTGTGTCTGGGGTCGCACAGAGTCGGACACGACTGAAGCGACTTAGCAGCAGCAGCAGCAGAGAGCAGACTGTAGTGAGTTCAATAGAGGCCCCTCCCACAAAAGATACATCGTTGTCATAACCCCTGAAACCTTATTTGGATAAGGTGCCCTTATTTAGATCTTCGTAGATATAATTAGGTTTCAGTTCAGTTCTGTTCAGTCACTCAGTCGTGTCCGACTCTTTGTGACCCCATCTGCAGCACAACAGGCCTCCCTGTCCATCACCAACTCTTGGAGTTTACTCAAACTCATGTTCATTGAGTTGGTGATGCCATCCAACCAACTCATCCTCTGTGGTCCCCTTCTCCTCCAGCCTTCAATCTTTCCCAGCATGAGGCTTTTTTCAAAAGAGTCAGTTCTTTGCATTAGGTGGCCCAAGTATTGGAGCTTTTAGTTTCAGCATCGGTGCTTCCAATGAACACCCAGGACTGATCTCCTTTAGGATGGACTGGTTGGATCTCCTTGCAGTCCAAGGGACTCTCAAGAGTCTTCTCCAACACCACACAAAAGCATCAATTGTCTGGTGTTCAGCTTTCTTTATAGTCCAACTGTCACATCTGTAATTAGGTTTAGGTTTCCGGATAAGATCATCCTGGGCTTAGGGTGGGCCTTAAAATCAATGACAGGTGTCCTTAAAGGTGAAAAGCAGAGGGCTATTTGAGAGAGAGACCCAGAGGAGAAAGTGACATGATGATGGAGGCAGACACTGGAGTGGTGTATCTACCAGCGAAGGATTGTCAAGGATTACAGCAGCCCCCAGAAGCGAGGAGAGATCTATCCAAATTCTCCCTCAGGACCTCCAGAAACACTCAAGTGTATTGATACCTTGATTTCAGAATTTTGTCCTACAGAACTACAAAAGAATTTCTGTCATTTCCAGTCATCCAGTTTGTGGGAACTTGTTACTGGAGCTGTAGGAAACTCATACAGATGATAAACCAGGAAACGGGGCACTACTGTAACCAGCCCCTGAAAATGTGGAAGTGGCTTTGGAATTAAGTATGGAGAATAGGCTTGGAAGAATTTTATTTTAATGCACTTTTTATTTTGAAAAAGTTCAACAGAAGATAGATTTCAAACTTAGGTTGTGTTTAGATGGTCTGTACAAACTTCAAGGTGAAGACAGCATCATTTTCTATGACAGTCTGGATTTGCTGCAGGCATTCTTCTGTCAAAATGGAGCATTTTGCAGTGCAGCTTGGGGTGCAATCATTAGCTATTTTATGAGAAAATTGATTTTTGTGAATAACACAGTCCAGCTCAGCATCCATGAATTTAGAGAATATAACCTGGTGATCTATTGAATGCTTATCAAGCGAGGCAGAAAATTCTAATCTTGGTAAGCCACTGGATCTATGGCCCTTCGGTGTCCAAGAAGCACTCCCTTCAAACATGATACAACTTTCAAAATACCATTCTTCAAACTTATGAGGTCTGCTATGCTAAAAAATACACTTAAATTATGATCTTACATCATCATTTTATACTAGAAAGGGACCTGGATTTTGCCTTAGAACTGCCTAGGATTTTTGGCTAGGTTCCTCAAAGACTTGGAAGAATTTTGAGGTGTGTGATAATAAGAGCTTAAATTACTTTGAAGAGACTATTGGTAGAGATAGAGACAAAAAAGGAGATTCCTGGGAAAGCTCAGAAAGAAGTGAAGAGGATGGTGTGACTCACAGGTCCAATCTACCATCTGAGCAGAAGGCAGGAGTAGTCATAGTTATGCAAAAAGGATTGGTAAGGTTCTCTGTTATCTCATGGTGGGGACCCCATGACAGACACAAAATCAAAGCAGACAGAGACAGGATAAAATAAGTGCTGACATTAGGGGCTATTATTCAACCCACCACATTGTATAGTTTCCCTTCTCTAATTATCTTTTCTGGATACCCTATTAAAAGGTATATTCTTTTCTGGATAGATCTTCCCTATCTCCTAACTTCCTCATATTTTTCATCACTTATTCTTTGTCAGTGGGTTAATGGTTAATTGTTTAATTTCATCCTCTAGTTTAATTCAGTCAGTTCTGTTACTAATTAATTCTATGATTCATCCCATCTATTGATGAGATGGGATGAGATTTCCTTTCAACATCAACAATCATGCTTTTAACTTTCACATACTTTTTTTTTTTTTCACAGCAGCCTTTCTTTTTTGTGGTTGATATCATTGATATTATTTTTCATTTTATGGAATATAGTATCATAGTTCTACAATTATATTTAACCTTTAATTCTATTTTCCAATATTAACAGTTTTATTGAGGATGTACAGTAATAGAGAAAAAGAAGGATAGCATGTAGCTTTTCCTTTGTGGTGCATCTTTTGACTTCTGGCTTCAAAGATTTCCTAGCTATTGGGGTGACCATAACTTACTTTGGATATTGCACTTTTCAAGCCTAAAAGCCCTCTGTGAAATTATTCCTCCTTGCTTCTAAGAACCAGACTCACAAATTGTCTCTCATGGCATAATGCTGAAGTCCACTGTTATAACAGTTGGAGACAGTCACTACCATCTCACTGTTCTTTATTTTTTATATATAATTTTATTTCTTTATTTAATGTTTGCTCCGAGTCTTCATTGGTTTGCACAGGCTTTTTCTTTCTCTCGTGGGTGCTACTCTTCGTTGCGGCACTGAGTCTCCCCGTTGCGCTGGCTTCTCTTGTTGCAGAGCACAGGCTCTAGGGTGAGAGGGCTTCAGTAGCGGCAGCACACAGGGCTCAGTAGTTGTGGCACATGCACTTAATTGCTCTTCAGAATGTGGAATATTCCTGGACCAGGGCTAGAACCCATGTCCCCTGCATTGGCAGGTGGATTCCTATCCACTGTGACACCAGAGTAGTTCTCCACTGCTCTTTATTGTGTGTGTGTTAGTTGCTCAGTTGTGTCAGACTCTTTGCAACCCTATGGACTGTAGCTCACCAGGTTCCTCTGTCCTTGGAATTCTCCAGGCAAGAATACTGGAGTGGGATGCCATTCCTTTCTCCAGGAGATCTTCCCAACCCAGGGATCAAACCTGGGTCTCCTGCACTGCAGGCAGATTCTTTACTGTCTGAGCCACAAGGGAAGCCTTTTAATGTATTAATTTAATTCAATATATTGCTCATAGACCCTTCTATTTCTCAGTATCGAATAATCATTTGAGAATTAATCTAGAAATTTGCTGCACAACTTCCTTTTGGAGGATTATTTTATCTTTATGAACTTTAATTCTTTAGCTCCATTAGGATTTGTTGGCAGTTGGTTTCCATATACTTTGTATCAACTAGAAATTGTTTACTTTTCTTGTCTTTTTATGGCTTCCCTTAAGGCTAAGTATTTATTTGTTTATTTTTATTGCCCTTTCTACTTCTCTTTGATCTTTCTAAAAACTATTATAAGATGTATGACTATTTTCTTATCAAAGTGTCTTCTTCACTTCACTTTTTATAACACTATAGTACAGAGACTTTCCCACCAACTCTTGGTCGTCTCAAACTTCTTCCCCATCATCCCAGTGATACAGCTCATTACAGCTTCTGTGGGCCAATCTGAAGTGTGGAGGCCTTGTCATAGACTAGTATCCAAGGTAAACACTTGCTTACTGTAATATGGTCCTCCACATTCCCTATGTACTTCTGCCAGACTTATTCCTAAAATGGTACTTTTGTTACTTTAAACCCATGATCAAATTTTTCATTTTTTTCATTATTTACCCCAAAAATCCGCCCTTTATTTTCATATTTAGCCACCAAGATCTGGTCCACTGCTCTCACTATAAACCCTACACTTGGGACTTCCCTGGTGGTCCAGTAGTTGAGAATCTTCCCTGCAATGCACGGATGTGGGTTTGATCCCTGGTCAGGAAGCCAAGATCCCACATGCTGAGCGCCAACTAAGCCCATGTGCAGCGACAAAAAATCCCACCTGACACAAGGAAGGTCCCATGCGCTGCAAATAAGACTTGATGCAGCCCAATAAACAACTGAATGTAAAAAATAAACTCTCCACCCTATTCTTACTAGTCTATTCATAGACCCAGAAAATATATGCAAATCTCTGCCATAATTCCTCTGTACCATCACCTAACTGTACCATCACCTAACAATAGCCTCTCTGTTATCCTCCACTTGACTAAATCTTACTTTCCATTTCTTTTACAAACATCTCAATATCTGATCTCCTTCTGTCTCCCATAAACTCTTACTATTTTCATTATTCTCTACAGTGTTGCCTTCTCTTGTGAGATTAATTTGGGTAGTCATTAAGAGTTAGGAATATTTCATATATTTTTTGTATCTTCAAGATGCTTCATATAATGTTTAATACTAAGCAGTCAGGTATTATGGTTTGGTTGATGTTTTTTTTTTTAATATAAACAGTACCTGCTACTGCTACTGCTAAGTCACTTCAGCCGTGTCTGACTCTGTGCAACCCCATAGACAGCAGCCCACCAGGCTCCCCCCTTCCTGGGATTCTCTAGGCAAGAACACTGGAGTGGGTTGCCATTGTCTTCTCCAATGCATGAAAGTGAAAAGTGAAAGTGAAGTCGCTCAGTCGTGTCTGACTCTTAGTGACCCCATGGACCGCAGTCCACCAGGCTCCTCCATCCATGGGATTTTCCAGGCAAGAGTACTGGAGTGGGGTGCCATTGTCTTCTCCGAAACAGTACCTGCTGCTGCTGTTGCATCGCTTTAGTCGTGTCCGACTCTGTGCGACCCCAGAGACGGCAGCCCACCAGGCTTCCCGTCCCTGGGATTCTCCAGGCAAGAACATTGGAGTGGGTTGCCATTTCCTTCTCCAATGCATCAAAGTGAAAAGTGAAAGTGAAGTCGCTCAGTCGTGTCCGACGGTTTGCGACCCCATGGACTGTGGCCTACCAGGCTCCTCCGTCCATGGTAATGATGGGTAAACCTACAAATATATAAGTAAGTGTCTTAAATGACAACCTAAAGATTTTTATTTATTTAAAAAGCAATAGAGAACTATGGTGGCTTTTTAGGTATGTTTTCAGTATATGATTGTTGTACTGAAAATAGTACATTAGGAGGAGAATGTCCTTGCATTGTGCACAGTGGACTGGACTAGAAAGCCTATGCAACTGGGAGAACAAATGGGTCCAGGTGGGTTCCATTTTTAAAAATTAGGCCAACATAATATTTTTTGATTTGCAGTAACAAAGAAGCCCTCCCTTTCTTAATCCCTAATGCACACATGAGTTGTTTACTGGAATTCAGTCTGAGTATAAATTTCTAAATGTAACACTGACAGTATCTCTTATCAGATGACATGATTAATGATGTTTTCTTCAGAGTGGCTTCAGTTAGTGTTTATTAAGATGCTTCCCAATTCCTAATGCTATTTCAAAGATACAGTCAGATGATTATATTTATGAGCACCCTGAAGAATCAGAAAAGATAAGGCAGTGATTGAATGGTTTTAAATAATACATTTTACCCAGATTTAATTATTATGCAACTAGTGACTCTCTTCTCTGTTTTCTTACTTGTCATTGTTTCCTTGTTCTCTAGGAAAGCCATTACTTTCTTTACCCTGATTTCAATGCAGATGATATGCAATGACTGGTATAACTCATTGCTTAGAGCAAGGAAAGAGCCAGGAGCCTCTCTTTTACAAAATGAAAATGTTTGGTTGTCAGATAGGCAATGAATCTGCTTCACACATTTAAAATCGTGCTTTTCTTCCTCCTCTTTGCTTACCATTTTGGTTTTTCACTTAACAGCCCTACCACTTGAAAGAGAATTAAGGACACCAGCCCTGTGAGGGTCTCCAGGAATGATATACCACGCAAGGGAACAGCAAAGGCAAAGGCTTTGAGGTGAGAACACGTACATGTTAGAACAGAAAGCAGACCAGTCTGGCTGGAGTAGAATGAACAAGAGGAAAACCTCTGCTGAATGAGGTTAAAAGTTAGCAAGTTGAACAAAGCAAGCTGGATAAAGGAAGCTATCACATACTCTGAATTTCTCTAATCACTAGTCACCATCAAATTGATTTATGGTTTGCCCCTGGCCTATAAATGCTCAAGTCTCTACTGGGAAGATTATGTCTTAAGTTATTACTGCTTAAGAAGTTAATGTTTGCCTTCACAGGGACTTTCTGAATGCAAAAGCAATTCAAATATTCCCAAACTTGCCAGATCATAAAATTCCTGACTTCCCACTCTTAACCTCCTGAATCTCCAGAGAGGAGGCCTGGCAAACAGTATTTTTAAACAATTAATCCAGATGATTCTTATAATCAGGCAAACTTAGGAAACACAACTCCCCAAAGTGAGATAAATAAAACTTTGAATGTCAAAGGCAATTTTGAGCAGTAGTATCCCAAATTACATACTGCTTTACTAATATCTGTGGCAGTTCTAGCCAACTCAAGGTACATGAGTTGCCATTTTCCTCTCCCATGACCATGGTCCTCATCTCTGATGAACCCCAAGGTACTTCCTTGACTCTAGAGATAATTTCAGATTTCTTCTCCATGCAGGAATTCAAAGCCACTACCAAGGGATACGATCTGACATAGGAAATGAAACTTACATGACATCCCTCTTATAGGGTTATTTCTAGACCAAGCAGATGTCTCAGGTGATTTTTATTTTGAGTAATATTGAATTAATACATAAAAAATGTATTTGTGTTTGGGGATTGATCTATAAGGATAATTTTGGGTTTTGGACTCAGAAATATATTGATACAGACTTTATTGCTTCAGAATCTGAAAAAAAATGGATTTTGAAATTTCTTTTCTAAAAGTTTATATATACAGACATGTTTCTGGAGCAAGGGGCAATGAAGATAAAAATTAACTCTAGAATTAGATAAACCTTAATTTCCATTCCTGTGTATACTGCTTACCAACTATATTACCACCCAGTTAATACATGTCTTTGAATCTCTGATTCCTCATCTCCATAATGGAGACAAAATATCTTACACAATCACTGTGATTCAAGATGAACATGTGTGAAACAGCTAGAACAGTTTTGGTCACATGGTGTGTACATGAAATAAAGCCTAGATTTCCTCCTTTCCTTTGCTTGAAACAGAAATCTCCTTCTATTAATAGACTTGCTTAGGAGACTGTTTCCTGTGTTCCTCTATTTGGTAACAGAATTTGGATAGTATAATGTGGAAATCTTAAGAAATACTCTAAAATGTTATTTATTCAAAGTTTGATAACTTACACATATTCAAACAAGCAAAATCCTCAGTTAACCTTTTTAGTGTATAGGTATATGCCCTAGACTTGTAAGGAAACCATGGAATCATACTCCCTTAGAATTAAATAGTACCCTCAACATCATTAGTAGAATATACTGAATTCCTACAAGCAAATGATAAAAAAGATAAGCTCAAATTGGGGCCTCATTTACAAAAATATGGGTCCTGGAGTTAATAAAGAATTGTCGAAAACTAGGCTTTCTGCTTCATCAGGAAAGAATAATGGCTGAGTTCTATGCAATCTCCAATTTTTAAAGTAATATTACATTGTATGTGCTATACTACCATGAAGAGTCAGAAAAGTTAAATGAATCTAAGAAAAATAAATATAAGAATAAATATAAAAATAAATATAAATATAAAAAATATAAGAAGAATATAAAAAATAAACATAAGAAGTCCAGAAAAATTTTCCTAAATGAATCTAAATGAATCAGAAGAATACAATCTCTGAGGATAATAGTAATTCAACATTTTACTGAAGTTGAATGCAAATACCTCTCAAATTTTTCCAACTTCTCTGCTTCCTCTGCCCCTCAAGCATGTATACTTCTTCAAAATATGGATCATTTGGTTCAAATTTCAGAAAGTTAAATGATTGGCTCTTACTACCTGCCTTTCCTATTTGTTTTGTATATTTCATTAGTCCTGGCTAATGAATTTCTCTGATTATTAGAAATTCAGTGAATTTCCTAAGAAGTTTGAAAGGATTCTGTAAGAAACGACCATTGTATCCCTTATAGTGCTTAAGACAGTAATAGTAAGCATGAAATAAACTGGAAAAAAAAATGTTCATTTGGTATAAAAAGTGCCCTTTGGCAAATCTGTTTCCACTGAAAACACACTGGTCACTCAGTTGTGATCCAGTTGTGCACGACACAGTGATTCAGTCATGTGATCCTTTCCTCTGTCGAAGCCATCCGAGTATCAGAGAGAACACAAGGTGGCTCTGCCTCAGAAGAGAAGAAACAGCTGTCATAACTGTGGAAACCTCTCCAGAAAGGAATGAATATAAAGATTCTTCTTCTATGAATCAGTGAAGAGTTTAATCCAAAAAGACATGGTAGAAGAGCCATGCCTGGAGACGCTGACCTGGATTATAAACAGTGGGATGCTGGTAAAAGTTTTTTTTTTTTTTTTTTTTTTTTTAATTTAATTTTATTTTATTTTTAAACTTTACATAATTGTATTAGTTTTGCCAAATATCAAAATGAATCCACCACAGGTATACATGTGTTCCCCATCCTGAACCCTCCTCCCTCCTCCCTCCCCATTCCATCCCTCTGGGTCGTCCCAGTGCACCAGCCCCAAGCATCCAGTATCGTGCATCGAACCTGGACTGGCAACTTGTTTCATACATGATATTTTACACGTTTCAGTGCCATTCTCCCAAATCTTCCCACCCTCTCCCTCTCTCACAGAGTCCATAAGACTGTTCTATACATCAGTGTCTCTTTTGCTGTCTCGTACACAGGGTTATTGTTACCATCTTTCTAAATTCCATATATATGTGTTAGTATACTGTATTGGTGTTTTTCTTTCTGGCTTACTTCACTCTGTATAATAGGCTCCAGTTTCATCCACCTCATTAGAACTGATTCAAATGTATTCTTTTTAATGGCTGAGTAATACTCCATTGTGTATATGTACCACTGCTTTCTTATCCATTCGTCTGCTGATGGACATCTAGGTTGCTTCCATGTCCTGGCTATTATAAACAGTGCTGCGATGAACGCTGGGGTACACGTGTCTCTTTCTCTTCTGGTTTCCTCAGTGTGTATGCCCAGCAGTGGGATTGCTGGATCATAAGGCAGCTCTAGTTCCAGTTTTTTAAGGAATCTCCACACTGTTCTCCATAGTGGCTGTACTAGTTTGCATTCCCACCAACAGTGTAAGAGGGTTCCCTTTTCTCCACACCCTCTCCAGCATTTATTACTTGTAGACTTTTGGATCCCAGCCATTCTGACTGGTGTGAAATGGTACCTCATAGTGGTTTTGATTTGCATTTCTCTGATAATGAGTGATGTTGAGCATCTTTTCATGTGTTTGTTAGCCATCTGTATGTCTTCTTTGGAGAAATGTCTATTTAGTTCTTTGGCCCATTTTTTGATTGGGTCATTTATTTTTCTGGAGTTGAGCTGTAGGAGTTACTTGTATATTCTCGAGATTAGTTGTTTGTCAGTTGCTTCATTTGCTATTATCTTCTCCCATTCTGAAGGCTGTCTTTTCACCTTGCTAATAGTTTCCTTTGATGTGCAGAAGCTTTTAAGGTTAATTAGGCCCCATTTGTTTATTTTTGCTTTTATTTCCAATATTCTGGGAGGTGGGTCATAGAGGATCCTGCTGTGATGTATGTCAGAGAGTGTTTTGCCTATGTTCTCCTCTAGGAGTTTTATAGTTTCTGGTCTTACGTTGAGATCTTTAATCCATTTTGAGTTTATTTTTGTGTATGGTGTTAGAAAGTGTTCTCGTTTCATTCTTTTACAAGTGGTTGACCAGATTTCCCAGCACCACTTGTTAAAGAGATTGTCTTTAATCCATTGTATATTCTTGCCTCCTTTGTCAAAGATAAGGTGTCCATATGTGCGTGGATTTATCTCTGGGCTTTCTATTTTGTTCCATTGATCTATATTTCTGTCTTTGTGCCAGTACCATACTGTCTTGATAACTGTGGCTTTGTAGTAGAGCCTGAAGTCAGGTACCTAGGTTGATTCCTCCAGTTCCATTCTTCTTTCTCAAGATCGCTTTGGCTATTCGAGGTTTTTTGTATTTCCATACAAATTGTGAAATTATTTGTTCTAGCTCTGTGAAGAATGCTGTTGGTAGCTTGATAGGGATTGCATTGAATCTATAGATTGCTTTGGGTAGTATACTCATTTTCACTATATTGATTCTTCCAATCCATGAACATGGTATATTTCTCCATCTGTTAGTGTCCTCTTTGATTTCTTTCACCAGTGTTTTATAGTTTTCTATATATAGGTCTTTAGTTTCTTTAGGTAGATATATTCCTAAGTATTTTATTCTTTTCGTTGCAATGGTGAATGGAATTGTTTCCTTAATTTCTCTTTCTGTTTTCTCATTATTAGTGTATAGGAATGCAAGAGATTTCTGTGTGTTCATTTTATATCCTGCAACTTTACTATAGTCATTGATTAGTTCTAGTAATTTTCTGGTGGAGTCTTTAGGGTTTTCTATGTAGAGGATCATGTCATCTGCAAACAGTGAGAGTTTTACTTCTTCTTTTCCAATTTGGATTCCTTTGATTTCTTTTTCTGCTCTGATTGCTATGGCCAAAACTTCCAAAACTATGTTGAATAGTAATGGTGAAAGTGGGCACCCTTGTCTTGTTCCTGATTTTAGAGGAAATGCTTTCAATTTTTCACCATTGAGGATAATGTTTGCTGTGTGTTTGTCATATATAGCTTTTATTATGTTGAGGTATGTTCCTTCTATTCCTGCTTTCTGGAGAGTTTTTATCATAAATGGATGTTGAATTTTGTCAAAGGCTTTCTCTGCATCTATTGAGATAATCATATGGTTTTTATTTTTCAATTTGTTAATGTGGTGTATTACATTGATTGATTTGTGGATATTGAAGAATCCTTGCATCCCTGGGATAAAGCCCACTTGGTCATGGTGTATGATCTTTTTAATGTGTTGTTGGATTCTGATTTCTAGAATTTTGTTAAGGATTTTTGCATCTATGTTCATCAGTGATATTGGCCTGTAGTTTTCTTTTTTTGTGGCATCTTTGTCAGGTTTTGGTATTAGGGTGATGGTGGCCTCATAGAATGAGTTTGGAAGTTTACCATCCTCTTCAATTTTCTGGAAGAGCTTGAGCAGGATAGGTGTTAGCTCTTCTCTAAATTTCTGGTAGAATTCAGCTGTGAAACTGTCTGGACCTGGGCTTTTGTTTGCTGGAAGATTTCTGATTACAGTTTCAATTTCCATGCTTGTGATGGGTCTGTTAAGATTTTCTATTTCTTCCTGATTGAGTTTTGGAAAGTTGTACTTTTCTAAGAATTTGTCCATTTCTTCCACGTTGTCCATTTTGTTGGCATATAATTGTTGATAGTAGTCTGTTATGATCCTTTGTATTTCTGTGTTGTCTGTTGTGATCTCTCCATTTTCATTTCTAATTTTATTGATTTGATTTTTCTCCCTTTGTTTCTTGATGAGTCTGGCTAATGGTTTGTCAATTTTATTTATCCTTTCAAAAACCCAGCTTTTGGTTTTGTTGATTTTTGCTATGATCTCTTTTGTTTCTTTTGCTTTTATTTCTGCTCTAAGTTTTACGATTTCTTTCCTTCTACTAACCCTGGGGTTCTTCATTTCTTCCTTTTCTAGTTGCTTTAGGTGTAGAGTTAGGTTATTTATTTGACTTTTTTCTTGTTTCTTGAGGTGTGGTAAAGGTTTAACAACCAGCTTTCTGGAAAACTTAGGTCCTAACTGGCACTGTTTGCATATTTTCATGAAATAAGTACTCCTGCCAAATTCATGCTACCAACATGTCCTCACTGAACATGAAATTGGGAACCATGTGCACAACAGGTCCAGTGGGCAGGAAGGGGCCAGTCCAGGACACTCTTACATACGAGTTTAGGACGGTTACTGTGGGAGCTTTCCAAAATCAACATGAGGCTTGTAAATTCTCTCATATTATTCAGTCTCCTGAGGTGGCAGGGAGTGAACCCCTTATTGAAAAGGGCCTAATTGCTTTTATTAAAATAAGACCAGGTAAAGAATGTTCTGAAAAGACTAAGTCCTAATCTTCAAGTTATCTTTGGAGGCAGATAACCCAATGTTGCAGAATATATAGAAATGCTTCCCATCCATTTTTCTGTTCTTAAAATAATCTGTCCTATAACAAATAATATTATTTCATATAGCAATCTTGAGCAGACTTTGGAAGTTTCCTGTGAGTCCACTTGGTCCTAACTATTGTCTTAAGTGAAGGCTTAAAAAAAACTCAATGGCTTGGTCCCTGCCTCAGTATTATAAAATGTCTTTTTCTTTTGATAGAGGCCCTAGAAGATTCTTATGAGAAGAATTTGGAGGTTTGTTTTTGTTTTTTTTCCTCAATAGCAATCTGTGTTAGTCAGTTTAGGCTGTTATAACAGCATACTATAGACTGGGTGGCTTAAACAAATGTTTTTCACAGTCCTGGAGGCTAGAGGGTCTAAGGTCAAGGTGCTGGCCAGCATGATGTCTGATGAGCACATCCTTCTTAGCTTGCAGCCTTCTTACCACATCCTCACAACATGGAGAGAGAGTTTGTATCTCCCCCTCTTTTTATCAGGATGTTAATCCCATCATGCAGGTCCCACCCTCACATCCTAATCTCAACCTATTTACCTCCCAAAGGCCCCACCTTCCACCACCACTGGGGATTAGGCTGGGGATTAGTACTTCAACATATGAAGTATGCTGCAATACTTGGGGGAGATGCCAACATTCGCTCTACAGTACAGTTACTTTCATTTAACAATGGAAACAGAGGATGAAGGGCTGTGGCCAGAACCAAGGGCAGGAGGAAGCGGAGGACAGGTAAACTAGAGCAGAAAGCCTGATGCAGAGTTCAGCTTAACTAAAACAAACAAACAAATATGTTTTCTTCCACTTGGACCAACTGTGACTATAGGTTGGACTATAGGTAGGCCCCATAGTAGTTGTAGAAAAGTACAGGAAAGAAGGGTTTCCTTGGTAGCTCAGCTGGTAAAGAATGCCCCTGCAATGCAGGAGATCTGGGTTCAATCTCTGGGTTGAGAAGATCCCCTGGAGAAGGGCATGGCAACCCACTCCAGTATTCTTGCTGGAGAATCCGCATGGACAGAGGAGCCTGGCAAGCTATAGTCCATGGGGTCACAAAGAGTCAGACACAACTGAGCGACTAAGTACAGGTAAGAAACCATTTGGAATTAGTTGACCAAAAAGTAAGCAACCTGATCTAGCTAAAAGGTTACAAAAATAAATTGGTATTAGAGTGATCTGTACAAAATAAGTTTGGACAACTTTGATTTATTTAAATGAATAAAAACAAAATGTTAATTTATGGACATAATTCGGTAGGCTAATTAGTCATGCAGTACAGCATTGCCCTTCGACAGTTTATTTCCATCAGCAGAATTAATCACAGCAGAGCAGATGTAGTAGGGACAATCCAAGGTTAAAACAAAATGATACAAAATAATGAACTAGAGTACCAAATGATAACCTGTAGAAAGTAATGATTTATTATTCTGCCAGAGCCTTCTGTGGATTGTGCGACCACTTTATGCAAGCCTGTCTCCCTTTTAACCAGATATCTCTGATTCTAGTGATCTTTTACTTTGCATTAATTTTATCTGCCTTTGAAGGTAATGCAGCTGTGATAAGAGCCAATTAGTTTTGCACCATCGAGAAGAACAATGAAATGTGACTTAAGAAAACAAAGATAAAATTAACTGTCTAAATGAGACTACCCGGCAATCTCATCTTTACTATTTTCTTATAGGGTTAGAGCACCATACGTTCAGCATCATAAACTGAAGGACAAGTATAAGGATATTTGAGTTGGTTCAAAGACATGCTGTACTGAACACAATTCTCTCAGAGTTACATTAACCAGTAATTTAATGCTAACTTTCCACAGGACTTGATATCTGAATCTACATCTAAGGATTACATTACAGACAAACACAGGCATCAGGGTAGCACTATGGGGAACCAAATCCCTTTTAAAAGCTCTGTTTGGAATCTTGATTATGAAACAAAATGAGCAAGAGAGTCTTCAGTTGAACATCATCTAGCTTCATTATGCCGTCACTATTGTTTTCCTGTTGCTTCAGTATACCCAGGAATATTTCAAAGTTTCAGTTGCTGAGCTGTTTGAAAACGAAGCACTTTTTGGAGGTAAACTTTTACATCTCTAGTGTTTAGTCACTTATGCTTCTGGTAAGAGATGGATGCAAATAATGACTGAATAATGCAACCCTGTTATATTTTCCAGATCTCATTTATTTATCACATAAAACAATCAATTTCAGTTTCAATAAGTTTTTTTTCGAGGGTTTAGAAAAATTGTCAATGAAGGATTGTATTTCTCAAGCCAAGAAACTGGCACACATAGATCATGGAACAGACCAGAGAGCCCAGAACTCACACTCATATGGCCAATTAATCTACGACAAAGGAGGCAAGAATATACAATGGAGAAAGGACAGTCTTTTCAATAAACAGTGCTAGGAAAACTGGACAGTCACATGCAACAGAATTAAACTAGACTACTTCTTTCATCATACACACAAATTAACCCAAAATTGGTAAAAGACTTAAAAATGAAAGGAAACCATAAAACTCTTAGAAGAAAATGTAGGTGATAAGCTCCTTGATATCAGTCTTGGCAATGTTTTATTGAATCTGGCTCTGAAAGCAAAGACAACAAAAACAAAAATAAATGAGTGGGACTGCATCAAAATGCAAAGCTTCTGCACAGCAAAAGAAATCATCAATGAAATTAAAAGGCAACCTACAGAATGAAAGAAAAATTTGCAAATCATGCATTTGATAAGAGGTTAATATCCAAAATATATAAAGAACTCATAGACTTCAATATAATAATTTTTATTAAAAAATGCCCAGAAATTTTGAGTAGGCATTTTTCCAGAGAGAGCATACAGATATCCACTAGGCATATGAAAAAATGCTCAACATCACTAACCTTCAGGAAAATGCAAATCAAAACCACAGTGAGATGTCACCTCACACCTATTAGAGTATGTGTGTGTGTGTGCACACTTAGTTGCTCAGTCGTGTCCAATACTTTGCAACCCCATGGACTGTAGCCTGCCAGGATCCTCTGTCCATAAGATTATCCAGGCAAGAACACTGGAGTGGGTAGCAACTTTCTTCTCCAGGGGATCTTCCTGACCAAGGGATCGAACCTAGGTGTCCTGCATTGCAGGCAGATTCTTTACTGTCTGAGCCACTAGGGAAGCCATTGTTAGAGTGGCTATTAGTAAAAAGACAAGGACTAAGAAGTGTTGACAAGGATGTAGAGAAAAGAGAACGCTTGTGCATTATTGGTGGAAATGTAAATTAGAGCGTTCACTAAGGAAAACAGTATGAAAGGTCTTCAAAAAATTAAAAGTGGAACTACCATATGATCCAGCAATTCCACTCTGAGTATTTATCCAAAGAAAATGAAAACACTAATTCAAAAAAATGTGTGTGCCCCTGTGTTCATTCCAGCATTATTTACAACAACTAAGATATCAATAACCTCAGATATGCAGATGACACCACCCTTATGGTAGAAAGTGAAGAGGAACTAAAAAGCCTCTCTATGAAAGTGAAAGAGGAGAGTGAAAAAGTTGGCTTAAAGCTCAACATTCAGAAAACGAAGATCATGGCATCTGGTCCCATCACTTCATGGGAAGTAGATGGGGAAACAATGGAAACAGTGTCAGACTTTATTTTTGGGGGCTCCAAAATCACTGCAGATGGTGATTGTAGCCATGAAATTAAAAGACACTTACTCCTTGGAAGGAAAGTTATGACCAACCTAGATAGCATATTCAAAAGCAGAGACATTACTTTGCCAACAAAGGTCTGTCTAGTCAAGGCTGTGGTTTTTCCAGTGGTCATGTATGGATGTGAGAGTTGGACTGTGAAGAAGGCTGAGTGCCGAAGAACTGATGCTTTTGAACTGTGGTGTTGGAGAAGACTCTTGAGAGTCCCTTGGACTGCAAGGAGGTCCAACCAGTCTATCCTAAAGGAGATCAGTCCTGGGTGTTCATTGGAAGGACTGATGCTAAAGCTGAAACTCCAATACTTTGGTCACCTCATGCGAAGAGTTGACTCATTGGAAAAGACTCTGATTCAGGGAGGGATTGAGGGCAGGAGGAGAAGGGGATGACAGAGGATGAGATGGCTGGATGGCATCACCAACTCGATGGACATGAGTTTGAGTGAACTCCGGGAGCTGGTGATGGACAGGGACGCCATGGGGTCACAAAGAGTCAGACACGACTAAGCGACTGAACTGAACTGAACTGTACTGAAGATATGGAAAATATCAGTGGATAAAGAAAATGGTGTATACACACACACACACACACACACACATACACACTGAAATACTATTCAGCCTTTAAAAAGAATGATTTTTTTCCATTTCCAAAAATGTGAATAGACCTTGAGGGCATTATGCTAAGTGAAATTAGTCAGACAGAAAGATAAATACTGTATGATATCATATGATACCATATTTTTATGTGAAATCTAAAAAAAAAAAAAAAACTAACAAAGTAAACAAAAACCCAAGCTAATAGATACAGAGAACAGATTGGTGGTAGCCAGAGGTGGGCAAAACAGGTGAAGGGAATCAGTACAAAAGGTACAAACTTCCAGTTACAAATAAATGTCATAAGGATGTAAAATACAGCATGGTGTACAAGTGCGTGCTAAGTCACTTCAGTCATGTCCAACTGTTTGCAACCCTATGGATGCACCAGGCTCCTCTGTCCATGGGATTCTCTAGGCAAGAACACTGGAGTGGGTTATCATGCCCTCCTCCAGGGAGTCTTTCCCCCCCAGGGACTGAACCTTCATCTCTTGTCTCCTGCATCTACAGGCAAGCTCTTTACCACTAGTGCCACCTGGGAAGCCTGTACAGCATGGTAACTGTATTTAATAATATCATATTGCATATTTGAAACTTGTTGAGAGAGTGAATCTAAAAAACCTTCATCACAAGAAAAAGAAAAATAAAAAAATCGAAACTATTCAGGTGGTAGTGGTAACTAAACATTGTGATGATCATTTCACAAAATGTACAAATGTCAAATAGTTGTGTTGTGTACCTGAAACCTAATCTAATGTTATATGTCAATTATACCAACACATTAAAAAAGAAACTAGTACTAAAAATAGAAAAAAAAATTTAATTGAATTATTTAACCTTACAGAAATCCATATGGCAAAGCAACAATGAAAGCAAATAACAATCTTGAATATATGCACAATATATATGACAAATGATCTAAAGCTTTAGTGTGTAAAGAGAAATAAATGAATCAGAGAAATGATCATCTCAGAAAAAAATGAACAAAAACAAGTATGAATAATTCACAGAAGGAAAACAAGGGCAAAATAAATTGAGAATGGGATGGAATTTAAGCTTCCTAGTAATGCAAGAAAGAAAACTAAAATAAAACATATAGCTGTTTTTTTTTTTTTTTACTTCCAAATAGAAAAAACTAACAGTTAAATACTCAATACTATATGGGCTTCCCTTATAGTTCAGTCCGTAAAGATTCTGCCTGCAATGCAGGAGACCAGGGTTCGATTCCTGGGTCAGTAAGATCCTCTGGAGAAGGAAATGGAAACTACCCACTACAGTAGTTTCGCCTGGAGAATCCCACGGATAGAGGAGCCTGGCAGGCTACAATCCATGGTGGGATCGCAAGAGTCAGACACGACTTAGCAACTAAATCACCACCACAATATTATTTGGGCTTAGCATGAGTGTATGCATGCTCAGTCGCTTAGTCCTGTCTGATTCTTTGGGACCCCATGGACTGGAGCTCACCAGGCTCCTCTATGGAATTTTCCAGGTAAGAATACTGGAGTGGGTTGTCATTTCCTCCTCCAGGGGATCTTCCTGACCCAGGGATCGAACCTGCATCTCCTGCATTGGCAGGCAGATTATCACTGAGCCACCTGGTTTAGGCAAATATATTAATGCATACATTGTTTGCAGAAGTATAAATTTGTGGATTTTTGAGGTCTGTTTTGAATTGTTTATGCTTTTCGATTCAATAATTACAGTAGTTAAGAATGTGTCCTAGGAAAGTAATCACATATGTGCTCAGAAATTTTGCTAAGAGGATACTCTTGCTAGTGTTGCTTAAGGTAGTGAAGACTTAATGACAACCTTAAAATACATCTATTGAGAAAAAGCTTATTAAATAAGTTAAAGTGCATCCACTCAAGGACACTGTGAATCCATTAAAGCCATGGTTCATGAACTTGTCTGCAATTTAGAATCATCTGAAGATATTTTTAAAATTCCAAAGCCTGGGTCACTTTTCAAAAATCATTATTTCTGAGAGTGAGACTGAGGTATCATTATTTTTTAAGCTCCCAGTTGCAGTGAACAATGTTGTTTGGAAACTATTATATTAAGGTGATATCACAAAAATGTGTTATCATGAAGGAATGTTTACAGTATATTGCTTTGTCAAAAAGACAAGAAGCAAAATAGTTTACTGAGGACATAGCAGTGTTCTTTAGAGTACTAACTGGTGTTCTGTGTGCAAGGTGAATCATTACTGAAGGGGCAGTCTCTAGTCTTTGATGACACCATCCACCTTTACCAAATCAAACTGGGCAGCCAGTCTGTGAGCTGGTCATAAGCTCAGGGTATCTTGGCATCAAAATCTCTGACCAACTTTACATCCATCCACATCCAGTAGCATTGACATACACACACTGCTGCTGCTGCTGCTGCTAAGTCGCTTCAGTCGTGTCCGACTCTGTGTGACCCCACAGACGGCAGCCCACCAGGCTCCCCCGCCCCTGGGATTCTCCAGGCAAGAACACTGGAGTGGGTTGCCATTGCCTTCTCCGCATACACACTGCTGCTGCTGCTGCTAAGTTGCTTCAGTCGTGTCCAACTCTGTGCGACCCCACAGACAGCAGCCCACCAGGCTCCCCTGTCCCTGGGATTCTCCAGGCAAGAACACTGGAATGGGTTGCCATTTCCTTCTCCAATGCATGAAAGTGAAAAGTGAAAGTGAAGTCACTCGGTCATGTCCGACTCTTCGAGACCCCATGGACTGCAGCCCACCAGGCTCCTCCGTCCACGGGATTTTCCAGGCAAGAGTACTGGAGTGGGGTGCCATTGCCTTCTACGCATACACACACTACCACATGTAAAATAGATAGCTATCAGGAAGCTTCTGTATTGCACAGGGAGCTCAGCTCAGCGCTCTGTGATGACCTAGAGCAGTGGGATGGGGTGGGAAGGAGATTCAAGAGGGAGGGGATACGTGTATACATATAGCTGATTCACTTCGTTGTACAGCAGAAATTAGCACAACATTGTAAAGCAATTATACTCCAATTAAAAAAAAAAATCTCTGACCAAATGGAGCAAGCTGTGTCAATCAGAATCTTGCTCTGAGGAAACTGCAACTGAGAATTTTGAAGGAATCAGGCAGTGAGACTGAAGCTGAAAGGATGTACAAAGAAAAGTCTTAAAGCAGAGAAGGGGCCAGGAAAAAAGTAATGTAATAAACAAGTAGACAGCATTAGTTAGCGAAAGCTGTGAAGTAGTGAGAGACTAATGGGTGAGCAAGAGACTGGTGGGAGAGAGAAGTTTGAAAAGACATGCAAAATAGGGAACCACCAAGAGAGTATCTGAAGTGTGGTATTAATGCAGATCCACAAACATTTGTTTGGAGTGTCGGAATGTCCTCTTTCTGAGTAACCGTCTTAAAAACAATTGTGTTTTAATATTAATCACTTGTCAGTATATTTAGGCAGATGTTTTAGCATTAAAGACCTAGCACACCAATGATATTCAACCCAAGGGTTAGTATCTTTGAGGATATTTGAAGACACTCTGTGTGGAACTTAAGTATTGACAGTATATGTTAAGAAAATCAATTTTCAGATTTTTGTTTTTTTAAATGAATTTTTTCTTGAATGTGCCTATGGTCAAAATACCATGCCTATTTTCCTTCCTTAGCTTCACTTTACCTAATGCTTTTATCTACTTTACTAAAAAAACAAAAAACAAACAAACAAAAAAAAACACAAAAAAACGCATCTCTCACCTGTTCTGAATTTACAAACTGCATTGTATAAAGATTCAGTTCAGTTCAGTTCAGTCGCTCAGTCGTGTCTGACTCTTTATGACACCATGGACTGCAGCACGCCAGGCCTCCCTGTCCATCACCAGCTCCCAGAGTTCACTCAAACTTATGTCCATGGAGTCGGTGATGCCATCCAACCATCTCATCCTCTGTTGTCCCCTTCTTCTCTCGCCCTCAATCCCTCCCAGCATCAGGGTCTTTTCCAATGAGTCAGTTCTTCACATCAGGTGGCCAAAGTATTGTATAAAGTATATAAACTATTGCATAAAGATTATGAGGTGCCAAACAACAGTTCAAAATTTTGGCGTCTGGAAGCCTCCTTTAATCAAGACACTGTTTGGGTCTCCGTTATATTTTTTAAAAAATGATTTCAAGAAGGAGGTAGTGAAATATAATACATATATATAATACATGTTGTATTTTTTTTTTCACTTCTTATGACCATTTCAAGTTTTGGTTAAAAAAAAAAAGTGGTGGAGGTAGCTTAATGGGTTTCAGAGTCCTTTTAACATATACTCAGACTCATATGACATATATTTTCAGTAACATTTGCTAAAATATCATAGACATTGTAAATTTGTATTTGTCTTTTCTTTGGGTACGTCTCCTGTTCACCATCACATGTCAACTACTTTTCTATGTATTTTTCCATTCCTGCCACATACTTATTCAAATTTAGGCTAACTTAGAGGAAATGTGGAAGAAGGCAATGGCACCCCACTCCAGTACTCTTACCTGGAAAATCCCATGGATGGAGGAGCCTGGTAGGCTGCAGTCCATGAGGTAGCTAAGAGTTGGACAAGACTAAGCGACTTCACTTTGACTTTTCACTTTCATACATTGGAGAAGGAAATGGAAACCCACTCCAGCGTTCTTGCCTGGAGAATCCCAGGGACGGGGAAGCCTGGTGGGCTGCCGTCTATGGGGCTGCACAGAGTTGGACACGACTGAAGCGACTTAGCAGCAGCAGCAGCAGAGGAAATGTGCTATGAATCCTTTCATAATCACTTAGAAACAACACTAAAAAAAATTTGTAAGCCATATACTTGTAAGTGGGTTTCCCTGGTGGCTCAAGCAGTAAAGAATCCACCTGCAATGCAGGAGACCTGGATTTGATCCCTGGGTTGGGAAAATCCCCTGGAGGAGGGCATGGCAACGCACTCCAGTATTCTTGCCTGGAGAATCCCCATGGACAGAGGAGCCTGGCGGGCTGCAGTCCATAAGGTCGCAAAGAGTTGGACACGATTGAGCAACTAAACACAGTACAGCACATACTTATAAGTGAATGTTCAATTTCCAAAATTTGTCTCATTTTAGAAATAGGGCAGACTCATCTGTGGATATGACCTTTATTGAAGAAAAATTATCCATTTTATTAAGAAATATATTTCCAACAAAACCTTACTTTAATATTTAATAATAAATTATAAAAATGCAATGCATTTATCTATCATTCATCATTTAATATTAAATATAATTATAACACAATACAAAGAAATTTTCAAAAAATGGTAGTATATGTCAAAAAATGTCATTTTATATGTATATTTTGCTTCAGAGAGGTATAAAAATGTAATCAATAAATCTTTTTGAAACATAAATACTTCAAAAATAAAAATAGATTCTATTAGGACAAGAAAAATCAGTGGGGGTAAATGTAATGTAAACATGAGTATAAGAAGGAAAAGGGATAATGTATACTGTCTGACAAAAACATGTTGATATATTTTTCAAATGTACGACTGTGAGCACCAAATCACTACGACATTAGATTCCATTAGCTATACTTAAGAGCTCTGTAACAGTTTTAAGTTAAAATGTTAATATTTTAATATTACAGACATGGCACATTTGTTAGCTATTAAACCCATGACTTAAAATGTAAATATTTACTTAAAATGAGCAATTGGGTATCTGAATTTTTCAAAACAGTTTTAGGGAATAATAAAAACAATTGAAGATTCATATACAGGACGCTTTCTATTTAGTCTATAATATTTTCTTAACTATCATAATTGAGTTTTTTGAAGACATGGAAAAGCATTCGAAATATATTGCTTATTAAGTGACTGTCATAATGTGATACATTGCAATTTTTAAATCTAGAATAAAATGTTAAAAATGTAATACTATTATCAATTTTAGCATATTATGTCAATTATTTAAAAAGTGTTCATCAGATTATATATAATATTAAATGCTAAAATATTAACAATGATTATCTCTGAGTGGTAAAATTATGTGTGAATTATTTTCATTTTTGTTTATCTCTGTCTTTAATTTATATGAAAGTCATATGCAATATTACTTACATTGTAAAAAATTTTTAAATAAAACAGCAAAGTGTATTCTTTGATCTGGACATTGACAACTTTTCTAGGCAAAAACAATAACAGCAAAATTTCCTGCAGAATTAGACCTTTTCATAGTAATCCTTAAGGTTTAGCGATGACAAATGCTAAAATAAAACCTTGTTTCTTTATCCTAAATTCAGCTGTCTTTATCTAGGATTCTCAGGACATTTATTCTGAATAAGGAGTGCAGAATCAGAACCCTTAATAGCAATGGTGCTACATCACTAAAAATATGCTGCGTACGTCTTTGTAAAAAGGCCAATCAGCAGAAAACATATTCTACAAAGGCACCTCCTGCGTGGTCCTGAATCATAACTTGCCTTAATTGAAAAATATAGGAACTAAAGAACACAGAAATAGTAGTCAACTTACATTCTACACTAAGTGTGAATTATTATTCTTCAAGGAGTTCTGAGGCTGTTCAGTGTGTATTAAATCTTGAACAAGTTACAGGATTTTGGAACTGAACAGTAATTGGTTTGTAAAACTGGCTTAGGCATTTCCATCTGCACACATAAAATTTTGATTAATTTTCTCTCGTGCTATGTGGTGAGGCATAGCAATGTATTTTGACATTGAGATCTTGTCCACATTTAGAGGACTGAAAGGTCATTATACTTTCACTCTCTGTAAAGACATTGCTTGATAATAACAGACTGTACCAAAATAGTACCAGGTGATACTTGGCTCCCAGTCAAATGGAGCTCTGCTTTATCTATACCTACACTTTTCAAAGGACTCAATTCTACAAACATTGGACTGAACACTGGTTGTGTTAGTTTCACCCTGCATATTTTGGAAATATCCTGACTAGAGGCTCTCCTGATTACCCTATGTCTCTTTGTGTCTATTTCTTCAACTCTATAATTTCCCCTTAATTTAAAATATAGAAAACAAAGTTTGACAGGGAATGTAAGTAATTATAATAAGCAATATTCTAACAAAAATAAAATATTCTCATAAGGAAAGATGGAATTTTACTTAATCTAGCTCAGTGGGTTAGTGAAATAGAACTTTGAATGCCAAATGGAATATAAAGGCAAGACCATCATGTTTTGAACCTACACGTATTTCAAATGTACAGATTATGGGATTCTGTGGGTTATATCTAAGCACTTAAGGAAGAGAGCACTTGGATTTCATGTGGCGATAGGAGACATTATTCCCCTTAGAAGTGGGACTTTGAAATAGAAGCAGCTTAAAATAAAATACAGTGATGAACAATTCAAATGCCCTTTGATTTGAATGAGACCTCATAGAGAGGATAAACTGCACTAAGTTTGAACTGCCCTCCAAACCAATCCTCATCCACAAAAAATTCTATTTTTCATTTTAATATGTGATTTATTGTCCAAAGGTAGCTGGTAAAGGAGCCACCTGCAATGCCTGAGACCCCAGTTTGATCCCTGGAGAAGGGATAGGCTACCCACTCCAGTATTCTTGGGCTTCTCTGGTGGCTCAGCCGTAAAGGAATCTGCTTGAAATGTGGGAGACCTGGGTTCAATGCCCCTGTTGGAAAGATGCCTTGGAGGAGGGCATGGCAACCCAATCCAGTATTCTTGCCTGGAAAATCCCCAGAGACAGAGGAGCCTGGTGGGCCTCAGTCCATGAGGTCACAAAGAGTCCAAAGAGTCGGACACAACTGAGTGACTAAGCACTGCAGAGCACATTGCTATTACTTATTAACACAAAAAAAATCTTCATAAAAGCAGATTTTTGTGCTAGATTTTGCTAGCTCTTCTATGGTTCTCCATCACGATCTCACTCTTAAATTGGTCACACATACCCCCCAAAACTTTCTTAGTTTATTAGGAGATTGACAGTGACTATCACAATTTCACAGTTGCTTCTGATGAAGTGTTAGGAACGATAGACTTGAACACCAGAATTTGAACCCCAGTGCTAATACTGACAATGTTTGACATTTGATAAGGTACTTAACATCCAAACATTTGTTTCATTATTCTTTACGTGGAAATGGTAACATCTGCCTCATGCTGGTGCAAGAAAAAAAATGAGGTAATAGGAAAAGATCTTCCATTGTTTGTAATACATAATAGTTCCTCAAGAAGTGTTCCATGGCACTCTATCCTTCTGTACCACCTATTTTAATAATTTTAATTAGGCAAACTTATTTTAATAATTTTAATTTATTAAAAATCAGCCATGGGAGAATCTCTGTAGCACCAGTAACTATGTGAAAAGAATACTCCACTCATCCAAAGTTCATTGAATTCAGTCAGAAATCAATCTATATTAGACTGAATTCCAATTTGTAATTGATTTGTTCATTCTCTGTATTAACCTTAACATGCTCCACTGTACTTACCTTATTGGTGCATTTGTTTAATGAATGTCCTTAATAATTCCATCAATGTCAATGCTATTTATTCTAAACGTTTTAATTGCCTTTGGACTTCAGTTAGCACAGAGTTGTTACATTAAAAAATAGAATATAAGTTTAAGAACTTAAATGTTAAACAAATGTGGCTTGATTTGGCTAAAAATCCAAAGGCAAATGGTGACAAAAGAATCTGAAGCTATGGATAGATTTACTTTTAGTGAAGATCAAATTATTGAAGGCTTACTGCAACGGAAAGTGTATTAATAAAAATCTTCCTGCAAATGTAGGATTAACCACAAAGCAATTAATGAAAAGCTGAGTCACTCATTCATATGTGAAGTAAATATTAAATAGTCATTTCCATGCTGTTGTGACCTTTGTTTCCCTGGGCAATGACAACTTTAGCAGCAATCAAACCTTAGTGAGTAATCACATTAGTGACCGGGTCTAGTTGCTATATAGATTTTTTCTTGGGACTTCAAATTCTCTTTTCCTTGTGGGGCTATTTAAAAAATATTAAGAGTGCTAGTCAATTATCCCAAGAAATGCTGCTCTGAAAATTTCCATGGGTATGGTAAAGGGCAAGTTAATTAGAATAAAAAGAAACAACCCCTGGTTTTCTTCATCAACTTCCATCTATTGTTTAGAAATCAAAATTACAACATACTTTCACTGATAAAAAGTGCAGACACCTAACAGTAAACAAGGGAGATTTACAATCTCTTTTCCTACTAGAAAAAGGTTCTAGCTCACTTCCCCTATAACTGGAACATTGAGTAGATAAAAGCTCAGTGTAGTAAAATCTCTACTTATGCAATTCAGCATCACCATGGAAACATCTCCCCCTCAGTGAAATAATGAGATGGTAATGAAAACAGCTGCCACATAATGAGCCTAGGCACAAGCAGAGGCCAAGTTCTTCATGCCAAAAAGTGAGTGACAGGAGGGTCAACTAGATGGGGGTGGGATGAGCAAGGAGTAAGAAGAAAGCCATCAGTGGGTATTGTGGGGAAGGGCAGCAATAACTCCATAAAATTCTAATATCAAAGTGCTCAGGTTTTGAATTTTGCGAATTTTGGTGCTGAGTTTGTGGCCTTCCCAGTGCAGAGACAAATGTGGTATACAAATTGAGTTTTGATTATCTGAGTTCAACCTAACATTTTACACATTTAACATGTCAAACTATGTAGCTTGACCATTCAGGGTTCTACATTCTGCTGGGTCCTCGGGAACTTGTGTAAAATGGTAACAACCTCAGGATGCGAGGAGGATAGTTATATTTGGGGGACATGAAAGGATGTGATGTCATCCCTTAGAGCACTCCCAAGTGAATAGAAACCACACCTGCCTCCTCCAATGTAACCTGGGCCCGCTGATATGAAGATTATGAGCAGAAATTGGTAGGAACTAAATATACACATTTGTTATTTAGTTGCTAAGGCGTGTCCAACTCTTTGCGACCCCATACACTATAGCCTGTCAGGCTCCTCTGTCCATGGGATTTCCCAGGCAAGAATACTGGAGTGGATTGTCATTTCCTCCTCCAGGGGATCTTCCCAACTCAGGGATCAGATCGAACCCACATTTCCTGCATATATATACATACACAGACACACACATCACATGTATACATGTGTGTATGTGTGTGTACCTGAATCACTTTGCTGAACATCTAAAACTAATACAATATTGTAAATAAACTACACTTCAATAAAAAATTAATTTAGCAAAATAATTAAAAATATTTTTTTCTAAAGAAAAGAGTAGCCTCTTGAGAAGTGTGCAGAGCTACATACTGTTTAAAATGTAGTGTTCTGAAATCAGAGAGGAATTGATCTGAACACTGGCACTTTCATGTACCAATTGTGAGCAGGAGCAAATGTCTCTAATTCTAAATTTCTTCACCTGTAAGATGAGGTCAATAGTAGTACTTGCCACGAGTGGCTATGAAAATTAAATGAGATAATGCTTGTACAATACCAGTCACAGTGAGTGTTCAAATATTCAGTTCAGTTCAGTTCAGTTGCTCAGTCATGTCCAACTCTTTGCAATCCCATGGACTGCAGCATACCAGGCCTCCCTGTCCATCACCAACTCCTGAAGTTTACTCAAATTCATGTCCATTGAGTCAGTGATGCCATCTAACCATCTCATCCTCTGTCATTCCCTTCTCCTCCTGCCCCCAATCTTTCCCAGCATCAGGGTCTTTTCAAATGAGTCAGCTCTTCACATCAAGTGGCCAAAGAATTGGAGTTTCAGCTTCAACATCAGTCCTTCCAATAAACACTCAGGGCTGATATCTTTTAGGATGGACTGGTTGGATCTCCTTGCAGTCCAAGGGACTCTCGACAGTCTTCAACACCACAGTTCAAAAGCATCAGTTCTTTGGCGCTCAAGCTTTCTTTCTTTTTTTTTTTTACAAAATTTTTTTATTATTTTTTTTTACTTTACAATATTGTATTGGTTTTGCCATACGTCAACATGAATCCGCCACAGGTATACACATGTTCCCCATCCTGAACCCCCCTCCCACTTCCCTCCCCGTACCATCCCTCTGGGTCATCCCAGTGCACCAGCCCCAAGCATCCTGTATCATGCATCGAACCTGGACTGGTGATTTGTTTCTTATATAGTATTATACATGTTTCAATGCCATTCTCCCTAATCATCCACCCTCTCCCTCTCCCACAGAGTCCAAAAGACTGTTCTATACATCTGTGTCTCTTTTGCTGTCTCGTATACAGGGTTATCATTACCATCTTTCTAAATTCCATATATATGCGTTAGTATACTGTATTGGTGTTTTTCTTTCTGGCTTACTTCACTCTGTATAATAGGCTCCAGTTTCATCCACTTCATTAGAACTGATTCAAATGTATTCTTTTTAATGGCTAAGTGATACTCCATTGTGTATATGTACCACAGCTTTCTTATCCATTCATCTGCTGATGGACATCTAGGTTGCTTCCATGTCCTGGCTATTATAAACAGTGGTGCGATGAACATTGGGGTACACGTGTCTCTTTCAATTCTGGTTTCCTCAGTGTGTCCAACTCTCACACCATACATGACTACTGGAAAAACCATAGCCTTGACTAGATGGACCTTTGTTGACAAAGTCACGTCTCTTCTTTTTAATATACTGTCTAGATTGGTCATAATTTTTCTTCCAAGAAGTAAGCGTCTTTTATTTTCATGGCTGCAGTCACCATCTGCAGTGATTTTGGAGCCCCCAAAAATAAAGTCTGCCACTGTTTCCCCATCTATTTGCCATGAAGTGGAGGGACCGAATGCCATGATATTAGTTTTCTAAATGTTGAGTTTTAAGCCAACTTTTTCTTTCTTTTCTTTCACTTTCATCAAGAGGCTCTTTAGTTCTTCTTCACTTTCTGCCATAAGGTTGGTGTCAGCTGCATATCTGAGGTTATTGATATCTCTCCCAGCAATATTGATTCCAGCTTGTGTTTCATCCAGCCCAGCATTTCTCATGATGTACTCTGCATATAAGTTAAATAAGCAGGGTGACAATATACAACCTTGATGTACTCCTTTTCCTATTTGGAACAAGTCTGTTGTTCCATGTCCAGTTCTAACTGTTGCTTCCTGACCTGCATATAGATTTCTCAAGAGGTAGGTCAGGTGGTCTGGTATTCCCATCTCTTGAAGAATTTTCCACAGTTTGTAGTTCAGATATTAACTACTATTTATTTTATTACAAGTAAACAGGCTGACAGATGGCAAGAGCTTTGGGGAGACTGTATACTACATTTTTTAAAAAGATGTTCATATAGTATTAAAAGACCAAGTGAGACTGGGGGGCCCATGTTTGGAATTGCCCCATTCTATATATTAATATTCTATAACAATGCTTCACAGCCTGGATATAACAGAGGGAAAAGAAGACAAGCTATACAACTTATACAGAGTTAAAATTTCTCAGGAAGGGTTGACCAAAACACTTAAGGGTGCTAGTGAGAGATGTCACACACTGTGAGGTGCATGGTCTAATGAAAAGCAAGTGTCATGGGAAGATACAAGTGAGGGCCGTAAGAGAATGCAGATATCCTTGATGTTGAAAGGAAGTAGAGAGGAGGCTAGAATGAGGCATCTGAATGTTGAAGAAACAAAAGCAGTTATTCATGAGAGTTCCATGTCCATGGGCAGGGTGCCTTCGAAGGCAGGTGGGTCTGTCTGGTTGAGAGTCCAAAGGGCAGTCAACAAAACTCACATCAGGAGGTCAATATCCCAGCTGCCCCTGGTCAGGTCAGCTTATTTGTACTACCTGTCTCCTACTCCACTGGAATTTGACTGGCTTTCTCAGATGACTCAGAGT
The DNA here is from genome assembly GCF_019923935.1 of Bubalus bubalis. Taxonomy (NCBI): domain Eukaryota; kingdom Metazoa; phylum Chordata; class Mammalia; order Artiodactyla; family Bovidae; genus Bubalus; species Bubalus bubalis. The sequence continues at coordinate 26,180,740 of NC_059164.1, read as the reverse complement.
CCTTCTCCTTCATTATCCAGTAGTGAACCCTATTCTCTCTCCCCATTGTTGGCTTCCCATGCAGTAAGGGCTTCTGCAAGTGTCCTCTTTTGGGATCCTGCCCAAGCCATGACTCTGCTCCCTGGTATTGCTCAAGCCCTTCCTTTCAGGTCAACCCTGTAGCCCAGGGTTGTTCTTGATTAATAGCATCGCCACATATTAACCTTTCTGCTCTCCCCTCCCACAATCTGGCTGCTGAAGTGTTCCTAGCTGTCTCAAGAGATCACCATCAATGGCTGGTGCAATGTCTCCTCCCTCTGACTGGTTTTAGTTGAGGTAGAAGGAAGGATGCTAAAACTTTCATCTTTACGTGTATAATCAGAAAACCTCTGCTGATGACAGAGGGATGATGAGAGACACTCACCATTAGATAATGTACCACTTTGGTAGTTGTGTTTGGTGATGGTCTAGTCACTAAGTCGTGTCTGACTCTTGCTGTAGCCTATAAGGCTCCCCTGTCAGTGGGATTTTTTCAGAAAAGAATAATAGAGTGGGTTGCCGTTTCCTTCTCCAGGGGAAATCAAACCTTAGTCTCCTGCTTTGCAGGCAGATTCTTTACCAACTGAGCCACCAGGGGAAAATGTGCAGTCATTACTCAAACGCACAGAAATGGTGGTGAAAATCTCATATTTTTGCCATTTCAATGTCTTAAACTTGGTATCACTAAAATTCAATGTCTTTGAGACAAACAGTAAGAAGAAAATTTCCCATCTCCTTTTCTTCCTCCTATTCAGTCTTCCTTGCTCTCCCCTAAGTGAACTAAGTTCCCTGGGGATCTATACAATGGCTTGGTGTATCTCTGTGTTGAAGATGAGTGTGGGGGAGCGCTGTAGTCTGGTTAGCTGTCTCTTGTCACTCCTGGCCTTCAGGCATCATGACCTGACATCTGCTGCTGCTGCTGCTGCTAAGTCGCTTCAGTCGTGTCCGACTCTATGCGACCCCATAGACGGCACTCCACCAGGCTCCCCCGTCCCTGGGGTTCTCCAGGCAAGAACACTGGAGTGGGTTGCCATTTCCTTCTCCAATGCGTGAAAGTAAAAAGTGAAAGTGAAGTCGTGCAGTTGTGTCCAACTCTTAGCAAACCCATGGACTGCAGCCCACCAGGCTCCTCCATCCATGGGATTTTCCAGGCAAGGTACTGGAGTGGGGTGCCATTGCCTTCTCTGTGACATCTGCTATGTCTGGCTAATTTTAGCCTTTGAAATCATGAGCTGCCATCTGCTGCTGATAGCCAAGATACGGTGCTGGTTTAGTACCTGGTTGGGCTTTCCTTGTGGCTCAGATGGTAAAGAATCTACCTGCAATGTGGGAGACTTGGATTCCATCCCTGGGTTGGGAAGATCCCCTGGAGAAGGTAACAGCTACCCACTCCAGTATTCTGGCCTTGAGAATTCCATGGACTGTATAGTCCATGGGGTCTCAAAGAATTGGACACAACTCAGTGACTTTCACTTCACTTAGAACCTGGTCATGAGATCTCATGCATTTGGAGCTTTTCTCATCCTAACTTCAGCCCTTTGCTGGTCCTCCAGATTTTCAACTCTTCTATACACCTCTTGAGAGTTCCCGAACACCCAAGTCTCTCCCTGTTCCCATGCTGGGATGTGTGTTCGCCTCTATGAGACCTTCAGTCTCTGCTGCACAGACATCAAAGTCCTACACGTGGAGGTTCTTGCAGAGCTTCTGTAAGGGGCCTTTATTTTTCCTTCTTTCCTTGAATTCCCTCTAAACCTATTGGGGTTTTCTAGATTAGGTGGGATTAAATCTTTGTCATGCTCCTCTCATCTTCTTCTTGACAGCTAGCTGAAATTTTATCATTTTTCACAGTGGTGAAAAAGATGCCCTAACATTAAATAGTAGATTCTTTCCATTTTGGGATTTGTAATGTAAATCAGATTTTCAAACCATAAATTGTGACTCATCCATAGTTTATAAAATAAATGAATTTTTCTTAAAAATTAAATAGAATCAAATCAAACAGAAAATACGACTCTATCACATAATAAAAATAATTACTGTTTCATAAAACTTCTGTTTTAATTCTCTGTGTATTGTATGTTGGATATGTATTTGTTTTTGTGAGTTACAATCAAAAAAAGCTTGAAAGGCTCTGGTATCATCTATGCTCAGTTCTCCAAAGGTTGACTTTTGGGAACCTAAATATTTGCCTCCTTCTAACTGTTTGACTCTGCTGCTGCTGCTGCTGCTGCTAAGTCGCGTCAGTCGTGTCTGACTCTGTGCGACCCCATAGACGGCAGCCCACCAGGCTCCCCCGTCCCTGGGGTTCTCCAGGCAAGAACACTGGAGTGGGTTGCCATTTCCTTCTCCAATGCATGAAAGTGAAAAGTGAAAGTGAAGTCGCTCAGTCGTGTCCGACTCTTCACGACCCCATGGACTGCAGCCCACCAGGCTCCTCCGTCCCTGGGATTTTCCAGGCAAGAGTACTGGAGTGGGGTGCCATTGCCTTCTCCATGTTTGACTCTAGCAAATCAAAATGCTTTACTCTATTATTTGTTTTTGCTCTAAATCTTCAGAAATAACTATCAGTGCTTTATTCCATATTCTATGGGTTGGCCAAAAACTCATTTGGATTTTCCCATAAGCTGTCACAAATTTTTTGGTCAACCCAATATCTTGTCTTCCTCCAAGGCAATGAATAGCACTGGATGATTGAGTAAAGATGCTTATGACAAGAAGACGAGGAATAAAAACGAAACCTGGGACTGAAATCTTCATATATTTTCTATTAAATAGTCTCAGAATGTATACCAACAGTTAATTCCCTAAGAAGGTGAAAATAAAAGGATTTACATAGTTTCATATAAAAGTGAAAGGTTGTTGTTGAATCACGTGAATACACCGGGATTCTTGGCCCCCGGAGGAGAAGAACTCAATCCGGGGCCAGAGACAAGGCTTGATCGCTCAGAGCTTTTGTAATAAAGTTTTATTAAAGTATAAAGGAGATAGAGAAAGCTTCTGACATAGGCATCAGAAGGGGGCAGAAAGAGTACCCCCTTGCTAGTCTTCAGCTGGATGTTATATAGTCACTAGCAGTCTGTTAATGAAAGAAAGGAATGTCTTATAATTTAGAATGGCACCAAATGGTTTATCTTGGGCCATAAAATAATTAACTTGAATCTTAAAGAAGGGCAGACCACCATACAAATAGTTTCATTTACATAGATTAGGGGAACAATATCTGAGTATAACATACTGGTTTGTCAAGTAGGTTTTGGGCCAAGAGGCGGAACCGACTTGGAGACAGAGTTTGGGCTAAAGGCGTAGTACATTAGCATAGCTTAAGACAAACATTTCCATAAGAAAAAGGCATTGGTTATCTCTAGGCTCAAGAATAGCTAACTTCAGGAGAAACCAGGTGTCATTATGGCAACACAGTATTTTAAGAGAAACCTCTCTTTAAATTTGTATAGAGAAGGAAAAAAATATTGCTAGTTTGTTTCCTCCTGCCGCTTAAGAGAGATAAAAATGTCTGACACTTGCAGGCTATTTCCTCCATTTGGAGACCCCTGGCCTTCCTGCCTGTTACCCTCTCAAAAGAAGCCATGATCCTATTATGCAATAACTATATATAACATTTATTGAATAACTAACATATGCCAGAAATAGGAACACAAAAATAGATAAGAAATTTCTGTTCACATCCTAACTGGGTAGACACACAAAAATAATGGGTAATTCAGTAATTGCTAGCAATGTAACTCAGTGCAAAGAGCTAAAGATCCAAAGAGAAAGAATGTCAAATTTCAGAATTTTAGAATGGCTACTCTATTCAAATGTTTCCCAGGCAAAGAGTGGGAGGAATGGTACTCCAGATAGAAAGAATAGCAAACTTGGAAAAAGTACACATATACACGGTGCGTGTTCAGTGTCTAGACAGAAGGTAGAAGGCATGGATGCAGCGAGATGAGGCAAACACAAAGACTGAGGACAGTCTAAAAAATGGGAGGTTCTTAACCCAGTCCTGGCAATCACACACATGATCAATTTTATTGTTATATGCCACGCTTAGGAATTTGTACTTTTGTAGGACATGAAAGCCAGGAAGTTTTAAACAAATGTGTGATGCTTCAGTGTATTTTAGAAAGATAAGTGCAGTGGGGAAATATTGCTAAGTGAAAAATAAAACTGGCAGAATCAAAAAGAACATGGTGACCAAACTGAAGGTAGGGATTAAGGGAGCCAAGAACATGCCCAGTTCTCCTAGCTTAGGTAAATGTGTAGATGGATAGTGGCACCTGAGATGTGGCCCATAAAAGAAAGAGCCAACTTGAGAAATGCAGAATCTTAAGAGCAATTTGGCATAAAAATAGAACTAGGGGAAGAAACTATAATCAAAAGTATAGGGGAATTTAGAGTGAGCTTCCAGGGAGGGAAGACTGACAAGAAAATGTGTGTCAATCATTAAGACAGTCCTTCTCACAGGTTTTATGAGATTTTCTGGCTGCATCAGAATCAGGCAGAGTGAGCTTCTCACCTTCTGAGATGGCCCACACTTGGTCTGAGGAGTGTGTTTCTCCCAAGGACTTTCTTGTCTTTTGAGATGAACTGCTTTCCAGGTGGCAATAGTGGTAAAGAATCAGCCTGCCAATGCAGGAGACTCAGGAGACGTGGGTTCAATCCCTGGGTTGGGAACATCCCCTCGGCATGGCAGTGCACTCCAGTATTCTTTCCTGGAGAATCCCATGGACAGGGGAGCCTGGCAGGGTACAGTCCATAGGGTTGCAAAGAGTTGGACATGACTGAAGGGACTTAGCATACGCACACTTTCTACCTATAGAATGTGTATCTGTCTAAACAAATTCACTGCTTACCTATTGCTTTCTCTCTCACTGAATTCTTCCTGTGATGAGACTTAAAGAACCTAAGCTTCGTTATATTGTTCATACTGTGCATGGGTTTTGGAAGGACTGATGCTGAAGCTGAAACTCCAATACTGCAGTCACCTGATGCAAAGAGCTGACTCATTTGAAAAGACCCTGATGCTGGGAAAGATTGAACGTGGGAGGAGAAGGGGACGACAGAGGATGAGATGGTTGGATGGCATCACCAATTCAATGGACATGAGTTTGAGTAAACTCCGTGAGTTGGTGACGGACAGGGAGGCTTGGTGTGCTGCAGTCCATGGGATCGAAAAGAGTCGGACACGACTGAGTGACTGAACTGAACTGAACTGAACGGAAGCTTCACTGAGTCCTAAGACCAGCTAGTAACTTCCCTCTCATCACTGACGCCGTGGGGGACACTCTCTATAGCATTCCTTTGTGACAACTTTTTAGGCACTACCACCTGTTTGGGAGAATACCTTGGAAGGGATAGCGTCTAAAATCACTAGCTTTAATGACCGTATTAGATAGAATATCTAAGATGTGTGACCATACAGGGTCAAAGCTGACAGAGAAGATTCTTCTCAACATTTCTCCTAATTGACTCACAGTTACGGCCCCTCCCTCAGACGTCACTAGTCACCACGAACCTGCTCCAGGCCCTGCTGTGGGGCAGCGGGCAACCCTGCGTCCTGTAGGTGTGGCGTCTCTTTGTGTTAGGCGAGAACAGTACTGGCTACAACAGGATTTCTCTCTCCTGGATTTTTACCCTGATGACCGATGTGAAGAACAGACCCCTTGTCCTTCTTTGAGACAGAGAAAGAAACTGCAGGCACTTCAAGGGAGAACACTGAAATGACTTGATTTTGAAATGAATGACAGGGTTTTTGCTTAGGGTTTTAAAATAAGTATATTTTATAAAGAGAATTGTGCTAAATATATCAATTAAAATTTTTCCCCCTAAAAAAAAAATGAGACAGAGTAGGAGAATATATAACCTGAATATAATACCAGGATGGGGCCTGAGGTACAAATACAGCTGAAGGCTGAAGTAGTCTGTGGCACCTGGAATAGATAGAGACAGGCAGTAGGTGGTGGTAGAGGTAAATCCTTGGAAGGGGGAAATCTATTGTGATCTGAGAGGCTTCCCCAGTGGCTCAGATGGTAAAAAATCTGCCTGCAATGTAAGAGACCTGGGTTTGATCCCTGGGTCAGGAAGATCCCCTAGAGAAGGAACTGGCTACCCACTCCAATATCTTTGCCTGGCCTATGTCCATAATCTCGCAAAGAGTTGGACACAACTGAGCGACTAACACATACATACACACATGTGTACATATACTAAACACACGTTGTCATCTGAGGAAAGTGTCCAGTGGGCAACAATGATATAAAATTCAGAGAAGGGTATTATTTAGGAATCCCAGCAGGCAGACAACTATCACTGGGGATATCTAGCAGAAGACCTGTTTACTGGGTGGGGTCTTGGGAGAGAATTCTAGTAAAAAAAGGACTTACAGGTCTACCGGAAATAGAATACTTTGTGGATTAAGTAGGGACTTAGGTAGGGAAACTGACAGAGGAGCCTGGTGGGCTACAGTCCATGGGGTCGCAAAGAGTTGGGCACGACTTAGCAACTAAATAGCAAAACAAGCAGGGAAACAAAAACAAGGATCCGTGGGTACAGTTAGAGAAGTGGATCTTAGAATCCAAATGGAAGACTAATTAGCTTATCGAGAATATTGTAGAGAAAGCTGCTGATAGACAACTGAATTCAAAAGTGTCTGCCGATCAACTATACTTCAGTTTTAAGAAGGCAAATGAAAAAAGCATCTGCCAGTGTTTCTCCACCTGGCTTGTACATTACACTTGGGGGAAATTTGAACAAACATCTTTGCCTTGTAGCCAATCTAAATGAATTAAAATCAGAATCTCTGGGAAGTGGATTTCTGGCATTGCTATTCAAACCAAAAACTATACAAATATTCTAAGCCAAAGTTGAGAAACACAAATCTAGCACCTTCTCAGCCTTAGCATCCCAATGTAATCACCTCAATTCAGTTCAGTTCAGTTCAGTCACTCAGTCGTGTCCGACTCTTTGTGACCCCATGAATCGCAGCACGCCAGGCCTCCCTGCCCATCACCAACTCCCGGAGTTCACCCAGACTCACGTCCATTGAGTCAGTGATGCCATCCAGCCATCTCATCCTCTGTCATCCCCTTCTCCTCCTGCCCAAACCCCTCCCAGCATCAGAGTCTTTTCCAATGAGTCAACTCTTCGCATGAGGTGGCCAAAGTACTGGAGTTTCAGCTTTAGCATCATTCCTTCCAAAGAAATCCCAGGGCTGATCTTCTTCAGAATGGACCGTGTGGATCTCCTTGCAGTCCAAGGGACTCTCAAGAGTCTTCTCCAACACCACAGTTCAAAAGCATCAATTCTCCGGTGCTCAGCTTTCTTCGCAGTCCAACTCTTACATCCATACGTGACCCAGGAAAAACCATAGCCTTGACTAGACAGACCTTTGTTGGCAAAGTAATGTCTCTGCTTTTTAACGTGCTATCTAGGTTGGTCACCTAGGTATCTTTAAAAATTTTCTGAAGCCAGGGCTTCCCTAGTAGTCAAGTGGTTAAGAATTCACCTTGCAATGCAGGGGACATGGGTACAATCACTGGTCCGGGAAGATCCCACATGGTGAAGGGCCCATACATGGAGCCCATGTGCCACAACTACTGAGCCTACGCTCTGGAACCTGAGAGTCACAACTCCTGAAGCCCTAGCACCCTAGAGTCTCTGCTCCACAACAAGAGAAGCCACCACAATAAGAAACCTGCACACCACAACTACAGAGTAGCCCCCAGTTTCCGCAATTAGAAAAAGCCCACATGCAACACTAAAGACCCAGCACAACCAAACACAAACTCAAAAAAAAAAAAAAAAAAGTTTCTGAGGTCAAATTCTACCCCAAAGAGTAGAATCTTCTAATTTAATGAGTCTGGGGTTTGACTTGGACGTCAGGGTTTTTTAAAGGCTCCTAGATGATCTTAATGTACAGCAAAGATGGAGAGTCATGGTCCATAATATACTATCCAATATGGTAACCCCTGGGCTTCCCAGATGGTGCTAGTGGTAAAGAACCCACCTGCCAATTCAGGAGATGTAAGAGACATGGGTTTGATCCCTGGGTCAGGAAGATCCCCTGGAAGAGGGTATGGCTACCCACTCCAGTATTCTTGCCTGGAGAATCCCATGGACAGAGGAGCCTGGTGAGCTACAGTCCATGGGGTCGCAAAGAGTCAACATGACTGAAGCGACTTAACATGAACTCACGTGCCTGGTAGGTAACCCCTAGACACACGTGGCTATTAAGGCACATGAAACGGTACTAGTCTGAATCGAGATGTGCTGTAAGTATAAAATACACACTGAATTTCAAAGACTTACTATGAAAATAATAATGTATAATATTCATTAATAATTTAATACTGGTTATATGTTTCAATGCTAAATATTTTAGATATGTTGGGTTAAATTACAGTTACTCTTCTTACTTTTTAAAATATGACTACTAGAACATTCTAAATTACATATGTGACTCATTATATTTCCATTGGACATATTTACTCATTATATTTCTATGTTTCCAACTCCAAGTCCCAGTTGGTCCTAAAGAACTGCAGTAAGTTGAGCCTGGGGTAGACCCAGGAAACAGTTCCAGAGGAGGGAAAATGGCCTGTGGCCAAAATTCTCTGTCCCTTGAACAATCACTTATTTCTGGCCCTTATACAACCGCTATTTTGTCATAAAATTGAAGAACAAAGGGGTTAAAGGGAGCATTAAAAGTCATTTTTCATCTTATTAAAAGAACTATATACTTTACTTCATTGTCCTGAATGAAATTCTTCCCATTAGCCATTCTTATTAGGTAAAAAGCCTTCCCCTTTAGTAAAGTGAATAACTTGAGACTAAAGAAACTATTACTCACTGACACAGAATTCCAACTAATTCAATCAGCTTGCTTTCCTCGTAGTTACTTAACGGAAGGCTGTAAGGGAGGAATCCGGACTCCAGGACTGGAGATGAGATGACTGGGAACAGTGAGTGCCCTGAAAATAGAATGGCCTCAGAGAGGTCTTACAAAAGGCACTCAGGGCAGGAAGAAGACACTGTGAATGCGGACCAGGAGGAGATAGAAGGGCGAAAGAAAAGGACACTAAAAGGGAATCAGGAAGCTTTTCAGTTCAACATCTTGCCTGTTTCCAAGGAAACAAGGGAAAGAAAACTAGACTTCTTTTCTAGCAGTTCCCAGAAATCTAATACCAAAGTATTAAAGTTTAGTGATACTGAAAGTTAAAGAGGCTTTTAAAAATTAAGAATTGCCCATGCAGAACACTAATTCCTAAATGGAAAATTCCTCACAAAAGTTAGCTACAAAGCACCCAAACTTTCTAAATGGTAACACGTGGAATATATGTGGACAAAACTAAGCATATAATATGCTCAGGGGGTGGTAGCTTTACAACTTGAAGTTTTTTGCACTTTTGATGGCTAATATCCTAGAGATGGACACTTCATACAAGAAAGGAAGTGTTCATTTCCCTTCTGTGTACCAGAGTCTGCCCTAATGGGCAGTTTCACAGAGTCAACAAGAGACTGGGCCCAGGAGTCTAAATCTGATTGGTAACTTTTTGATAGCCAATAATTACTTAAATAGGTTATGCTCCATGTTCCTTGAGTTTCTGTTTCTCCTAATCACTTCCTCATATGAGTTTGTGTATCATTTCAACCAATTTTCAATGTACAACATGTAGCAAATTCAAGATTCTTCTTTAAGCTGAGGCATTCTGCTCTAGGATACAAGAGAACCTCAGGACAGCAGGAAAAAGAATCTCTAGCCAAGCAAAGGGCATATGAAGATAATTTTGAATTGACCAGTTTAGTTCAGTTCAGTCGCTCAGTTGTGTCCAACTCTTTGTGATCCCAATGGACTGCAGCACACCAGGCCTCCCTGTCCATCACCAACTCCCAGAGTTTACTCAAACTCATGCCCATTGAGTCGGTGATGCCATCCAACCGTCTCACCCTCTGTCATCCCATTCTACTCCCGCCTTCAATCTTTCCCAGCATCAGGGTCTTTTCTAGTGAGTCAGTTCTTTGAATCAGATGGCCAAAGTATTGGAGTTTCAGCTTCAGCATCAGAGCTTCCAATGTATATTCAGGACTGATTTCCTTTAGAATGGACTGGTTGGATCTCCTTGCAGTCCAAGGGACTCTCAAGAATCTTCTCCAACACCACAGTTCAAAAGCATCAATTCTTAGTGCTCAGCTTTCCTTATAGTCCAACTCTCACATCCATACATGACTACTGGAAAAATCATAGCCTTGACTAGACGGACCTTTGTTGGTAAAGTAATGTCTCTGCTTTTTAACATGCTGTCTAGGTTGGTCATAACTTTCCTTCCAAGGAGAAAGTGTCTTTTAATTTCATGGCTGCAGTCACCATCTGCAGTGATTTTGGAGCCCCCCAAAATAAAGTCTGACACTGTTTCCACTGTTTCCTCATCTATTTCCCATGAAGTGATGGGACTGGATGCCATGATCTTTGTTTTCTGAATGTTGAGCTTTAAGCCAACTTTTTCACTCTCCTCTTTCACTTTCATCAAGAGGCTCTTTAGTTCTTCTTCACTTTCTGCCATAAGGGTGGTGTCATCTGCATATCTGAGGTTATTGATATTTCTCCTGGCAATTTTGATTCCAGCTTGTGCTTCATCCAGCCCAGTGTTTCTCATGATGGACTCTGCATATAAGCTAAATAAGCAGGGTGACAATATACAGCCTTGACGTACTCCTTTTCCTATTGAACCTCTACTCTAAATGCATTGCCCAACTGCTCAGTCATGTCTGACTCTTTGCAACCCCATGGACTGTAGCCCTCCAGGCTCCTCTGCCCATGGGATTTTCTGGGCAAGAATATTGGAGTGGGATGCCATTACCTTCTTGAGGGGATCTTCCCAACCCCAGGACTGAACCTGCATCTCTTATGTCTCCTGTATTAGCAGGCAAATTCTTTACTACTAGAACCACCTGGGAAGCCCCCAAGATGCATTCAATTCAGTTCAGTTCAGTCGCTCAGTCGTGTCCGACTCTTTGTGACCCCATGAATCGCAGTACGCCAGGCCTCCCTGTCCATCACCAACTCCCAGAGTTCACTCAGACTCACGTCCATCAAGTCGGTGATGCCATCCAGCTGTCTCATCCTCTGCCATCCCCTTTTCCTCTTGCCCCTAATCCCTCCCAGCATCAGAGTCTTTTCCAATGAGTCAACTCTTGCATGAGGTGGCCAAAGTACTGGAGTTTCAGCTTTAGCATCATTCCTTCCAAAGAAATCCTAGGGCTGATCTCCTTCAGAATGGACTGGTTGGATCTCCTTGTAGTCCAAGGGACTCTCAAGAGTCTTCTCCAACACCACACTTCAAAAGCATCAATTCTTCAGTGCTCAGCCTTCTTCACAGTCCAACTCTCACATGACCACAGGAAAAACCATAGCCTTGACTAGACGGACCTTTCTTGGCAAAGTAATGTCTCTGCTTTTCAATATGCTATCTAGGTTGGTCATAACTTTTCTTCCAAGGAGTAAGCGTCTTTTAATTTCATGGCAGATACATTACTGGTTCATAAAAAAAAAAAAAAAAAAAGCAAGCAACCAAACAAAAGTCTCACATAATCTTTGTGAGAATACCCAAATTTGACTGAAAATTTTAACAAGAGAAAATTCTAAGATTACAAGAGCAATGTGTTTAGTCAATAGGTTTATGAATGCTTAGATCCTTACTTGTATCTTGAGGGGCTTTATTTTTCCCAGTTTATAAACCAAGATCCACTGCCCAGAACTTTGAGTATCAAGCTGTTTGCTGACTGAGTCTCATAAACGTCTCTTCATCTAATGCGGTTCATTTTAAACCCTAAGATTTTATTCATCTATCTTTCTCAACCCAATAGCAAATGGTTCTGATTCCACTGAGTATATAGTTGATACCTCTTTACAAAAAGAAACACTTTATTGTCACCAAATTACAGGTTTGTGAATTTTAACAGATTTTTCTTCTCAGACATGAACTGATTTCTTTCTTGATTAAAAAACAAGTCTATGAGTTCTCAGACTTTATTAGGAACTCGAGTTAAAGCATAGAAAAGCAACTGCGAAAGGAGTCGAAGAGGCTCTTGTAGCCACACTAAACCTCACAAACTCTCTAGGAAAATGTGGCCATTATGGAATTGGTTGTGTACCAAATTCCTAGCAGGGCTTTTACAGTTCCTTCTTTATAAGATGTAATTACTGTTTAAAATTTTTATAACTCATACACGTCTAACTTAGAATAACATTGGCCCAAATGGACAAGCATGTCATACTAATCCATAGCATTTCTAAATAGTTTTTATAAGAACAATATCATTTTTTCTTGTGATGATTAATGGAACCCCTGCTTCTTAACTTAGTATATCGTCACCCAGAATAAAGACTACATTTCTCAGCTGCCCAGGTAGCTAAGTATGGGTACTAAATAAGTTCTATTAAATAGGATAGAAGTGGAAGTGATGAGAACAACTTTTTTTTTTAATATAAATTTATTTTAATTGGAGGCTAGTTACTTTACAATATTGTATTGGTTTTGCCATACATCAACATGAATCTGCCACGGGTGTACATGTGTTCCCCATCCTGAACCCCCTCCCACCTCCCTCTCCATACCATCCCTCTGGGTTTAAGAAGCCCTCTTAAAGTGAGAGGAGTTAGTGGGTTAAATCATAACTCGCTGAAAGATATAGCATCCTGAAAACTGTAAATGTGAGCTTAATTGGTAAAAGGGTCTTTGCAGATGTAATTAAGCAAAGGATCATGAGACAAGATCATCCTGGATTTAGGGTGGGCCCTGAATCTCATGACAGTGTCCTTAGACGAGAAAGGCAGAGGGATATTTGAGACCCTGAGACATCCAAGGCAGATGGCAATGTGAGGACAGAGCAGAATGTGGAGCTAAGCAGCCCCAAATCAAGGAATATCTAGAGCAATCAGATGCTAGAAGAGGCAAGGAAGTGTTCTCCAGTAAGAACTTTGGAGGGAGTACAGCCCTGTCTACACCTTGATTTCAAATCTCTGACCTCCAAAACTGTAGGAGAATATTTCTTTTGTTTTAGACCAGCACTTTGTAGCCGTGTATTTCAGCAGCCTTAGGAAACTAATGTAAAAGCTACGCATTCTTCTTTCCCTTCCCCTTTCCCGCTGACTGGTAATGAAAGAGGCAACTCCCAAAGCAGCCATGGGACCGTGTAGGAGGCTTGGAAATGCAAGGAGAGCACAGCAGAGTAAGCCCGCCACCACTGTTAATTGTTGGAATTGACCACCTTGAGAGTTCTTAAAATGGATAAGAAATATGTTCTTTAGACCACTGTTGTTTTGAGTTTTCCTGGTCCTCACATCTAAACCTAATGCTGACCAAAACCTCTTACATGATGCTTTCTTTCTGTGGTTAGTCTGTCATCTTTCTGAGAGCCAACCTGATACAGGATTCATCTCTGTATTCATTTCAGATGTTGATATTTGCACCTTACATAGTATGGCCGCTCAAATACTTGTTAACTGGATGGATGGATTGGATTTTAAATCTTTCTGTCAGTTTATAGAAGATTCAGTTTCTGATCTTAATCAAAACCCAATAAATCCTGAATTTTAACAATAAAGTCTACTCCGTGGTGATAGGCACAGAAAAAGAAGTCAAAGGAAATTAGGAGATTTTAGCCATTTTTAAGAGAATGTAAGACAGCGGTACAACTTATTTTTAAGTTCCTGTAGTTTTTAGTTTCTACTCCCCTCTTCTTCCCGTTCTTTCCCAAATGAAAGGTCCTTTTCTTACAATAGTGTGTCTGTGTGTTGTTAAGGAAATGTTGTAAAACTTCATGTAAAACATGATGGCGAGTTCCAGAGGCCTAATAATGACCCATAGAAAAAGAACTAGAAAGTGAACTTCAACAGTCTTCTACCAAAATCATGATCTAAGAAAGAAGCTAGGGACATTAAATTATAAAGTATAATGTGGGGGGGAGGGGAGGACTTTTATAGGGATATACTTTAACTTCTCCAAAGCCAATATCTTCCACTGATGAAGGTGGGGAGGGGTAAATTTAAGAAAACTTCTTCAAATCTGAGTAGCTACTAGTAACAGAGTGACACAGCTTGTCACTGGCCTCAGAGAAAAAGAAACAAGGGGAGTGATGCGCAGTTCTTCTTTTAATGTGTAATATGACAATCCCCATGTTTCCAATAATCAGCAAAGGGGCTTGATTTGTTATTTTACCTGTGTTCATGCAGGTAGTTGGAGTAGAGCAATGACAACAGGCTTGCCAATAGTGATATTCAGATTTGGTGTTAACACTAGTCTAAGGCACATGATTTCCAGATTCCCATTATACATATGTTCAGAGTGATCTCTTTTCATTTTGCTTCCCTACATTTAATTATCACTTGGTTCTCAATGTCCCATAGTCATGTGTGTATATTAAAATAAAATCAACTCCATATATTCAAATTCAGTATTCAATGTCACTTGAAGTAATGGAGTCAATAAAAGAATAGATGACTAATAGCCCCATGTCTTACTCTTATGTACACATGTATTCATTCAATATTTAGTGTGTATGTGTGTGTGTGTGTGTGTGTGTATAAGGTACTCTTCCTGATTCCAGGATTACAAGGTTAAATCAAATAGAAGTCTGTCTTTCAAAAAGTTTATACGTCTCATAGATGAATGAAGCATAAATTAGTAGCTTTCCCCTATATCATCCTCTCTTTTTCATCTAGTAATATAACCTCTATTAAAAAAAAAAAATAGGGATATGGCCAGTGGAATAAAGGCTGCCTTTTCAGCTGACCTGGTTGCTAGATGTGTATGTGTGATTCAATCCTGGACAACAAAATACAGGTATAAGTGGGGTATATAACTTTCAGAAAGAGTCCTTAAAATGCAAACATAATGCTCTTCTTTTATCTTCAGCTGGTTATATTCCTGACATAGTCAGCCCCAGTCAAGCCCCAGCTTGACCAACCATCTTGGACCAAGTGATTGGAACCATGTGCCAGATTAGGGCTGAGCAAAGACATAAAAGAATCTAGATTGGTGACACTATGGAGCACTGCAACAGCTCTTAGCTGCCTCCTTCTGGACTTTAGATGATTGAGAAAACAAAATTATCTGTTTAAGATCTTATTATTTTGGATTATTAGGGTAATTTTTAGCTACATGGAGCTTAATCCTACTGAAAACTAGGGTACAAGATGCATATAGAACAATGAGAACCATCCTAAAGAGAGCAAAATAAAATGCCGAGGGTACTTGGAAAACTGAGGGATTAGTTCTACTTTAATAAGGCTATGTAGAGACAGTTGCATTTGAATCACATAGGGTTTAGGTATGTGGAAATGAGATGACATTCCAGTGTCAGGTATGGAAAGATGGGAAATAGACCTGGAAGGGTAGCCAGGAGCCAGACAGTGTAAGGGCTTGAATACTACCCTAAGAAGTTTGGGTTTTACTCAATAAGCAATGGGAAATCATTTAAAGCTTTTGCAGATGATTAGTACTCTTTTGGGGGAAGATTACTGAGAGGTCATGTAATTGCAGACCATATCCAGCCCTTGATGATGAGAATACCTGATGATGCTAGGATAGTTCTTTCCAATCTTTTTCACATAAAAGCATACATAGAAGTAATATTTGCATAAAACCCTGGGTTAAATGGATGAGGTCAACTGGCTCCATGCTGAGCTGTTTCAGGCCCCATGTGGGAGCCTTAACACCTCTGAGGATCAATATGACAGCATTCCTATTATCTATCTCTTTGGGATACTGCAGTTAGGAATGTCTGCCACAGGGATATTTTAGGTAGACATATTTATGTGAATGATATAGAAATGGAACATGAGGGAAATAAAAGATTCCATTCTATTATTAGAATCAGTATCTTTGATTTCTATATAAACCCTGAAGAGTATCATTCAATAAAATGAGAGTAGAGATGATGATATTACAATGCATATATATCTCTCCATCCACACATATTATAAATATATGTGCATATATATGTATACACACACACACACCTATATAGAGACATATACAGATATCAAGGAGAAATGCAGAAACCCAGTTTTACCAAATATAATTTCATATTCACTTTTATAAACAATTGGACACATTTTGGAAATTGTTCATTTTCTCACTTCAGTGACTAATATTCTCACCCCCTACACCCGTGCCATATGGCTTTTTCCTATGTTCCTTTTAATTGTAGGAGAGTATGGAGACAGTGATGGGTCCTGGGGAGTCAGAGACATGCAGCTCCATAAATAAAAACTTTTCATGAGTTTGTCATATTGACCAGTCTCTTGAGGTTCTAGTTGATACATTTTATTAATTTTTACAAAGAGGCTAGTAAGAATAACTAATACAGAATATTTGCTGCCAGTCACTGTACAAACATAATCTTTTTTTTCAAGCTTGCAACAATACAGTCAAGTAGATATTATTACTACCCCCACTTTAAAGGAAACCTAATTTGGGGACAATTTAAATCCATATCAATTTTTCTTTTGTTAGAACAAAAAAAAATGAAAGAACTATGAAGTGGCAAGTTATTTGGGTGGTAAATGCCTGGAGTTATTCTGTATAACCAATTTTAGCATCCTTATGAGTGTAAGGCAAAACAAAATACCTATGCAGAGTGGTTTAGGGGAAGCATTGTTTTTATTTTGTCAGTCTGATGAGGATTTTGGTCTTTGATGACCCCAAAAAACACTAGCTTTAGCTATTTCCATCAGTGAGAGGCAGAGAGAAACTCAGATATGAGTCATTTTCCTTTTGATGTATATTTTTCCTTCAACTAAGTTAATATCATTTTTTAAAAAAAAGTTTCAGAAAATTCAATGTCTTGAATTCAACATCCTTGATATTTCTGGAAATTAGTGTATTCATGAAAAATTATTCATCCTAAATTCTATTCTGCATGATAGAAACACAACTTTGACACAGAATGGTTGCCATGATTTGAAGATTATATTCCTCAAAAAAAAAAAAAAAGGTTAAAATGTTCATCGTTATTCTTTTTTGCTTCATTTCATCAACTTAATGAAATCAAGAATGACAAGATACATGGAAAACCTGCATCTCAAGCCATGATTTTATTCCTAAAATCAAACCTATTTTTAACAGCAACTGAGAGCCAGAGACTAATTTTTACACAAAATTATGCATTCGTGGAAAAACTGTGAATGAAGCTCCTGCTTGTTAAATGAACATAAGTAAGTGATGGAGTGAACTGCCACCTAGAGTTGAAATTTTGCTTCAGTTCAAAACATAAAAACGGTCCTAACAACATGAGATGGTTTATGCCCCGATATTTACATGAACACAGAAGTCCTTTACTTCTGAAACTTAATGTCTCTATATATTTGAAAGCTCTTCCCTAAAAAACTAATATTTTTATGAGGAAAACAAAAGACTACTAGAAGTAAAATATGTTGATATTTATTGACTATACTTATAAAAACAAGTCTTAGGGAAAATATATTTAATATATTAACATATGTCTGTACTCCAAAAAAATCAAAGTATTTAGGATACCTTATGTTATAAATTCCTAGGACAAAAATATATTCCGCTCAACTCTTGCATTCATAGCCTGTTTGTTTTTCTGCTTCACTTATAGCCTCACTGGGGGCCAAAGTTTTATTGCACACCAGGATCACTGTCAAAATCTGGATGAACTCTTCAGATTTAAATATGACAGTTACTTGTTCTAAGGTCTGAAAAGCTGAATTTTCACTTCCTTAACTAGGTTGTTCTAAAATCACACCCTTGTCAGAAACTCTGAAATTCATATAGTAGCCATAGTAGAACCCACTCAGCTGACTACATGGTGAACAGCTCATTCTCTTTATATATTTGCACCTACATACAAGCGTGAAAAGGATTGCTACATCTTAACCACTCACATGCAAAATGTATGTAACCACTTACAAATCAAGCTGTATTCTGTGTGTGTCATACTGTGAATATGGATTTTCTGGGTCAAGCAAAGAATGTCTGTGAGATGAAGGTTTAGAAGTAAGCCACGTAACTCTGCGTCAGCACAATTCTCTGATTGTATGTTTATCACCTGAATACCCTCACCTTTCAACCCTGACCATGATTTATCTTTAAGTCTCTCGGTGCATGGAAAATAAGCTGTAAACTCCTTTCTGCCTCATATAATGTCCTAATTTTTCCTATTCCAGTATTTCCTCATTCTTATTTTCCCCACCCACTTTTCCAGCCCCAAATCATTATCCTCATTCTTTTACATAAAATTCCCTTTCAACAATCCTTTCCCTTTCATTTCCATAATCCCCTGAGGGTGTACTTGTGCTTAATCCTGTCTATTTTTCATAACTTCTTTCTCCTCTGGGTTCTCTGCCTCCCTTAATCTCCCCCTAAGAAGCTCTTGCCTTTGCTGCTTCTACAATCAGCCAGAAAGAAGGTTTCCTCTTCACTCCCTAGCAATTTCTGTATTGTTAAATTGTATTTTACTTCTTAGTATTTGATATTTGCACCCTATTCTTTTGGTTCAACTTGCTTAGAAGTCCCTCTGTGCTTTCTCTTTCCTTTCTTCTCCCACTTCCACTAAGCCATTTTTGTCTGTTCTAGAGGATTCCAATCCTCATTCTTCATTGCCTTCTTGGTTTCTACTCCCACGTCCAACCATAACATTAGTGTCTTGCTGTTTATGTTGAATATCTTGCAACATGAATTGAACATTCCTTGTGTGAAACGCATTATTTCCTGTACTCTTTATTATTTATCACTTCATGCTTTTAAAAAGCCTCCATGAACTGCATGTTATTATTGCCTCCAATTTGCAGATAAGGAAACTCATGCATGAAAATTTTAAGTAATTGGGCCAAGGAAACACAGGGAGTACGTAGTAAAGCTGGAATTTGAACATCACAAGATTAGACTCCAGAGTTCATAGACTAGTCACTAGGCTCCATGGCTTCCATGCTCAGCACTTGTCTAAACTTTTCTTCCTAATTAGTTCTACTGTACACAAGTAAAGTATTGAATCTCAAAAGACATTAGACCACCTAGATTTAGGTTTCTTTGAGAGGAGGCTGGGAAAGTCAGCTCACTTCAGTCTATTGCAATAAAAAAGTATCAAGGTGGACTTCCCTGGTGGTCCAGGGATTAAGACACCACCCTTCCACTGCAAGGGACACAGTTTAATCCCTATCAGGGAACTAAGATCCCACAAGCAGCATGGCAAAGGAAAAGAAAAAAGGCACCAAAGGTACCATGAGTTCAGGAAGCACTATTGTCAACAGAAAAATGGTAGCAATTATTTGGAATCAGACAAACTGGGATTTCATTCTAGGATCTACCACCTGTGTGACTTTGTGTGATTGTTTGATGTTTCTAGTTCCTCTTGTGTGAAATGGAAATTGGTATTTGTCCTTAGCCTAAGTTATGATTCTAATGCGAAGTTAATGTTCTAACTTTTTTCTTTCCCTTTCTGCTCCCAGTTGTGTCTCTCCTAATCTAACAGTGTCTTTTGGCTGCTGCTATCTGAACTGATAAAGAGCTAGAGCCCCAGACCCTATCCTTTCCTCTCTGAGACAGTGCACTAAGTCGTGTCCGACTCTTGCCACTCCATGGACTGTAGCCTGCCAGGCTCCTCCGGCTATGGGATTCTCCAGGCAAGAATACTGGAGTGGGTTGCCATTTCCTCTCTAATCTTCCCTAATTGTTCACTCTGGTAATTTTTGAGTCATGTCAACATCTGGAAATGACAGCCTACTTTTTTTTTTTAATAAAACTTGCTAGAAGTAATAAGTAAACCCCTAGAGAGTAAAGGATATTTTCTATAAAAAATAAGTGACAAATGGGAAAACCATATGTCAATTCAGGGTGATTAGAAGGATTTTCACAGCTGTCATAAAAATCATATCATTTAGATACCTGTTTAGTTTATGTGGGATGGGAAAGTTAGGCACATACATTTACAAGTGAGACAAATTTACAGATACATGTAGCAATTAGTATACACAGTATATATAAGTCATAGGTTTTCAAGGAGATACTAGATCAGATAATCCAAGTCAAATTGTTACCAACTCTCTCAAGTTGGGGCTCAACAAGGGTCTTCCTCTCTGGTGTCACTTGCATTAATGGAATGAGACCGAGTTCAGTTCAGAAGCAAAGGGAAGTTTTATTCTTTCAGTACAGAATAGAGGCTCCTGAGCTGGATCTCCGGAGAACATGTTCTCCTAGACAGGCCATGAACAGAGCTACTTCATAGGGTCTCTGCAGTGAGACAGGAGGGGCTTTTCTCCTCAGTCTGTTGCAGCAGTGCTGGGCTGGCTTCATATTGCATTGCCGGGCACAGCAGTCTCTCAGCACGTGGCCAGAAGCCGCCGTCTTGAATCGAGGTATCCTGGGCAGCGCTACAGCAGGTGACCCGCAGAACTGAGCTGTCAGACATGCAGTTCTGTGCTGTGACCTCTAATCCTACCACACATCCCCCAATTGGCAAGTGAAACCAGACTGTGCACAAAAGAAAAAGGAAGACCTTATCACCTGGATTCCATCTTATTTTTTCAGAAGACTCCCATGGGCTTTGCCAGTAACAAAATGCAGATACACAGTAAGTGCTCAATAAATGTTACTGTTCTCATTGCCGCTCTATGAATCTATCACATGACTTCAGTTCAGTCACTCAGTTGTGTCTGACTCTTTGTGACCCAAGGGACTGCAGCACACCAGGCTTCCCTGTCCATCACCAACTCCCAGAGCTTGCTCAAACTCATGTCCATGGAGTCGGTGATGCCATCCAACCATCTCATCCTCTGTCATTCCTGTTCTCCTCCTGCCTGCAATCTTTCCCAGCATCAAGGTCTTCTCTAATGAGTCAACTCTTACAGAATGAAAACTATGTGACTATTCAAAATCTGACTAATGTTCCATACAAACAAAAACAACAGAACATGCCCACTTGAGAAGTAAATAGAACTTTGCTCTCATAATTGTATCTTTTCAGATTGATGTAATGAGTTATATTACTCATACATCACCAATTGTAATTTATTTTAATTTTGATCTGTATTAGGCTTTTTAAAATACTGTAGAATGAATAGGGCTCTCAGGGATAGCCTGTAATTGGGAATTTTGTTGTTGTTTAGTTGCTAAGTTGTGTGCTAAGGTGCTTCAGTTGTGTCCAACTCTTTGTGATCCCATGGGCTGTAGCCCACTGGGCTCCCTGTTCAGGGGAGTCCAGGGGATTCTCCAGGCAGGAATACTGGCGTGGGTTGCCATGCCCTCCTCCAGGGGATCTTCCCAACCCAGGGATTGAACCTATGTCTCTACATCTCCTGCATTGCAGGTCGATACTTTACCAGCTGAGCCACAAGGGAAGCCCGATGAAAGTGAAAGTCGCTCAGTCGTGTCTGACTCTTTGTGACCCCATGGACGATACAGTCCATGGAATTGCCCAGGCCAGAATACTGGAGTGGGTAGCCTTTCCCTTCTCCAGGGGATCTTCCCAATGCAGGGATCAAACCCAGGTGTCCCACATTGCAGGTGGATTTTTTACCAGCTGAGCCACCAGGGAATCATATTTTCTTCTTTACATTTAGTCTAGTCCAAAGATTTAAAAATCATGCTGTCTTTTTATCAACACAGCTCCCAAGGAAATTGTGCTAGTTCTTCACATTTGAGAAGGGCTTGGTATTTTCAAAGCAACTTCAAATATTAATTAAACAACATCCTTATGAAGCAGGTCAGTAAGTACTTTATCTTTCAGAGTAGGCAAACAGGGTACAGTAAAGTAACATGGTGATTTGTCTTAGGTCAGGAACTAGCTCATTATTTGAATTGACTTCCTATCAGTTAACTGGTCTGTGGTTCAATCTGATAGGTTAAACTACAACAAACAAAATATCAAAATACTAATTTGTGTACCATTGTATTTTGTGAGTCATTGGTGTGTCCTGTCCCGTGCATCATGAATCTGAGCTTTACATCTAATAATCTCATTACCTGAAATGACCTTCTTTCCTTAGTCTCTTTGTTTTTCCAGCTAATTTCTACTCATGCTTTATAACTTGTCTGTAACCTCCTCTTAGAAGTCTTCCCTAACTTGCTGTCTGATTTAGAATCTACTATTCATTGTTCATACAGCTATCTGGATTCCACACTGTATCTCTATTATGGTACTGACTATATTCTATTGTGACAAAATGGGCTTTCTGAAGGGGGAAAAACTATTCTATCTTTATATTCTAGAACACAATACCTAGCAGATGGTATTTGCTTAAAACTATTTTTGAATGAATAATGTATAAATGATACACGTATTAGTCAGGATAGGAGAGGAGATGCCATAATAACAAACCCAGCCTAAATCTATTTTTCACTTAGTAAGTAGAAGTGCTCAGAGAAAATAGCCTCCAGGAAGGAGTCTCTGCTCCAATAATTTAAGAATATAGGCTGACAAGACTGTACCACCTTATGGTGCTGGATTGCCTGAAGCAGGTAAGCTTCTAAGTTGCCAAGAGAAGAGAATAAAATGCTGGAGGACTGCACATTCAAAATTAAATTCACCGGTGATAGTCATTGCCAGTGTTTCCATCATTGGCCAGAAGTACTCACGTAACTCTCAAGGTTCACAGACAATGTCTTTCCTTGGTGTATCTTTCTAAATCTCTAGTCTGTGTGCATTCAATGGCCAGCACTGGTCTTCTTCAGCAGCCTGCCTGTAAGCTACTGGGACTCCTTTGTCCAGAGAACCAGGAGGTCACATACCCCCTCTTCCCAGTGGCTGTTGATTAATGACCATCTTGTGCAGGAATATGAGCTCAACTCTCTTTCCTTAACTTAGGACAACTCAGAGGTATCACCTACCCTCCAGAATTCTCTTGTGGGAGCATGTTAAAGCCAGCCCTCTGTGGGTGTTTAGCTTACACTCTTGCTCGATTTTATTTCATTCTTGTTTTGCTTCTCTCACTTCCTTATCATTCTCTCTTGGGAACATTGTCTTAATCCATCACTTGCTCACACATTTTTATTCTAGAGGCTGCATCTGGGGAGCTCAAGCTATGAGAGTACCACCTAACTAAAACCTGGGCAGAGCAGTGTAATGCACAGTATTTCCAGGAAGGATAGATATAGGTGAGCATTGTAATGTCTACCATACATAATGAAAAGCAACTTGGTGATTAAGGGGCAAATGACATAGGTTTAGCCAGCTAACTCTATCAAAGAGGACTGGGCATGAAGAAGGAAGACAGGATTACACTGAAAATGGTCACTGAGAAGAGTGGCTTCTCTACTGGTTAAGATGCTGGGGAAGCCAGGCCAGTAGTTCAAACTGCAAAGTTGAAAGAAGCCCTGGGCTTGGTTCTAACAGAAGTCATTATTTGAGGAGAACCAATTATGCAGTAATAATGAAGAAGGAAATGGCAACTTACTTCAGTATTCTTGCCAGGGAAATCCTATGGACAGAGGAGCCTGGCCAGCTATAGTTCATGGGGTTGCAAAGAGTAGGATAGGACTGAGCGACTAATGATAATGATCATAGGCCATGCAAGGAGTCCATGCCACAACAGAGTAATAAGCATTAATTGTATTTACAGGGGAATGCAAATACTGGAAGAAGTCAGTTTTATGGTTCTGGGTTATTACTTCACAACTTGTCCTCAGCCTGTGACTAATGGTATGGGAATTTGGGGACTAGGATGTGACCTTTTTGTGGGGAGCTGGTAGTAAATTTTAACTCAGGATCACTAGGTATTAGAGAAGCCGGCTAGAGTCTCCAGTCTTAGCGGAATGTCAGATTGAAAAGCAAAGGCAGAACCCCAGGGGTCTGAAGTGAGAAGTACTGTGGGGGGTAAAGGAGGCTGCACTGGAGACCCATCTGGCTGGGGGACACACACACGTGACGATACTGGTCCTTCAGTTGCAGGGTTCAGCCCCAAACCCTCTGACTGGTTTTCCTTGTTCTGGTGAGTATAGGCTCAACTTCCCATTAACTAGAGATTCCGTCAGCAATAAAGGCTGGGAAATAAAATGCTTCCTCTTTATGCTTCTAGATTTTGAGTCATATAACCACATCTTAAAATCTCTCTTACTTTCGAAACAGACTCACAGACTTAGAGATTGAACTTGTGGTTACCAGGGGGAAAGGTAGGGGAGAGAGATAGTCAGGGAGTTAGGGGTTGACATGCACACACTGCTAAACTTAAAAAACCAACCAGGAAAAAAAAGTCCCTTGTTTTGCTCTAATACTTATATGATTAAATATTTTACATTTAGAACTCCGACGCATTCAGAGTTTCCTCTTTTGTATGGGTGAGGTATGCATCTAATTTTGTCTTTCCAAAATTATATCTAATATTCTCATACAATTATTTGAAGTCTATCATTTCTCCCAGTGAATTAAACTGCCCCCTTTATCATTTACTAAATTCCACACTTGTTTAGTTGGAACTATTTCTGAACACAGTATTTTATTCCACTGGCCTCTCTATTCTTGCATCCACTCCCCACATTTTTAGTTATAGAGGCTTTGTAGTATGTTTTATATCACATAGGTCTAGTTTTCCCTCAGATCATCTTTAGAATTTCCCTATCTATTCTCGAATGTGAACTCTAGAATAATCCATCTTCATCAAACACACTTCAGGGGATTTTTAGAAGGTGAAAGTGGAGAGTAAAAAAGTTGGCTTAAAGCTCAACATTCAGAAAACAAAGATCATGGCATCCCGTCTCATCATTTCATGGGAAATAGATGGGGAAACAGTGGAAACAGTGTCAGACTTTATTTTTCTGGGCCTCAAAATCACTGCAGATGGTGACTGCAGCCATGAAATTAAAAGACGTTTACTCCTTGGAAGGAAAGTTATGTCCAACCTTGATAGCATATTCAAAAGCAGAGACATTACTTTGCCAAAAAAGATTCGTCTAGTCAAGGCTATGGTTTTTCCTGTGGTCATGTATGGATGTGAGAGTTGGACTGTAAAGAAGGCTGAGCACTGAAGAATTGATGCTTTTGAAGTGTGATGTTGGAGAAGACTCTTGAGAGTCCCTTGGACTGCAAGGAGATCCAACCAGTCCATTCTGAAGGAGATCAGCCCTGGGATTTCTTTGGAAGGAATGATGCTAAAGCTGAAACTCCAGTACTTTGGCTACCTCATGCGAAGAGTTGACTCATTGGAAAAGACTCTGATGCTGGGAGGGATTGGGGGCAAGAGGAGAAGGGGACGACAGAGGATGAGATGGCTGGATGGCATCACCGACTCAATGGACATGAGTCTGAGTGAACTCCGGGAGTTGGTGATAGACAGGGAGGCCTGGCGTGCTGCGATTCATGGGGTCGCAAAGAGTTGGACACGACTGAGTGACTAATCTAATCTGGTCTGATCTGAACCTGAAGAGAATTTACATCTTTATAATACTGAGTTTTCCTGTTAAAAAATGAAGAATGTCTTTCCATTTCTTTAGATCTACTTTCTGAGTTTGAGTATTGAAGTTTTCCTTAGGTTAAACACATTTTCTGTTAAGGTTATATCCAAGTATTAATACTTTGGATGTTACTATAAATATTTTTCTTTAATTGTATGATTTAAGTGGTTATTTTTCTGTGAAAATTATTTATTTCATATGTTAATTTAACATTGCTGTAGTTGTTCAGTTGCTAAGTTGTGTCCAACTCTGCAACTCCATGGACTGTAGCCCACCAGGCTCCTCTGTCTCTGGGATTTCCCAGGCAAGAATACTGGAGTGGGTTGCCTTTTCCTTATCCAGGGAATCTTCTCAACTCAAGGATCGAACCGGTGTCTCCTGCTTGGCAGGTGGATTCTTTACCACTGAACCACCAGGGAAGATCTAATTTAACATCTGCTATGAATACCTTGGGCTTCCCTGTGGCTCAGCTGGTAAAGATTCTGCCTGCAATGCAGGAGACCTGGGTTAAAACTTTTTTTCTTACTTGCGCTAGTCTTAGCATTGCTTCTCTTCTGTGTTCTAGCTATACAAATGTATTATATATCATTAGATATAGCTTCACTTTTTCTTTTTTGATTCTTATACTTCTGCTTATTTTCACTTGTATGACTGAATTGGCACCTCTGATCCAAGTTTAACACTAGTGGAGCTAAATAGGCATCCTTGCTTTGCTCCTGACTTTGGCGGGACTGCCTCTCGTGGTTCCCTGTATATTCTTCATGTTGTGGGGAGGTGTATCAATTTGTAGAGCTTTTAAAACATATCTAGGGGACATTCCATGGTGGTCCAGTGGTTAGGACTCCATGCTCTCACTGTCAAGGGCATGGGTTGGGCAACTAATTTCCACAATCAGTGCTCCACACTCAAAAATAAACTTCATATGTCTTTATTAAAAAAAAAATAAACATATCTAGGACTGTGTATGGATTAGGACCTGAGTATTTGTTTTACAAAAAGCTTTGAAAGTGACTTTAATATAGTACAAACTCTAATTTGAGTATTTTGACTGTATATTCCATAACGATATGTATCAGTATACAAATTAATCAAACATTTGAGTCACACTTTGTGCAGAAAGATAAAGCCTATCTTTCCTTCAAGGAGCTCAACTTAGTAGAAGAGAAGGACCTACAAACTAATGGTTGTATATAATATAATTATTACATTGTGGAAAGTATTTCATTACTTGCATCTTTGCAGAAAGTTGGCTTTATGTATGTACCCTTAACTTTTACAAAAGTGTGTCCTATGATACTATCTGTTATTCTCTGCTTTTAAAAATTATTCAAAATTGGCCTTCATTAACAGTCACTGACTGATAAAGTTATGATGATGCCCTACAGAAATTACAGTTTCCTGCCTTATTTCCCCACCCCTTCTTGTTATTTTCAAATTGCAGATGAGTTGATTATGATACAGTCTCACCCAATTGTCAGTTCCTGGTGTTTTCATAATTATTTTATCATCAGAGACCAGTTG
The DNA here is from genome assembly GCF_019923935.1 of Bubalus bubalis. NCBI lineage: Eukaryota > Metazoa > Chordata > Mammalia > Artiodactyla > Bovidae > Bubalus > Bubalus bubalis. The sequence goes on along the minus strand of NC_059164.1, from coordinate 26,153,795 downwards.
TCCCTTAAAATTATGAAAATAATTGTCTTTGAAAGCAAAGGAATTCTCTTATTTTTATTAAAAGATTACACTAACATTTTATATATTGTATACTGATCCCAAAACAACTGAGACCCATGTTTTTTCCTCTCAGTGTCTTCTGATTTCATTCTCTTAAAATTTCACAACCACTTTCAAATTTGGGGAGAGTTAGAAAAGATGGTTTAGGGAGAGTTAAAAAATGGTCCTGTTATCTAAATGGTCCTGATGCTTGGGGTGGGGGATAGGAATGGAACTTTTGGAAGAAAGGAAATGAAATTTTAAACTTAGAGTGGGCTGTAGAATTTTTAAAATTAGACATAGTGAAGTAAGCTTTTGGTCTCCTATGTACTTCTGCCTGAATTGTTGCACCTTTTGGAAGTCTTTCTCTTCCCCTGCAGGTTCACTCTCTCTCGGTCAGAGGTGCTTTCGGTTACTGGTGAATTGAAAGTGAAAGAGTTAGTCGCTCACTCCTGTCTGACTCTTCTCGACCCCATGGACTGGAGCCCACCAGGCTCCTCTGACCATGGAAGCTCCCAGGCGAGAATACTGGAGTGGGCTGCCATTCCCTTCTCCAGGGATCTTCCCTACCAGGGATTGAACCCAGGTCTCCCACATTGTGGGCAGATTCTTTACCACCTAAGTCACCAATGAACTAGAAAAGACAAAAAGGTTAGGGTATGGTATAAAAGAGAGGTTACCAAGATGGCTGCTTAGGACTAATTCTAGATGCTATATTTCAGGAGATACTGAGTAAAGAATATTTAAAGATTTTTTTTTTCTAGCTTCCCTGTTTATTAAAGTGAGGGACCTAGGGCAGAGGCTCTTTCTAGAAACAAAGGTTTTTATTGATAACTTAGCTAGGCTGTTATCTTATGAGAACAAGCTTGCAAATGGTAAATAGTTACAAGAAGAGACCCAGTAGAAGACAATCCACCAAGCCTCATCGGAACCCTGTCAGCTGTGAAAGATCACACTATTTGCCTTTCTTCTAGAAATGTCAATATTAGTGGCATCATTGATTGTTTTATTATCATTTAGTATTATCTGCTTTTTATATGTAGGAGGAAATTTATGTAGATATCTAAGTAACTTGTATGAAATAGAAAATGGTATTTAATTATTACTCTTCTGAAATAAAACATTACATTCCTAAAGGCTTGAAACACTGTTCATATTTTCTTTTTTGATAGTTTCTCTACATTTCATGAGGTAAGTGTATCAAGCATATCAATGAACTATGCCTATCATTTGCTTGTAATTTTCACCCTGATAGTATCAGAGTGAAAATGCCCTAACTCTTAGTGCTATGTGCAGGCGAGTGTGTACTGCTTTCTGTACGCCTCAGTATCTAGAGTCTTTATTGTGAAGAGTTGCCACATGGATCTGTTGGTTATCTATTTTGCCCTTTTTGCCCTGTTTGCATGTGACATAGAATAACAACTTAAATATGTGTCAAGCTCAGTTTTACAGTTTCTTTTTAGTTGGGGTAGGTTATTCTGATGTCAGTGTAAGGCATCTTATAGAAGAAATGAATAATATCAACAAGTAGATAATGAAGAGTAAAAGAACCACATATTTCTAGTCCCAAACTGATTTTTTGCATCTAACTTTTTCTTCTTAGAGCTGAACACCCAGAGCCGTGATAACTTGCACTTCTAGTATAATAAGCTATCATGAAAATCCGAGTTTTGAAGTCAGAGACATCCAGGGGTCAATGTCTTACTCTTATCGTACTAAGCCTTATTAAAGGATGACAAAATATTTTTTCTGTTTGGTGATCAGTGCCTTCACAACATTCTGTGTCATGCTTATCTATGAATCTATTTGTACACATTTGGATGAACATTATAGTCAATAGCACAAGCTCTACTGATGAAGACAATTACAGACTCCAAGATAATTATAGACGTAGCCTTAAAAGTTGGACTAGCCCAACTACCCATTAAATATGTATGACCCACTCTGTAGCTTTTGAACTAAGGCTAGAATTTTCTGTGTGTCAATTCATTATTCTCAACTTAATGGTTTATATGATTTAGAGAAGCAACACTAAATTTCAACTAAGAGTAAAGTTTAAATGTTGTAATTTTTTTGTTAAAATAGTCCTCTTAACTTGATAACTTTACCTCTTAAACTCGCATTACTAGACTTACCAATTAACCTGATGTCTTAGTCTAGTTGTATTCAGTATGAGCCTGAAACTTTGCTTATTCATTTCTGCCTTGATAGGATATTTGTAATGTTGTCTATTGGCTTTGATGACAAACTTTTATTATTTTTTTTAGAAATTTAAATGTATCATATTTTAATTTTCAAACAAAATTTATTTTCAAAGGCATTTTGACTATGTTACTTTATTTGTGTCCACACATATTTTAAATGAGATTTAAATAATTTCTTTTTAGTGCAATAGGTGCAATCAATCAAAATTCTTACAAAAGCTAACAAAATATTGCTTCAGTTAGGTGAGTGGGACCTGCAGAGCCTTCTGTCATGCTTATCCAAGCAATAAATTACTTTTTTTAAGACAAAAATCATCCTCTGAAATTGCTTTCACTTTTTCTGAAGTGAAGATATTGGCTACCTAGTATTGGGAACACTTTATTTTGCTTCTTATTGAATACAGTTATTTTCTACTTAAGAGCTAACATCACAAGACAACATATGGATTCTTACTTTTTACTGTTTTCTCATTCATAGTAAGCCCAGTTTTGCCGCAATAAAGATGCTTCCTGTCCTATAGTATAATTTCATCAGCCTCTTAACCTAGAAGTCTTTCTGAAAGTAATCTTAAAACAACTGTTGCATCTTTATCAAATTGGGATTTAATGCCTGATATTATTTCCTTGGGCTTCCCAGGTGTCACAGTGATAAAGAATCCACCTGCCAATGCAGGAAACATAAGAGATGCAGGTTCAATTCCCAGGTCAGGAAGATCCCCTGGCATAGGAAATGGCAACCAGCTCCAACTTCTTGCTTGGAAAATTCCATGAACAGAGAAGTCTGAAGGGCTACAGTCCATGGGGTTGCAAAGAGATGGACACGACGGAGCAACTGAGTGCACACACACACACATTATTTCCTTGAAAGTGGCTTCTAAAGATGGATATAAGTCATTTTTAAAGTTTTGATAGAATATAGATACTTACTTCTATTAGATGAACATCTTCCTTGAAGTTTTGTAAGTCAAATGAATAACAAGTGCCTCCCATTTTAGTATCTGTTGAGAAATAGATCTCACAATATCACACATATAGAAATAGGCTAGTATGTGAAGGAAGTAACAACAAGGAAGGAATTAAATGAAAACTAAGTGCCTTTGGGATTTAAAACTCTTAGGAAGCCTTAAAAATCTAGGTTAAAAAAATCAGGCAAAGACAAACTCAAATTCATATTCAGGTGAATGTAACCACCTCTAGGTTGGTATAAAATATATGTTGAGCAAATTTTGACATAGAAAGCTATTGACTTAGTTTATTTTGATTCACATTAACTTAAATAAACATTTGGGTTTATATGTCTTTTTGTGAATCTAAAGGAAGCTATGAACCCTATTCTCAGAGGGGAGGAAATGCACTTACACACAAACACACAAAATCTTGCACACAATTTCAAGCAGTTTACAGACTCACTGAAGTCTGCCCACTAACTGTATGGGGGTTTGTATTAGGGCTTTAATACTGCAACTGATAGAAAACCAGCTCATGCTATCTTGAGGCAAAGATAAATGTATATCGGTTCACACAACTGGGAAGACATTGAAATAAAGAAATGGCTATAGGAAGAACTGGATCTGGAAACTCAACATCACCAGGACATACTCAATCTGCATTCATTTCTGTTTGTCTCTACTTCTCTTGGCATATTAATTTCATTTTCTAATGTTGCTAAAAATTCCTTCTTCATATGGCTGAGAACATACCTGCCAGCAGATCCAACTTAGCAACTCTAGGAAAAACAGCACTCCTGAGCTCCCAGGTCTCAAAACCAGAGAAGGACTTTATCATTCAAGTCATAACCAACTAAACGTGAGACTGGAGGGATGAGATGAAAGCTGGCAAGTGATAACAAACTGAGGCTGATAAGAAGGAATGAATTTGAGTCAGTAGAACTGAGGTGGATGCACCTAGAACCTGTCGTGAAGTGAAGTGAAAGTCGCTCAGTCAAGTCCAACTCTGTGAGCCCATGGACTGTAGCCCACCAGGTACTCTGTCCATGGGATTCTCCAGGCAAGAATACTAGAGTGGGTAGATGCTCCTTTCTCCAGGGGATCGTCCCAGCCCAGAGATCAAACCCAGATCTCCCGCATTGCAGGCAGATTCTTTACCGTCTGAACCACTGGGGAAGCCCAAGAACCCTGAAGTGGGTACAGAGTGAAATAAGTCAAAAAGAGAAAAACAAATATCATTTATTAATGGCATATATATGGAATCTAAAAAAAAATGGTACTGAGGAACCTATTTGGAGGGCAGGAATAGAGACACAGACACAGAGACATGTGGACACAGTAGGGGAAGGGAAAGGTGGGACAGATTGAGAGAGTAGCATTGAAACATACACATTACCATGTGTGAAACAGACAGCCAGTGGGAAGTTGCCATATAACACAGAGAGCTCAGCCCAGTGCTCACTGATGACCTAGGGGGATGGGATGGCGGAGTAGGAAGGAGTCTCAAGAGGGAGGGGATGCTTATGGCTGATTCACATGTTGTATGGCAGAGACCAACACAACATTGTAAAGCAATTATCCTCCAAATTAAAAAAAAACAACTAAGGCTGTGTGAAAGGTGCCGGAGGGTCAGTAACAGACAGTAGTGAGCTGGTAATCTGACTCTCTGGAAATAAAATGCATGATGCATATATTTAAAGATGCATATATATTTATCCAATATTTTATCGATATAAAGAATAAATGACACATAGTTTTCAGCTCAGTTCAGTTCAGTCACTCAGTTGTTTCGGACTCTTTGCAACGCCATGAACTGCAGCATGCCAGGCCTCCCTGTCCATCACCAACTCCCGGAGCTCACCCAAATTCATGTCCCTTGAGTCTGTGATGCCAAGAAACCATCTCATCCTCTGTCGTCCCCTTCTCCTCCTGCCCTCAATCTTTCCCAGCATCAAGATCTTTTCAAATGAGTCAGCTCTTTGCATCAGGTGGCCAAAGTATTGGAGTTTCAGCTTCAATGTCAGTCCTTCAGTGAACACCCAGGACTGATCTCCTTTAGGATGGACTGGTTGGATCTCCTTGCAGTCCAAGGGACTCTCAAGAGTCTTCTCCAACACCACAGTTCAAAAGCATCAATTCTTCAGTGTTCAGCTTTCTTTATAGTCCAACTCTCACATCCATACATTACTACTGGAAAAACCATAGCCTTGACTAGATAGACCTTTGTTGACAAAGTAATGTCTCTGCTTTTTAATATGCTGTCTAGGTTGGTCATAACTTTCCTTCCAAGGAGAAAGCATCATTAAATGTCATGGCTGCAGTCACCATCTGAAGTGATTTTGGAGCCCAAAAAAATAAAGTCAGTCACTGTTTCCACTGTTTCCCCATCTATTTTTCATGACCTGATGGGACCAGATGCCATGATCTTCATTTTCTGAATGTTGAGCTTTAAGCCAACTTTTTCACTCTCCTCTTTCACTCTCATCAAGAGGCTTTTTAGTTCCTCTTCACTTTCTGCTATAAGGGTGGTGTCATTTGCATATCTGAGGTTAGTGATATTTTGCCTGGCAATCTTGATTCCAGCTTGTGCTTCTTCAAGCCCAGTGTTTCTCATGATGTACTCTGAATATAAGTTAAATAAGCAGGGTGACAATATACAGCCTTGACGTACTCCTTTTCCTATTTGGAACCAGTCTGTTGTTCCATGTCCAGTTCTAACTGTTGCTTCCTGACCTGCATACAGGTTTCTCAAGAGGCAGGTCAGGTGGTCTGGCATTCCCATCTCTTTCAGAATTTTCCACAGTTTATTGTGATCCACACAGTCAAAGGTTTTGGCGTAGTCAATAAAGCAGAAATATTGTTTTTCTGGAACTCTCTTGCTTTTTTCGATGATCCAGTGGATGTTGGCAATTTGATCTCTGGTTCCTCTTCCTTTTCTAAAACCAGCTGAAATCTGAAAGTTCACAGTTCACATATTGCTGAAGCCTGGCTTGGAGAATTTTAAGCATTACTTTACTAGTGTGTGAGATGAGTGTAATTGTGTGGTAGTTTGAGCATTCTTTGACATTGCTTTTCTTTGGGATTGGAATGAAAACTGACCTTTTCCAGTCCTGTGGCCACTGCTGAGTTTTCCAAATTTGCTGACATATTGAGTGCAGCACTTTTACAGCATCATCTTTTAGGATTTGAAATAGCTCAAGTGGAATTCCATCACCTCCACTAGCTTTGTTGGTAGTGATACTTCCTAAGGCCCACTTGAGTTCACATTCCAGGATGTCTGACTCTAGGTGAGTGATCACACCATTGTGATTATCTGGGTTGTGAAGATCTTTTTTATACAGTTCTTCTGTGTATTCTTGCCACCTCTTCTTAATATCTTCAAAAATGATATAATGTTCAATATTTTTATTATTTGAATATAGCCAATTGATTCTCTTTTAATGCTTTTGTTGATTTTTGCTGTCTCTATATCCTCGCTAAACTGTGGTTGCAACTGACAGGGCTTTGATGAACATGAAGATTGGTTTATATTTTTTTTTTCATATGCAGAGTACATCATGAGAAACTCTGGGCTGGAGGAAGCACGAGCTGGAATCAAGATTGCCAGGCAAAATATCACTAACCTCAGATATGCAGATGACACCACCTTTATGGCAGAAAGTGAAGAAGAACTAAAAAGCCTCTTGATGAGAGTGAAAGAGGAGAGTGAAAAAGTTGGCTTAAAGCTCAACATTCAGAAAACAAAGATCATGGCATCTGGTCCCATCACTTCATGGCAAATAGATGGGGAAACAGTGGAAACAGTGTCAGACTTTATTTTTTGGGCTCCAAAATCACTGCAGATGGTGATTGCAGCCATGAAATTAAAAGACACTTACTCCTTGGAAGAAAAGTTATGACCAACCTAGATAGCATATTCAAAAGCAGAAACGTTACTTTGCCAACAAAGATCCGTCTAGTCAAGGCTATGGTTTTTCCAGTGGTCACGTATGGATGTGAGAGTTGGACTGTGAAGAAAGCTGAGCGCTGAAGAATTGATGCTTTTGAACTGTGGTGTTGCAGAAGACTCTTGAGAGTCCCTTGGACTGCAAGCAGATCCAACCAGTCCATTGTTAAGGAGATCAGCCCTGGGATTTCTTCGGAAGGAATGATGCTAAAGCTGAAACTCCAATACTTTGGTCACCTCATGCAAAGAGTTGACTCATTGGAAAAGACTCTGATGCTGGGAGGGATTGGGGGCAGGAGGAAAAGGGGATGACAGAGGATGAGATGGCTGGATGGCATCACCAACTCGATGGAGATGAGTTTGAGTGAACTCTGGGAGATGGTTATGGACAGGGAGGCCTGGCGTGCTGCGATTCATGGGGTTGCAAAGAGTTGGACAGAACTGAGTAACTGAACTGAACTGAACTGAACAAGTAAAATGTCAGAGCTTCATTCATTTGTCAGTGTGGGGAACAACTTCTTTGCTGAATTGGATAATAATTTTTGAATAGTGGAAGGCTCCTCTAATTTTTATGTGTTACTTACAATGTTAACAACTAGTTATGACACTTTTAAAGTTTAATATGCATATTAACATATTCTTGATCACTTCCCTAATTCTAGAAAATCAACAAAATGATCATTCAAATCATGGTTTGTTATAATTGCCAATTTCCATGATATAAATATTCTTACTGAAGGCAATTTTAAATACTAATCAATAAACAAAAAGTTGGGAAGAAATGAGAACTAGCACACTATTCTATAGAATTTTCACTCTAAGCATAAATAACCTCAGTAATAGATAGATAATAATAAAGAGTAGTATAATAATTGGGAAGTGAAGATTTGTTTGTGTTTATTACCTTTGTTTTATATATAATGTGTTTAATTGTAAATTTATATACTCTATTTTTTAATAATTACTATATCTAAATTTGACTAGTAAATTTCCAAGAATTTTAAGTTTCCCTAGTTCATGAGTCAGTCCAAACCAGTTCTAGCACACCACTAGTGATGGTTTGCATGAGTCCTATGAAGAAATAGTAGTGAAAAAATAATAATAACTTGAAGTTATTGTGAAATAGAGAGCTAACATGTGAAATTAAGGTTCTGCCATGACATCTCTGTGATTTATCTAAAACAATATATTCAATAAATACAGCAAGGTAGGTATTCCACATTAGACACACTCAAATTTCAATGGCTTTACTTTATAGTTTGACAAGTTTTAGATTATTCACTATTTTGGATTTTTCAAAACCATTTTCTCTTTTTATTAGTGCTAGTGATTGAGAAGTTATTTCATCACATTTACAAAAAAGTGTAATTTTCATAAGCTTTATATTTTAGTTAGAAAAGGAAGTGAAATCAAGATCTCTGAAAGCCTTTTCTGCTCCTTCACTGATGTGTGTGATTAAAATCTGACTTCTATTTCTTCACATTATAAACTCTATCAGAATCTCTTTCACACTCTAGTAATTTTCTTAAAAAACAATAATAGACAAAGTGGGAAAATGAACACTGGGAATATGCTGTTTATCTCAGATATACTGCTAACTTTTAGTGAGTATGCTTTGACCAAGAAATAAGAATAAAGGAAAATGACAGAAACATTTTCGATATTCAATTTAATACTCTACTTTTATATATTTAACATTGAATACAGAGGTGTCTGCTTGTTGGCTTTCCAACAACTCAAACCTTCATGTGCTTTAATCAGTAAAAGAAATGGATAAATGAGAGTAATTGCTGAATAAATTAAGTTAAAAACTGGGTGGTAATTGTGTCATTTAGTAATTATTCTGTCTTTGATGTTGCACATAGACCTATTGCTTTTAAACATTGCATAGTTGAAGGAGTCTTTTGGGCCTAGAAAAGAAAACAACAGTTTCAAAGGCCCTTGCTGAATCATCTAACTTCGGAGAAAATAAAACAGAACTTTAGGTCCTGCCCTGATGCTCCAGGCCGGTTGCATCTATCTGGGAATTATTACCCCCTGTCCGGAAACCTTCCACCCCCTACACCTGCCCAGAAGATTTATCACCCCCTGCCCAACTACAAATGCCATCTCAACTAAAGTATACCCAAAACATCCTGCCTGATTAACGTTTCCCTTACCGCTTCCACAAACCTCCCTACAAATATGGAGCCTCCCTGATCCCTCTCCGCGCTCAGCCTGGTCGTTAGGCCGACTGTCGCCCCTCCTTGCCTGAATAAAGGTAACCTACTTCTCTTGAGGTCGTCTTTCCTCTTTCTGCCTCGGCCCGAGCTGTACCTTACATTCTTGGTGCCGAAACCGGGAAGGGGCGAGGCACTCGTCTCACTCTTTCTCCCTCTCCCTCTCTCTCATTGTTTTTCCTTTTCCCGGAGTCTGGGAGCGCGAACATCCCCGAGCTCACTTTTCTGCCAGGGCTCAAGTTCCCCTCGGGGGCGCCCAGTCCCTTCGTGAGCCGTGCAAGCCTTGTGCTAAGGCTTTATTGATGCTTTGCGTACCCTCAGGCTTCGGCTATATCCCCTTTCCCTCTCTCCCTCTCTCTCTCCCTCTCTCTCTCCCTCTCTCTCCCTCTCTCTCCCTCTCTCTCTCTCTCTCTCTCTCTCTCTCTCTCTCTCTCTCTCTCTCTCTCTCGATCTCCGGAATAGGGAACTCTTGCCATTCGACTGCATGTAGAGCAGTTGCTCTACATGCAACACTCCACTCAAGCCGGACCCTAGATCAAGGTAAGAGCCGGACGGTGTTCTAGAGGCGCCCTAGAACTCAGTCCTCTCCGGGTCCGGGGACCCCCGGCCCAGGGCCATTCTAGGCGACGGTGGAGGACGCTCCACCTCGACACAGAGCTCTCTTCTCATAACTCCTATTGCCACTAAGGGTGACGACTCGAGTTCTCAATAAGAGCCTCTGCTTGCCTTTCAATTATGGGGTCTGGCCAACCTGTCCCAAAAGATTCCCCTCTGACCTGTGTTTTCAAAAATCTCAAACCACTCTCACTCACTGAACTCAAAGCTAACTGTTTAAAACAACTCTGTACACAGATTTGGCCTCAATACAAATTAGACAATCAAGACCGCTGGCCTGAAGCTGGCACATTTAAACATTCTTCAAAATCTCACCGACTTCCTTAAACGGAATGGCAAGTGGTTGGAGGTCCCCTAAGCCCAAGCCTTTTGGGCCCTTCGGAGTAGGCCCTCCCTACGCAAGCCCTGCTCCACCCACGAGGTCCTTCTAAATGCACCTTGCCTCCCAGGCAAAAGGGCTCTTCTTCCTCAACTAACCGCAGACCGCGACCTTCCGCACCCCCGCGGAGGAGCCCTTTCCCTACCCACCACCTCGCCAACCCTCTCCGTCCCCTTCATCCAACTCACCTACTGGCCCAGAAACCTCTCCTGACTCCCCCTCGACCCCGCTACCCCATCTCCCCGACTCCCCCTTCCTTCCCCCCCTGCCACAGGATCAGGTACCCAACACATGTTCCCCTGAGAGAGGTGGTAGGACCAGAGGGCCCCGCCCCCACCCCGAGTCCATGTACCATTTTCATTGTCAGATATGAGCCAGATAGAAGAAAAGTTAGGATCATTTTCTGAAAATCCTACCAGATACAGAAAAGAATTCCTGAGACTCTCCCAGGCCTATAACCTCACATGAAGTGACGTATGATTGTATCCTAAATGCCATTCTCACCCCTGACAAAAAGTATCTGGCAAGCGCCAAAAGCCCATGCTGATCATTTACATAACCAAGACCGGGATAGCCCAGTTGCTGATGAGGCGGTGCCTCAGTTAGATCCCCACTGGACTTACCAGCCTGGTGACCCAGGTATCAGGAGACTCAATCATATGATTACCTACATTCTAGAAGGAATGCAAAAAAAAATACTCATATCCATGTCAATTATGATAAAGTCAGAGAAATCACCCAAGGGGCAGATGAAAATCCAGCCTTATTCTTGACACGCCTCACAGAAGCAGTCCAGAAGTATACCAACCTAGATATCACCACCCCTGCTGGGTTACTCTACCTTCATGTTCAATTCATCAGCCAGTCTGCCCCTGACATCAGACGCAAGCTTCGACAACTAGAAAAGGGCCCTGAGATCCCCCAAAGAGACCTTCTAGAAGTAGCCTTCAAGGTGTTCAATAATACAGAGGAGGAGGCTAAGAGAAAAAAGAATGTGAGAGAAAAGCTAAATATGCCTCTTTGGTGGCAGCAATTAAAGGAAGAGATCAGCCTGGCCCAAGTCATCCCAGAACAGGGCTTAAGACACACCCCACCCCCCACCCCCGACCCTGCTTCCCATGCAACCAGTCAGGACACTGGGCAAAGGCATGCCCAAACCCATGGCCCCCCACAGAAGCATGCCCAACCTGTGGCCAATGGGGACACTGGGAGATGGACTGTCTCTAGGGATGCCCTGGCATCCCTGGGGAGGTCCCCACCTTCCAGACCTGGAGAGTGGAATGTCCACAGGGATCCCCTGGCGCCTCTGGGGAAATCCCCACTTCTCCCCAGAACCCCAGCCCAACCCTATGAGAGTTGTTCCAATGACTGGGCCTGGGTTCCAGCCCCCCGGCCTGTGTCCTGAACATGAGCTCGGAACTTCGGGTAGACGGGGTGGTGGCTAGAAAAAAGACCTCTTTTATAGTAGACACTGGAGCCACTTTCTCTTTCTTAAACTTCCTACTCTGGCCCAACTCAGGACTCAGAACTCAGAACTCACAATCAAGGGGGTCTCTGGAGTTCCTCTAAGGCCAAAAATCAGCCCTCCATTACTCTGTCAATTTGAAAAATCGACCCTTCATTCCTCATAATGCCTCAGTGTCCAATGGCACTCCTAGGGAGAGATTTGTTATCCAAATTGGGGGTCTTTATTACCATACGCCCCCTCGATACAGTCTGTATATTCTACATGCAGATGGCACCTGGACGGTCCCTATCCCTCACCCCTGACCTTCCCTTGGATCTACCCGCCTTAGACCCCCAAGTCTGGGACACTGATCACCCATCCATAGCCAAACATCATCCCCCAGTCCACATTACCCTAAAAGACCCCTCGACTATAATCACCCAACAACAGTACTCTCTCACCCCAGAGGCCCACAAGGGCCTTAAGCCTATCATAGACTGTCTTCTTCAAGCCTCTATCCTAATTCCTACCCATTCACCACACAACACCCCTATTCTGGCAGTAAGGAAGGGACCAAACTCTTGGAGACTGGTCCAAGATCTGCAAAAAGTCAATGAGGCCATCACATCGACATTCCCAGTAGTCCCTAACCTTTACACCCTTCTGTCTACCATACCCCCAACTGCAACCCACTTCACGGTATTAGATCACAAAGATGCCTTTTTCACCATTCCCCTCCATCCCCTCTCCCAACCCCTTTCGCCTTCACCTGGCAAGACCCCGAGACTCACGTTTCCCAACAACTAACATGGACAGTTCTCCCCCAGGAGTTCAGAGACAGTCCCCACTTTTTTGGACAGGCTTTACAAAAGGACCTACAAATACTCGACTTAGCCCCAAGTCATCTCCTCCAATACGTAGATGACCTCCTCCTTTGTAGCCCAACCCGAAAACTCTGCCTCCAACATACTGCCAAACTCCTTGGAGCCCTGAGATCCTGGGGTTATCGGGTATCCCAATCTAAGGCCCAAATAGCCCAGACAAATGTCACCTACCTGGGGCTCTCCATATCCCATCAACAAAGAACTATTCCCCCAGATAGAATCCAGGCCTTGATTAACTGTCCACTTCCAAAAACAAAAAGGGAGCTCCTGTCTATCTCGGCCTCCTAAACTTTTTCCGTATCTGGATCCCTAACTTCTCTCTCATTGCAAAGCCTCTCTATGAGGCAACTAAAGGATATCTGGGTGAGCCCCTCTTTAATCTCTCCTCGCTGGCCAATCCTCTTCGCCAGCTCACCCAGAGCCTCCTCTGAGTGCCAACTCTCCACCTGCCAGATCACACCAGACCATTCTTTCTCTTTGCCCATCCCAACCAAGGACAGGCCCTGGGACTTCTGTGTCAGCAGGCCAGAGACACCTGGCCTCCCATAGCCTAGCTATCAAAACAGCTTGACATGGTGACCAAGGGGTGGCCTCCCTGCATACAGGCCATGGCTGCTATCGCAGCCCTCGTACCTGAAGCAAATAAACTCTCTAGGAAGCCCTTTTAACAGTCTGTTCTCCACACACCTCCCGAGACTTACCAACACATCAGGCTTTCCTCTCCCTTCCCCCTTCCAGGGTGCAGGTCCTACATGCCTTTCTCCTTGACCCTCAGCTCTCATTCTCCCCCTGCTCTCCCCTTAACCCCGCCAGCTATTACCCATGTCCTCTACAACAGACCCCCTCCTACATAGCTGCAGCCTAACAGATCTTACCCAAAACCCCTTCCAACATTTAACAGATCAGCCCATCCTAGACCCAGACACCCCACACTGGTTCGCTGATGGCAGCTTTCAAAAATCCCCACCCTCTGCAGCAGGATATGCCATCACCCAGGGGACCTTGGTCACAATCATGAAACCCAGACAATTAAAGCCTCACCTCTGCCACCTCACACCACCTCCCAACAGGCAGAACTGATAGCTCTCACCAGAGCTTTAACTCTGGCTAAAAATCTAAGGGTTAACATCCACATAGACTCCAAATATGCCTATAACATACTTCACTCAAACATCCTAATATAGAGAGAAAGAGGTTTCCTAACCCAGAAGGGATCCCTCATTATTAATTCAGACCTGATCCACAAACTTCTAGAGGCAGCACTTTTACCAAACAAAGCCGCCATCCTCCACTGTAGGGGACATCAAAAGGGAAGTCTCATATCCGCCTACAACAATGCGGCAGACCAGAAGGCAAAGGAGATAACACTGTCCCATCCTTCCCTCCAGTCCCCTGTCATCTTAGCTCTGACCCCACCCGACCCTCCCACCACCAGAGAAATCCTCTCTTATCTACACTCACTTTTTCATCCCTCATCCAAGACACTCCAACTGTTCCTCCGTAACCACTTCCCCATATCCATTGCTGACCAACAATATTTAGATAACCTTATCCGCTCCTGTCAAACATGTCAACGTACTAACCCCAATTCCAACCTTAAACTGACATCCTTTCCAACCCTTCAAATGCGAGGCAGCCTCCCAGCACAGGATTGGCAGATAGACTTTACTCATATGCCCCGGTCCGGAGAGTCAGATACCTCCTGGTCCTTGTGGACACCTTTTCGGGATGGGTAGAAACATTTCCCACTACAAACAAAAGAGCCCACACCATGGCCCAGATCCTCCTCACAGAAATTATCCCCAGGTTTGGCCAGCCTTCATCCCTACAGTCTGATGAGGGCCCGGAATTTACATCCAAGGTCACCCAACAACTTGTCCAATTCTTACGGATACCCTGGAAATTTCACATTCTGTACCGTCACCAGTCCTCAGGAAAGGTAGAAAGCATGAACAGAAAAATCAAAGAAACCCTTACCAAACTAACCCTCGAAGTCATCTGGATTGAACTAACTTTTGCCAACTGTTCTCCTCAGAATACGGGCTTTGCCCAGAAAGCCCCAGGGGCTGAGCCCCTTTGAGGTGATGTGTGGAAACCCCATGCTCCCTCCTGGACGCCCCCCTGAACCTCCTCCCATACCAAGCTTCTTACATTCCCCTCTGCTGGCGGAACTCCGCAATGCCCTCTGGAAATACGTCAACCACAACTTGCCCGCCCCTGACCCCCAATCCTCCCTGCCCCCTTTACAAATTGGGGACATGGTCTACCTGCCTGATAATCCCCAGGCTGACCTAACCCCAAAGTGGCCGGGACCATTCAAAATCACCCTCCTTACCCTGACTGCAGCAAACTCGAGAAGGTCACCTCCTGGGTACACCTCTCTCGCCTAAAACGGGTCACCTCCAACCCTGCGCTGCCCTCCTTAAATGACACCTATCAGATCTCCCTCACAGGACCCACCTCCTTAAAATTCACCCAGCGACAACCTCTGTCAACCATCCGAGAGGACACTGAGTGACCTGGACTCTCTTCAACCTACAACTGTTCCTGACCCAAATACTACAAGACCTCTGGACCAGCGCCCCGACAGGAACCTCCTTCAAAGACCTGACCACACTGGTGTCTCAACTGTGGCTCCAGGGAACCTTCTACAGCCTGACTCCAGACGAAATTGATTTCTTTACTCTCATTCTCTACATCATTCTACATCCTAATGAACACCGTTCCTCCTCAGATTCAAATAAGCACCAACTTGGGGCCTTTTGCCCCTCGCCCTGACTGGCCTCTCCCTGTCTCTCTAACTATAACTGCACTCTTAATCTTAGTCCTTGCTATAGGCCTAGTAACTGTCTCCCTCAGGACTGGCCACCTACCCTTCGTCTTTCCATGGGCATCGCCTGCGTTGCTAGCTGTGTTCTACTACTAGGGTGCTATTTCCTCTGCACTGCCTAACAGCCCATGACTCCTCTGTTCCTTATCCTTGCTGCACTCCCCAGCCTTCTGGCTACTCCCTGCCCCTGCTCTGACATTTATTCCTATGTACATTCCTCATGTTATAATACAGCTCTAATACCATGCACCATGAACCTCGGGGGTGGAAAGTCCAAATTCCTACTCACTGTTAAAGTACAAAAGAGGAAGTTTCGTGAGTACCTGCCATAAGCCAAATGGAAGAAACATGTTTCTATCCCATTACTCACTGGGGGTACTCAGACGGGGGCGGGGTACTAGATCAAAATCAGGAAAAGAAACAAGAACAAGTCATAAAGAACATAATTTCCCGGTTACAGGCGACCCCTGAGCCTTATAAGCACCTAGATCTCCTTTCCCAGTTACGGCCTCTCCTAAAACCTCCCTCTGGCAACCAACACCTTACCCACCTTCTCAACTCCTCCTTCCAATTCTTCCAGTACACACAACACACATCCCAGTGTTGGACATGCATGTCACAGTCTCCCTCACTGCACATAGCAATTCCTTTACCTTCAACCTGGCTGTTACAGGGCAACTATACCTCCCCTTCCCAACAAAAAACTACACAACTCATTGGGACAGTCTCCGACAATGTCCTACGCTCAGCCTCTTCAAACCTAACCTGTATTAACTACTCTAGTCCCAACTACACTGGTCTTAGAAACTCCGCTCCCTCCTTCTGTTCCACTTGGGTTCTCTGGAACAGCACAAATAATTGCACCAATCCGGGAATCTTCATTCTTTGCGGGACCTATGCATATCCATGTCTCCCCTTGAACCCCCCTGGACCTTGCATCTTGGTCTTCCTGACCCCATGTCTAACATTCCTCAAAGAAGAAGAGGTAGAACAAATAGTCTACCCCCAAGGGGAACTTTCCCACAGGAAGAGACGAGCGGTCATAGCCCCCCTCCTGATTGGGACTGGCAGAGCAGCAGCCCTAGGCACCCGGATTGGAGGCATCTTGACCTCTGCCCATTTCTGCTACAAGCTGTCCCAAGAACTTAATGAAGACATGGAACAGGTAGTAGAGTCCTTCGTTTTAATCCAAAGACAAATTAACTCATTAGCTTCTGTGGCCCTACAAAATAGGCGAGCCCTGGCCCTTCTCACTGAGGAAACGGGAGGGACCTGCCTTTTCCTAGGAGAAGACTGCTGCTATTTTGTTAATGAAATGGGCATAGTCCAGGGCAGAGTCAAAGAACTTAGAGACAGAATTGAACGCCGCAGAAAAACCCTTACAGTCCCCAAAACCTGTTCCAACAGGTCCTTCTTTGGTTGCTCCCTTTCCTGGGACCACTGGTACTTATCATTCTATTCCTCTTATTTGGATGCTGTCTCTTCAATCTCTTTCAAAGGTTTCTCCAAGAACGAATTCAGGCCATCTCTCGAGATCAGGTCAAGACCATTCTTCTTCTCGAGAGCCTCACCCCAAGCTCAGAAAAAGAAGACCCTGGGCCCTAGGAGGATCCTCCATTCCAGACCCAAAATCGTCGCCCCTATCCAGCAGGAAGTAGCCAGAGAGATACGGTGCCCTTTTTCCCATTTTTTTTTTTTTTTTTTTTTTTTATGATTTCAGGGTCTGGAATGAAGGAGTCTTTTGGGCCTAAAAAAGAAAACAACAGTTTCAAAGGCCCTTGCTGAATCATCTAACTTTGGAGAAAACAAAACAAAACTTTAGGTCCTGCCCTGATGCTCCAGGCTGGTTGCATCTATCTGGGACTTGTCACCCCCTGTCCAGAAACCTTCCACCCACTACACCTGCCCAGAAGACTTATCACCCCCTGTCTGGAAACCTTCCACCCCCTACACCTGCCCAGAAGACTTATCACCCCCTGCCCAACTACAAATGCCATCTCAACTAAAAAATACCCAAAACATCCCACCTGATTAACATTTCCCTTATTGCTTCCACAAGCCTGCCTACAAATATGGAGCCTCGCTGATCCCTCTTGGTGCTCAGCCTGGTCATTAGGCTGACTGTTGCCCCTCCTTGCCTGAATAAAGGTAACCTACTTCTGTTGAGGTCGTCTTTCCTTTTTCTGCCTCGGCCCGAACTATACCTTACAATAGTTGTAAAACCTTATTGGTTTTTTCAGTGGATGTTTTACATTTTAGTATCTATTTCTTAAAATGAGCAAAGCAAAGAAAAACATACAATTATGCGAAATACAGCATACCAAACATGTTTCTGAGGAATTGGTTAAAAAGAAAAGGGACAATGAATGAGACTAATAAATAAGGAAAAGATAACCTGGAGCTTAGGAGAAAAATCATTAGAAATGACTGAAAATAAATTTACATTAGTGGCTTTTCATGTCAAAAATGGAAGACTTTGCAAATTAACTGGACTTAGCTTCTTAAAAATGTCCATGGGCTGCAGCAAAATAGGCCTGCTGGAGAAGTCACAACCTGTACTTTGTGGTTTTGCTGGTTACGGACCACAGGGCCACCCCTTTCTGCTCCCATGGGGCTCAGAGAGAGCTTATGACCGTGATTATGAAGGATACTTTAGGGACTAGGGATTAGCCTAAGGAGAAAGATGAAGAGTTCATTAATGATGGATTTGTCAACATCAGAAGCAGATGAGGAGGGGGAGATCTAATTCATCTGCACAATCACAAAACCATAAGCCTCTGAGGGGAAAAAAGTAAAGGAGAACAGAACTGGCACAGCTGAAGTCTGGCACCTCACTTGGAAAGGCAAGACAAATGAAAGAAACAGACCAAATACCCTCTGGTTTCGGGACAGGTAAGGCAAGAGGCGCAGGCCAGTAGATCTGACACAGACATAAGAAAATCATATTGCTGTCAATGATAAATAGGCCTCAAGTGGGCTTTGTGAAATTAGCTGAATATAGAATGTATGCCAATCAATAAGAAAAATTTGATAAATATATGAGATTAGCATTTTACAATCAGGAGAGGTAAAGAGTGTTTACACTAGAGAAGAACTGTGCTTAGACTTGACAAATTAACAGAACAAATCAGAATGTTATGGGGCTCATCCCCTTATCTATTCTCATATGAGGTTGGGGGGAAGTGAGTAAACTGGAAAAACATGTCACCACTAGATAAACAATGGTTTATTCCAAGAGATCCTCAAGAGCTCTGGATTGTAAAAAGCAGGAAATATTTGGGGGAAAGAGGTGTTTTATTGGCCATTCAAAGGGTATATTATCTCCTAGATCTGAGGCTGAGCAGGTATGTGTTAGGAGAGGTATAGTAGGACAAAAAGAATTAGATTTCAAGTCAGAAACTTTAAATCCATTTGCTATTTATTAGCAGAGGACTCTTAGACAAATTAAATAACCTTCTCAGCTTTAATTTCTTCATTTTAAAATGGGGCTAACAGTGCTAACCATAAGGTTTAAAGATGAGATGTACAGAATGCAACTGGCACAGGAGAGGCATTTAGAAACATTAGTTTCCTTGTCCCGAAGTGAACTGTTCAGTGTGGGAGAGTCAGAGGTAGGGAGCATCTGTAAGACATCCCCAGGGCAAAACCTTGGAAATGACCAGGAAGTCATTCTTTGATGAAATTTCTGAGTCAAACATAGTCTGGTCTGAACCCTCCTTTAGTTCCTTTAGTTTGGAAAGGCTCTCGGAATTTTCAGAGCAACTGGTCCTTGGTTCTGGTTCATGCCTATCTCTTGTTTACATTTTTATATTCCATTAACTTCCCCGGTTTTCTTCTCTGAGAAGACAGATAGAAACAGCGTCTTCAATCCATTCCCCTCTCCCAGAAATCTTTAGGAGCTATCTGTGTGTCTGTGTGTGTGTATGCGCCTGTGTGTGTGTCTGTCTAGTCTGTAACACCCAGGCCATGACTTAAAGTGCTGCTAAGTCGCTTCAGTCGTGTCCGACTCTGTGCGACCCCATAGACGGCAGCCCATCAGGCTCCCCCGTCCCTGGGGTTCTCCAGGCAAGAACACTGGAGTGGGTTGCCATTTCCTTCTCCAATGCATGAAAGTGAAGAGTGAAAGTGAAGTCGCTCAGTCATGTCCAACTCTTAGCAACCCCATGGACTGCAGCCCACCAGGCTCCTCCGTCCATGGGATTTTCCAGGCAAGAGTACTGGAGTGGGGTGCCACTGCGGCTCTCCTTAAAAACATGTGTAGCTATTGAGAATCTACTTAAGTAATATTACTTCAAACAGCACCCTCACTTGGGGAGGAAGGCTTATGAGAAGGGGGAGGATTTCTCAGGTTAGATACTTTATATTGTCAATAAATAGAAGTCACAGGGATTTTTAACACTGTAACAACAACTCATGATAATAAAAGAATTTGTCACTTGTGCAAAGTTCAAAGTTATTTTAATTTATTTTTTTTGGTGTTTTTTTTTTTTTTTTCTTTTGTATCTAGTGGGCAGATTCTCCTGTGCAGTTCCTTCCACATCAAGTCTTTGTTATCTCAAGTAGTGTTCAAGGTCACCTTGGGAGGTGGAAAGAGAGGAGGATTGCTGCATTTCATTGAGCTAGCTCATGGGGTCATTACTCGACCCCACCTAGATAGGCAGGATTTGTACTCTCCCTAAATGCTCAGGAGGAAAATGAAATGACTAAGCCAACACAACATCATTATGCCACAGAATGATTTAGAAAGCTACAATGAAATATTCCCCCTATCCCAAAAACCAGGGGCTCACAGATTAACAGTTTACTTCTAAAGAATAAAAAATGAAATTTGGAAGATGGTAACTTAATTACACTTTTCACAGTATAGAGTTTCAGTGTAATCAAAATTTCTGGTATAACTATAAAGTATAAACTTGATGAACTACTCAGAGACACAGCTTCAAATAAAACAAAAGTTTTTGTTTAGGAAAGCAACAGTTTTTCACAGAGTACCACAATATCATTAGGATGGTGATAATACAGAACTTAATTTCAAGTTAAGAAAATTACATTTAAAAAATAATTCTGTAACTCTTATCTTAAGCTTAGGATTGCCAGAATGGCCATTTTTTTCATTCAGTTTTAAGCATAATATATACCAAAGTAATATTTTGCTCAAATTTGCTTGCCTGTGATATTTCCCCCTTCAATTTCCTTCCCTAAACAATGCAAACAGTGACATACAAAGATGAAGGGCAAGATGCCTTGTATTTTAATTATATGATCATAAGATTTGAAGGGAAAGCCAGATCTCATCTGTTTGTAATCCTCCTCCTCACTTTGAGGCTAAATTATATCAGCCCAAAATGCAAAGATGATAAATCATCTCTTTGTACCTTCTAACTATTAGAAATTGAGTGATAATGGAAATTTTATTAAGAATTCTATAGCCCTGGGATCTTTAAAAATTGAATAATGAGCTCATTTAAGGTTTAGTGAATAAAATAATGTGTAAACAGATGAGCAAATTCCATGATTAAAGGCTACTCTGGTAAACAGACAATCATAGGCTTTGACTCGGAAGGCAGACGTCTCACTTGGAGAAACACAGTTTTAACAAAAGGGATTCCTTCACTCATCCTTCTGCCACTCTTACTGATAAAAACAAACATGTCCCATTCACAGCAGAACACTTAGCTTTCTGTTAGCAACAGAAAGAACACTTCCCCAACAACAGGAAAACTTGAAAAGGACATCTATTTTTAAAAATAAAACGTGAAGCCCTCAGCACTTTGCTGATTTAGTGAACAAGATAAATCTTACCCATCCAAATTAGGTGGATTTTAGGTTTCAAGAATAATATGCTTTTTATTTGATTATTTGCTTTGTGTTTTATACACCAACACTCTTCTTGGCATTTCTGCTGATTTCTCTGTTCCTGGATGTGTACATGGTCATTATAATGTAGGAAGTGTCTCATTTTAAGTGGAAGGGTGATAGTTCAACGAGTTCACAGCAACAGTTCACAGCCTCTACTCAATAGCAAGGTTTTTGAGAAAGGTGATGATGAACATGCTTGTTGAAGGAAAGGGATAAGAAATTGAACTGCAACTTACTATCATAAGTAGCACAGTTTAAAACTGAAAGACACCTTAGAGGGCATTTGATCTTGAGCTGCAATGCACTGCCCAATTCTTCAAGGAACAACTGACTACTCATGTACACAGTATATTAGTGTTAATCTAGTTATATGTTTCAACCTCCTAACTTTACAGAAAAAGACACTGAAGCTCAAAAAATGATGAATTTTCACTTCCAAGGTTTACTCCTTTTTAATAGTGAAGACAGCAGAACACTTACACAGAACTTACACAGGACTGGGGAAACAGACTCTTGGAGGGCACAGACAGAACCTTGTGCACACCAGGATCTGGAGAAAGGAGCAGCGACCCCGAAAGAGACTGACCAAGACTTGCCCATGAGTGTCCAGGAGTCCCAGGCGGAGGCGGAGGTTGGTGGTGGACTGTTGCAGGGGAACTGAGTGTAGGAGTGCATGCATGGGACCTTTTGAAGGAGGTCACCATTATCTTCATTACGCCCACCATAGTTTGGCCTCAGGTAAGTAACAGGGAGGGAACACATCAACAGAAAATTGGAATAAAGATTTACTGAGCATGACCCGGCCCATCAGAACAAGACCCAATTTCCCCCTCAGTCAGTCTCTCCCATCAGGAAGCTTCCATAAGCCTCTTATCCTTCTCCATCATGGGGCAGACAGACAGACAACCACAATCACAGAAAACTAACCAATCTGATCATATGGACCACAGCCTTGTCTAACATGGATGGTTCATGGCGCAGTTATGACAAAACGTGGTCTGCTGGAGGAGGGCATGGCAAACCACTTCAGTATCCTTGCTTTGAGAACCCCATGAACAGTATGAACAGGCAAAAAGATAGGACACTGAAAGATGAACTCCCCAGGTTGGTGTGACCAATATGCTACCAGAGATCAGTAGAGAAATCACTCCAGAAAGAATGAAGAGAAGGAGCCAAAGCAAAAAACAAAACCCAATTGTTGATGTGACTGGTGATGAAAGTAAAGTCCAATGCTGTAAAAAGAGCAAAATTGATTAGGAACCTAGAATGTTAGGTCTAAGAATCAGGGCAAATTGGAAGTGGTCAAACAGGAGATGGCAAGAGTGAACATTGACATTTTAGGAATCAGTGAACTAAAATGGACTGGAATGGGTGAATTTAACTCAGATGACCATTATATCTACAACTATGGGCAAGAATCCCTTAGAAGAAATGGAGTAGTCGTCACAGTCAAAAAAGATTCTGAAATGCAGTACTTGGATGCAATCTCAGAAATGACAGAATGAACTCTGTTCGTCTCCAAGGCAAACCATTCAATATCACGGTAATCCAAGTCTATGCCCCAACCAGTAATGCTGAAGAAGCTGAAGTTGAATGGTTCTATGAAGACCTACAAGACCTTTTAGAGCTAACACCCCAAAAAGATGTCCTTTTCATTATAGGGGACTGGAATGCAAAAGTAGAAAGTTGAGAAACACCTGGAGTAACAGGCAAATTTGGCCTTGGAATATGGAATGAAGCAAGGCAAAGGCTAATAGAGTTTTGCCAAGAGAACGCACTGGTCATAGCAAACACCCTCTTCCAACAACACTAGAGAATACTCTACATGTGGACATCACCAGATGGTCAACACCGAAATCAGATTGATTATATTCTTTGCAGCCAAAGATGGAGAAGCTCTATATAGTCAACAAAAACAAGACCAGGACCTGACCGTGGCTCAGAATGTGAACTCCTTATTGACAAATTCAGACTTAAATTGAAGAAAGTAGGGAAAACCACTAGACCATTCAGGCATGACCTAAATCAAATCCCATATGATTATACAGTGGAAGTGAGAAATATATTAAAGGGATTAGATCTGACAGACAGAGTGCCTTAAGAACTATGAACAGAGGTTGTGACATTGTACAGGAGGCAGGGATCAAGACCATCCCCATGAAAAAAATGCAAAAAGGCAAAATGGTTGTCTGAGGAGGCCTTACAAATAGCTGTGAAAAGGAGAGTAGTGAAAGGCAAAGGAAAAATATACCCATTTGAATGCAGAGTTCCAAAGAATAGCAAGGAGAGATAAGAAAGCCTTCCTCAGCGATCAGTGCAAAGAAATAGAGGAAAACAATAGAATGGGAAAGACTAGAGTTCTCTTCAAGAAAATTAGAGATACCAAGAGAACATTTCATGCAAAGATGGGCACAATAAAAGACAGAAATGGTATGGACCTAACAGAAGCAGAAGATATTAAGAAGAGGTGGCGGGAATACACAGAAGAACTGTACAAAAAAGATCTTCACGACCAAGATAATCTCAATGGAATGATCACTCACCTAGAGCCAGACATCCTGGAATGTGAAGTCAATTGGGCCTTAGGAAGCATCATTACAAACAAAGCTAGGGGAGGTGATGGATTTCCAGTTGAGGCTATTTCAAATCCTAAAAGATGATGCTATGAAAGTGCTGCACTTAATATGTCAGCAAATTGGGAAAACTCAGCAGTGGCCACAGGACTGGAAATGGTCAGTTTTCATTCCAATCCCAAAGAAAGGCAAAGCCAAAGAATGCTCAAACTACCTCACAATTGCACTCATCTCACACAGTAGCAAAGTAATGCTCAAAATTCTCCAAGTCTGGCTTCAACAATACGTGAACCGTGAACTTCCAGATGTTCAAGCTGGTTTTAGAAAAGGTAGAGGAACCAGAGATCAAATCGCCAACATCCACTGGATCACAGATAAAGCAAGAGAATTTCAGAAAAACATCTACTTCACTTCATTGACTACACCAAAGCCTTTGACAGTATGGATCTTGAAAAACTGTGGAAATCTCTTTGAGAGATAGGAATATCAGACCACCTTACCTGCCTCTTGAGAAATCTGGATGCAGGTCAAGAAGGAACAGTTAGAACCAGATATGGGACAATAAACTGGTTCCAAATCGGGAAAGGAG
This sequence comes from Bubalus bubalis, assembly GCF_019923935.1. NCBI lineage: Eukaryota > Metazoa > Chordata > Mammalia > Artiodactyla > Bovidae > Bubalus > Bubalus bubalis. The sequence goes on along the minus strand of NC_059164.1, from coordinate 26,129,264 downwards.
TATGTCAAGGCTGTATATTGTCACCCTGCTTATTTAACTTATATGCAGAGTACATCATGAGAAACGGTGGGCTGGATGAAGCACGAGCTGGGAATCAAGATTTCCAGGAGAAATATCAATAACTTCAGATATGCAGATGGCACTATCCTTATGGCAAAAGGTGAAGAAGAACTAAAGAGCCTCTTGATGAAAGTGAAAGAGGAGAGTGAAAAAGTTAGCTTAAAACTCAACATTCAGAATACGAAGATCATGGCATCAGGTCCCATCACTTCATGGCAAATAGATGGGGAAGCATTGGAAACAGTGGCTGACTTTATTTTTTTGGGCTCCAAAATCACTGCAGATTGTGATTGTAGCCATGAAATTAAAAGACGTTTACTCATTGGAAGGAAAGTTATGACCAACCTAGACAGCATATTAAAAAGCAGAGACATTACTTTGTCAGCAAAGGTCCATCTAGTGAAGGCTATGGTTTTTCCAGTAGTCATGTATGGATTTGAAAGTTGGACTATAAAGAAAGCTGAGCGCCAAAGAATTGATGCTTTTGAACTGTGATGTTGGAGAAGACTCTTGAGAGTCCCTTGGACTGCAAGGAGATCCAACCAGTCCATCCTAAAGGAAATCAATCCTGAATATTCATTGGAAGGACTGATGTTGAAGCTGAAACTCCAATACTTTGGCCACTTGATTCAAAGAACTGACTCACTGGAAAAGACCCTGATGCTGGGAACGATTGAAGGTGGGAGGAGAAAGGGATGACAGAGGATGAGATAGTTGTTTGGCATCACCGACTTAATGGACATGAGTTTGAGTAAACTCTGGGAGTTGGTGAGGGACAGGGAGGCCTGGCGTGTTGCAGTCAATGTGGTCACAAAGAGTCAGACATGACTAAGCGTCATGAATAGCGAAGACAGGACCACAATGCAAATCTTTTCAGGCATCTCTTCTCATTCCACTGACAATATTATGTGGCATGTGTCTAATCCCATTCCATTGTATGTACATCTACACACTTAAGGCTTCATTGGTGGCTCATATGGTAAAGAACTTGCCTGCCAATGCAGGAGATCACACTTGATACCTGGGTTGGAAAGATCCCCTGGAGAAGGAATGGCAACCCACTCCAGGATTCTTGCCTGGGAAATCTCATGAACAGAGGAGCCTGGCAGGCTACAGTCCGTGGAGTATCAAAACAGTTGGATATGCCTTAGTGAGTTCTTCCCTGTGGCTCAGATGGTAAAGATTCGGCCTGCAATGTGGGAGACCTGAGTTTGATCCCTGGGTTGGGAAGACTCCTTGGAGGAGGGCATGGAAACCCACTCCAGTATTCTTGCCTGGAGAATTCCTGTGGACAGAGGAGCCTGGCATCCTGCAGTCCACAGGGTCGCAGAGTCAGACGCGGCTGAGTGACTAAGCACACACACACAGTGACTAAACAACAAAGCCCCCAAAACGATTACAGTTATTTTAACATTTAAAATTTTTATTGAATATAGAAAGACCACCATATATGCAAGGGTGAAGGCAGGTCTTATTAACCTTGTGCTAACTAATGCAATATGTGACCATTTAAAAACACTAGTGAGTCTTAGAACAATTTTATTTTTTACCTTTGTTGTTAAGCTAGTAAATTAGGAAGCAATATAAATGCAGTCTTTGATTTTGCCCTTACTCTGTAAAAATGGAACTAGCTGAGGGAAGCCTTAAATAAGTAGATATATTTGGTTCTGCCTATGAGTACTGATTCCTCTTCTCATTTCCTCCTTTGCCTGAAGGCAGATACGGGAGGTCAAATGTCAATCACTATTCTTAGGATTCACATAAGAAATCCGGGACAAGATCATTGAAAAATTTTAGTTTTTAAAGTTAACTAACTTTAGTTCTTAAATAGCTGATTCATTGGAAAAGATCTTGATGCTGGGAAAGATTGAAGGCAAAATAAGAGGGGAGCAGCAGAGGCTGTGATGGTTAGATAGCATTACTGATTCAGTGGACATGAATTTGAGCAAATTCTGGGAGATAGTGAAGGACAGGGAAGCCTGGCATGCTGCACATATAGATAGATAGATATCTCTATCTATATCCAAGTGAAGTTTCTTTTATAAAACCATTAGTTGTTTGGGTCTGAAAAAATGTAAAGTGTAAAAGTAATTTCATTATGCATTTCTCTTTATTTATAGGGTTGTGAAAGTATTCTTTATGATATGACATTATACATTTGTCAAAAGTCAGCACAAAGAGTGAAACTTAAGGTGTGCGAACTTAAAAATTCAAATTATTGAGGAGGTTGGGAGAATCTCAAGAAAGTAGACTGCAACAAGAGACTCTAAATGACCTCACTGAAGGGAGTGGAGGAAAAGGTGCTGAACTACGCAACTCTGGAAATGACTGAAGCTTGTAAGACTGAAGATAAAAGAAACTGCACCTGGACACTGTACTCAATTTCACAAGGGGTTGTGGCTAATGATTCTGATACTACTGTACATGCACACTGGAATTTAACAACTGAAATGGATGGCTGATAACAGGAATCAGGTTTCTCATTGTTGGAGTGAAAATTTATAGATAAGCAAAGAAAGCAGGCTAGAATCATCTATTTGGTAATGGGTTAGAGTTGGAGACATTCCTATGAATTCATGCTTAGTTTACTATGGGAATAGATGGTTCTAAACAGAAATGCATATAATGGATGTATATCTATGGCTTAATGTACATGCATACATTTCCTTGCTTTCTCAGCCACAAGAGCTGAAAAGAAAGGACACCATGAGTAGCAAAGAATACCTCTAGCTTCTAGATGTGTTTCCAGAAACCAAGAACAGATCTTGGTTTCTAATACGACTCTTCAAAAAAGGAACCAGATTTCCTTAGAGAAATGACTGATTCTAGAAGTGAGGTATGATGAGCCTGGAGAATCTTATAGTATGAGAAATTAGGGAAGTATTTAAAAACAAGAACAAAAAAAATCTTACACTGATGGGATTATATTAAAAGGACATAGGACAAATGAAAGAACTTCCAATGGCCAAAGCTGAGACAGTTTGAGCAAACAAATAAGTCAGTATTGGATTTATCCCAAAGTATAAAATAAATATCTGTGAGTACATACTCATACACACAAATGATTGAATCAATAAAAAATGGAGGAAACAAGTATCTTATGTAAAGCAATTTGAAATAATTTATGTAGATCTGTACTCAAAGAAGGTCTTCTTCAATGAACAAAGCAAAGAAATACAGGCAAACAGTAGAATGGGAAAGACTAGAGATATCTTCAAGAAAACTGGAGATACCAAGGGAACAGTTCATGGAAGGATGGGCACGATAAAGGACAGAAACCTTAAGGACCTAACACAAGCCAGAAGAGATTAAAAGGAAGTGGCAAGAATATACAGACCTATACAAAAAGGTCTTAATGACCTGGATAACTATAATGGTGTGGTCACTTACCTAGAGCCAGATATCCTAGAGTGGGAAGACAAGTGGGTCTCAAGAAGCATTAGTATGAACAAAGCTAGTGGAGGTGACAGACTTCCAGTTGAGCTATTTAAAATCCTAAAAGATGATGCTGTCAAAGTGCTGCACTCAACATGTCAGCAAATTTGGAAAACTCAGCAATGGCCACGGGATTGAAAAAGATCAGTTTCATACCAATCCCTAAGAAGAGCAATGCCAAAGAATGTTCAGTCTCCCATACAATTATGCTCATTTCACATACTTCAAGTCTATGCTCAAATAGCCTTCAAGCTCGGCTTCAGCAATATGTGAACTGAGAACTTCCAGATGTACAAGCTGGGTTTCAGAGAGGCAGAGGAACCAGAGGTCAATTGCCAACATTCACTGGTTCATGGAGAAAGCAAGGGAGCTCCAGAAAAACATCTACTTCTGCTTCTTTGAATATGCTAAAGCCTTTGACTGTGTGGATTACAATAAACTAGGAAATTCTTACAGAGAGGGGAGTGCCAGACCACCTTACCTGCCTCCTGAGAAATCTGTTATGCAGGTCAAGAAGCAACAGTAGAAACCAGACATGGAACAACAGACTGGTTCCAAATTGGGAAATGAGTACATCAAGGCTATATATTGCCACCCTGCTTAACTTCTATGCAGAGTACATCATGCGAAATGCTGGGCTGGATGAAGCACAGGCTGGAATAAAGAGTGCCAGGAGAAATATCAACAACCTCAGATATGTAGAAAGGGAAGTAAAGAGCCTCTGGATGAAGGTGAAAGAGGAGAGTGAAAAAGCTGGCTTAATACTCAACATTCAAAAAACTAAGATCATGGCATCTGGTCCTATGAATTCATTGCAAATAGAAGGGGGAAATGTGGAAGCAGTGACAGATTTTATTTTCTTGAGCTCCAATATCACTCAGATGGTGACAGCAGCCATGAAGTGAAAAGACACTTGCTCCTTGGAAGAAAAGCTATGAAAAACCTAGACAGTGTATTAAAAAGCAGAGACATCACTTTGCCAACAAAGTCAAAGCTATGGTTTTTCCAGTAGTCATGTATGGGTGTGAGAGTTGAACCATGAAGAAGGCTGAGTGCCGAAGAATTGATGCTTTTGAATTGTGGTGTTGGAGAAGACTGTTGAGAGTCCCTTGGACTGCAAGGAGATCAAACCAGTCAATCCTAAAGGAAATCAGTCCTGAATATTCATTGGAAGGACTGATGATTAAGCTCCAATACTTTGACCACCTGATGTGAAGAGCTGACTCTTTGGAAAAGGCTCTCATGCTGGGAAAGATCTGAAGGCAAAAGGAGAAAGGGGCAGCATAGGATGAGATGGTTAGAAAGCATCACCAACTCAATGGATATGAATTTGAGCAAACTGGGAGATAGTGGAGGATGCGGGTTGGGGATGGGGTGGGGCTGGTGTCCTGCAATCCACGGGGTTGCAAAGACTGGGACATGACTTAGGGACTGAACACCATACTCAAAGAGGAGGTGGTGATTGAGGTCAACATCAGGATCACGTTGATAGCATGTATCCTTGATAGGTGATCTCAGTTAAGTTACTAAAACTCTCACAGCCTGGAGGTTATTAAGATCTACTGGGATAGTCATTTTCAGTTGTTAAATGTATGTGAAATGCCACCCTCAGCACCCGGCCCATACACTGAAAAACAATTGAGAAATAACTCTTTGAAAAGTGCTCAAGGCCTAATTTTTATGGTGTACAAATATTTGTTTTAAAAATTACTGACTGAGGTTGTCAGTAATATAGCAAAACCTCTGAAATACACTATAGACCTCTACATATTCATAATAAGGTCCTTTCTATGAAGATCTTGGTACCATTGTGGAGCTAAAGCTGAGTGCTGAAGAATTGATGCTTTTGAACTGTGGTGTTGGAGAAGACTCTTGAGAGTCCCTTGGACTGCAAGGAGATCCAACCAGTCCATCCTAAAGGAGATCAGTCCTGGGTGTTCATTGGAAGGAATGATGCTAAAGCTGAAATTCCAGTTTTGGCCACCTCATGTGAAGAATTGACTCATTGGAAAAGACTCTGATGCTGGGAGGGATTGGGGGGAGGAAGAGAAGGGGACGACAGAGGATGAGATGGCTGGATGGCATCACTGACTCAATGGACATGAGTTTGAGTGAACACCAGGAGTTGGTGATGGACAGGGAGGCCTGGTGTGCTGCGATTCATGGGGTCGCAAAGGGTGGGACACAACTGAGCAACTGGACTGAACTGAACTGTGAATATTATTATTTTATGGCTCTATCTGATGTTAGAGAAACTTCATATTGTATCTGCCTCTCTCAATCTTGAGTTGCCTCAGTATTTCTTCAAAAAATACTGTTTTAAGAAAAAAGCACATGCTGAACTAGTTGAAGCTAGACTTCAGACTCTTAAATACTTTGAAATTTCTGTCTTATTGGTGTCATACTAAAGCTATAAAAAAGAATCAGGATATCCTGCTGTTGTTTTATAACGTGTCTCTTCTGTTGGCAATGTATTATTTCAATACTGATACACTGACTCTCATACTGGACCTTACTAATGAACACATGGTACTATTTAATGTTCAGTGGAGGTGATAGGTGACATTGATGACACTGCATCATGAATGAACTGTAGCTGGGAAAATGGCTTAAGAAACCAAAGGATTAAATGCGCCAACTGTTCGATAGATGGAATTTGCTTGGGAGATTGACATTACACTTTCCCAGTTTCTCAGAAAGGATTCCAGCCAATATGTGACAACCTGAATATGTAGAATAATTTTTTTTCTTTAAAATTAAAAAGACAAACTAGATATTCTGAATTCTAAGGTTTAGAAATCACCAGGAGTGCCCTATTTAAAAGCATCGCACACTTGATTTGTGCCTCTGACCTTTTTATCATCCTTTCTGTGTTAACTGGACAAACTGGCTGCTGAGGAATTAAACCTTTTGCAGTAACAACCACAGATGTACCCTTATCATGTTTCTTAAGATGGATTGTTTTGTTTTGTTTTAAATTTCTGATTGATAGCCAAAAAACCTGGCATCTTAGGTCAGCCTTTCCCAAGTTTCCTTTACAAGTGATAGGATGTTTTTAAGACCACATGGAATGAAACTGCAACCTGTGCCAAATTAGATGGTTTTTTTTTTTTTAAAGCTAGCTGCTTCTGTAAGCATTCTCTTTCCCAACTTCCATAAGTCTCTTACTTTGTTGCTTCCCTTGCTAACAAAATAACTTTTAACTCATGCTCAAGGGAAAAAAATTTTTTTTTAACATATTTTATCTTTTTATCCCCCCTATCCTATTACCGCCATTGAAAATATCAGCAGTTACATAAGGTTAAGGGAAAGGCTCAGCTTACAATTCTGTCATAAACTTCTCTCCAGCATTCTATTGACAGTAAAAGAAATTCCCCCACTAACATGAAGATAAGAAAACACAATGGTCAATTAAAAAAAAATTCAACACCAGGGATTTTTTTAAAATTCAGTTTTAATTACGCCTTTTCCTTTCAGGGTCTTTTAGGAGGATGCTGGGGGAGGGGTAACATTTTAAATGTAGTCTTCCTTAGAAAAAATGACATTTGAGCAAAGATGCAACAGAAGTGAGAGATCTAGCTATGCGGGTATCTGGTGGAAAGATGCTTCTAGATAGTCAGTGCAAAGGCCCCAGGGCTATAAGGATACCATGCTTACAGGAGCAATGCTTAGTAGAAATGAGGTCAGAGAGGTGGATGTGGGTGGGACTGGGGAGACTAGATAGCACAAGGGCTTTTTTAGGTCACAGAAAGAACTCTGGGTAAGAAAACTTGGAGTTAATGATTTTGACTTGCTCTTTGGTCTACAAACTCCTAAACGTTAAAAGTACACCCATGTCATATTATAGGTTGGTACAAACCTCAAGTTGTGTCTACACTTAATTTACCACATTTAAAACAAGTGAAAATGCCTTGCTTCTGGAATGGGAAAAATATGTGAAACAAAATTACTCAGGGCAGACACCTAAATTACGGTTTGAATTTACTAGTTGGTATCTTAAATATTAATGAGCCTCCTGTTTTATTTATACATTGGAACAGTTGTCTTTTTCCAGGTTCTTGTCTCTAGTATCTCTTCATTTCCCTTAGTATCTTAGGCCAGACAGTATTTTCCAATCTTATTTTCTATTCATGGCTTATGCTGTCAATATCAGTAACATTTTATTCTGTTGCAGAGGTCGTAATTTTGCTGGCCCTTTAATATGGAAATTATGTATCAGATGTAGATCAAAGCAACACAAAATTACTTGCCTCAATTAGTTGAAGTGTGTAAAATCAGGATTTATCTTGAATTTCTGACTACCAAAATGAACCATTCTGTTTGCTTGATGAGGAGGACAGGAGGTAACACAAGGTCCGTAACGCCTTGAGAATTTAAGAGTAATGTATTAAGTAAATTTCATTTTACACAATAGTACTACCGTTAGGGAAGGGGGACGGGGACTCCACTACAGAGGAACTTCTACTGGTCTTAGTTTTCGGAAATGCCTTCGTATCCCCTTAAAAGAGATGGAAGGATTCTGCATGTCAAATTTGAAAACTTGTCAATTTCTTTGGAAACTGGTTTCTTACAACAGGGTAACACACTTTATAGAGAGCAGATTCAGGTAAACTACTTTCACTACAATTCAGGTAGAAGTGACTGCCTTGTTTCACACATCGTAAGTCATCTAGTTGCAGGTTTAGAACAGTGTCTGTCTCAGGGCTTCGATGCATGCTGGGTTCCAGAGCTCTGTCCCATTTAAGTCATGACTATTTACAAAGATACCTGCTGAAATTTGCTATGATATACACACATACACACATTGCATCAAGCAGCCAGTAGAGCTGTACAGACCTCCGTTAAAAAGCAAAACTGGCTTTTATTTTTTTAGAGATTTCTCATGAGGGGCAAAACCAAGCCCTCATTTGTTATACAGGTGCTGGCCAATCATCGAATCAGCGACAGTCTAAGTGCTACGATATGGGTAAAGCTGATATGCCTGTATAGCTTCTACTACCCGTCGCGCACCCCAGTAGAGAACTCGCTGAGGATTGGTAAGGACAAAGGAAAGTTTCTGGCAAAGTTTAGGAGAGGGACTGAGCAGGGAGCAGTTTCAGATCATATTTAAGCCACAGACAGTGGAGAAAGACGAACATCCTCCGGCTGCTCTTAGGTCGCCGCAGGGCCAGGGAAATGCGAGAAGGAAGTTTTTCTCCTGGACCTCTGCCTCCTTATACCCGAGACGCGCGAGGTCCTCCGCGCCATCCGTCGAAGCCTCGGCCTCCGCCGCTCCACCCCAGGGCCGACCGACCCCGGCGTGCGGCCGAAGATAAGCGGTCGCCTCGGGCGCTCGTGCCCGCTCCCGGGCCGGCCCTGCGCTGGGGCCTGTCTGCCCTCCCGGCAGCCCCAAGTCAGCCACTGCGCCCTGCTGGGGGGCCCTGGCCACTAGCGCTGAGCTCGTCTTCGGCCGCCCGCCTCCGTTTCCCCGAGCGCCGGCGCTATGGCGACAGTCACGAGACGCCGGCGGCCCCTGCGCCCGCCAATGGGAGCGCACGTCGCAGGGAGACGCGGACGTCGCTCTTCCAAGATGGCGGCGCGTCCGTCGCGAGCAGCCGGGCAGGGGGGAAGCCAGCGAAGCCGAGTAAAGCCGCCGCCCGGGAGAGGACTGAAGGAGCTGTTGCCGCCGTTGGCGGCGGCTCAGGCAGTTTTCGCTGCTGCTACGGCTGTTGCCATGCGGCGAGGCTAGGGAGGAGCTCACTTCCCCAGGGTGTAATAATGTTAACAGAGGTAAGCGGCGACGGCGGCCAGTGTTTACCTGTGAAATGGGGAAGGGGCCGGCGCTGGCCGGTCAGATAACATCATTTCAGCCGCTGGCGGGCCCGACCTTTGGTAGCAGGCCCCCGGGGCCGAGCAGCAGCGGGGATCCTACAAGTGCCCCTTGAATAGGAGCGATGCTGACTCAACAGTCCCACCACCTCCTGCTTGCCTGTGCCTCTGGTTTCGCGGTTGCCACTTGCCCGTCGCCCCTGGCACTGGTCTCCCTGCTGCTGTCGCTGCCTCCTGACTCGCCGCTCCCTTCGTGGCGTCCCCTTACGCGTTGCTCTGTGGCAGCGTCGGTCTCTTTGCGTTCGTACTGGTTCCTGTTCCCCTACGGTTTGCCCGAGGTGTCTCCCTTCTGATGTCCCTGGCCTCTAGGGCCCTCCACTTCCCAACTCGGTCAGCATCCTGGGTTTGTCACTCGGCCAGTCGGGCTGGTTTCCCGCCCCCGCCTTGACTACTTCGTGCAGAGGACCTCTTTGTCTAAGGGGACACTTGGGTAGCCCGGTTACATTAACGCCCTATCGCACACCCCTCACCTTTCGCTTAAATCGTGGGAATCAGAAAGTTGAGTTTAGCATCTGTCCTCTTGATTTGCTTAAGGCTCCCTTGGTACTTTCAGTGGAACAGTTTTGTTTTTTTTTTTCCCCTTGGTCCTGAAATGGAAGTGGGGCAACTGTGACTAGCCAGTTTCCCTTTTCTGTTGTCTGATGTCCATTGCAAAAAGTAGACTTTTTGAAGAAGCAGAGTTTGCCTTCTGTAGCGGTACTTTAAGGGGAAGAACAAAATTGATGTAAGTAGGTACTTGACCTCTCACAGTCAGGTGTTGTGGTGTATGCTCTTGGGTGTCATTGAAGATAAATTCTGAGGCTTGTGGATTTGGGGAAATGTCTTAGAAGCTACTCACTTGAAGTCCTGTGAAAATTCCAGTGTTCAGCTGTCAGGGACTAGTTTGGGCATCTTTGTGGGCAGAACTAAGGATAGGAAGAAATTTTAATGGGCAGTGGGAAGTATTCCTACTTGGACTGATAGAGAGAAATGTGTGTAGATGAGTGGCTTTTGTTGTGTGAAAACGTGGTAATAGAGGATTTACCTGTCCTACTTTATTGACTCTGAGGAACTTCATACTTTGGTATTTGTACTTGATAATGTGTACAGAGCCTGGCATATGATGTGCCTGGTCAGTCCTTATTGGCTGATTTTAGCTCATGAACTACTTATTTCTAGTAGTTTGTAGTTCATTTTGTATTTCTATATCCCACAGATTTTTTTTTTTTCACTCCAGTAGTTAATTTTATTCCCAGAGATGATCGTACATCATAAGCTTCTGTTGTCATTAGCAGTATTAGGTCTGGAAAAAAAGATAAGTATCAGAAGTTTTATTTTTACCTTTAGTGTGATATTTTGTGGGTAAGATTAGCCTTATAATTTTTCAGTGCTGTTGATAATATACAGAATTTTAGGAGATGATCTTTTGATTACATTTGGCTTAGTAACGTTAGCAGCCATTGAAGAGTTGTAATGCTTTCACATGAACTCGGTGCTACTAGTAAAATGGGGAAGACTGAACTTTCTAAGCGTCTGTGTTTTATTGTTTAAATTATTTTTTGGCCACGCTACATGGCTTGTAGGATCTCAGTTCTCTGACCTGGGATTGAACCTGGACCATGGGCAGTGAAAGCCTGAAATCCTAACCACAAGGCCACCTGGGAATTCCCCTAAGCTTCCCTGTTTTAAAATAATTTCATGTTTCAGTGAGATATTTTCAATAGTAAGTCAGTCATTGTAGTTCGATGTGCTTTAGTTGTGTGTGTGTGTGTGTGTGTGTGTAGTTAGATGTGCTTTAGTTGTGTGTATGTGTGTGTGTGTACACGTACATGTGTGTGCTGTACTTAGCTTTTAAGAGTCAGAGCCAGGGTTCCAACCTCGGCTATCTCTGCTGAGTCCATTGTTAACAACTACCCTGGATTGCTTCTCCAAAGTAAGGCCCAGATTAAATGCTACTTGGATCTTATCTATGTCTGTGAGTAATCATTTTATAGATTAGAAAACTGAAGCCCAGAGAGTTGTCCAAGGCCAAATAATTATTAGTGGCAGAGGTGAAACTGGAATCGCATCTCCTGACTAGGTACAGAACTCTGACCATGTTGCTCTCTAGGAGCAATTTTCAGCTCTCTTCATAGATTTTAAAACATACTGCTTTGTCTAAATATTGTAGTAGATAAGCTGAAAATTATTATTACTTGAGAAAGACTTTTTTACTTGAACTTAGGTTTTTTTGGACCACATTCAGAAATAGTCCTGTTTTGAAATATTTTGGATATAAAATGATATTCAGTATTGATTTACTAAAATTGTAGTGTGGGATTTCTTCTTAGTGCTAACTTAGATATCAGCATGTTTGGGGGCTGTGATTTGTTTTATGTGAGATCTCAGAATGTATAATGATGAGCTCTGTTCAGTGAGCGTATACTGTGCCCAGAAAGTGGTGAATCATACAGTCTGCTCAGTTCTTTCACATCAGAACATTGGGGTGGGTGATAGCCCCATTAGCCAGATAAGAAGACTGAGGTTGGGAATTAAAATAGCTTGCTTAAAAGTTATACAACTGGTTGAGTCAGTAATCACACCTAGGAACTCATTCCAAATTGTTTCTTCTGTGGCTCAGTATGGAATGCATCATTAATCTTTTTTTTGTAGCTCATAATCATCAGCACACTGTTTTTAGTTTGGTTGTTTTTTTTAAACTGAGGTGGGAATGTGAAAAATATAGCTACTTAATGTAACATTCATATCAAATGAGAATAATAAACATTCAGGTGAAACATTTCACTTTTGCATTTTGTCAGACTAGGTCTTTGAACCTTTGCAGAAGTGAGAAACCATGCAAGTGTTCAATTAAGGGCTACATTAAATTAAGCTGAAAGGAAAATTTTCTCCAGTTGAGCAAATTCATTTGTATACACTGAACTTAGAAACCTGTGAGATAGGATAGATTAGTGTGAATTGAAAGTAGAGCCCCAGTGGATCATTATGCTGTTTTTTCTTTTTTTAATGTAAAGAGAAGTTATTAACATAGTTCTCAATTTAAGTTTTTTGACTTTGTTTTGTTTTCATTCTAAATACTATTGAAGTTTTTAGAAGACTCCCTAGCTATATTTGTGTATTTGTGTCCTTTGCATTTCCATATATGGATGAGAGGATTTTTTTCTTTTTCCGCTTGATGTCCATTTGACCTTTTTTTCAGGACTTCTTAATTTTAAAGTTCCTCTTATAACATTTGTCCAATAATTTGTAAATACTATACTTGAAAATTATTTGTTTAAAGCTCACTTACTTATCCTCTGTGTGCTAAGTCGCTTCAGTCGTGTCCGGCTCTGTGACCCCATGGACTGTAGCCCATCTGGATCCTCTGTCCATGGGGATTCTCCAGGCAAGAATCCTGGAGTGGGTTGCCATGCCGTCCTCCAGGGGATCTTCCCTAACCAGGAATTGAACTCCCATCTCGTCTGTCTACCTGCATTGTTAGCGCCACCTGGGAAGTGCCACTCTTTTTAAAATAGGAGTGAATTGCAACATATCAGACTTAGCATATGGGTAAGTGAGTAGTTACTCGAAAATCACTGCAGATGGTGACTGCAGCCATGAAAGTAAAAGACGCTTACTCTTTGGAAGGAAAGTTATGACCAACTTAGATAGCATATTCAAAAGCAGAGATATTACTTTGTCAACAAAGGTCCGTCTGGTCAAGGCTATGGTTTTTCCAGTGCTCATGTATGGATGTGAGTTGGACTGTGAAGAAAGCTGAGCGCCGAAGAATTGTTGCTTTTGAACTGTGGTGTTGGAGAAGAGTCTTGAGAGTCCCTTGGACAGCAAGGAGATCCAACCAGTCCATCCTAAAGGAGATCAGTCCTGGGGGTTCATTGGAAGGACTGATGCTAACACTGAAACTCGAATACTTTGGCCACCTCATGCGAAGAGTTGACTCATTGGAAAAGACTCTGATGCTGGGAGGGATTAGGGGCAGGAGAAGAAGGGGACTGCAGAGGATGAGATGGCTGGATGGCATCACTGACTCGTTGGACGTGAGTCTGAGTGAACTCCGTGAGTTGGTGATGGACAGGGAGGCCTGGCGTGCTGCGATTCATGGGGTTGCAAAGAGTCGGACACGACTGAGCAACTGAACTGAAGTGAAAGGTATAGAAGATGTAGGACAGTAAGCTTAATTTGGTCCAGTGCTATGGCATACTCTGGAGGTTATCTTTGCATGAGAACCAATCAGCAGTCTGTTGACATGCATGCTTTTAAAAATAGTGAATAGAAATTGTAGTTATTTAAACTTAGTAGTTGTTTGGGTTGTGTGTAAATATGGGGCATTAGTAAATGTTACAGGTGTGCTAAGTAAGTTCCATCCAGATTTAGTGATTTTTGTGTATATTAATGCTAATTCTTGATTTTGTGGTTAACAAATATGTACAGACGGGTAAGGCATAGGCTGCTGCCCTTTTAGAAGCCCCAGGTTAATAATTGTTAAGGGAGTACAATTTTGTGGTGGTTCAAGTACATTTGGAAGATTTGCCTACGGAAAATTAGATGGGACTTCTTATAGCTTTTGATAGGTGATTTACTCTCAGAGAAAGTGTTAGAATTTGTGTCAAATTGCATACAGACTGTGATAGAAAATTTTATGTGTCGACTGGCCTTGGAGTGTCACATTAAACAGTATTTCCAGGTATAGTGGTGAGGGTGTAACTGGATGAGGACAAGATTAGCATTTGAAGTGGTGGACTCCTTAGAGTAGATCGTTCTGTGCAGTGTAGGTGGGCACTGTCCAGTCTCTTGAGGGCCTGAGGAAGACAATGGGAAGAAGGAATTTGCCCCTTTTTTCTGCTTCACTGTTTGAATGCCAGCTCAAACTTGCCATTTCATCTTCTTCTACCCCCATGACTTGTACCATCAGCTTCCCTGATTCTCAGGCCTGTGGGCTGTTACACCACTGGCTGCCCTGTCCTTCCAGCTTGCAGACAGCAGCTGGGGGGACCTCTCAGCTTCCGTAAGCTTGTGAGCCAGTCCTTCATACTAAGTCTCTTTAACAAATTTTCCTATTGCTTCTGTTTGTCTGGAGAACCCTGACTTAATATAAAGACTTAAAAGAGTTTGTTGTATTTTGCTTTGGGAAACCCTGAGATGTGATGAGTTGTGCATCAGGGGAGATCTTTGGACTTTCAGAGCTCTTTTTAAAAGACACGCACACATACACTCTTGCTCATAGTAAGTGCTTAAGAAAAAATTATGACTTGATTTTGTTGATTAATATATTTGTTCAGAGGCATACACTTGTGGTGGCTTATTCCTTAAGCGATGTGATCTCTTTCTTTAATTATTGATTAATGACATTTTAAAGGCTACTAACCAGAACAAGAACCATAGGCCCATTGACCTTCAAAGGATGTTAAGAGGTGGGAAAGAGTTTTACAAGGAAGTATAAGGACATCACTGTCTAGAATGAGGCCATCTTGTCACTCTACATACGACTTTGTTTAGGATCTTCTGACAAACGAAGTTGAATATTGTCAGACATTTCTCAAGAATTCTAAAGGACCTATGTTTCATTTTTTTGCCCCATTGATTCCAGATTTTCAGAGAGCTTATACATAAATTATTCTTACTTCATATTTATTTTCCTTATATTTTATTACAGTAGCACACATATACCCATTTTTCATCACTTCTGATTAGCAACTAGCTAACTCATTGATAGAATTGCAAACAAAAGCAAATATGTGTGCATTTTTTTAGTTAAACCCTATAACTTTATATTAGGTAAGTCTCGCTTTTCCATTTGGCATTTCAGAATATTAAAAAAGAGGTTTTAGATTTCCATAACCATTCTTGGATGCCCTGGGTACTAATATTAGAGATACTAATGTTCAGATGGATTTTCCAAAGTTTTTTTTGACCACTGTTTCCCAAGAATTGGGCTTCCCTGGTGGCTCAAATGGTTAAGAATCTGCCTGCAGTGTGGGAGATCTGGGTTTGATCCCTGGGTCAGAAAGATCCCCTGGAGAGGGGAATGGCAACCCACTCCAGTATTCTTGCCTGGAGAATTCCATGGATAGAGGAGCCTGGCGGGCTATAGTCTATGGGGTCGCAAAGAGTCGGACACAACTGAGCGACTAACACTTTTACTTTCACAAAAATTGATATAAAAGTTTCCTAACTAGTCCACTGTGTTTAAAAGTTTTGCACTAATTGCCATAAGTTTATAAAATTATTTTATTTGGGGAAATATAGAATTAAATTTGGAAGAACTGAGTACTAATGTTTGTAGTTTAAAAGACAACAAGGCATTGGTCTGTGAATAGTAAGGCCACAGTTGAGAAATGGCTCTTTATTTCTGTGTGCAGTAACTAGCGCACATACATAGAGTTTTGCAGATTGTAAAAGGTGCTTTATCTCGTAATCATCACATTGTTAGACGTGCTTATGTTTATGTATGGTGTCATTTCTAGTTTATCTATGGAATAGAGTATGCTTAGAGAGAGGAAGAAAGGCTATGAGAGGATGTTTGAAACAGATTGTTTTAGGTGGGATCAAGTAAGCTCTGTTAGCTGACTAATAGTAGAAAAGGAGAGAGCGTGAGCTTCTCGAAGAGGAAGAAAACAGATTCTATCACGGTTGAGAGTTTCTGATGCTGGCCACTCGCTAACTAGCCGTTTGATGGCAAAGCTGTGACTTGATGGCATTCCTGTGTGAGGTTCAAGGCTGTGACTTTTTAAACTGTGTTTTGAAATTTTGTGGTTTCAGAGACCAAGTGCCCCCTCAATTGATGGTACTTTCACATTGACTTTCCATTTTTGAATCAAGTGGACAGCTCTGTTTTATCATGTTAAAAATGGTTAAAATTTGAATAATAGATTGGAGTCATGGTGTTGGATACTTGTCTATTAGCTACCTCAATAGTGAGGCTACCCAAGTATGACCTATATGTTAAGCATTACAGGGATGAGTCTTAATGTCATGATTTATTTATGATGTGACACTGGGAAAGTTGTTTGAACTTTCTGAGTCTTAGTTTCCTTCTGTGTAAAACAGAGATGATAACACCTTCCTAGTTACTCTCACATTGTTGTGAAAACTGAATAAATGGTAGAGTAGAACTCTTTGTAAACTCAATCATTATACAAATATTAGTGGTTAATATATATATTTTTTTCCTCTCTGTGCACTTACATGAATTCAAACCCTAGGCTCCATCTAGCTTTATGGCTTACTGGCTTCTCAGTGGGTGGGTGGATCCCAGGAGAAAAGAGGGTGTCTTCTGGCTATTGGTACAATTACAGGGGAGTCAGGGATTAGACCGAAAGAAGGGAAAGGAAAAAGAGAATAGACTGACGCATGTCTTGGCAGCTAGTGATGAGGATAGTTTCTTGTGTGGTTGGTAAACTGATTCCAAAGAATTCTGAAAGGGAAGTTCTGAAAAATATTTTTGGAAAAGGTTGCTTATTTGGGGGTTCATAGTCATTTGTTTGTACATATTATGAAATATTTGTGGCAAAAGAAATCTTTTATTTTTAACCAACCCCTGGTAAGTTCTAAAAAGGAAAAGCTGTTGTTTAGTACAGTGTTTAAAAAGCTTTGATAGTAACTTGTACTGAAGATTACTTTTTGTGGGTGACTTTGTTTACCAAACGTACATACCCCTACTGTGTGGTAGGCACATGCTAAGTTCTGGTGCTGAAGTTGCATCTGACCTGAAACCTCCCCTCAGAAAATTCACCATCAGAGCTAAATGTTGGCAGTTTGGCCATCATTCAGCTGAAGCCTTGAGGTTTTTTTTTTGTCAGAATAAAGCATAATATAATTAAAAGATGAAAAATTAAGAGGAATAAGAGTTTGGAGAATTTGTAATTAACAGGTAATTACTTGCTTTTTTTTTTTCTTTTTTTTAAATAACTCCAGGTGAAACTACCAGTTTGGATGAGATGGCAGTTCTAAAATGAACTGCTTCTTACAAGTGAAGAGTTGACCCATTTCTACTGTCTCTGTTTGCTCCACGCTAATTCACAGAAGTGAAAAAAAAAATCGGTGAATTTGTCTTTTTTTTGTTTGCTTTGTTTTTCTGAAAAAAGCTCATTATCACTCCTTAAGAAGTCTACCAAATTTTACTGAAAGACCTGGCTGAATTCCATTACCTTGGTAAAAGTAATACTTGGTCCCTACCCTCGTATATTACATATTCACGTAAACTCCGAATATGTGGTTTGCCTTGTGTTCCCAGTGTCTGGAACAGAGCTTAACACTTGGTCCTCACTAAATAGCTGTCGAATAAAAGAATGTTGAATATTCCCTCCAATGAAATGAAAGTAAATTGAAAAATTACTAGGACAAAAATTGTCTTTGATAAATTTAAACTATCACATTAATTACCCTTTAAAGACTGGTTGATATCTAACTCCAAAAGGGTTTTTAAAATAGTACACTGTGGTTGAAAATTATGTTTGGGATCACAAAACACACAAAAGTTTGACCAAAAAAAAAAAAAAAAGCTAACATCAAGCATTTAGTTAGAATGTAATTCTGTTTTAATTTTTCCTACAGGGAAAAATATGATTAGGTTGGTGTTGCTTTTATATAATAAATTATAAATGCAAGAACAACTTGGATTTTATTTTGTATCTCTTACTGCTTTATTTTTATGATTTCATTTGTATTCCAGAACTAGATAAACTTAAAGCTTTGTTTATAATAGTACAGTAACACACATTTTTGTGTGCTTTGTGGAGTGTTTCATGTTTGTATGACCTTTAATGCTGTCTTGAAATTTGCAGGAGTAAAATTTGGTCACGAATTTCAAAAATTTGGAAATTCGGGAAGTACATTTTCTAGGAGGGCAGCTGCTACCATGATCTCTTACCTAAAATATCTCTCCATGTCACTCTTACTGTTTGCTCATTTCACTCATCTCTGTTTCCATTGCATATTCAGAAATAACATGTACCAGAAAAGTTTAATAATATAATTCTGCTGTGTTCAGTGGTGAAAATTAAACTGGCTTAATAGTCTTTCATTTAGTACCAGAGGCTCATATACAATCTGGAATAATTCAGCATTGTTAGATTACTGCACCATTTTCTCCAGTTTCCTGAGGGACTTTTAATTCTGATGCAGCCAAGAGACTCCTAAGATGAATCCTGCTTTACTTTCGACCTTAGCCCGGCATTATTGGAGGGTCTTTTTGAGTGTTAACTCCCATTTAAACCTGACTTGGTTTTGCTCCTGGAACCCTGGAGCTATTTTTAGCCTGGCTGTGGCTTGGCACGTGAGAGAGTATGTGATTCTTTGTATTGTGACATCTTTTATTTTCAGGCTAGTGTTGTGTGACGACAGGACGTGTATGGAGAATGGCTCTTGGATTCACTGTCATTTGAAGCTTGGAATTTATAAAACTGGTTGAAGTTGTACAGTTTTCATGGAAGAGTAGAGTCTGAAATAAAATTTCACCTCCGTTTAATTTCGCCTCAGTTTGGGGAAATAATGGTCTGATTTTAAGATACTCTGATACTATGTATTACCAGTGTTTCTCCAAGTCATGATATACCTTAGAATTTGTTCTTGATTTCTCTTCCTGAGATTATTTGAGGTGGCATTTTTTCCCTCCCCTCAGAGTTTTCCTCAGGGTGTTAATTAGATTGCAACTATTAATATAACCAGCTACTTTAATATCTAGTGTTAATTGCTAATATCTGATGCTTTTTGCTTGTGTACTACCTGAGTGGGCAACACTGAAACTGTTGCAATGGTCTAATCCTGGTAAGAGCTAGCAGAATAAGAGGAAATGGGCTAGAGGAGGGTGGAGACAACGTGAAATGCATAGCACAACAAAGGTACAGAAAAAGAAACTGAAATGATAGGCTGTACAAGTAATGGGTATATTAATTATATAAAAATTTTAGGAAAGTTGATTAGGCTTAAGAGTATTTTATATAAAAAATGTTTTTTGAACCAAGTTCTACAAGTTAATGTCTGATAGCTCATAATATTCAGTCAAATACTAAGCACTAATGCAAAATTTATAGGACTTCAGAAGTTAGTGAGGTTATCTTTCTGCTGGAACTCAAAAAGAGTGTTATCATCTATGTCTTTATCTCTTCTAAACACAGATTGAATATTCTTACATTCTTAATTTCTGAAGAGTATGTGCTTTTGGTTAAGACTGACACTTGGTGTCAGATTGTTTGGATATGAATCTGTAAGTTTTGTCAGTTTGGAGTGTTTTGACCTTAGAAAGTTATTAACCTTTAGGAACCTCAGTTTTCTATCGGTGTAACTTTTAAATTAATGATCCTTAGCCCGTAGGGTGTTCTCAGTATTAAGTAAGATGGCATGGTAAGTACCGCACACAGTATTTCCCGCAGTAACACCCAAGAAATATCTGGATTTTATTGTTTCCTCAGAAGTAAATAACAAGTGGTTTATTTTTTAAACCACTTGTTTAAAATTTGTTAGAAGTTTTTTGTGTTTTGTCTTTGTTTCATTGGATAAGTTTTAAAATGTCAAATCAAATAAAGTAATTCCCTTTTGACCCAGATGATCTAATTCTTCCCTTACTTTCTCAGTTTTTATTAACTTTCTAATTTATGTACTGCCCTAGGGCTAAATTTAGACTAAATATCAGGAGGACATGAAGAGAGGTGCCACTTGTAGACCATGACCATAACGAGAACTTTTCACTGACCAGTAATTTCTTCTGGCCATTAAGCTTTTACTATGGATGAAGTGAAAGGAAAAAGTTGTAGTATGCTCATGTTATGCTTTAAAAAGTGTCAGCGTTGTGTAGTTTTCTGCTATGGGAAATACTGTGGTTCTTGTCAATTTAATCAAGTTTTATGTAAAGTAACTCAGAATTTATATAAGCCTTTCTCTTGAATTGTTCCTTTATAGAGAGTAGAAAAAGATGAGGAATGTTAAAAATCCTTTGTTTAAAAGAAAATATATAGTTAGCTTTTAGTAATGTATAGTAGGTTAAGAAAAGGACTTTGATTTGCAAATTATTAATTGTACTGTACATCTAAATATGGGTATTAAGAACATAAATAATTGCAATTCCTTTATTCAGCAGCTCCTTATCTGCATTCCTGTAATAGTACAATAAATTGTTATATTCAAGGAGAGGAGTGTTCATGTGATAATAATGTTTGCTTAGCTGAGGATTGTGCCATCAAGGTCTTCTGTGGGTGAATCTGTGTCTGTCTCTGTTTTCCTTACTATAGTTATTTTTTCCTCCTTGTCGTTTTTGCTTTGTGGATATGTTGACTTTCCCTCCTCATCTCTGTCTTGTATTATTCTCTTCTGTGTCTGTAGTTCTGCAGCTTCCTTTCTCAGTTTTTTCCCTTGACCGTCACCCTTTTCTCTCCCTCTGAAGTAAATTTAACAGGCCACAATAAAGAGTTTAACTTTTATTTTGTTAAGTTATATTCCACTTAATAGGTTTAAAAATATTTTCCATTGCTAATTTAAAAGGCAAATGTATACACAGTTTGTATATATATTTTAAATAATACAACTCAGTGTAAATTCTTTTTGTGTTGTATGCCTTCTTGTCTGAATTTATTGATTAAAAAGCCTCAGAATCTCACAGTTCATGAATGATGTTAAGCTTTATTTTTTATGTGAATCACAAATATCTTGTAGTACTTTCAGGATCATTGTTTTGTTGAGTTGTTACTGTACAGCCTTCAGGAACATGAAGGAAATTTTTCTGAACCTGTATCAACTCTAGAATATACCTTGGAAAGTTACCTGAATAGTAATACTTACAAAATCTACATCAGATTCTTAAGGAGTACCAAGGACTCTAAGATATGTCAGTTTAGTCACTTCGGGTTTTTCTGATAAACAGAATTTTTAAATCTTAATAATCCCTTTTATTTGATTCCTTAGATACGTGTGCAGAATTTTGCCCATCACCTCCACATGATTAAAAAAATAAAAACAAACCTACTTGAGAGCCAGTGTGAAATCATGGTTCAGGACATGCTTGAATTTTAAACCAAGCCTTAGTTCATTGTCTACTTCTGTGTCTTAAGCTGTTCTTCATCTATAGATTAGAGTTAGTAATATAGCATGTCATAGAGTTGTTGTGAGAATTAGAAATATATGTAAAGTGGTTAGCAAAGCACTAAGCAATTAATACTAAGCACTCCTTTAAAATAGGATGCTTCTTTTCATAAGAAGGAAAAGCAGAAGTAGGAGACTGGTGACAGTTCAGTATTAGGCTGTGCTTTGAACATCTAACTACTGTGACTTTTCCTTTTGTTATCTATTATGGGGAAAAGCAGAAGTTGAGTTGTCAATACTGGGACTTTTTATTTTTGTATTGTTAAAGTCTTATGTGAATGAGGCAAAGGGACATTTATGAATATGGCCTGTTTTATCTTATATTGTACTAGTTAACTGCCATGGTAAAAGTTTTGTGTACTTTAGTAGAGAACAGTTTGGCAGTCTTCTGATGTATTAGCTAAATTCATTCTTTCTAACTTAACTTTTGTAAGAGGAGCTTAAGGTAATTTGCTTTGTGATTGAGTTTATTTTTCCACAAGCCATATGGGAGGATTCTTGTTTCTTTACATTCTCAAGAATGTTTATTATTATCTGTATCTCAGTAGTGGTTTTGATTTGCATTTCCCTAATGTCTAGTAGAGTTTCCCGGGTGGCTAAGTGGTAAAGAATCCACCTGCCAAAGCAGGAGACGTGGGTTTGATCCTTGGATCAGGAAAATCTCTAGAGAAGGAAATGGCAACCCACTCAAGTATCCTTCCTGGAGAATCCCATGGACAGAGGAGCCATGTGGGCTACATGTAGTCCATTTGGTCGTGAAACAGTTGAATACGACTTAGTGACTAAACAACAACAAGCATGTTCTGAGTCTCTGGGTCTTGACTGTGCAGATCCTAACTAGGCTGGCTTATTCTTTGAGCAGCACTCCTTGTCCAGGAGTCGCAGCTCAGTCATGATTGTCTTGAGGATCGTTTCTGACTGTGGTCCAGCTGCCTCTTCACAGTGGCTTGCAGCAGTGTGTCTGCCCTCATCACCTCCACCTTGTTACTCTTATACTTATTAATGTTTTAAAATTTTTATTTACTACTTAAGTAAACCTTGACAATATACAAATTAGTTCAGTTCAGTCACTCAGTCGTGTCTGACTCTGCGACCCCATGGATTACAGCATGCCAGCCTTCCCTGTCCTTCAGTATCTTCCAGAGCTCGCTCAGATTCATGTCCATTGAGTCAGTGATGCCATCCAACCATCCCATCCTCTGTCGTCCCCTTCTCCTCCTGCCTTCTATCTTTCCCAACATCAGGGTCTTTTCCAGTGAGTTGGGTGTTCCCATCAGGTGGTCAAAGTATTGGAGCTTCAGCTTCAGCATCAGTCCTTCCAGTGAATGTTCAGAACTGATTTCCTTTAGGATTGACTGGTTTGATCTCCTTGCAGTCCAAGGGACTCTCAGCAGTCTTCTCCAACACCACACTTCAAAAGCATCAATTCTTCGGCAGTCAACTTTCTTTATAGTCCAACTCTCACATCCATACATGACTACTGGAAAAACCATAGCTTTGACTAGATGGACCTTTGTTGGCAAAGTAATGTATCTGTTTTTTAATATGCTGTCTAGGTTGGTCATAGCTTTTCTTCCAAGAAGCAAGAGTCTTTTAGTTTCATGGCTGCAATTACCATCTGTAATGACTTTGGAGTCCAAGAAAATAAAGTTTGTTCCTTTTTCCACTGTTTCCCCATCTATTTGCCATGAAGTGATGGGACCAGATGCCATGATCTTAGTTTTCTGAATGTTGAGTTTTAAGCCAACTTTTTCACTCTCCTCTTTCACTTTCATCAAGAGACTCTAATTCCTCTTTGCTTTTTGCCATAAGAGTGGTGTCATCTGTGTATCCGAGATTATTGACATTTCTCCCAGCAATCTTGATTCCAGCCTGTGATTCATCCAGCCTGGCATTTCACATGATGTACTCTACATGAGTTAAATGCCTTGATGTACTCCTTTCCCAGTTTTGAACCAGTCTGTTGTTCCATGTCCAGTTCTAACTGTTGCTTCTTGACCCGCATCCAGACTTCTTAGGAGGCAGATTAGGTGATCGGCGATTCCCATCTCTTGAAGAATTTTCCATAGCTTGTTGTGATCCCCACAGTCAAAGGCTTTAGCATAGTCAGTAAAGCAGAAGTAGATGTTTTTCTGGAACTCTCTTGCTTTTTCTGTGATCCAGCGGATGTTGGCCATTTGATCTCTGGTTCTTCTGCCTTTTCTAAATCCATCTTGAACATCTGAAAGTTCTTGTTTCATATACTATTGAAGCCTAGCTTGGAGAATTTTGAACATTACTTTGCTAGCGTGTGAGATGAGTGCAGTTGTGTGGTAGTTGGAACATTCTTTGGCATTGCCTTTCTTTGGGATTGGAATGAAAAGTGACCTTTTCCAGTCCTGTGGTCACTGCTGAGTTTTCCAAATTTGCTGGCATGTTTAGGGAAGCACTTTCACAGCATCATCTTTTAGAATTTTAAATAGCTCAGTTGGAATTCCATCACCTCCATTATCTTTGTTTATAGTAATGCTTCCTAAGCTCCACTTCACTTAGCACTCCAGGATGTCTGGCTCTAGGTGAGTGATCACACCATTGTGGTTATCTAGGTTGTTAAGTATCCATTTTTAAGATTGTTCCCATAGCAGATTCATTTTAAAGGTTATGTATTGAGCTGTTCCCTTACTGTTACCATAGTGTGACTGACTGTTTTGCCCTGTTTTCTTAAGCAAGGTGTTAGTTTCATGTTTTTCATGTGGTGGAGTTCAAGTTTTATGATCATGATCATTGCTTGATAGAAATAAACACCTATAATAGTGTTGTCACTTAAATATTTTAAATGACTGTTGCTGCTGCTGCTAAGTCACTTCTGTCGTGTCCGACTCTGTGCGACCACAGAGATGGCAGCCCATCAGGCTCCCCCGTCCCTGGGATTCTCCAGGCAAGAACACTGGAGTGGGTTGCCATTTCCTTCTTCAATGCATGAAAGTGAAAAGTGAAAGGGAAGTCGCTCAGTCGTGTCTGACTCTTAGTGACCCCATGGACTGCAGTCTACCAGGCTCCTCCATCCATGGGATTTTCCAGGCAAGAGTACTGGAGTGGGATGCCATTGCCTTCTCTGAAAATTGACTGTAAATAAAATGAGTTAAGGATATGGTGTGTCTTTTGTAGGAAAAGTGATATGTGTAGTTTAAAAATAATAAAGTATTATTTGCAATATATATATATTAAAAAAGTTCATGCAGCTTGAAAAGTAAACCAGTTTAGAAGAATGTTTAGTAAAAAGTGAAAGTATTGTTTGCTTTCTCTGTTTTAAAAACAGTCTGGGTACTTACTTACATAGGAGAGAATATTTTCATTAAATTAAAAATTTACTCTTAAAGGTGGCAGTGTAAATTACCTTTTCCTGCTTTTATAAGCTTCTGAAGTGTTTGTCTACTTTTTCCAGTAGAGTTTATTTATTGTTGCAGTTTTTACTCCTATATTCTCTTCCCTTTCCCTATAGAGAGTAGTTGCTCACTGAATTGATTTGACACAGAAATCAAGGGCAAGTTACATCTAAGTGTTAAGATGCCAGTTAATGATAAAAGAAGGTAGTCTGGTGAAGATTATCACTAGGAATAGTGATGTGTTATAACACTGATTTAGATGACTAGTGCGAAGGTCTGTGTATTCTGGATATACTTATTCAGGGTATACTGGATGTGCCAGATGTTATTCTTGGCACCAAGAATACATCAGTGAACAAAACACACACAATTTATGTCCTCATGAGACTTAGAGCACATGGTATATACAGGAAAACAAGCAGACAGTTCCAACTTATTATGATAAATGAAGATAGTGGCAAGAGAGTGGTTGAATGGTGAACCGTGGAGTCTGATCTGGATAGGGACGTGAATGCAGAAGTAGGCTAAGTAAGGAGAGAGTAGAAGAGTTAGGCGTCTGCAGTTCTGAGTAATAATGAAACATAGATCTAACAGGTTTAAACAGTGTAGAACTGGAAGATTGTGAACAGAGGGTAAGATAGTCACATTTCCCATCCAGAGCAGACAGAATGATGAAGTTTGATGTGTGGTCTTACAGTGGCAAAAGTGGACTTGCAGTGAAAGTTGGTGGAAGTGGAATGCTGATGATGTTAACAGTAGAGTTGGGAGTTCCTGGTGGTCTGGTGGTTAGAATTTAGCACTTTAACTGCTGTGGTCCGGGTTCAATCCCTGGTTGGGGAACTGATACCCCACAAGCTGTGCAGCATGTTCAAAAAAACAAAGCAAAACAAAGAGTGTTGAATGGATGTATGTTGAAATAATTCAAGGTTATACAGTACTTAGGATAGAGAAGCTTGTCATGTGCTATGTGTCAAGAGTTTTGAGTGAATGATTAGGAATGCCTTGGGGATCAGTGGTTTGTACCTGTGACTGCATATTGCAAAATCACCTCGGGAGCTTTGCAAACTACCAATGTTACTTATCCTAGCTTTGCTGCACGTTAGATAATCCAATGGCCAGTTCCCAGCCTCAGCTGTTCTAATTTAATTTGTATGGGGGTGTAATCTGGGCAGAGGGACTTTAAAAAGCCCCTAGGTAATTCTGATGTGCAGCAGTTGCACAGTGACAGGGGTTTTTTTTTTTTTTTCCTTTTTACAGGAGACTGGCTGAGAGTTATAGTTAGGACTGTGACCCTTCATTGTGAAGTTGGGGTACTTGATAAATGAAAGAATAAGCAGCCTTTGAGAGTGCTGCAGGGGAAGCAGCTTTTACATAAAGCACACAGTGAAATCGTTGATGATATAGATGCATTTATTTTTGTCATAGAGCAGAATAAACCCAGAGGGAGGTTTTGAGAGGAAGGGAAGCAACAGGAAGTTGGATAAAGGAGGAAGTAACAAGAACAGTACAGTGGTTAGAGTACAGGAGAGGACTGATAACTACATTTGTCTTTTGATAGTGACATGACAACAATAACAGGGCATCATGGGTTCAGAATTGGTTTGGAAAATATATTTCCATCAGTCCCATGGTCGATGAGAGTTGGGAATTGGGTGAATGGCTCTCAGAAGTTAGTTTAAGACCTAGATGGGCTGAACTTCATAGGAAGTCCTAGCTCTGTATTCTCTCTGTTAAGGGACGTGGATTGGTTGTGTAAGATCCATGGAGAAGCCCAGCATTTCACACTGCTGTTCCACAAGCTCCTAGGGGAGTGTTGAGAGGACTGGTCTTTTTTGTTACCACAGTAGCAGGACGCAGCTCTGGAGTGTCAGGGTCTGGTTAGTTGTGCCCAGCATAGCTCTTCTCACTCCAGTGTGCTTACTTGTGTGAGTTGAACCCTCTGCTATACCTAAGAATAGCAAAGCCTTTGCTTTTTCTTTATTTTTACACTTGATGCTTTTCAGGAACAATTTTAATTGCACAACTCCAGATTTTTTTCACTGTTGAATAAATGGTGTAGACTTAGAAACAGTGAAAAGGGACCTTGTATATTACCTAGGGAAACTTTCTTTATACATTGGAATTTTATGCATAAAGGATTGAGATGAGTTTCATAAAGAAACCATTCAGTCTGGATTAACTAAAGTATAAACTATATATGGAACTAGAAATTTATAATTGTTTCACTGATTCAAATTTGTCAGAATAAATTAGTTTACTGTACTTCATTTGTTTAATTTGATACATAACTTTTTTGCATTGTTGAACTTGAGAGATGTCAACAGAGTGTAGCAAATTTATTTTTCTTTTAAATTAAAGCTTTTTAAAGTATAATATTAGTAGACTTCAAGAGCTACTCTAGTTACACAAATGAACTATGGAATTACTTTTGAAAGACGAATACATTTAAAAGCATCAAAAATTTTAAGTATTTTTGGTCACAGTAGGGTAAGTAGTATAGTTGTTGATTTGGTGGTAGCTAGATATATAAATAAGAAAATTGTATGCTAAGTGGAAAATATACTTTTGCATAATTACAGTATATTATGTCAGCTAGTAATTAAAACCCATGTGCCCTTACTAAGCAGTACATATGTCCATGATCAAAAGCTGTTATACTTTTAAAAATTAATTGATTTTGTATTCAGTGATCTTATTTCACATTTGAATTATGAAAGGAAAATTAACTTTTTGATGTTGTGACACCAAGCATACAATGCCTATGATGGGTCATAGGGGTTTAGGTTACCTCAAAAGGATGCTTTTAACAGCCGGTTGTGACCTGCATCTTTTTTTATATGTATCTTTTGTGCTCATGGTTTTCAGATGTGCTTAGCAAGATGACTGAAGAGCAGTTATTGGTGAATGATGCTTGTTTCCCTTTTCTCTTTTCTGGTTTGCGTTCATTGATTTACCTATGTTTAGGTGGGTATGAATGGTACCCATTTTTCTAAACCTCAATTGATATTTATTTTTTAAAAAAGCTGCACAGCTAGTCAGTTGTCTCAATCATTTGTGGGCACATCTCATGGTTTAGTTTGCCAATACAGATTGAGACAATTCATAGGAGTGTTATTAAGATATTTCTTTGGCTGTGGCAGCTGACATCATTTGGCTTAAATTTTCTAGACCAAAATTATTTCTGCTATACTATATGGTGGGAGATTCTGATAACTCAGGTCAGCATTTGTTATGTTAGAATATAGCCAAAGCTGCTTCCTGAGGAAAATTTTGGCTTGCTTACATGGCTTTAGTCTGCCAACTTATGAGTTGTGAGAACACTAGTTAGGCTCTTTAGTATTTATGGTTTACCTTATTTTTAGCTGTATATATTAATAGATTAGGGCTTCCCTGGTGGCCCAGAAGGTAAAGAATCTGCCTGCAATGCGGGAGATCTGGATTCCATCCCTGGGTTGGGAAGATCCCCTGGAGGAGGAACTAGCGTGGCAACCCACTCTAGTGTTCTTGCTTGCAGAAACAATCCTATGAACCTGGCAGGCTACAGTCCATGGGGTCCCAAAGAGTAGGACACAACTGAGCGGCTAAGCTCAGCACAGCACATTAATAGATTAACTTTGAATCTGAAATACAGACTACCAACACTCAGTGACTGCAGGTTACATAATACTCAGCATCTCTTAAAGCCTGAAAGAATTGATGTTAAGGAAAAATATCTGAGAGTTATGTAATCCAGTCTTTCTTCTAGATTTGCAAATTTCATTTATTTATTTGTAATTGTGGTTAGATTCTCTAACTTCTGTCCTTGGATATAGCGTGACTACTAGAAAATTACAATCTTAGAACACATTAGTTTTACTTCTACAGAATTGCCTTTATTGACTTGCCTTTTAATGTTTATGTCCACCTAATTTAAAGTCATTATGAGAGGCAGTTTTGTTAAACTTCCTAATGACTTCCATGTAAAACTGTCTGAGAACATTAACCAGTACTTCATGCTTTTTTTTTTCCAGATAAATTCCTATTTGATACATTTCTTTAAAAATTCAGAGCTGCAGATATAGAGCAACAGTTAATGAGAGGAGGCTTGGATATCATCTGTTCCCAGCCTGTTTACAGATGAAGAAATTGAGGCTCAGAGAGGTCAGCTATAAGTGGCTGGCCTAGAACCCGGTTCTAGAAATTGTGTCTTCTAACAGCTGACCCAGTTTTGTTTTTTTTTTTTCCCTTAAAGTTTTCAAAAAATTGAGGTGAAAGTGAAATTGACATAAGATAGTTACCATTTTAAAATGAACAATTCACTGGCATTTAGTATAATCACAGAGATATGTGGTCACCTCTATCTAGCTCTAAAACATTTTCATCATCCCGAAAGGAAGATTGCATTCACTACAGCTGCTTCCCATTTTCTTCTCCCAGCAGTTGGCAGCCATCATTCTACATTCTGTCTTACGGATTTTTCTAGTCTGGGTATTTCATATAAATGGAATCACATAATATCTACCATTTGAGCCTGGCTTCTTTAACTTAGCGTAATGTCCTGTCCCCATTGTAGCATATATCACTACTGCCTCATTCCTTCTTATGGTTGAACAATAAATACTTTTTTGTAAGGAGAGACCACAATTTGCTTATCCATTTATTCATTAGTGGACATTTAGGCTATTTCCATCTTTTGGCTGTGAGCATATATGTATATGTTTTTGAGTTTTCAGTCCTAGATATATTCCTAGGAGTATAATTTCTCAGTCATATGGTAGTTGTATGTTCAAAGTTTTGAGTAACTGTCAGTCCATTCTATACAATGGCTACACGATTTTATTAATACATACTTATTAATACATACATATTAATACTTATTAATACATATCCCCAGTTTCCTTTCTACTTCTCTTTGTAAAATCGTTGTGACTTGAAAAGGAAAATGAACCAAAGATCAATTTGTTTTTTTTTTTAAGATGTCAACTTTTATTTGGTACATCTTATAAAATAGATTCTTCAAACAGGTTTATGGTTTTTCTAGAGGTTCATTGAATATGATCTTGCTTTGTTCCTTTCATTCAAACTGAAGTGAAGTTGTGCTCCTCCATTTCTTTTTTTTTTTTTTTAATTTTATTTTATTTTTAAACTTTACATAATTGTATTAGTTTTGCCAAATATCAAAATGAATCTGCCACAGGTATACATGTGTTCCCCATCCTGAACCATTTCTTTTCTCTCACTGTATTTATGTTGTTAGAATCTGTAAGAATGGTTTTAGGGGTCTGTGCATGCATGCTAAGTTGTGTCTGACTCTTGTGACCCCATGGGCTGTAGGCCTCCAGGCTCCTCTGTCCATGGGATTTTCCAGGCAAGACTAATGGAGTGGGTTGCATTTCCTTCTCCAGGGGATCTTCCAGACCCAGGGATGAAACCCACGTCTGTTACATCTGCATTGGCAGGTGGATTCTTTTACCACAAGCACCACCTGGGAAGCCTTTTAGAGGTCTAAGTAAATGTAAATCTGTTTACTGTACAAAATAAAATGAATATGATGAAAAAGTAAAAATAGAGAAAAAATAATAGCGAAAATAGTCTTGGGTACCTTCAAGGTTATTTATAGGCTTTAATTGACTTTAGTGTGGGTCAGATTTCTTTGTGTTCTGCTTTTGCAAAGAGCTTGGCAGTTGTTTTTTGTCTCTTTATCCATCCTGTCACTATAATTTACTTATGAAAACAATGCTTTGTATTATGCTTGATAAATGGATAATACAGAAATTTCAAAGTAAATGGTTTAAGATAGGGTAAATAGTCATTAGATACCTTAAGTTTTTGATTAAGGTTGATTTTAATTTAGTTTGGAATGAATAATGACCTTCTGACATTATTAAAGTCTGCCTGTTTCTTACAGTATTTCATTTTTAGTTTGATTTTTGTCATAAAATGACCCTAAGTTATATTTACCAGGAAAAAAAAAAGTTAAGATGCTAATGTCAACTTGGAAAGATCTAATTGAGTTTTTCTGTTAAAAGAGAATATATTAATAGAATATAAACTTAAATCTGTAGTACTGAGGAAAGAATCTGAAGGTCATTGTTTTTATGTCTTTAGTTTTAAAGATAGAGACCTACTAAAAAGGTCTCTAGCTTTATGAAAAGTATGAGCTATGTTAGACTTTTTTTTTTTTTAAAAGTATATAAGGCACAAAGATTCTGGAATTATCTTCAGTGATAAGTTTATAAGGGACTGGAGAAATTTGTAAAAAAGAGCCTTATTAGATAGCCAGACTTCACAGTATACCAGAAATCGTTGCTTTTCCTAATTTCAAATAGATTGAGATCTGGACTGGAGTTAAACATGTCTGACCACCAGAACATTATATATATATATATATATATATATATATATATACATACATACATACACACACACACACACACACATATACACACACATGCACACGCACACATATATATATATAAAACAGATCTAGCTACATGGTTGCCCTGTGACACTCCCTGGCTTTAGGCTTTTATCATCGCCTGTGCTGGTGCTGTGCCATCATGATTAACTCTGTCTCTCACTGCTACTTTTATTCTCATCGCCCTCAGCTGACAGTCGCAAGGGATTTTATTGGCTAGATGACAGTCACCACTTACTCTTGCTTACCTATATTATTTGATAGAGCTATTCTGTTTGGCTGTCTCGTAGACCATTAAACCAGCTATAGAAATCTACCCGTGTAACTATGGCCCAGTGTGATGGGGGTCATTCTTATAATTCAGAGCATGGTGATCTATACTTCAGGAATCCCTTGGAAGATGGCTTAAACTGTAGTCGGTAGGCATTTTTAAGAAGCCCAGGAAGGGAGGCAGTGTATCAGATGAGTGCTTTGTCCTCAGCAGCAGCTTCATTTTTTTCACATAGATAACTATATTTGCTTCAGGTACTGCTTTTTGGATTTCTGGTAGTCTTAATGATGATCTCAATAGGAAAAGAATTTATTATGTATAACCCAGTTAAGGGTTTTAGAATAGAGCCTTTTTATTCTCCTAAGTTTACCTTCTCCTTGCATTTATAGAAATTCACAAGAGACTTCCAAAGAGTTGCCTTGAGCATATCTGTGAATTTGTTACGTATACACTTACACACACCCCTCACTATCATCTCAGGTTAATTTTTAAGCCATTTAAGTATAAGAAGTATGTAATTCAGTTCCTTTTAGAAGTGAGTAAACAAATGTTGACAGACATTTTGATTGCCCAGGGTCGCATGATCTGTGAGCAGAGCTCAGATTAGAAAGCAGAGCTACTTGTGTATTACAGTGTGTGGTATCTATTTAGACTTGAAACAAAAATGACTTCCATATTGTTGGCACTTATCTAATCTTGTGTAGGAATTTTTCCAGTTATGACTTGATTGTCCTTGTAAGGAATAGACATACACCCTAGTTATGTCACATCAAACGGAGAATCCAGGGTAGTGCAGTGGAATGCAGCTGGTCCTGTGGGAACTAAAATGCTGACCTAAAATCTCACTTCTCTCTCTTTCAGGGAATCAGAGTCTCTCGTCTTGTCTTTTTAGGGTGTTATCTGCCTCATTTCCGTTTTTCTCAGTTGGGTTCCTTGCTTACTGAGTGGCCTGTATGTCACCTTAAAATGGCTACTCCAGTCCCAGAATATACATGCCCTTTTTCAGGTTCAGTGCCCATCATCGACAGGCAGCAGTTTTTAGCTTTTCAGATAACCGAGAAAGAGTCTAGCTCAGTTCGCTGATGGAGCCCAGTCTCACCAAGTATATACACTGTCTGCCTCGGTACACAGCCATGCTGTTCCTCAGCTGTCTTTGCGTCAGGGGTACATTCCTGGTACAGTCAAGGTTGGAGATGAGGCAGAGAAGGTGGGTAGGATACTGCGAGTCTCAGGGCTGTGGATGAGAAGATGGGATCGGCACATGCCTTTTACAGTATATAAGAATTACTGATTGTAGTTTTTGTTTGTTTAGTAAACTACTAAAGAGATCTTATTTTGAATGGCAAAGACTGAATAGACTTTATCATGGGATATCTCTAGATCCCATACATTTCTGGTATTTTTAAGTTTATTAAATGTAAATAAATCTCAAAAGTAGTAGCTCTTAAGGGTGGAGATACATGCTTCTAGGGAATGTTTCTTTTAAGGATTACCCCCTTTGGTCAGATTATTTATTTTAATGCTTGTTTTTAATATTTTATGGTCCATTTTTTTTGTGAATGAGTGTTTAGTCTAATAGAAAGGGAAATTCCTCCTGAATTCATGCATGCATTCATACATGTCATAGAATCTTTGTGTTGTGTTCCAGGAATTTTGCTAGCTGTGGGCACATTAAGTTGAATATTGTATTTTCTCTGCTCTTAAAGAATTCTGTGCTTTGGAAGCTGAACTGTCTCTAATGAAAGAGGTCAGACTCTCTTTGTACCTTTGATTCCTTCACCTACTTCTCTGTGCGTCATACCTTATCTCACTTCTACTTTTTTCTGGATCCTTCCCTAGAGCCTGAGTGTGTGCGTGTGTGTGCTCAGTCGTGTCCAATTCTTTTGTGACCCCACAGACTGTACCGCCTGGCTCCTCTGTCCATGGAATTTACTAGGCAAGAATACTGGAGTGGGTTGCCATTTCTTCCCATTCTAAAACCTGATATACATACAAATCTGTTCCCACTCACCTCTGAACTACTGCAGTCTATTTTTGTGTTTACTACTCTTTAGATGTCACTCTCAGTTACCTTCTAGGTGTCATATCCTCTGGACATTTACTGGCCTTTACCTACTGAGCTCTTCTCCTTTAGACCTGTTGATCATGCTTTCTAAGATTGTAGGGCTCCATCCATTACTGGTTCTTCTTATACCTTTCTGAGCTTACCTTCTCAAGTCATCTTCATGAGCTTCATTTTTCCTTTTCTGCTTCTTAAAATGTTGATTTTACCACTATTTCATCCTTGACTTTCTGCTCTCTTCATAATATGCTTCATTGTTATTTTTTTTTTTTAGATGACTGTGTGGTGATCAGTTCTGATTCTATCAGTCCTGAATATTCCCTTGAAAATAACTTGCAGTACTATATTGATTTGCTTGCTGTCTTCACTTGAGCTCTGCATATATCTTTACTCTGAATATGTCCCATACTGAACTTCACTTCTTCATCCACAAAACAAAACAGCAAACATACCATCCCCCAGCCCTCTTTCTTGTATCTTGTTTAGGGTGACTAGTTGTTCAGCCAGCTTAAGAAGCTGTGATGACGGCTCTTTTTCACGCTTCATGCAGTCTACTGATTTGTTGATCAGATCTTCTAGATATTTCTCCAGAATGCAGATTTCTGTTCCTCACACCTGCTTCTGCTCTATTTCTGGCTTTTAGGTAATATGACTATAATTGCTCTTTATAGATTTTCCTGCCTATTTCAAATCTTGCACATAATTGATAGAATGGTTTAAACTTGAACAGTACATATGCCTCTGACAATCTATCCTTTAAAAACAACTTCCAGTGGCTTCCCTGTGGGATACTCTTCTTTGCTTTAGTGCCTGCTCCTCTTGTCTTCTCATTATCAGTTGCCCTCTTCTTCACTTGGCTGTGTCCCGTTAGCCTCTGAGATTAATCTTACATGTCACCTTTCTCAGGATGTGTCCTCTGATTTGTCGCCCCTCCTCCTTTTTAGGCTGGGTTGGAGTACCTGCTCCTTCTTACTAGCGCCTTGCAATAGCTGATGCATGTTTGTCGTTTTCTTACTGTATTATTTCATATGTAATTCTCCTCCTCCACAAGATTGTGAGCTTATTGAGACCCAGAACAATCCTTTACTTGCAGAACCTACCTATAGGGAGCACATGCTGGACTTTAATAAATGTTTTATCAATGAGTGAAAGACGTTTCTGGTCTAGAAAAGGTAGATATACATAAATAATTGCTGTAGAACTTTAAATAGTGCAGTGGAGACAGGGAATGCAAGGATTGAACCTTCTAGCTGGGCAGGGAGAGGTGCTTGTAAGGGAAGACTTGCTTTGTAGAAGATAGAAGTTTGAGCTGGTTCTTGAAGGGAACTTGATAGAGGTTTTGCTAGAAAGAGAGAATCCATCCCAGAGAACAAAAGCAAGAGAACAGGTCCTACTCATGAAAAAGCCAGGTGTTTCTAATTCAGAGGTCATTTTTGGCCTTTGAAAAAAAGGAGGATAGAATAGAGGAGAGGCAGGGTGGAAGATGGAATAGAGGAGAAGCAGCAGTTGTATTCTTGCAGGCCTGAGCAGAGGTCTTACCTCAGGCTTTGGTGGTGAGGAGAGGGAGGGCCATGAGAGATGCTTAAGCTGTAAAATATAACTAATTAGTTGAGTGTGAGAGTTCTAAGAGGGCAGTTCAGGATAACTCTTAAGATTTCTTTTTTCAGTGATTGATTAGGCACTGGTATCTCCTTTTAATTTAAATAAGGGAATATAGGAAATTTGGGGTATGGTATAAATTTAATTTTAGACACGATGAGCTAGAAGTACCCATGAGAAATTCAGGCAAAAACGTTCAGCATACTGTTGAATATAAGTGTTAGAAACTCAGGAGGTGTATCTGGATTGGAGACACAGCTTTGGAAGTCATGGTACATATGAGGTAGTTAAAAGTAAACAAGATT
This sequence comes from Bubalus bubalis, assembly GCF_019923935.1. Classification (NCBI taxonomy): domain Eukaryota; kingdom Metazoa; phylum Chordata; class Mammalia; order Artiodactyla; family Bovidae; genus Bubalus; species Bubalus bubalis. The sequence continues at coordinate 26,093,851 of NC_059164.1, read as the reverse complement.
ACTTAAGGATTGCACATATAGCACAACTATAGGAGAGTGAAAACAGAATCCTGGGACTTGCAGGTGTTCTTCTGCTTAAAGATAATCTGGAATACTTGGAAAGGAGTATCAATTTCCCTTTATTCTTTCCAACTTTATCAGATTTCATAAACTTCCTCTTTGCAGCCCCTGTTTGTTCCTTTCATTCTTTGTTGTTGTTCAGTTGTTCAGTCATTTCCAACTCTTTGTGACCTCATGGACTGCAGCATGCAAGGCTTCCCTGTCCTTCACCGTCTCCCAGGCTTTGCTCAAATGCACGTCCTTTGAGTCTGTGAGGCCATCCAACCATCTTGTCCTCTCTCACCCCTGGTCTCCTTCTGCCTTCAATCTTTCCCAGCATCAGGGTCTTCTCCAATGAGTCAGTTCTTTGCATCAGGTGGCCAAAGTATTAGAGGTTCAACATCAGACCTTCCAATGAATATTCAGTGTTGATTTCCTTTAGGATTGACTGGTTTGATCTCCTTGCTGTCCAAGGGACCCTCAAGAGTCTTCTCCAACACCACAGTTCTAAGGCATCAGTTCGTTGACGCTCAGCCTTTTTTATTGTTAAACTGTCACATCCTGCTAGAAAAGACTGCTGGACTACATGGCTGCTGGAAAAGCCATAACTTGACTACACAGACCTTTATTGGCAGAGTGATGTCTCTGCTTTTTACTACGATGTCTAGATTTGTCATTGCTTTTCTTCCAAGGAGCAAGCGTCTTTTAATTTTATGGCTGCAGTCAGTCTGCAGCGATTTTGGAGCCCAAGAAAATAAAGTCTGTCATTGTTTTCATTGTTTCCCCATCTATTTGCCATGGAGTAATGGACTGGATCCCATGAACTCATTTTTTTGAATGTTGGGTTTTAAGCTACCTTTCTCACTCTCCTCTTTCACTGTCATCAAAAGGCTCTTTAGTTTCTCTTCTCTTTCTGCCATTAAGGGTGGTGTCATCTGCATATCTGAGGTTATTGATATTTTTCTGGCAGTCTTGATTCCAGCTTGTGCTTTATCCAGCCTGGTATTTCACATGATGTACTCTACATATAAGTTAAATAAGCAGAGTGGCAATATACAGCCTTGATGTACTTTCCCAATTTGGAACCAGTCTGTTTTTCCATGTCCGGTTCTAACCGTTGCTTCTTGACCTGCATACAGGTTTTTCAGGAGGCAGGTAAGGTGGTCTGATATTCCCATCTCTTGAAGAATTTTCCAGTTTGTTGTAATTCATACAGTCAAAGACTTTAGCATAGTCAATGAAGCAGAAGTAGATGCTTTCCTGGAATTCTCTTGCTTTTCCTATGATCCGATGGATGTTGGCAATTTGATCTCTGGTTCCTCTGCCTTTTCTAAATCCAGTTTGAGTATCTGGAAGTTCTCGGTTCATGTACTGTTGAAGCCTAACTTGAAGGATTTTGAGTATTATCTTGCTAGCATGTGAAATGAGCATAATTGTGTGGTAGTTTGAACATTCTTTGGCATTGCCTTTCTTTAGGATTAGGATGAAAACTGACCTTTTCCAGTCCTGTGGCCCCTGCTGAGTTTTCCAAATTTGCTGGCATAGTGAGTGCAGCACTTTAACAGCAGCATCTTTTAGGATTTGAAATAGCTCAGCTGGAGTTCTGCTGCCTCTGCTAGCTTTGTTCATAGTAATGCTTCTTGAGGCCCACTTGTCTTGACACTCTAGCAAGTCTGGCTGTAGGTGAGTGATCACACCCTCAGGGTTATCCAGGTCATGGTGGTCTTTTTTGTACAGTTCTTCTGTGTGTTCTTGCCACCTCTTAACATCTGCTTTTGTTAGGTCCATACCGTCTCTGTCCTTTATTTAGCCCATCTTTGCATGAAGTGTTCCCTTGGTAGCTCCAGTTTTCTTGAAGAGATCTCTCTTTCCCATTCTATTGTTTTCCTCTGTTGCTTTGCTTTGTTCACTTAAAGAGGCTTTCTTATCTCTCCTTGCTATTTTTTTCGAACTCTTGATTTAGATGGGTGTATCTTTTCCTTTTCTCTTTTGCCTTTTCACTTCTCTTTTTTTCTCAGCTATTTGTAAGGCCTCCGCAGACAGCCATTTTGCCTTTTTGCATTTCTTTTCCTTGAAGATGGTTTTGATCACCACATCCTGTACAGTATTACGAACCTCTTTCCATACATAGTTCTTCAGGCACTCTATCAGATATAATCCCTTGAATATATTTGTCACTTCCACTGTATAATCATAAGAGATATGATTTCATTTCAATTCATTCTTTATGCAGCTGGTTTCTTCTTGAGGCTGTTAGTTTATTCCTCTTTGAAGTGTCTGTTGTCAAACTAAACTAGGGAAAAGGAAATGCTTAAATCATTTATGTGAATTCACATCCCTTCATGAAACGGGCATAGGTATTCTAAGTTTACGTCTACTAAGAAACAGACTGCCATTTTTTAAATATATTACACTCTTGGTTTATCTTTTGTTTTTCCTTTTTTGATAGTGATATAGATACAGATAAATATTCTGCTTCTTTCTTTAAAATAACTATAAAGTGATAAATCACATCTTGGACTCACATCAGGTACACCTTGTAGCACGTGTTGGGACTGTGGCAATCCCAGCTTTGTGGCTTATTTTCATGGAGATTGTTGCGACTCAGCTTTATTCCATTATTACCTTGCAGAGGTGATTCCCGATTTTTCTATTTTTTGAGAAAAGTTATTTTATTCTTAGGTGATTTTAAAAAATTTTATTCAGAATTTAACAAAATAATGTGCTGGCAATTTTTGATCCCTTTCTTGAACTTTAAATTCTTTGTATCAAAGACCAACCCGCATGACCTACTGAAATGTCTGAGATACATTTGTTTCTGTTACATACTAGGGTAGGAGAGGAACCTTGACTTGAAAGCCTCAGCTGACTAGTGGAAAAGGAAACAGGCTCAATCCCTTGATTTTGAAGATTGAGTAATAATGAGCCATGAAGTCAGATGGGCTGAGACCTATCCCATTTTCAGTAAGTAAGCTGGTAGTGAATCCTCCCCACCTCAGTTCCTTACTTGCTGAAGTTTTGATCCTGGATACCATGGTCAGTGACTTAAAACTAGAGTGTTTAGTTAGGGAGGATATTTTTCTATTATTTTATCATGCATATTTAAGTACAAAATTAAACACACACACATATAAATGCAACTTTGGTATTTTGCCACCAGAATGTAACCCACATGAATAATAATGTTTCTGTCACTTGGTGGCTTTCAAGTTCTGAGTATAATTTGTTAGGGCTTGCTGTATTATCTTTATTTATTTTGGTTGAGTCAAAGTAAAGTCTTTTTATAGAAAAATCTCCTCCTTATTCCATAGGAAAATCAGGGTGATATGTTGGAACTGGCCTTTGGCTTTTCTATTTGTGCTCCGTGGGAGGGAAAAGGAATGATTCCTGCAAGTGGAACTTTCATAGTTTTGAGTGTACGTGTTCCCTTGTAGCAACAACTTTCCTTTGTGAATAAATTCCATTTGTATAAAAGTTAGATCTCATAATTAAAAATTGTATTTAAAAAGCTGTCCCACAAGATGTTAGGATTTGATTGCTGATTTTGATCTAGCTGGCTTTTGACCACACCAGATTATATTATGAGAGGAATTTACACACTAGGTATCTGGAATAAAGACAGTGATGTTCTTAGGGAGGAGTGGCGTTTTTGGTGGAGCTGGTTGAAGTATGTGTTAATGTGTTATGTCAGCTAAAATTCTGATCACCTAACAATTTTCCTTAAATATATGACACGTATTTTGTGTATATTCTCTCAGGTTTTCCTGTATCAGAGATGTTGATGTCTTATTCCCTATACTAAGATGAGAGATAATGAAATCTGTGAAATCAATCTGAATTGATTTTAATATAATGTAAAAATAGGTTTCTTTATACTTTATTTAAAGTTGAATGAATTTTGAGCAGTTTTCCAGTTGAGTTTTGTACTTTTGGGCATTGATAAGGCTATTGCCAAATTCAGACTTAAATTGAAGAAAGAAGGGAAAACCACTAGACCATTCAGGTATGACCTAAATCAAATCTCTTATGATTAGACAGTGGAAGTGAGAAATAGATTTAAGGGACTAGATTTGATAGATAGAGTGCCTGATGAACTATGGATGGAGGTTCGTGACATTGTACAGGAGACAGGGATCAAGACCATCCCCATGGAAAAGAAATGCAAAAAAGCAAAATGGCTGTCTGGGGAGGCCTTACAAATAGCTGTGAAAAGAAGAGAAGTGAAAAGCAAAGGAGAAAAGGAAAGATACACCCATTTGAATGCAGAGTTCGAAAGAATAGCAAGGAGAGATAAGAAAGCCTTCCTCAGTGATCAATGCAAAGAAATAGAGGAAAACAACAGAATGGGAAAGACTAGAGATCTCGTCAAGAAAATTAGAGATACCAAGGGAATATTTCATGCAAAGATGGGCTCGATAAAGGACAGAAATGGTATGGACCTAACAAGCAGAAGATATAAAGAAGAGGTGGCAAGAATACACAGAAGAACTGTACAAAAAAGATCTTCACGACCAAGATAATCACAATGATATGATCACTCACCTAGAGCCAGACATCCTGGAATGTGAAGTCAAGTGGGCCTTAGAAAGCATCACTACGAACAAAGCTAGTGGAGGTGATGGAATTCCAGTTGAGCTATTCCAAATCCTGAAAGATGATGCTGTGAAAGTGCTGCACTCAGTATGCCAGCACATTTGGAAAACTCAACAGTGGCCATAGGACTGGAAAAGTTCAGTTTTCATTCCAATCCCAAAGAAAGGCAATGCCAAAGAATGCTCAGACTACCGCACAATTGCACTCATCTCACACGCTAGCAAAGTAATGCTCAAAATTCTCCAAGCCAGGCTTCAGCAATATGTGAACCATGAACTTCCAGATGTTCAAGCTGGTTTTAAAAAAGACAGAGGAACCAGAGATCAAATTACCAACATCTGCTGGATCATCGAAAAAGCTAGAGAGTTCCAGAAAAACATCTGTTTCTGTGTTATTGACTATGCCAAAGCCTTTGACTGTGTGGATCACAATAAACTGGAAAACTCTGAAAGAGATGGGAATACCAGACCACCCGACCTGCCTCTTGAGAAATCTGTATGCAGGTCAGGAAGCAACAGACTGGTTCCAAATAGGAAAAGGAGTACATCAAGGCTGTATATTGTCACCCTGCTTATTTAACTTATATGCAGAGTGCATCATGAGAAATGCTGGGCTGGAAGAAGCACAAGCTGGAATCAAGATTGCTGGGAGAAATATCAATAACCTCAGATATGCAGATGACACTACCCTTATGGCAGAAAGTGAAGAGGAACTAAAAAGCCTCTTGATGAGAGTGAAAGAGGAGAGAGAAAAAGTTGGCTTAAAGCTCAACATTCAGAAAACGAAGATCATGACATCTGGTCCCATCACTTCATGGGAAATAGATGGGGACACAGTGGAAACAGTGTCGGACTTTATCTGTTTGGGCTCCAAAATCACTGCAGATGGTGACTGGGGCCATTAAATTAAAAGACGCTTACCCCTTGGAAGAAAAGTTATGACCAACCTAGATAGCATATTCAAAAGCAGAGACATTACTTTGCCAACAAAGGTCCGTCTAGTCAAGGCTATGGTTTTTCCAGTGGTCATGTATGGATGCGGGAGTTGGACTGTGAAGAAAGCTTAGCGCCGAAGAATTGATGCTTTTGAACTGTGGTGTTGGAGAAGACTCTTGAGAGTCCCTTGGACTGCAAGGAGATCCAACCAGTCCATTCTAAAGGAGATCAGCCCTGGGTGTTCTTTGGAAGGAATGATGCTAAAGCTGAAACTCCAGTACTTTGGCCACCTCATGCGAAGAGTTGACTCATTGGAAAAGACTCTGATGCTGGGAGGGATTGGGGGCAGGAGGAAAAGGGGACAACAGAGGATGAGATGGCTGGATGGCATCACCGACTCCATGGATGTGAGTGTGAGTGAACTCCGGGAGATGGTGATGGACAGGGAGGCCTGGTGTGCTGCGATTCATGGGGTTGCAAAGAGTCGGACACAACTGAGCCACTGAACTGAACTGAAGGCTGGCTGTGACTGTGTAGCAGTTTTTTATAATTAATGACTGGTAGTCCCATGGACAGAGGAGCCTGGTGAGCTGCAATCCATGGGGTCGCTTAGAGTCAGACATGACTTCACTTTCACTTTTCACTTTCATGCATTGGAGAAGGAAATGGCAACCCACTCCAGTGTTCTTGCTTGGAGAATCCCAGGGATGGTGGAGCCTGGTGGACTGCCCGTCTATGGGTTCGCACAGAGTCGGACACGACTGAAATGACTTAGCAGCAGCAGCAGTAGCAGTGTCTTATTACCGTGGTCTCCTTTTGTAAAACTATCTTGTGCTTATGATTATTTATATGTCGTTTTTAAAAGACTTTTTAAAGAGCAGTTTAGATTCGTAACAAAATCAAAAGGAAGGTTCAGAGATTTCACGTGTGCTCCCTGCTCTCACACAGAGTCTCTTCTCATTATCAACCTCTCTCACCAGAATGGTACTTTTTTTTTTTTTAACCAAAAGTCCATAATTTATTTTGGGGTTCAAAACTCTTGGTATTGTGTGTTCTGTTGGCTTAGATAAAAATATAATAATTTATATCCATCATTATAATAACTTGTAGGGTATTTTCACTGTCCTAAAAATTGTCTGTCTCTGCCAGTTCATCACCCAGTCTTATACCGAGCCCCATCTTTTTATTGTCTCCATAGTGTTGTCTTTCAGAATGTCATGTGCTTGGAATCATACAGTAAGTAGCCTTTTTGCATTAGCTTCTTTCACTTTGTAGTATGCATTTAAAGTTCCTCAGTGTCTTTTCATGGTTTGGTAGCTCACTTCTTTTTAGCGCTGAACAATACTCCATTGTCTGGGTGTACCACAATTTATATATCCATTCACTTACTTTAGGATGTCTTGGTTGCTTCCATGTTTTGGTAGTTATGAATAAGTTGATTTAAGTTTTTGTGTGGACATGAGTTTTCAGTTCTCTTGGATAAATCCCAAGGAGTATGATTGCTGTATGGTAGAGTGTGTTTAGTTTTGTAAGGAATTGCCAAACTATCTTCCATTGTGGCTGTATGATTTTGCCTTGCTGCCAGTGAGTTCCTATTGCTCCACATTCTTGCTAGCATTTAGTTATTCTGTATTTTAGCCATTCTGATTGGTGTGTAGTGGTATCTTATTCTGTTTTTAATTTGTATCTCCCTGGGGACATATGATGTGGAGCATCTTTTCATGTGCTCATTTGCTGGTAAAGAATCTGCCTCCAGTTTAGGAGACCTGGGTTCAATCCCTTGGTTGGGAAGATCCCGTGGAGAAGGTAATGGCAATCCACTCCAGTATTCTTACCTGGAGAATTTCACAGACAGAGAAGCCTGGTGGGCTACAGTCCATGGGGTTGCAAAAAGTTGAACACAACTTAGCGACTTTCACTTTCACTTTCATATCTTCTTTGGTGAGATATCTGTTAAAATCTGTGGCCCATTTTTTAACCAGAATTTATTTTCTTACTGTCGAGTTTTAAGAGTTATTTGTAGTTTTGGATAAAAAGGCCTTTATTAGATATGTCATTTGCAAATATTTTCCCCTAGTCTGTGCTTGTCTTTTAATTATCATAATACTGTCTTTTGCAGAAGTTTTTAATTTTAATGACATCTAGCTTATCAATTAAGTTTTTCATAGGTGTTACATCTAAAAAGGTGTTACATCTAAAAAGGCATCACCGTACTCAAAGTCATCTATGTTATCTTCTGGAGATTTATAGTTTTGTTTTACATTTAGGTATATGGTCTATTTTCAGTTAATTTTTGTAAAGGTATACGATCTGTGTCTTAGATTAATTTTTTTTTGCATGTGGATGTCTGATTTTGATAGCACCATTTGTTGAAAAGACTGTCTTTTGGTTTTGTGTAGTTTTGGAAACTGTTTAATACTGCATTTATCCCTCAAAACTTAACTTTGTTGCCTTTTATAGATGGAATCTTAAATAAACTTAGACATAAAAGTATAAATAGCCTTGAGCATTGGGCTTAAATTCAGTAAACAAATGATATTCTTTGTCCTACTTTTGAGTCAAAGAGTACTTCCCCTTTGGCACACTCTTCTGTAGTGCTAGCATTTTAAAATCTTTGTTCACTTGGAATTTTACTAGTCAGTTTCCAATAATACCGTTTTGATGGAGAGAAATGGGTAACTGTAAAGAAAAGAGATTGATTTTTCTTGTTCACCTGCAAAACAGCTTTTGGAAGACAAAGCAAATTTATCACTACTGTTTAAGCTCTGGAGGACTTATCTTTTTTGTATTCCCAAACATTTCGTAACTTTTCATTATGGCACTTTACTACAGTTGTTTATCGTTCCATGTGTATTTTGCCTTCCTAGTTTGTGAGCATTTTGAGGGCAGAAACTGCTTGATTCATCTTTGTATGATTAAGGCCCAATACATAGCTATCCAATTATTATAGGATCAGTTTAACCTCCCAAAACAATAATTTTAGAAGACAGTAGTTCAAGAAAATATCTGCAAACAATGTAACTAATTAAGGGTTAATATCTAAAATATACAAACAGGGACTTTCCTGGTGGTTCAGAATTCACCTTGCAATGCAGGGGACACAGGTTCAATCCCTGGTCAGAGAACTAAGATCACACATGCTGAGGAGCAACTAAGCCTGTGAGCCACAACCAGAGAGCTCTTTCTGACACAGCAACTGAAGACTGCATGCTCGGGAGCCCACGTGCCACAACTACAGAGTCCAAGCAAATGAGAAGTATGGGGTTAACAGATACAAACTACTGTACATAACATGGATAAGCAACAAGGATATAGTGTATAGCACAGGAAATACAATACCTGACAATGGTCTGCTAAAAAAATGCTGAATCACTATGCTGTATACCTGAAATTAACACTATATTGTAAATCGACTCTACTTCAATTTAAAAAATTAAGCAATAAAATAAAATTCTTGGTCTACTCTCTATTTCAAAAAAAAAATAAATAAATAAAATGAATACATAACCCACACATGAGATAGAATGTTAAAACTCATTACTTAAAGTAGTTCCAGATTTAAAAGAATCTTTGTCTTGATTGAATAGCCAAGTATATATTGCTTTACTGTCAACTAATCACAGAAATCTTTTAATCCCAAGTCTCTGGGCTATGAACATTTATCATGTTTATCGACTGTTTATTTCTGGTATTGATTCCTTAAGAAATACAAGTGCATTTACTATGTAAGTGAATTTTGTGATTATTGTGTATTTTAAAAAATGTTTTTAGTGAAAAATTTCAAACCTTAAAAGTAGAAAGATGAGTGTAATGAACTTCCCTCTGTCACACCCAGCTTAGACATTTATCACCTCATGGCTAATTATATTTTTAGTTGATCCTTTTTCACTTTTCCCCTACTGTCTACTTCCAGGATTATTTTGAAGCATATTCTAGATCATACGATTTCATCTTTAAATATTTCATCTTGCATCTCTAAAACATTAAGGGTTCTTTTTGTTAAAGCATAATAGCTGGTACCATTCATTATATCAAGCCAAAAAATAAACAGCACCTTCTTAATGTCATTAAAAAATGTTTATAATTACCCAGTTTCTCTTCCTTCTTTCCCTCCTCATCCTCCTTCTTCTCTTTCCACTGTATTTTTGTTATAATCAAGTTGAATAAGTTTGCATATTGCAGTGTTAACCCGCAGATTCTCCTTAACCTTCCTCTCCCCTCCTTTTTTTTCCCCCTTGCCCTATATTTGTTGAAGGAATTGGATCTTCTGCCCTTTACTGTTTCTCATAGTCTGAATTTTGCTTAGTCCATCTCCATGATGTATTGTAACATTTTCTTAGTCTTTGTGCATTTCCTCAATCAGATTCAGGTTTGATTTCCCCCCACCCCACCTCCACAAAACTTTGATTGATGGTGATGTTGAAGCTGAAACTCCATTACTTTGGCCACCTGATGTGAAGAACTGAGTCATTGGAAAAGACCCTGATGCTGGGAAAGATTGAAGGCGGGAGGAGAAGGGGATGGCAGAGGATAAGATGATTGGATCGCGTCACCAACTCAATGGACATAAGTTTGAGTGAACTCTGGGAGTTGGTGATGGACAGGGAGGCCCGGCATGCTGCAGTCCATGGGGTTGCAGAGTCGGACACGACTGAGTGACTGAACTGAATTGATATGTATTTTTATTCCAAGAGGCATGTATGTTTGGTTCATTCTCTCTTTCTCTCTTTTCTTTCTGCCTCCCTCCCCCTGCTCTGATGCCCTACCTAGACTGCTAGATCACTAATATGTTAGGGATTGCAATATGGCAATATTCTGTCACTTCTTATTATGTGAATTTTTCTCCTTAAGGAGAAACTGATTTTTTTTATCAACTCTGATCACCCCAGTAAATGCTTAATTCTATAACACTTTTCAAAAATAGTTGGTTCTTTAGAACCCTTCAAAGATCAGTGAAATTTAAAAGTATCTCCAATTTCATGAACTCAGATATTTGATGTACTCCAGTCCATTGCAGTTGTTATTGTTACTGATTCCATTTTTAGCCAGGTGAGACCTCTTCAGGTTGTCTGCTGAGTTTGACATTTTTTCAGTAATCTTTGGTAGCTTTCTGGTATGATAAAGTGTTCGGACACATCTTAAACATTTCCTGCTCTAGCCATGGAATTAGCCATTCCTCCAGTAGCCAGAGTTCATTTTGTTGGAACTGTCAACACTATTTGTTACTGAAGCAATGATTCACAGTAAAATTACTATATTTAAAAATCACTTGAAATACTTCCTCTATGTGGTTTTTCCACATTGTTAGTATATACAGTTAGACTTTAAACTTTCACTTTGCTTTTTAGAGATTGCTTTTGAAATTCTTTTTATGTGTAAGATGTTTATACCAATACAAAATTAGATCTGCAGAGCCAATTATTTTCAAAGTGCCTAGTTCTCATACCTATCCTCTTTTACCCCATTTTCTCCATTCCTTGTAGATCAAGTTTCTGTATATCCTTACATTTAAAAGAATAAGCAAATGTTTCTATATTTATAACTCTTATCCTCCCTTTCTTGGATGAATGATAGCTATACATACTTTTCTTTACTGGTATGTAATTGATTTAAAAAAATAATCTGGGTACATATGCTAATACAAAAAAATTTGTTCAAAATGCACAAAATTGGCATTTTCTAATATATTGATGGGTTTGATTAGCTTGCATAATTAGATATTCAGCTGTCTTATTCTTCAGTAGCTTTAAAACTTGCTTTGATCAGTTATTTTTAAGGGGATACTTTTCCTTTTTGCATGTCATTTATATATACGTAATACATATATACACACACATATATATTTGTTTAGGAATGAGACTGATATATATATATATATAAATTAAAAATAGACATTTATCTGTCAAATGGAAATATAAGGAAAGTAATTTTCTTTTTGATAAAGATTAAAAGTTTATTTTAAAAACTCTTTACTATTTTTTTTGTTATTTATTATTAAGGCACAAAAGCATTGTGGGTAGTTAGAAAAATATAGCTTCTAAAAAGCACCGTTGGTTAATTTATTTCAGCTTTATGTATCTTCTGGGCCTTTTATCAGAAATTCAGGAAACCTTGTTAATGTGGTTTTGCAGTTGGAGGCTTTGAGCCTGCTAGAAGCCTGTCAGGACTGTTCTGTGCTATACTGCTCCATCCACATTTTAAATACTTTTATTATTCTTTCTGTATAAGGGAAAGCATTCAGTAAATACAGTCTTTTGTTTTTTCAATACTGTAGTTTCTTTTAGACTCTAATTCCAGTGGTTCCCAATGTATGGGCTGTGGGGGTGGGGAGAGGTTCTGCAGCCCAACTTAGTTTGTATTCTGAATAAGCAAATGCCTATGAATGTACCTGTTATTTATTCAAACCGTATATAGTTATTTTGTAATTGATGGAATCTCATTTAAAAGACACTGACTTAATTGTATCATTTTTTGTTTTCTTGTGTTTTCTTTGTCATTGGATGCTAGGTGTGCTAATTATATAGCAGTATGTGACCTTTTATAACTACTGCTCTAATAAAAAATTAAAGGGTTTGTTAAAGTAGTTACCTACATATGTGTACATAATTAATTTTTGAAAATATGTAAAAGTTTAACTGTAGACCTCCATTTTAAGGGAGAGAGTTCTGTTACTAGAGAACTAAGTACATGGGGCTAGTATATATGTGTGTATATAACACATATATACATACATATACATATATACATGTTCTGGCCACCCTGGTTGGGAGTGGGAGAAGAAAGTCCACAGGTGCCCAGTGGCCATACTCTTTGCTAGCTGGGCGGTTGACCGTCTTAGAGACAAGGCCCTCTGTCCTTCCTGGCCCAGCAGCTGGATTGAAAACATGCACCATATCACCGTGGTGTTTAATCATCCTCACAAGGATATACTAGTTGTGAGTGGAAGAGGATCTTTATTTACATGTCCCCAGAGTATCAAAAGAGGGGTTTGGGACCAACTTAGCTAAGTGGTCCCTCTGTGACAGCCTCTCCATGCTGCCTCCCTGAATGAGAAGTAGTGATGTAGGCTATTGTAGGGTATGTTGAAACCTTTTTTTCAACCTTTTCCTTTCTTTTTTGAGATTGGGGCCTTGTTGTGGGTTATGCTGGTAGGAATGTGTAGCTCTGCATACAGTCCTAAGGTGGGAGTGAGAAGGAGGACTTCAGTTTAGGGTCCTTTTCTTTTTCACTTTGCCTTTCCATTTCTTGCCCTTTCTCTTTTTCCTCCCTTTTGCCCTTCTCCCATCTCTTTCTGTTACTTCCCCCATTTTACTTCTCTCCTTAGTAAATGAGTTAATTAGTTCCATATTTACTGAGCAGCTTCTTTGTAGCAGGCCTTGGTTAAATTACTGTATATTGTTGAATGAGCCAAAGTTCAGTGTCAGGAGCTCATTCTATTGCAATTACTTACAGATGGAATAAGGTAGAAGGAATAAGGTAGAAGGAAAACAATCTATAGTTTCAATAAGGCCATTCTTCTTCTGGGTACTTATTTTTGTTGTTGAATTCCTGTATGTGGTTTCTGTGACCCAGGTTGGCGCTGAAGTAATATCAGCTTTATGAGTCTCAGCCCTGTCTGGCTGGCTGCCCTATGCCATGTAATGTGTTGAGACATACCAAGTGAATATAACTGAGAGTGGCTGACTCACTCTATTGAGACTCTTCAGTACAGTTCAGTCGCTCAGTCATGTCCAACTCTTGTGTGACCTCATGGACTGCAGCATGCCGGGCTTCCCTGTCCATCACCACTCCCATAGCTTATTCAAACTCATGTCCATTGAGTTGGTGATGCCATCCAACCATCTCATCCTCTGTCATCCCCTTCTCTTCCTGCCTTCAATCTTTCCCAGCATCAGGGTCTTTTCCAGTGAGTCAGTTCTTCACATCAGGTGGCCAAAGGACTGGAGCTTCAGCTTCAGCTTCAGTCCTGCCAATGAATATCCAGGAAATCAGTTCCTTTAGGCTGGACTGGTTGGATCTCCTTACAGTCCTGGGGCTCTTAACAGTCTTTTCCAGTACCACAGTTCAAAAGCATCAATCTTCAGTGATCCGCTTTCTTTATAGTCCAACTCTCACATCCATACATGACTACTGGAACCATAGCTTTGACTAGATGAACCTTTGTTGGCAAAGTAATGTCTCTGCTTTTTAATATGCTGTCTAGGTTGGTCATAACTTTCTTCCAAGGAGTAAGTGTCTTTTAACTTTGTGGCTGCAGTCACCATCTGCAGTGGTTTTGGAGCCCAAGAAAACATAAAGTCTGTCACTGTTTCATTGTTTCCCCATCTATTTCCCATGAAGTGATAGGACCGGATGCCATGATCTTCGTTTTCTGAATGTTGAGTTTTAAGCCAACTTTTTCACTCTCCTCTTTCACTTTCATCAAGAGGCTCTTTAGTTCTCCTTTGCTTTCTTCCATAGCAGTGGTGTCATCTGCATATCTGAGGTTATTGATATTTCTTCCAGCAGTCTTGATTCCAGCTTGTGCTTCATCCAGCCCAGTGTTTCTCATGGTGTACTCTGCATAGAAGTTAAATAAGCAGGGTAACGGTATACAGCCTTGACGTACCCCTTTCCTGATTTGGAACCAGTCTGTTGTTCCATGTCCAGTTCTAACTGTTGCTTCTTGACCTGCATACAGGTTTCTCAGAAGACAGGTCAGATGGTCTGGTATTCCAGAACTCTTGAAGAATTTTCCACAGTTTTTTGTAATCCACAGAATCAAAGGCTTTGGCATAGTCAATAAAGGAGAAGTAGATGTTTTTTCTGGAACTCTCTTGCTTTTTTGATGATCCAACAGATGTTGGGAATTTGATTTCTGGTTCCTTAGGAGAGTCCAAAGTCTGTTCTCTGGAAGCTCTGACAGTCTATTCTTCTGTGATCGAAAATAACTGTTTCCACTTAGCCCCACTCTCCACATGTAACCAGGAGAGTTTATGCCTGGCTCTACATCAAAGTTACTTAATCAGTCTGCCTTTGATGGGCTTGACTTGAGAGATAATTTCACAACTCAGCTCCTTGATTGTGCTAGTGTGAATTCTGAATCAAAAAGAGGTTAATGATTTTGCAGAGGTTACACAGAACTTTAGTGGCAAACTGGAACCTGTAATTTCTGATTCTGTTTTTAGTACTGTATTATGCTACCTTTTCTATCATAGAAGTCTGTGATGAGGATCAAATGAGAGAAATGGTAGTATGAATTAATAGACATGAAATACTACAATGTAAATTACTTCCACATGCTTTCTACTATCGGGAGACATGCAACACTTTTTACATTGTCAACTTCTTGATTCTTAAGCATCATGGCAGCAGGGGTCATTTTTTATGTCTTTGTGTGTTATTTCCATTATTTATGTAAGGAATATGTGGATGAACTGATTATCTAATAAAACTTATACTTTATATTTATGTACTTTGTACTCAAATCAGGAATTTATTACATTCATTACAAGTAGTTTTCTGACTGTAATTTCTTGGGAGGTATATTAAGCTGATTAATTAAATAAAAGAAACCACTTATTTATGATTTTAATTTTTTTTTTTACTCTGACTTTTAACTTCAGGCAGTTGTCAACTGACAAATTTTAAGGTTCCTTAGGAGTCAGAATTTGAATAGAATCAAATCCCACTCTTACTGTTACTAGCTGTGTGACCTTGGACCATTTTTTAAAAATCTTCTCTGTACTTTAGTTTCTCTATTGTTAAACTAGAAATAATAATAGTGATTAAGCTAAAATTGATCACTAGACCAGTGGTCTCCAACATTTTTGGCACCAGGGACCCATTTCATGCAGTACGATTTTCCCATGGACCAGGGAGAAGGGGGATGGGTTTGGGATGATTCAAGTGTGTTACCTCTATTGTGTACTTTATTTTTATTTTTGTTACATCAGCTCCACCTCAGATCAATAGGCATTAGATCCCAGAGGTTAGGGATGCCTGCACTAGAGCATAGACTCATTTACTACCCAGAAAAACCATACAACATAGATGAAGAAATGAAGGCATGGAGCGGTTACACAGTTAATAAATAATGAAAGTTAGATTTTCATTCAGTTGAACTCCAGACTTCATGTTTTTTGAGCACTGTGCTATATTACCTTCTCGATTACTTCTTAAGTTGTTCTGAGGAGGACATGAGATACGCATGTAGAATGCTTGGTACAATTTTGGTTTTCAGAGGTTCTGGAATTGTGAGTAAGGTTTTGTGGACTTAGGGATTAATTTTGGTAGCATTATAGATATATAATTGTCCTTAGTTCTGAACAGTTCTGGTAAATTATTAGAAATTGAACTATCACAAACCCCATCCCAGACATAATGGACCAGAATCTGTATTTTAAGAACTTGCATTTTAGATCCTTAAAGTTTGAGAAGTACTGCAAGAGATGATTTTGGATGTTTCTTCCATCTTACAGTTGTGTGTCGATAACCTTAGGGAAGCAGACATATGGATATTTCAGTGTTATTGTGTTTGGAGAAGAAAATAGTAATTTTAATGAAGTATTATTTTACTGAAAAGTATTATTTTAATAAAAATCACTGTTACGTGGATTTATTTCTATTCTTTGGCTTCCATTCTGAATTTGTAAAAATATTCTGATATAGTACAAAACTGTCCTAAATTGTATCATCCTGTGTCATCTAAGAAAATAATCAGAACTCAGAAACTTAGAATGGTTTTAGATGAAATATTTTTCTTAATCTCACTGGATAATAAGATTATAATATTAGCCAAACATATAAATGGGAACCCTAAGTATAACATAAAACTTCCTTATTTTGGACAGTTCTCTATACTGATGTTTCATTGTTTAGTTCAGTTCAGTCGCTCAGTCATGTCCGACTCTTTGCAACCCCATGAACTGCAGCACGCCAGGCCTCCCTGTCCATCACCAACTCCCGGAGTCCACCCAAACCCATGTCCATCGAGTCAGTGATGCCATCCAACCATCTCATCCTCTGTCGTCCCCTTCTCCTCCTGCCCTCAATAATTCCCAGCATCAGCGTCTTTTCCAATGAGTCAGCTCTTCGCATCAGGTGGCCAAAGTATTAGAGTTTCAGCTTCAACATCAGTCCTTCCAGTGAACACCCAGGACTGATTTTCTTTAGGATGGACTGGTTGGATCTCCTTGCAGTCCAAGGGACTCTCAAGAGTCTTCTCCAACACCATAGTTGAAAAGAATCAATATTTTGGTGCTCAGCTTTCTTTATAGTCCAACTCTCACATCCATACATGACCACTGGAAAAACCATAGCCTTGACTAGACGGACCTTTGTTGGCAAAGTAATGTCTCTGCTTTTTAATATGCTGTCTACGTTGGTTATAACTTTCCTTCCAAGGAGTGTTTTAATTTCATTGCTGCAATCACGATCTGCAGTGATTTTGGAGCCCAGAAAAATAAAGTCTGACACTGTTTCCACTGTTTTCCCATCTGTCTGCCATGAAATGATGGGACCGGATGCCATGATTTAGTTTTCTGAATGTTGAGCTTTAAGCCAACCTTTTCACTCTCCTCTTTCACTTTCATCAAGAGCCTCTTTAGTTCTTCACTTTCTGCCATAAGGGTGGTGTCATCTGCATATCTGAGGTTATTGTTGTTTCTCCTGGCAGTCTTGATTCCAGCTTGTGTTTCCTCCACCCCAGCGTTTCTCATGATGTGCTCTGCATATAAGTTAAACAAGCAGGGTGACAATATACAGCCTTGACTTACTCCTTTTCCTATTTGGAACCAGTCTGTTGTTCCATGTCCAATTCTAACTTTTGCTTCCTGACCTGCATATAGGTTTCTCAAAGAGTCAGGTTAGGTGGTCTGGTATGCTCATCTCTTTCAGAATTTTCCAGTTTATTGTGATCCATACAGTCAAAGTCTTTGGCATAGTCAGTAAAGCAGAAATAGATGTTTTTCTGGAACTCTCTTGCTTTTTCCATGATCCAGCGGATGTTGGCAATTTGATCTCTGGTTCCTTGGCCTTTTCGAAAACCAGCTTGAACATCTGGAAGTTCAGGGTTCATGTATTGCTGAAGCCTGGCTTGGAGAATTTTAAGCATTTATTTACTTAATATTTGAAGTTAAATATTTAACTTCATATTTTAATAACTTTAATATTATAAGATTAACCACAAAATAAATGTGCACTTGACTTACTTGATTGGAAATGTTTAATTTTATTAATCCCTGAACTATAGAAATTTCTCTCAAACTTAATTGAGGTAAAGGGTCTTCTGTAGTTTTTTTTTTTCATCTGACAGTAATGTCTGTTTTGTTTACTGTTGATTTGCTAGCATTTGGCACATTGTAGGTATTCACAAATATTTGTCAAATGAATGAATTAAGAGTTTTTTTTTTTTGATGACTTTTGCTACCATTTTCCAACAAGTAGGAAGACAGTTGTAAGATTCTGAAAATTTGAGTTTTTAGACAGTTGAGCATCTCTTCATGTTAAATAATTGAGTTAATTATCTTTCCCAGATTATATAATTATGTTTCTTTCTTGAAAATCTATTTAATTTTTAACTTTCTTGATATTCAAACAGATGGAAAATATGTTTATACTGTTTAAAGCAAACACCTTGTTAAAAACCAGGACATTTGAGTACTATTTGAGAAGCCCCGTGTGTATTGTCCTCCAATTGCATGCTGCCTTCCTTCCTTCATCTCCAGAGACAGCCATTTTGCTTGGTTTCATAAAACCTCTGAATAGTAAGTTGTTAACCAGTAAGTTGTATAGCTTTGAAAACTGGCTAGCAAGCATAAATATAACTTTGTAAAGAAGGAGCAGTATTGCTAATATTGGGTCAAATCTCATTGAAGAAGGTAGGTTAGATAAATTATCTGGGTCATGGTCTGGTTTGGCTCTCCTGAGAGTTTATAAGAACTCTTTTCAGGAAAGTCAGTGGAAAGCTTTATTTGAGTGGATCTTGGTTGAAATAGCATCTGTTTCTTGTAGTTGGCCATCTCGCAGTACTGTAGTGTGGATCAGGTAACTAGGTATTCTGCAGAAGTATTGTCAGAGGGACTGAAACGCTCTGTACTTTCTTCTAAGCCACCATGGCCTACTTTTAGCTCTTATATAGAAGTCAGGGGAGGCACAGCCTGGTTCCCCAAACATAGAGTCTTGTAGCCTAGGTCTTACCTTAATCAGAATGAAGTAGTGGTGGGTCTGGTGGGGCTGTTGGCTGTGCCCCTGCTTGTGGCCTGTCTGCAGTCCCTGCCCCCTGCCCCCAGCTTTCACCTACTCTTTACTCAGGGAAGTCATCAGGCAAATTTTTTACTTTCAACGGACTTCTAATCTTCTACCATGGGATCTTCTTCTCCATGGGATGTGGTTGGGAATCCAGAGATAGTTGTGGTTTTACATGGCTTTCCAACATCCAGCTATGATTAATTGGTACAAAATTTCAGAAGGTCAGACCCTCAGGTTTCATTGAGTGATTGCCCTCAATTTCCTAGCATTTGGCCTCAGCAACAAACCGAGACCACATCACTATTCCATATTTGAGCAGGCCATCATGAAGGTGCTTTGTGGCATCTGGGACTTCAGAACCGTAGGATCAACCTGTTATCTCACAACTATTAGGGATATTGTTGCTCAGAAGCTGTTGTGTAAGTTCAAGCAGAATTGATCTGGTCTGCTTGCCATCTAGAGTTTCTTTTTGTCAAGTGGAGGTTTATTTCTTAAGACTGACTGTCCTCTCCTTCTCCAAAAACTTCTCAAGAGATGGAAGCATGCTGTCCCTCTTCCTCACATAGTTGATGAGGAATTCTCTTGAGATCTCACCCAGTCTTCAGGCTGTACACCCACCCCTCTGAGAGTGAGCTGTGGGACATGTGGGCAGGGATATGTGACAGTGATGGGAATGTGGTATTGACAGTCTTTGCAGTACATCAGTCAGAGGAAGTTCAGAAGATGCTGGTGGGAGCTCTGTCTGTTTCCATTCCCATGCATTTTATCTATGGGCCATTGGATCCAGTGAATCTCTAGGGTTTTTGGAGCTATGTAGGAAAACACTGCTGTGGTCCACAGTGTCGATTTTGGATGACCACATCAGCCACTGTCCACAGCTAGAGGATCCATGGGCTTCTTGAATGCATATATGGACTTAATTAACTCATTCTGAGCTGGACAGAGTAGCTTCCCAGTATTACCTCCACTATTCCTTGTGCTGTGCTCACTTCAATTGTATCTGACTCTTTGCAGCCCTATGTCTGTAGCCCTCCCGGTTCCTCTGTCCATGCAGTTTTCCAGACAAGAATACTGGAGTGGATTGCCATTTCCTCCTCCAGAGGATCTTCCTGACCCAGGGAGTGAACCTGTGTCTCTTTGACTCTTGCTTTGGCAGGTGTGTTCTTTATTACTAGCGTTACCTGAGAACCCCTCTTCCTTATCTCTTGTGTATTCCAGTTAGGAAGAAATGCCCAAAAGAGGTCCTGGCCACCAAACACTTCTCTTATAGAAGTCCACCTGACTCGCATTGGTGAAGAGCATATAGTAAAAAGCCAGCAGAAGCTGTAAGGGTGACCTGATAGTCCACCTTCCATTCCTTTGACATCTGATCAAGTTGGACTTGCCTTTGTCTTTGAGTTATTAGAACGTTCTGATGGGCACTACTGCTCACTGATGCAGAAAATTTGACATTCTTTTGCATAAGAGTCTTTGGAACACTTCTGTGGACTTTTCTGAAAAGTACTGATTTTTGGTCCTGATTGAAATTATCTAAAGGTGCTGCCTTCACCACCCTTGAATGGCTTTGAGTTCAGCCTTCTCTAAGCCACACAGCTTCAAGTGAGAGTCTCCTTCGTCATAACTTTGGTTTTGGTTTCATTAACTGCTTCTATTTGTAGACATTTTGTTAGACTTTGGTTTAAATAATGCCGTATTCTAAGTATACTTTAAGACTATGATTTAACTACATGGATTATATTTTTATATTCTGTAAGGATACTAAACCAGCAGACAGGTACCCTAGCAGAGTAGTTTAACCTTAGTAAGTATGTTTCATTTCAGAATAAATTGAACTAAATTCAAGCTGTTTACAGAATTTCCTAAAATTACAGGATATTAAAGACAGTAGCCTCTGTGCCAGAGATTTACTGTTACTTGCTGTTAAAACTGGTCTTTCCAGCTATTAATGGTGGGACTATTCATACCTTAGTGTGTGGAGGCAGGTCCCTCCTGAGCTGGAGTGGAGAGGATGGGATCTTGTACAGTCCACATCACCAGGCTGAATGTTTATTGACCACTTAACCTTCTTGTTGGTTGTCCCAGAGAGGGTTCCTTGTGTAGCTTAGCAGTTCCTGTACTTTACAGACAGGAAAGTCTCAGAAACTTTAAGAACAAAGTCTGAAAGGCCTATAAGCAAATGGTGCTAAATACTTTTTTTTAAAGCCACAGTTTCATTGTTTTGGTTAAAACAGGATTATTAACTAGTGATTAAAAAATTTTTATTAGCAACTTCAAGTATAACAACTGGAATAAGTCTTTATTTTCTATATATAAAAATGAATTTTGACAGAAAAAAAAAGGTCAGGGAAGACCACTTCTGCAGGTGCAGTAGTAGCCCCAGCTAATTCAAGGAGCTGATCAGGAAGGCAGAGTAGAAAGTTCATCAACAGGCATTGTCGTCTGGTTAAAAAGATGAGTGGCCAGGGTGAGGAAAAAAGATAGTAAAAATATGAATGAAGTAGAGTTGTGTAGGCCTATGTAGAAGAAAAAATAAAAGAGCCCTTTACGGAGGAATATGAAAGAAGATATGAATAAAGGGAAAAGTACTATTTGGGGATAGGAAGACTCACTATTATAAATTCTCCTTAAATCTTATCCAAGATTCTGTTCATGTGTTAGTTAATCATTGAAAACTTCTTAGACCAGTCATAATTTATTTTCCTCCATAGCCTTCATCCCCATCTGATACTAATTTTTTTGTTTATTCACTGAGTTGTGTCTGACTGTTTGCAACCCTGTAGACTGCAGTTAACCAGGCTTCCCTGTCCCTCACCAACTCATGTTCATTGAGTTGGCAATGCCATTCAACCATCTCATCCTCTGTTGCCCCCTTTTCCTCCTGCCCTCAATCTTTCCCATCATCGGGGTCTTTTCCTGCGAGTTGGCTCTTTGCATCAGGTGACCAAGGTATTGGAGCTTCAGCATCAGGCCTTTCAATGAATATTGAGGGTTGCTTTCCCTTAGGATTGACTGGTTTAATCTCCTTGAAGTCCAAAGACTCTCAAGAGTCTTCTCCAGCCCAGAATTTGAAAATATCAATTCTTTGGCTCTCAGCCTTCTTTATGTTTCAACTCTCATTTGTACACTACTGGAAAAACCATAGCTTTGACTATACAGACCTTTGTCAGCCAAGGGATGTCTCTGCTTTTTAATACGCTGTCTAGGTTTGTCATAGCTTTCCCTCCAGGGAGCAAGCGTCTTTTAATTCCATGGCTGCAGTCACTGTCTGCAGTGATTTTGGAGCCCAAGAAAATAAAATCTGTCACTGTTTTCTCCTTTTCCCCTTCTATTTACCATGAAGTGATGGGACCGGATGCCATGATCTTAATTTTGTGAATGTTGAGTTTTAAGCTAGCTTTTTTACTCTCGTCTTTCACTAAATATATTTATTTCTTTGTCTTTTTTTCGTCTGGAATGTAAACTT
This sequence comes from Bubalus bubalis, assembly GCF_019923935.1. Lineage (NCBI taxonomy): Eukaryota > Metazoa > Chordata > Mammalia > Artiodactyla > Bovidae > Bubalus > Bubalus bubalis. Next base: position 26,071,591 of record NC_059164.1, on the reverse strand, counting down.
ATGAAGGTATGTAAATTTATGAGAGTGTGCTTGTTGTTCTTCCCTAATTAGAATGTCTTATTCCTTGTGATATCCCCAGCACTTAGAGCTTAGAGCACAGAGGAAGCAATCAATGACTGGTGAATGAATAAATAAGTAAAACTTTCTCTCATAATCCATAGTACTTATTGTCTATTCCATAGTTTTTTGGTCATTAATTTTGTTCAGTTTAGCATATTTTCTATTATTTTCTTTTGGTTTCTGTTGCTTTCTATTATTTTCTTTTGGCTCAGTGTCTAATTGTTTCATTCCTGTAAGACATTCTTCTCTGTGCTCCTTGATGGCAGGAGTGGAACAAATACATCCTTTGTATACTTCACTGCTGCTGCTGCTAAGTCACTTCAGTCGTGTCCGACTCTGTGTGACCCCATAGACGGTATACCTCACAGTACAAGGCAAATGGATGTAGGAACTTGTTGAACTGAATACATTTATTTACTCATAATAAATTGCTAGAATCCAGTTTGCCTTCAACAAAATGAGTGTTTTTAATAGATAATACAGTGTATTTCTAAATGAAATGGGAATTGTTTTATAAAGATGGAGAATTTTTAGAGATGTTTTGTTGTACTCATGGTAAATTTTGGTAACTGTAAGTTATGCAATTATAATTTTACAAATCTCTATGCACAATTTGAGCAAAAGAAAAATATAATTTTCAGTGAGAGATGGATTTATTACCTTGAAATTTTAATTTTTAAAAAGTCTCATGCTATAGTTTTAAAAAAGAGTATTCTAAACAAGTAAAATCTGTACCTTTTATACTTGCTATTGCATATATAAATATGTAAATATTTTTATTATAAATACTTTATCACTTCTCATGCCAGTATATCATTCAAGAGTTTATATAACTTTTTCTTGTTCGTTTATTTTCCCAGTGGATTTTTTAAAACACTGCTGATACACTATAAATTTATTTCTACTTATAGATTTGATGTATCATTGGAGATAAATTTCCAGTAATGTACTGTCAAAAGTAAATATTTTTGAAATTATTGAAACAGCACTGTGAAATGCTTAAAAGGAAAAAATATAAACTATGAAAAAGTTTTGTTGGTTCTTTTCTAGTTCCAAAGTTATTGGAAAGTTATTTATTTATTAAAAAGATTTTTTTTCTGCTTTGTTTCAGACCAGTCTATCCATATGGGGATGGGGAAGCCTTGGCATTGTCCTTTCTCTAATAACATTTGGACCCTTTGTAATATTTTATTTGGCATTTTATATCCTCTGCTTTGTGGGTGGGTAAGTATTCTCAATGATAATTTTATAGTTTATGTCATGTTCAGTTGTTCAGAATGGAAACATGACCATGAGACCTCAATAAGAAAAAAAAATGACCATGAGAAATGGCAGCATGCTTTGTGAATGCTGTTATTTTTACCAAAGTTAAAAATAGTAAAATTAAGATACCTATAGAAATAAAAGTATCGATAGTTACGATTTGTACCAGCAGTAGGGGTAGTTATATTCAAAAATAAATTTTATTTTATGGTGATAGAAACTTTTGTATCATTTGAAAAGTTAAGAATTTTTTATTCTTTTTGGTGTTTTGTAAAATTTTTAAATTCTTTTGTTGAAGTTCTGTGAAAGTTTTTAGATAAAGCGAGATATAGATAGGCTGTAGAAGAACCACTAAAAACTCTGAATTAAACATTAAGGCACATGAAAGGATCTGAAATTCCAAGTTCATTTTATGTCATAAATTGATCTGTTATTCTGTTCCAAATTATTGATCTCACTGAAACTTGCTGCCACAGTAAGGGGACTTCAATTTATATACTAACAAGCATCCCCACATCATCTCAGGATCAGTTAATTAAGCATTCCCAGGTTACTCAGTTACAGTCAATGAGTATCATAATTCCTGAGTCAAAAATCTTTCTTATTTTGGCTCTCATTATGAAGAACAATGGTCCTTTATTTAATGTAGCTTTATATAGTTTAATGCCTTATGAATTTTAAAAGCAAAAGCAGGCTTTTGTATATATTAAGTAAAATAATTACTATAATATGTAAAATAATATAAATAAAAGTATATAAGTAAAATAATATAACTGAAAGTCATCTAAGTTTTAATTTTTTTCATTAAATTTTAAAAATATGTTTTTGTTCTTTTGCCCACTTAACATGCAAGTCAGAAGAGAATTAATATATTTTCTTATGGAAGCTGCCAGGTGTTTTTTTAATTGGGGATGGTTTTGGCTAGTCAAACTTAAGTTTTTGAGTTCTGCAATTTACCTGTGTACAGTGTTGATAATTTACCTGTATACAGTGTTAATAATGTATACGTTCTGCTTATAGTAAAGCTAATCACATTTGGTAATGTAAAGAAAACCTTTGATTTTTTTTCTTTTTTCCTTTTGGATTGTTATTTTAGGATACTTTAAATACCAGTGTGGGTTATTTAATGGCATTCCGTTATGTTTGGTCATGCAGTTTTCTACAGCACCTGTTTTTTCTTAAACCTCAAGGCTGAAGCTATGAATTAGGTTCTAAGATCAGACTCTTCTTCGCTTTCTTTCCTACTGTCACACTGTGGGCAAAGGTGCACATTTTATCAGTCTGTTTTATGATAATGTTTTTAGAAATACATTGTTAATGTAATATAAGCATTTTATTGTGTCTAGGTAAAACTAAAATACAAGACCAACTTGATTCTTAGTAATAATGTTTGATACAACACAGATATGTGAAATTTACTTATAATTCTGTGGCCAGTCTTTTAAAAAAGAAACAGACTTGAGGACATAAATTGACTTGAGTGTATCTGTTTCTCCACCCGCCTCCCTGTGCTGAAGAGCAGTGATGTAGCAGATCGCCACAAAAAGCAGAGGACCTTGAAAATTTTCCTTTCAGTAGCTGAGGCTGACTATGTTTAATTTTTCACTTTCTCTTCTTGTCACTATACTCTTTCAATCATTGTAAGATTACTATAAATCATTATAAAATTAAAATTTAATTTTCTTTTATGGATTTCTTGTCTACTCAGTAGTGCTTCAATTTGTTTGGTCAATTTTAAATGTAGGAAATACTGATAGCATTTAATCAATACTTTAAGTAGTTCTAAACCAGTATTTGTCTTACTTTGACTCCATAATTATTTTAAAAATAGCTTTTTGGAATATATTTATGTTTCTTTTTAAATTCCAGACTTATTTCAAATGAATTATAAATTGGATCATCTTTTTCCTGTATGAAAGAAAGAAAATGAAGTCGCTCAGTCGTGTCCGACTTTTTGCGACCCCATAGACTGTAGCCTACCAGGCTCCTCTGTCCATGGGATTTTCGAGGCAATAGTACTGGAGTGGATTGCCATTTCCTTCTCCAGGGGATCTTCCCAACCCAGGGCTTGAACCCGGGTCTCCTGCATTGTAGACAGACACTTTACCGTCTGAGCCACCAGGGAAGTCCTTAGGACTGTAATTAATTTATATTAGATACTTCTAAGCCAAGTTTCCTAAATAGCTTTCCAGTCACTTACATTGTTTGAGAACTCCAAGAAAGCTTAATACAATTACTGAATAAGGCAGAATTTTAAATTAGCAATTGGGATACAATATAAATGCAGATAATTAAGTCAAATCTATATCTGTAAATGTATTAAGTATACCTAGCCTTTGTTTATATACCTAGTGATAAGTTATCTCTCTCTCTAATTAGTTAACAGAACTATAGAAATACATCTCATTTGTCTTTATCCTTGGTTATTAGCTTACCTGCTTAATTAATGAAGGCTTATTATCCTAAAGTTTGAAAATGTTGCCTGAGATTCTTATGAAATAATATTGAATGAAAACTTGGAAAGGCATTATTGTATAAATTCACAAAATGTTTATGGTTTTTTTAAACTTCAAAACTTAACAAAATCTGTCAAGGCCTTGCCTTGCCAAAGTCACAAACTGACTTTTTAGTGCATGATTAACTGTCTATTAAATCAGAAAAATATGTGTTAAATTGTAGTGAAATTTTGTTTTGTATCTATAATTAAATTTCTTTCAGGGGTTTTGTTGTTACTCTCCTGTTTGGAAAAACAAACTCAGAGAAGTACCTAGAGCAGTGTGAACATTCATTTCTCCCTCCAACATCAACTGGGATTCCTAAGGTAAGAAGGGTAAAGGAATGTAAGACCTTAAAGCCCTGCTATGTGTGGTGTTGATAATGTGATTGCCTTTATAAGGCTTGGCACATCTTCCGATAGTTCACTAATGCTCACTATAAACTTATGAGAGACTACTGATCAGGCTTAGAAAATGCATGTTGGATGTTAAAGTGAGCATGCAAATTTGAGGAAAAGATAAAAATTTGGAATCTTTTCCTGCTGTCTTAACATAGAATTTTGATGCATCACGGCATCATATCATTGTCAATTATTGAAATGTCAATGAATGTACTATTTTGAATGAAGTAAATGCATAGGAACCAGAGCGGGGAAAATGGGCATTTTTTCTTAAACTCACTTGAAAAGTAGAGCTTGCAGTTAGGCTATGCTGTTTCTATAATTTTGTTACCTCAAGCTCAATTTTATGTCTTTTGTGTTGCAATTTTTCTTTTTTTTCAAATATCGTACTATATAAATAAAATTGAAATTCCATACTAGATACAGGCTTCAGATTCGCAATTCCTTCAGTTATTATTGTGGGATTGTAATGATTTTTCCTGTATGAAGAGAAGAAAATGGTCTGGAGTCGGTGCCAGTAACTGAATTTTATAATTATTAACATGTCCATTATGTGCTAATATGACTTTCATATTGATAAGTAAATACAGTTTTTCTAATACTTAGTCTAACCTTTAAAATAATCTTTGAAACTTACCTCTGCCCCCCTTTAAAACTCCTGTTAATGTGTATTCTCTGAATTTGCTTACAAATCTTTTTTGAGGTAATGAATCTTTTTTTTTTAATTGAAGTATAGTTGGCTTACAGTGTTGTATTAATTTCTGGTGTACAGCAAAGTATCTCAGTTACACACAGACATGCATTCTTTTTTTAAATATTCTTCTCCATTACGGTTTATCCCAGATTTGATACAGTTCCCTGTGCTGTACAGTAGGACCTTGCTGTTTGTCCATTCTAAGTGTAATAGTTTGCATCTTCTAACCCAGAACTCCCAGTCATTCCCTCTCCCTCCCCTCTTCCCTCTTGGCAACCACAAATCTGTTCTCTGTGTCTATCATTCTGGTTTATAGATAGGTTCATTTGTGCCATATATTAGATTCAACATATAAGTGATACCATATGGTATATCTCTTTCTCTTTCTGACTTACTGCATTTAGTATGATAATCTCTAGTCACATCCATGTTGCTGCAAATGGCATTATGTCATTCTTTTTTATGGCAGAGAAGTATTCTGTACTCTACACACTGTACTGTACTGTACACATGCACACACCCCCCCCTTTTATTTAGCTGTTGATGGACATTTAGTTTGTTTCCATGTCTTGGCTGTTGTGAGTAGTGCTGCTGTGAACATAGAGGTGCATGTATGTATCTTTTTGAATTACAGTTTTGTCCAAGTATATGCCCAGGGATGGGATTGCCTGATCATATGGTAGCTCTATTTTTAGTTTTCTGAGGAACCTCCATACTGTTTTCCATAGTGGCAACATCAACTTACATTCCCACTAACAGTGTAGGAGGGTTGCCCTTTCCCCACACCCTCTCCAGCATTTGTTATTTGTAGACTTTAATGATGGTCATTTTGACCAGTATAAGGTGACCAGTATAATGTCTTCTTGAAGAAATGTCTATTAAGGTCTTCTGCCCATTTTTCATTTGGATTGTTTGATTTTTTGACTTTTTTTTTTTGAATCATTTCTTAGCCATCCATAGTTTCTATTCATTTGAATGGTACATAGAGAGGATGATGCAAAATATTTTAAATTATGATTTTAAACAGCAATAAATCATAATCTAGATTGGTTAAATCTTTATGATCTATTTTTTGGTATATGGTTTAAATAGTGATTTTGATTTGCTTTTTCTAAAATGATTTATAAGTATATTTTATGAAAATCTTAGTGGTTGCATGGGATAACTTGAAACATATGTTTTTAATATGCATTTGTGCTTTTTAAAAAATGTTTTTATCTGTTTATGACTGTGCCGGCTCTTTGTGCTGCGTAGGCTTTTTTCTAGTTGTGGCACGCGGGGGCTGCTGTCTAGTTGCCGTGTGCGGGCTTCTCACTGTACGTGGCGTCTCCTGTCGCACAACCCACGTGCTCTGGAGTGCGTGAGCTTCAGTGGTTGCAGCGTTTTCGCTCAGTGGTTGCGGCTCTCCGGCTCTAGAGCACAGGCTTAGCAGTTATGGTGCATGGGCTTAGCTGCTCCACATCAGGTGGAATCCTCCCAGATCAGGGATCAAATCTGTGTCTCCTGCATTGGCAGTTGTATTCTTTACACTGAGCCACCAGGGAAGCCCTGGTTTGTATTAATTAAAGAGTATCCTACTACTTTTTACCATATTTCCAGGTCACTGATCTTTCTGAAAACTATGGACAAAAGAAATTAATTTTTTTTAGTTGCTGAGAACCATCCCTTAGTAGAACTTAATTTAAAATATGTTAATTTGGCAGCTGGTATACTCCTTTGGGTTGGGAGGGAGGAGGAAATGAGGGTGTGTTTAATAAAGACCATTATTAATTTGACTCACCTGAAACACTAATTTATGGTTTTAAGTTTTCATTGAGATATGATAACAGTATACCTGATATTTTCAGTTTCTCACATTCTAAATAATGTTTGCTGATTATTGTTACTGAGGATATCTAGTTTTGTTAATTTGAGACATAGTGTTTGCTTGATACCTGAGTCTCAAGAAATAAGGTTATTTACTAGCTTGAAGATAATGAGAGGGATGTTACAGGCAATATTTAGTTAGAAATAAACTATAGATATTTTGAATCAAGAAACTATGCAATAAAACATTATGATTCCCTTTCAGTGCTTAGAAGAAATGAAACGGGAAGCCAGAACTATAAAGATTGATAGAAGATTGACAGGTGCCAATATAATTGATGAACCTCTCCAGCAAGTGAGTTTCAGTATGTGGTATTTGAATTCCATATATTGTGTGCTGGGTGCATTTCTCTTGAATACTAAGAAATAATTTTGCTATTTATGTAATATGCTGGAAATTCATTATAATGCTGTTCTTGGATTCTCTATGTAAACTTGCTGCCTTATTTATGAACTTATTTCTATGTGTTTGCTTTGTATTAAACCCTTTTGGTTGAATTTACATTGAGAAAAAAAGTTTTTATTAACATCTGATAGTGTTTCTAATTGTTTTAAGAGTTACAATGTTGCTCTTCAAAAATTTTTGCTCTTCATTGATGAGTAAGCTAGTGGTTTGATAAGTCAGAGGTTTTTCTACTAGTTTTGTAACTTTTTAAAATGGATATTACTGGCTTCATTCAAAAATACTTTAAAAATTAAAATTATTCTCTCCCAAAATACTTTCACTGATGCCCAATTATATGACTATTGCAAATAATATGTGCCTTAAAATTCTAAATATTATTTTATAGATAAACCCTTATTTAGTTTATCTGATTTGCAGAAAAATTATACATTACGTTGTATTATTTGCCATTTATTGGGTAATAATGCTGTTGACACTATCACTGGTATTAGAGTTAAGTGAATTATGTCATCTTTGTCATTTGACTGCAGTGAATCTGATTATACTCTCAAAGAAAACATTTTTTTCAAGATTACTAGGGTCTCTTGATATTATTTTGCACCTCATTCCATCAAACTAAAACTCTTCATTGTATTTTAGCATTGGAAATTAATGTTTCTGCATGCTCCATCTTTAACCTGAATTTGGGTAAGGCTTCACCATAGATAATTCTTTATTTTAAAAAAAAATTAGGCAGTAGATGAATTGGGCTACCAAAATAACTTAATTTAATAACTTAATTTTTTGAAATGTTTTTTAGCATATTGATGCTCTTGTAATGAAGACAGTTATTTACTACCACAATTTATTAGGTAGAGAATAAATGAAAAATTCAAATAATCTTTTTAAGTTTTAGTTTGCCACTATTACCTTTTAAATCCTTAAAAACTGTATTTTTTCCTGTATTTTTGTTTTAGGTTATCCAGTTTTCCTTGAGGGATTATGTCCAGTATTGGTATTATACACTAAGTGATGATGAATCTTTTCTTCTTGAAATTAGGCAGACTCTTCAGAATGCACTCATTCAGTTTGCTACTAGGTAAGGTCACTGGATTGTATTTATGCAGAAAAATTTAAATATTGTTTGTATCAATAGGGAAAATAACTTTTAAATGGAAGGAGAAAATTGGTTATTCCAAGGTAAGTAAAGCAGTAGATTGTTATTGTGGGCTAACTCTTAGTTTATGGAACTAGAGCCCTGAAAAACCTTTACTCTTTTACAACTGCAGAATGTTTATCTTGACTAATCCCTGTTTTCTAAGTCTGTGTGTCAGTTTCTTCCTCTGGACCCAGTTGTCCAGTCATGTGACAGTTCAGAGTCTTTCATCCCACATATTGATAATACTTTTTCCCCTCTTACCCAGATACTCTTTTTTTTATATATAATTGCAATATAATTCTTTTATTTTATTGTTCTGGAAATAAGATTTAGTACAGTTAAACTCAAAGTAAATATTGAACCAAGGTGGCAGGGCCAGACAGTCAGAACATGACTCAGAAATCTGGCAGTGAAAGACATTCTTGGACATGATTAGGAGGTGTTTCACTGTCATAAAACAGTAAGGCAGGCGAGGGATTCTGAAACATAAGGCAGGATCAGGTCCTGTACCTTAGACATTAAGGAGCTTGTCTCAGATTGGTGTAAGGAATGGTTTGTATTCTGATGCCAACTGACCACTAGAAACTTCAGAAGGTTTTTGTTATTGTTGGCATTTTTAATATTAATATTTATATAAATATATGAAATATATAAATATGTGCAAATATAGATGCAGTGTGTGTGGTGTGCATATATATCTATATATATTTGTATGTCTGTGTGTGTGGTAAAAGTAAATGTAAACATATAAACAGGATGGATCCCAATCTTCTAGAGTCATTTCCTCTGGAGTAACAGAGGAAATATTTGTTTGAGCCCCATGCAATTTCCATTTGTCTTCTATTGGAATAAGTAGAGTATCTTTGACAGTTACCTGGCCACAGAATAGTATAGGAGTAGCTGCTGGCAACACAAATAAGCTAGCTTGTTCCTCCTTATTGGTCACACCTTAGCATGGTTCCTGCAAGTCTCCTACTCAAGCAGGGCCTAAGTAATAAACAAAGCATTAGCAAAAAAAATCCCAGAGTTACTGCATTTCTACCCTCTTGAATAAGCCTTTCCTTGGCTTGCACTGAGAACCCATGCCCCATAGGTGCTGTTCTGACTAGATTGTATGAAGTGAGTGGGAGCAAGAGACAAAATGGCTAGAGCAAAATTGGGAGCTGCTGATCCCAATCTGGAGATACAACTTAAGATGCCCACAGACTTGCAGGGAAGAGGTGCAGAGGAATGGTGTGGCAGGGCTCATGTCTTGGGGGAAGCAAGGTGTCCTTGCTTGGCTTCACTTAATGGGCTTGCCCTGGGCAGCCACAGCCTCCATGACGCCACACATGGGCTCTTCATTTCCCAGGGAATTGCATGGGCTTGATGGGCTGCAAGTTCTTGTTCAGTGGGAATACCAGGAGGCAGGTGCAACTCCACGATAGCCTCTTCAGAGAGCCCCTCCAGAGGGCTGACGATGCCCTGAAGCCTGATGCTAAGGGATGTATTCAGTACCCTCTCCCCCTCCTCCATATGGGGAACTATTTTTTCATTCCAAAGGGGCAGAACTCTAGCAGTAGTGCCCTTCAGACTTTCACAGGAGGGTAGCTGATGGTTATTGAGGTCTGCATGCCTGCAGTCTTACTGGTGTTGCTGTTGAAGGGATGGTCAGGCTTCACTGGAGATGGTAGAACATCACAGCATCTCCAGATCTTTACCTGGGCTTCATCCTGATTGGCAGCAACATCTGCCTTATTGAGGCTAAGTCTGCACTACTGGCAGCCACAGCTGATCAGTGGCATCTGGTGTAGTCCAGAGAGTCCCAATTGCTTGCTTCTGCACCTGGTAAAGCAGATGTTAGACTCCTAACCAGTATCCTGTAGCACCTGCATGTTGTGCTTCACCTCCTGACGCCCACTGTGCTCATGTTGGCTTCTCACCAACCAGTGAAGCCGTCCTCCAGGTCCATGTACTCTTCCTGTGTGGGATCAGCACCAACCTGTAGCCATCCATGGTGGTGGTTCTGGGGGATAGATTGGGGCTCACTGAGGTTCCAAAATCACCCCAGATAGTCTGCTTTATTCAAGTGCTGTGAGAAGAGCTCAGTGTAACTGCCCACTTATCTTAGGCACATACCTAATGGAGTCCTCTTAGAAGAGCTCAAAGGAGCAGTCGGTGGAGAATATTCAGTTTATTTATTTACTTTCAGAAGAGTAGTATATTTTAATGAGATTTCCTCTAAGAAACTTTTCTGAGATATACTAAAATTCTCACTTTACAAACACCCCCTTATATACTGCCTAAATATTTTGGTCTGTATCCTTGTATTTAAACTACTTGATTTTTAGAGGGGCCATTTCATGTGCAGAAATTATATTTTAAAGAAAGGATTTTATATTTGGGTAAATTTGCTATCTTCTTTTTTTTTTTTTTTAATAGAAGATTTTTCTACCCAATACATGCAGTGATTTTCCTACAAGCCTATGGCCTCAAGGCAGGAGGCTACATTGCTGTGTCACAAGTAGGTTCTCAAATCTGAAGGTGTTATTCTCTAGCCAGCCCCTCTTCTTCCCCATTTAGGTTCTTGAAATGCACTTTTGTACTTCTGAGAGTCTTGGAGAGTAGAGCTTTGCCCTAGGGCTCTTACTTTGTTTCTGTTTCTGTCTGAATAGATATTTCCAGCTCATGCTGCCCTGTCAAGACTTTTCTTCTATAATTCAGTTGATCTTAAGGTTTGGAGTGGGAGATGAATTCCTCAGCCTCCGGTCACTGAGGCAGGCTGCAGTAGGTTTCATAGTTTGAATTTTAACCTTACTTAGATAGATTGAAGCCCCTTCTCTTTTATGATTAACAGCAAACATTTGGAAAGTAGCCAACCATAATTATGAGTGTAGATGCACTGTGGAATATAGAAAATATACTAACATATAATCAAAGAAGTCAGAAATTGGATTTTATGTCCTTTAGTTCATATATGTAACATTATTGCATGTTGGGTATTGTCTAGGATCAGTATTCTGAATCCGTTGGTCACTGCTTTTTATAGTAACACCTTTCTAATGACTTTTCCCCCCCTCTCTGCAAAGATGGGAGTAAGAAGAGTTCATTATTCTTTTGTTTGCCTGCTTAAGATTATATTAAAATATAAAAAATTTTAGACCTAGAAAGAACTTTGAACTAGTAATTGGAAGACTTGAGTGAGTTTGTATCCTCTTCTCTCATTTAGCTATGGGACTGTGAGCAAGTATTCTAAATTTTTTGGATTTTGGTTTTTCTCATGTGTGAAATAAGTGTCATAAATACCTGCCCTGTACTGTATTCCTCACAGGGTTTTGGTCTGGAGCAAATTCATGTGTTCTTTTAACTCATATTTTGTGTCTACTTTGCCTCGGCCAGATGCTGCAGATTTGGCAGTGAATGAAGCAAAAATCCCTGGTCGGTATAATGTAATGGAAATAGTTCATGTGAAATGTTTTAAAAATTGTGAAGAATTTTAGAAATTTTAAGTTTTTATGTCACCCTTCACCCATAATTTCACAGATGAGGAAGCTAAATTCCAGAAAGATTAAGCAATTAGTCCAAGATTATCTGTTGAGTTGGGGGCAGAGGAAGAATCATTCTTAATAGTCACTATTCTGTCCCCCAGTCCCTACCAGATATATTGTGATCTAGGTTATCATCTTAGTTTCCCCCACCTTTCTGTCATATCACTGCAGTGCTTTGCCTGTTCTTTGATCTTCTAACTACCTTTTCTTTAAACTTCCTGTTACAGTTTTTTTTTCCCCTTTCTCTAGCATTCTATTATTGTTCAATTGCTCAGTCATATCCAACTCTTTTGCAACCCCATGGACAGGCGCCTCTGTCCATGGGATTCTCCAGGGCAGGATACTGGAGTGGGTTGCCATTTCCTTCTCTACTAACATTCTGTGCTTTCAAGCTAAATATTGGGTGATTATAGGAAGAACCAAGTTTCTTCTATGATCTGAATTTTGTCTTTGCTTGGTCGTTGGCCTTAAGTTTTGGGGCAAATTAATCAGCCTCTCTTGAGCTTTAGTTTCCTTATTCATAAAAAGCTGATAATGTTACTTTTGAGACTGCTTTCAGGCTAAAAACGATATGATGTAAAGTCTGTAGCATATAGTGAAGCTCAATTAATGTTTGTGTCTTCTCAATGAATGACTTTATTTTTGTCTTTCATTGGCTTTTTCTAGTAAAGCCATACTAAAATACATGTTTTCACAGGGGCTCCTTGACTATTTCCAATGAGAATATCAAGAAAATTAAGTGCTTATAATCATTACTTGAATACTTCTTAAATTCTTACTCTTGTCTGCTGTGCACTGCGAAGCGTACGTTATCTCTTCTCTCCTTCAAATTTCAGTCTTGTATCGAGTTTTTAACCAGGGGCCCATGAAGCTTTGAAGATTTAAGCAAAATTTTCTGTGCTTTTTTTTTTTTCCTTCTGAGTGGTTCCATAGATTTTATTTTCAAAAATGACCTGTGAACCCCAGAAAGATTTAGAACCACCAAATTCTAGTGTTCATATTTATTTGGCACCTTGAGGAAACAATCACAGAATATCAGCATCAAACAAAATGCTAATTTTGTTGTAACAGGAGAGAAAGGATGTATGTAGTCTGAAGTCCTGGTTTTGAGCTTTAGTCTGTTATCCATTAAGCTGTGTGGCACTGGTGGTACAGTGGTAAAGACCCACCTGCCAGTGTGGGAGATGGCGGTTTGATCCCTGGGTTGGGAAGATCCTCTGGAGAAGGAAAGGCAACCCATTCTAGTACTCTTGTTTGGGAAATCCCATGGACAGAGGAACCTGGAGAGCTATAGTCCACGGGTCACAAGATGTCGCACATGACTTAGTGATTAAACACCATGACCTTGAATGGATAAGAAACATAATTTCTTTGCATCTAGTGATAACCTGTATCTGCTTATCAGGTTGTTGTTAAGATTAAATGGCATCAGATATGAGAGAGTACATTGTAATGCCACACGTCATCCTAACCTTAGTACCTGTTTATAGTAGCAGTTTGGGGAAGGAAACCTTCCCAGGGAACTCTTTAGTTCTCTGTGGAACCTGGGCATTAACCTGGAACTTTAGGGGATGAATCTGTGATAACCTGTATATTTTTAATTCTCTCTTCAAATAAGATAGCATGACATTGGAGAGAAAGCCCTGGGAGATCTGTACTGTAATTCTACCTGTACCATTAAGTTACAGTATACTTAGAAAATTTCCTAACATATCTGTAAAATAGTGATACTGATACTTGCCGCAAACTCTGAGTTGTGAGGGGCAAATGAGAGCATATGCATGAAGTGTTTCATAAAGTGTTTGTCAACCAATAAATGATTCTTTGAGCAAGTTATTTAACTTTCTGTGCCTCAATCTCAGCATCAGCAAAATGAGGTAATTTTCTCATAGGGTTGTTATAATAATTATATGAGAGAAAAGAACATGTAAAACACCATAGGAATCTGGCACATAGTATGTATTCAGTGAATGTTAACTTCTTTTTTGTTGTTTTTGTTATTTTTTACATTCCTGGGAATATATGCACACAGATTCTCTTGTCTTCTTAGCTTCATTGTTTTTTGAGGGGGAAGGGCAGAAGAAACAATATTAAAACACATGAAATGGAGAGAAAGTGGTTATTTGGGTGTTATTTAAAGGATTTGATCTAGAGGTAGAATGGACCAGAGTACCTGATCAAAACCTGATGTGGATTGAGCCCAAAACTGGACTTCAAGAATGGGTGTATGTAGAGGTTAGTGGTTAATTGTATATTTTTATAATTCTTATACCATACTGTTCACCCACTTTAAGTTGTTGGCTCTCAGTGTATTCAGAGTTGTACAGCCTTTATCACAGTTAATTTAAGAATGTTTTAATGACCCCACCAAGAAACCTGATATCCACTAATCAGTCTCTTCCCATATCCCACACAAGGCTTCTACCTCTAGGTAGTCAACTATATATTTTTTCTGTCTTTATCGACGTTTTACTTGAATGAAATAATATAATACATGATCTTTTGTGACTAGCTTCTTTCACTTAGTGTAATGTTTTCAAGGTTCATTCTTGTTGTTCAGTTCAGTTCAGTCGCTCAGTCGTGTCCAACTCTTTGCGACCCCATGGACCCAGCACGCCAGGCCTTCCTGTCCATCACCAACTCCCAGAGTTCACTCAAACTCATCTCCCCTGAGTCAGTGATGCCATCCAACCATCTCATCCTCTGTTGTCGACTTCTCCTGCCCTCAATCTTCATCCTTGTTGTAGCATATATTACTAGTTACTCCTTTTCATTGCCGAATAATTTTCCATTGTATGGACACACCATGTTTTGTTTATCCATTCATCAGTTGGTAACCATTGGGGTTGTGTCTACTTTTTGGTTTTTATAAAGCATGCTACTATGAGCATTCGTGTACATGTTTGTGTAGACTTGGTGTTCTCATTTCTCTGCGATGTATACCTTGAAATGAAATTTCTGGGTCATATGGTAACTCTTTAATCTTTTGAGGAACTGCAAACTTTTAAGAAGTAGCTGCTCATTCCTGCCAACAATGTATGAGTATTCAAATTTCTCTGCCTCTTTGCCTGTACTTGTTATTGTCTGGCTTTTGATTAAAGTCATTCTCCTTGGTCTAAAGTGGTATTTCATTATGGTTTTGATTTACTTTTCCCTGATGGCTAATGATATTAAGCGTCTTTTCTTGTGCTAATTAGTTTTTTGTGTATCTTGCACAGAGAATGCCTTTCAGAGCTTTCCCCTGTGTTAAAACTAGGCCATTGTTGACTGTACTGCATTGCTTCCTGGTTTTATAAATACAGTTTTATTGTTTTATTGGACAGTCGTGCTTATTTGTTTGCATTTTGTCCATGGCTGTTTCTGTGCTTTAGTGGCAGAACTGACTGAGGTAACGTGGCCTGCAAAGCCTGAAACCGTTCCTGTTTGGCTCTTTAGGAAAAGAGTTTGCATCCATTAAAATATTAAGAAGTTATTCAAGAAATAGGAAAAATATTGGGATAAAACTCATATACAAAGCAGTTGTACACTGTAGGATTTTAGGTGTGTTAAAAATTGTAAATATGTGAGCAGAGCAAACAGAGAAAAAAATAGTAAAATATTAACAGTGATCTTTGGATTGTGGATGTATGGCTAATTTATAGCTGATATATAAAAATCTAAAGAAAGAAATGACATTTTACAAAACAGGCATACATTATTCTTGTAGCCCAAGACAGGAACATTTGGTGCTCAGCACTAAAAAAAAATATATCTAGGATGACTTTTTTCAACTAAATTTATTTTCCTGTTTTTTATATTACTATGAGCACATAAATAAAAGAATCCTTTTTTCAGCTATATATGACATGTTTTGTACAGATAGCCATTGTATCCTTACTTCCTTGGGAAGTTATCTTGAAATTAGTGCTTAAATATAGTTGTTTTTGTACATAATGGGGTAGTCAATACTCAATAGATTATTGTTAACCGAGTTTCCATTTATGACTTCTTGGTAATTTTTTTCCTACAGAATTTAATGTAATTCACTCTTGGGTCTACGAATGTTTCATTTATCAGATAAAATTTACTGAAAACCTTGTTTATTAAAATACTTAATAAGATGAATTTAATTGTTAGTACTTAACATTATACTTAAGATGCACACTTAGCCCCAGGTTGTTTTTTTTTTTCTTTTTCATGTAGCTTAAGGCTTCCAACTCTGTGTTCTTTATACTCAGCCTCTAAATTAGGTGAGTGTGCTTTATGTGTGTTCTTCTAATTTTTTCTTTATATTTGGAGATTGAAGTTCTTTAGAACTTCTGCATTGTTGACCTCTTTGAAGCATTGGCGCCAAAGATGTAGAACTGGATGGATTTTTTTATGTGGAGTTGTAGTTCACTGAGTACCATTTCCATACTATGGCTATATAAAACTGCAGGCCCAGATTTTTCTCCATTTCTACCAATTTGTTTATAACTTTTATGAGTCAGAAGATTTCGTGTAGTTCAAGGTGTAGCAGATAAACTGAACTGAAACTCAGGAATCCTGTTTTTGTTTTAACAAAACCTGTATCTCAGTAACTAATCTGGAATAAATAATTTACATTTTTGGCCTTGTAATTATAAAGGTTTGTGGTACTTCTTTCAGATCTCTTTCAGTTCTGAAATACTGAGATTGCCTGATACAGTTGTTACTAATCTTGATCTGTTTGCCTTCACTCATATCTCCTCTTCAAAACACTCACATTCTCTATCACACCCCACATTTTGAATACCATTTGGAGAGTTATTTTTTTAGATTTAATTTACTTTGGGATTAAAGTACTTCTCTGGTCTGCTGTTTTACTGATAGTAAATCTTAAAGTAGGATGATGATAAACTATATTTAAACCTTTTATTACATTTCTGCATGGTCAGAAAGGATGCAAGACTTCAAACATCTAAGATATTTACTAGACCAATCTTTTCCCTATAGTTAAGCAGTTTTGTATCAATGAAACTTGACAGTTTTTTACTTGATTATCCAAACTACTGCTCTTCTCTATAGAATACTAAAAACAATAAATTTGTAGTTTTGTAAGTCTGCTACTTTAAGTTCCCACCGTGGTTGATTTTAAGCTGTGAGCATAAAGTCACTGCATGTGGGGTTGGGAGAGAGATGTGCTCATTTGGCTCTCCCCCTGCAGCACATGGGGCTTCCCAGGTGGAGCTAGAGGTAAAGAGCCCACCTGCTAATGCAGGAGGTGCCAGAGACATGGATTCGATCCCTAGGTCAGGAAAGATCCCCTAGGGAAGCGAATCCCATGTACAGAAGAGCTTGGCGGGCTACAGTCCATAGGATAGCAAAGAGTCGGACTTGACTGAAGCTACTTAGCATGCACGCATGCTGCAGCACCCAGGGGGAGGAGGTGCAGCTGAGGGAAGGGAGCAGACTAATTATAACCATAAAGTAGTGAAACTTGTGTCCTCATGGTTGCTAACTTAGCTCCTGTGAAAGAGTGATTCTCCATGTATTTTTGAGGATTATGGTAGAGAGTGATCATAAGTTTAATGTACATTTAGGAATGTTGTGAAAAAATCAGTTTAATTATTTTATACTCAGTCCTTATAACTAAATTCTTGAAGTAGTTTTTAAAAGGGAAGCAAAAATGCTCTAGGGAAGTGGTTATGGTAACTTGAAATATTTATGAGCAAATTGAGACTGAAAGAAGGGAAAGTCTTTAAATGGATTTAGAAGCAAGTTTACAATTCTTTGCTTTTAAAATATTGCTCAAATTCAATTTTAGGCTGAAGCTTTTGATGCTAACAGAGTACTCCCTCAAGGACTCTTAAGGATGGAAACATGGAAAGGTTTATGTATTTTAAAGAGTATAGCCTTTATGATAGTGAATTCTGAGGGGGTTAACTGTCTGATTCAGTGACTCAAGGAAGGAATTTTTTTCTTTTACAGATAGGTCACTCACTTTCGGCAAAAGATGGCTGTGAGTCAGGTGATCAAAAAATCTAGTGGAATAGAACTTCTCAAAATGTCTTCAAAGATGCTTGTCAGAATCTACCCAGTAAAACTAGGAATTTTGCTAGTGATTTAAAAAAAAAAATGTCTGATATTTCTTCTTTAGAAGGTAAAAGACCTCATTTAGGAGATTAATACATATTATTGTATTTTATGCAGTTGGTTATTATATTGCCCTTACTGATTAATATACATTTAAAAAGCCTTTATATGTGATAAGTGTGTATGACTTTTGATATACATTCACACATATACAAACACGAATACTATACAGTGTATATACTATGCAGTATACTGTGTCATTCTTAATGTTTTAAAATAATATCTTAGTAATCATTCCTGTGAAAAAATAATACAGCCTAAGGAATGAAACATTAATCATAGGATTGTTTCTGTGGGAAGATCAGTTTTGACTGTTTTCATTTTGATATAAAGGACTTTTTCCAGGACAGTGTTCTGCCAAGTGTGTGAAGATTGCCTCTACTGCCCAGTAGTCACCCACTTCTTTAGTTAGGCAAGTCTTCGTGATGACTACGTGATCAACTATGGGTTGATTATGCTCATTCCCTTCTTTTGCTTGTTCCTATATCCTTACTTTCCCTGTTAAATGGTACTCATTCATCAATCATAGTACTCATTCATCAAGATTTTTTTAATTCATCTTTTTTGACTTATGACATAGCACTTAACTTCTGCTTATTTCTATGTGTGACTCTTTTTGGAATGGTACGAGTTCTGTACTACTGTAGTAGAAATTCTCCTTAGTTAGCCAGTCCATTCCCTTTGTACGACATACTGACTCATGCCTGTAGCATTAAAGCTAGGCTAATAGACTACTTTCTTGTACTTCTGCCCATTTCTGTTCCCACTTTTTGAGATTTAAACTTATCAAAAGTCACTTGTATTAATAGATTCTTGGGCAAAGAAAATTTCATATAATAGGTCTGTGGTGTGAGCTGAACAGGGATACTTTAGAGGAGCAAGACAATTGAGTGTGTTAAAAAAGGAAGTTGTATTTGTTTCTGAACCTGTGTACCCTGGTTATACTTTTTATTATAATCATATAATTTAATTTGCCCCTACCTATTTTGAAGAAATATGAGTATGACAGGGTAGTTCCTGTGAAAATGAGGTCACTTGCTTTGGAATTTACTCAGAGCAAGTTGCTAAATAGATTGCAATTGAATTAGGTGTGCAAAAGACAACTACAAAATACTGGTGAAGAGCCTTGAAAGACCCTTACTCTGCGTTCAGATTTGTTTACAAATGTCCTTAGTTGTTATGTCATTTAAAAGAAAACTGGAAACCATAACTTCTTCAGTGTGAGAATGATTTATTCAAGACAAAGGCTACATTAATAACACTTAGCAAAACGTTAATCAAAATGTCTTGTCTTGGTCTTATATTGAATGATTTATATGATTGAAGTTAAAATGACATACATTCATGATTCCCTCTTTTGATCAGATATTTTATTTACTCATTATCACTTTTCCATGTATTGTGTTCCTGTGTGCCTGCGTATGTGTATGTTGTATTTGGTTAATCATAGATTCTTAAAGCTGTAAGTGTCCCTAGAGAAAAACCGTGGGATGTGATATGACTTGCTGAATTTCACAACTAATGAAATGGTGTATCTTTTACTTGAATCAAAGGCATGTATGCCAGTCCAGGCCTCTTTACAGAAGTCTTTAATTGATTGTGATGTGTGTTTTGTATTCCTTATGGTAAGCTGTATACTGCTTAGAATAGATGGAACCAGTGAAGCAATTTGTGTAATCTCAGTCTCAGCCCCATATTTGGGACATTCAGTGCCTTTTTTAGGCTTTAACATTAAGTAGCTTTAGGTTTTGGAGAAGGCGATGGCACCCCACTCCTGTACTCTTGCTTGGAAACTCCCATGGATGGAGGAGCCTGATAGGCTTCAGTCCATGGGGTCGCTAAGAGTCGGACACAACTGAGTGACTTCACTTTCACTTTTCACTTTCATGCGTTGGAGAAGGAAATGGCAACCCACTCCAGCATTCTTGCCTGGAGAATCCCAAGGATGGAGGAGCCTGATAGGCTGCCGTCTACAGGGTCGCACAGAGTCGTACACGACTGAAGCGACTTAGCAGCAGCAGCTTTAGGTTATAGAGAGGCAAAAAGAGCTTCTCAATCAATGTGTGTCCCATTTCAGAACTTAAGGAGTAAGGAAGAAGCTGTTCTAGGTGGTTCATGTGGCCATTCTCCAGGCACCTGTTAACAGTGCTCTGACCCTGAAAGAGAAATCAATAAATCAGTATGTATTGAGTGCCTCCAGTGTTTAACATATTATTTAGCCACTGGGAACAACACTGTGAATAAAACAAACACAGTGGAATAAAACAGATGAAATCCCTGACTTATCTCAGCAATTGAATTATTTAACTGCAGATTCTAAGTGCTATAGAACTAAGCACTGTAACCAGAGATCTCCAGACCTAGTGTGAAGCAGTACGGCAGAGGGTGAGGGTCAATGCAGGGTGCTGTGTGTGGAGCCAACATTTTAGATAAACTCGAAAGTATACATGGGAATTGTCAGGGGAATGTGGAGGAGAGACAGTAAATTTGTAGGGAGTAGACAGGGTGAGCAAACTTGGCAGAAGAAATAGTCTGTCCAGAGGCACTGAGATAAGAACAGAACCAAAGAGGAAGGAAGAGAGCGAAACACACGATGAGGAAGTAAGCAGGGACCCAGATATGCATGATCAGGGAGTCATTAAAGTATTTTTAAAGCTTTTGTTTCGTATTATCATATTTGTATTTTTAAAAAGATCACTCTGGCTGCTCTATGGAAAACAGAATGAAGGGAGAGACAAGAAAGGACATGGGAGACCAATTAAAAGGCCAGGAATAAGATGCTGGTATTAGAGGTGAAGATAAGGCCTAATATATATTCAGAGAGGTTCACTTTATAGTTTGACTGTTGCTTTTGTTCTTTGAGACTTCATTTCTTATTTGCATTCCTAGTTAACCATTGTAATTCATGCAGTCATTCTATCAAGATATATAAGCTACAGGAACCTACTGTAAATTTTATTTTTGGGGGGTAGGGTTGAATATATTCCTTATTCTCTTGGTCATATAGGAAGTATGCTCTCATTTTTAAATTCAAGAAACGAAAGCTTCTAAGTAGTAATAAAATGAAAGTGTAGATAATAGGATTCATTGTATAATAATCTAGATGTTTTTACTAGAAGACATGTGGGGAAATATTTTAAACAAAGTGAAAAAGAGCCTTGACTGCAGTTATGATTTAAGAATAATAGTATTAAGAACTCAAATAGAAAGCTATTTGTAGATCAATAGAAGGAAATGTGGCTATTACATAAATTGAATGATTTTTAAATTTATATTTACATTGCACTTATTATATATTAGTCATATACCGTAATTTTAGGAAGTACTTCACTGTCAACAAAATGTTTTCAAATTATAAGGTAAATACTACTAGAAATTATTAATAGATATTTTCCTAATTTATAAGTGGGCAGTCATGTATTACTGTTGTTCCTATCTTCCTTACCTAGAATAGTTCCTTTGAATTGAGATTTACATTAAATTTGTATGTATTCAGTGAAAATGAGTCAAGCAGAGGGAAAATAATTACCTTGGACAGGGAATATGAAATATTCTGCTTCCTGTTTTCCTCACCTCAATGTATTTATATATTGAAAGTAGAAATCTGTGTTTAATAATTAAAATAATTTTTTATATTTGCATTACTGATTAACTTCCAGTCATGTTAAATATTACTTTTACATCCTTTTATATCTTCTGCAGATGTCTCATTTACATCTTCTAAGATGTATTGAGATAGGTTTTAGAATGCCTTCTAAAATTAATGAATTTATTTTGTTTGAATTTCAGTAAATTCTATAACAGCCCTATACATGAAACAGAGCACATACAATTTGAAAGATTCTGCTTCTAAATTTGTTAGAATGAACCTTTTATGGATTAAATGAATTTATGGTCTATACCATGTAAATTTTGTTCTTATACAAATTTTCAAGTTTGGATGATTTTGTACAGATATTCATGTAAGGATTTTTGAAAGATGCTTACACAGATAGTGCTTTTCTCTTTAAAATAAGAAACAAAGATTCTAGAGACCTCTAAGTATTTAATATACATGGCTCATATAGTCTAATGATAACCCCTCTACAAATCTGAAGACTCAGGTTACCTTTATTTTTATTAAGTTGACTTGTATTTCATGTACTTATAATTTACTTTCCATGTGTATAATAGATTATAATTGCACATTAAAAAGTATATTAATGTCAATAATTTGTTTTTATTTGAAAACAGCCATCTGTGATACTCCTCAGTGCTGTTATCACATTTATAAGGTTTTTCTCCAAAAACAGTAATCAAATTAACTTACTCACTTGCTTTTTTATGTATGGTGAATTAGCATGATGACTTATGATATACTTTTTTTTTTCCTCTCCTTTATTGCTCAGCATCTTTATGAATAACTCTTTGTCTTCTATTTGGTATGTTCCTAAAGGGATGAATTAATTTTAGTGTTAATATAAGGAAAACAGCATTGAAAAAAATGCTTGTTTAAAAATATCACTTAATCAAAAGAGATGTGTAATCTGTTTTGTATTTATCTATTGTATTTGTTATGTTTCACTGGTGTGCTAAATTAGCAGTGTTTGTTGAAGTCTTCTTTTATAAGAGTACTAGGTAGCTTAATAAAATTAGTTACCACCTTTTTCATGGGTACATGTGGTATTTTATACATTATTCTTTAAACCATTTCCAAGTGACTATAGCTATTTTGAATAGTTGAGTTTTTAAGTGTTTATATATGCAAACAGAAACCAATCAGGCTCACACCAAAGGTATTTGGTTCAAAACTTGGACTGTGTAACTAAATGGAAGAATGTGGAGAATTCAGAAAGGGTTCAGAAAGAATCAAAAATCCCAAGTGCTCTTTTAAAAACAAGCAAAAGCATTCTAAGTTCTTAATGTGTTGTTATGTCTGGGATGAGAAATTGCCTGTTGTCTTTCCTTTTTTTAATTTTAAGCACTTAGTACTTTTAAGCTTCGACACATAAAATACTTCAAAGAATACTGTTCAAGAGTTTAAATAGATTTGATAAACTATGGGTCTTTTGAAGAGGAATGCTGAGATGTAATACTAATTAAATGGACAAAGTATAAAAAATTCAGTCTGTGATGATCATGTTGTTTTTCAATAGTCATTGAATAAATTTATTTTTGATTTAAAAAGTCATCCTTTTATGTAATGTGTTTGTTATAAGGTCTAAAGAAATAGACTGGCAACCTTATTTTACTACACGCCTTGTAGATGATTTTGGCACACACCTACGAGTATTCAGAAAGGCCCAACAAAAGATAACAGAGAAAGATGATCAAGTGAAAGGTAATAATATCTTTATCTCATTTGAAAATTAGAATTTTATTTTATTTTATTATTATTTTTTAAAATCTGTTTTTCTTTATTATTCTCTAATCTTGAATTGTTCCTTTTCTGTCCAGGTACAGCAGAAGATCTTGTAGATACCTTCTTTGAAGTTGAAGTTGAAATGGAAAAGGACGTTTGCCGTGACCTAGTGTGCACTTCTCCCAAAGATGAAGAAGGTTTTCTTTTTAATTTAACTTTTTGAGCATATTAACTGTTCACATTAGTAGAGGCAAGTTAGCAGAACCATTTAACAAATACCAGGGTAAAATCTACCCACTCCAGTGTTCTTGCCTGGAGAATCCTAGGGACGGGGGAGCCTGGTGAGCTGCTGTCTATGGGGTCGCACAGAGTCGGACACGACTGAAGCAACTTAGCAGCAGCAGCAGGGTAAAATCTAAGAGTGAAGTTATTCTTACAGGACAGGAAGCTTAGTAAAAACACTTCTGCTTATTTTATCTTTTAACTCTTAGAAGTAAATTTCCAGATTCTTTTTTCTTTAAAGAGAGCCTTTTCAATTAAAGAGAACTTCCTTTGTTGTCTTTTAAAATATAGCAAGCACAAACATTTTATCCTTATGAATTTACTTTTTTTGATCTGTAGTAATTTTATCTTCACCTTGAGTTTATTATTTCTAATTCAGGAATACACTTATTATTGTAAATATTTTCTAAGGGAATGATGATGATGTTTCAAATGAAATTTATAGAGTTGAATTGACTTTTCTTTTTGAGAGGTTAGACCAGATAAATTTTAGCTGAGGATGTTGTCTTTTCCTAGTTTTACAGTGACTGGGTCTGTGCTACTGGGCATATTGTTTTGATTATCAGGTTTTGATTATCAGTTATATAATTACCTTCCCAGGAAGTGTCAGCATATGAACAAGTCAGAAAAGCATTGCTAGTTGTGGAAATTGTTTTCTTAGATTTTTAAAATGTGCTCAGCTCTTCTATTTCTTTGCTTTCTTTTCTGTTCTTTTCCTTTTTTCTTCTTTCCTTTTTATATTTATTATGCAATTCAGTTTTTAATTGCTACTTCATTAGCATTAATATGAAATAACTAAATGTAAGAAATAGTTAGAATGATGTATAGTTCTTTTATGTAAATCAAGCCCTCTTCAATCAGTAAAATAGAAGAGCATGTTCTTTTTCTTATTACCTGCCAAGTTAGTGGAGGTTCTTTCTTGAAAAAGAATTATAAGTATATTTTTAAATGTGCAGATAACTTAAGTATGTAGAGATGTGTGGTAGAAGAGTAGAATACTTGGTGCAACTAAAACTTTGGGGGAAAAACACTTTTGTAATTGAAGTTTCTCAACAACTCAAGATGTAGGGTTCAGTTCAGTTCAGTTGCTCAGTCATGTCCGACTCTTTGCGACCCCATGAATCGCAGCATGCCAGGCCTCCCTGTCCATCACCAGCTCCCGGAGTTTACTCAAACTCATGTCCATCAAGTCGGTGATGCCATCCAGCCATCTCATAGATGTAGGGTAGAACTGGGCAAAGTAAAAAAGTGTATATTACTTTGATTAATGAATATTTGCTATTTGGAGAATAACAAAGATTTTTATTGAATACTGATTAATTACTAAGATAATAAGCTTGTATAATCAGCAAACTGCTTAATCCTGCCACTTTATTTGTGTTTTATATCAAGAGTAGGTGGAGATTTTGTATTTTCTGTTATTATAGCTCCTTTTTTTTTATTTCTAGGATTCCTAAGGGATTTGTGTGAGGTCTTATTATATTTATTGCTACCTCCTGGAGATTTCCAGAACAAGATCATGCGATACTTTGTCAGGGTAAGCTTAAACACATACCAAATACATGGCAATAAAGAAACTTAGAGTAGTAATTACCAAATTTTTGGTCCCAGGACCCTGTTACACACTTAAAAATTATTAAGGACCCCAAATAGCTTCTGTTTATGTGGGCTTTGTCTATCAATATTTATTAAATTTTAAATATTAAAACTAAGGAATTTTGGAACACAGAATACTCAAGCACATTCCATTAACTATCATGCTCCATTCTGAAAATACCACTGTTTGCTTCCCTTTCCCTTACACCCCAGAGGTTCCTGGACAGAACTGCTTGAGTTAGAGTTAGATTATGTTTTAAATTTTCTTTAACATTGTTGTTCAGTCGCTTAGTCGTGTCCGACTTTTGCTACCCCATGGACTGCAGCACGCCAGGCTTCCCTGTCCTTCACCATCTCTCTGAGCTTGCTCAAACTCATGTCCATTGAGTCTGTGATGCTATCCAGTCATCTCGTCCTCTGTCATCCCCTTCTCCTCTCCTGCCTTCAATCTTTCTCAGCATCTGGGTCTTTTCTAATGAGTCAGCTCTTCACATCAGGTGGCCAAAGTATTGGAGCTTCAGCATCAGTCCTTCCAATGAATCCTATAAATTTATCTAAAGTAGGCTAATTAAAATAACACTTCTGGATAGAAACTTTCAAAAAAAAACCCTGGGCAGCTAAGATTCTACTTCTTGGTGCTGAAAAATAAATGTCAGATGAAAACAATAATTTTGGACTCATTTATTCCCTGGGTATAATCCTTTGGGATAAAATTCTGTGTACAAATGTAAAGGAATAACATTTTGACTTTGGTTACTGGTTATGACCGAGAAATGCTAGCTACGTTAGTCCTTACCGTGGCTCAATGGGTAAAATTAAAAGTTTCTGATTATACTGAAAATGAAAGTTTATGATCTTTTTAGTCTGCCATTCTGCAAAACAGATACACCAGTTCCTAACTGTGCTTTTTTGCTTATTATTATTTAAGCATTATCAATTTAGCAGTATCCTAATAGCTCTCTAACTTGAATTCAGTGCATTTTCAGGTAGGGTAATGATGCTGTGAAATGAATAGAAAATGCTTGATTTTGATGGGAAGAGTCTGATAGATTATATACATTGAAGACTTGGGCTGGTCATTATCAACATCTGGCATATCTATGTCTAGATTCACATCTACCACTGAAGGAAGATACTGCTAATCAGTCATCATATTCATTCATGCTGATTATTTGGAGCAGTCTTTGCCTGTCTGATACTCTGCTTAACTTTTAAATACACAAGTTGTGCAATTCTGTGCTTTCTTGCTCATCCATCCCTGTGACTTTAAATACCATCCAAATGCTAGTAACTTTCAAATCTATATCTTTCCCTTCTAAACTGTCCACCAGCTGCCTACTAAAATCACTATTTCACTGATGCACAGCCCTTTTAAACTTTGCATGCACAAGATGGAAGTCTTATTCTTGCCTCCAAATCCTGTGTACCTTTTATAAGTCTTTTCTGCATTCCCGTAATGACCACCCAGCAAATGTTTTAAGTCTTAAGTCCTTTTAAAAGGCTTACAATAAGACTATGGGTGATATGGCGTTGTTTAACCTCTCTGGCCTTCATTCCATGCCATCACTGTATTCCAGCCACACAGGCTTTTCCAAAGTGCCATTTCTCTCCACTATAGGATTATCTCGTACGCTTTTTTTCATCTGCTTATAATGATTTGCATTATACTCTTGGCTAAATTGTATTTGTCCCTCATATCTCACTTCCTCAGAAATACTTCCTTCTCTAAAAGCCCCCTCATAATTCCCTATCAGTGTAGGTAGGTACTGTATTCCTCCTTAAATTTACCATATTTTAACATGAAAGTTTGATTGTTGGATTAACATGCTCGATGCCTCTTTCCCCTAACAGAATCCCAAGCCCTAGAGGACAGGGGCCATTTCTTCATTTCTGTATTCTGTATCACTGTGTACTTACTGGTTTTCACAGTGCCTGCCATATAGCATATACCAATCAGATAATCAATTTTAATGCACAGTTCAGTTTAGTTGAGTCGTTCAGTCGTGTGTGACTCTTTGCGACCCCATGGACTGCAGCATGCCAGGCCTCCCTGTCCATCACCAACTCCTGGGGTTTACTCAGACTATTGTCCATTGAGTTGTTGATGCCATCCAGCCATCTTATCCTCTGTTGTCCCCTTCTCCTTCTCTTTCAATCTTTCCTAGCATCATGGTCTTTTCCAGTGAGTCAGTTGTTCGCATCAGGTGGCCAAAAGACTGGAGTTTCAGCTTCAGGATCTGTCCTTCCAATGAATATTCAGGACTGATTTCCTTTAGGATGGACTGGTTTGATCTCCTTGTAGTCCAAGGAGCTCTCAAGAGTCTTCCAACACCACAGTTCAAAAGCATCAATTCTTTGGCTCTCAGCTTTCTTTATAGTCCAACTCTCACATCCATACATGACTACTGGAAAAACCATAGTTTTGACTAGATGGACCTTTGTTGGCAAAGTAATGTCTCTGCTTTTTAATATGCTGTCTACGTTGGTCATAACTTTTCTTTCAAGGAGTAAGCATCTTTTAATTTCATGGCTGCAATCACCATCTGCAGTGATTTTGGAGCCCAAAAAAATAAAGTCTGACACTGTTTCCCCATCTGTTTGCCATGAAGTGATGAGACCAGATGCCCCGATCTTAGTTTTCTAAATGTTGAGTTTTAAGCCAACTTTTTCACTCTCCTCTTTCACTTTCATCAAGAGGCTCTTTAGTTCTTCACTTTCTGCCATAAGGCTGGTGTCATCTGCATATCTGAGGTTATGGATATTTCTTCCAGCAGTCTTGATTCCAGCTTGTGCTTCATCCAGCCCAGTGTTTCTCATGGTGTACTCTGCATATAAGTTAAATAAGCAGGGTGACAGAATACAGCCTTGATGTGCTCCTTTCCTGATTTGGAACCAGTCTCTTGTTCCATGTCCAGTTCTAACTGTTGCTTCCTGACCTGCATACAGGTTTCTCAAGAGGCAGATCAGGTGGTCTGGTATTCCCATCTTTAAGAATTTTCGACAGTTTGTCATGATCCAGGCTTTGGCATAGTCAATAAAGCAGAAATAGATGTTTTTCTGGAACTCGCTTGCTTTATCGATGGTCCAACGGATGTTGCCAATTTGATCTCTGATTCCTCTGCCTTTTCTAAATCCAGCCTGAACATCTGGAAGTTCATGGTTCACATACTGTTGAAGCCTGGCTTGGAGAATTTTGAGCATTACTTGACTAGCATGTAAGATTAGTGCCATTGTACGTTAGTTTCAGCATTCTTTGTCATTGCCTTTCTTTGAGATTGGAATGAAAACTGACCTTTTCCAGTCCTGTGGCCACTGCTGAGTTTTCCAAATTTTCTGGCATATTGAGTTCAGCACTTTCACAGCATCATTTTTTAGATTTGAAATAGCTCAACTGGAATTCCATCACCTCCACTAGTGTTGTTGGTAGTGATGCTTCCTAAGGCCCACTTGAGTTTGCATTCCAGGATGTCTGACTCTAGGTGAGTGATCACACCATTGTGATTATCTGGGTCATGAAGATCTTTTTTGTACAGTTCTTCAGTGTATTCTTGGCACCTCTTCTTAGTATCTTCTGCTTCTGTTAGGTCCATACCATTTCTGTCCTTTATTGTGCCCATCTTTACATGAAATGTTCCCTTGGTATCTCTAATTTTCTTGAAGAGAATTCTGCTGCTGCGACTGCTAAGTCACTTCAGTTGTGTCCAACTCTGGGCGACCCCGTAGACGTCAGCCCACCAGGCTCCCCTGCCCCTGGGATTCTCCAGGCAAGAGCACTGGAGTGGGTTGCCATTTCCTTCTCCAGTGCATGAAAGTGAAAAGTGAAAGTGAAGTCACTCAGTCGTGTCCGACTCTTCGCAACCCCATGAACTGCAGCCCACCAGGCTCCTCCATCCATGGGATTTTCCAGGCAAGAGTAGTGGAGTGGGGCGCCATTGCCTTCTCCATGAAGAGAACTCTAGTCTTTCCCATTCTGTTTTCCTCTTATTTCTTTGCACTGATCACTGAGGAAGGCTGTCTTATCTCTCCTTGCTATTCTTTGGAAATCTGCATTCAGATGGATATGTCTTTCCTTTTCTCCTTTGCTTTTCACTTCTCTTCTTTTCACAGCTACTTGTAAGGCCTCTTCAGACAGCCATTTTGCTTTTTTACATTTCTTCTTCTTGGGGATAGTCTTGATCCCTGTCTCCTATACAGTGTCTTGAATCTCCGTCCATATTTCTTCAGACACTCTATCAGATCTAATCCCTCGAATCTTTTTGTCACTTTAGGTCATAGCTGAATGGTCTAGTGGTTTTCCCTACTTTCTTCAATTTAAATCTGAATTTGATGATAAGGAGTTCATGATCTAAGAGGAAACCTATTTGACCTTCTTGCTGGCTATGGGGCACATGCTACTGCTACTCTTTTAAGATTAAACTGACTTTTAGGAGACAGGAATGACGATCAGTCTTGTTACATGGGTTTAAAATATGTTTAAAATAAGTAGGGTTGTTTAAAGAAAGAGTAAATACGTTTTGCTATAGATTGATCTTTTAGGCCAATATTTCATTTCTTTTTGCTTGTGTCTAATTGAGTGAGTGTAATTGTAGAGCTCTGTGGTCAGTTTGTTTTTCTCTTAACTTGATGGTTCTTTATCACTTTCCTTTGTTGATAATTAAATCTAGGTTTTCCCAAAAGGCACTTTGTTCAGATTCTTAGTTCTTTCCTTTATATGAATCCTTTGTATGAGTTGTACAAATCACAGCATTTGACTGAGATATTGCTATTTAATTGCCTCTGCTGTCTCCCATTACCATGTTTTATGGACAAAGATTCATGGCCTCAGTGACTCTGTAACTTTTAAATCTTCATATTTGACAGCTTATGCTTGTGTTAAAGTGTATGAAAATTGCCACATAATTTATAGTATTTGCAATATTTTGCTCTCACTAAAACTGTATAGGAATTATTGAGTTGTATGACTAACCAAGGGCTTCCCTGGTGGTTCAGATGATTAAGAATCTGCCTGCAATGCAGGAGACCTGGTTTTGATCCCTGGGTTGGGAAGATCCCCTGGAGAAGGACATGGCTACCCACTCCAGTATTCTTGCTTGGTGAATCCCATGGACAGAGGAGCCTGGTGGGCTATATAGCCATGAGGTTGCAGAGTCATACATGACTGAGCAACTAAACACACAGACACACACACATATACATGACTAACCAAACTCCTTCATGAGGCAAATTAGGAGATCAAAGTAGTTTTCAGAGAGACATAACAACTGTTTGCCTTAACTAATATGAAGCAGTAAACTTATTCAAAAAGGTTACCCATATGTTTTTTACTCCTTTGAAAATAAACTTTCAATAAAGCACATTTTTGTTTGTGAATTTTATCATTTCAGAATACATTTAAAAATTTGAGCATGTGTGTTCAGATACATAATTTGAGGGAAGAAATTACATAAATAAATATAATTTTTAAAAAGTTAGAGATTAAAGCTAATCCAGAATAAGCAATTTTCTAATTTGAGACTGGAAGATGTCTTAAAAGACATTTCAAAAAGTTTTTGGAGCCTCCATTAGTGCCTTTTAGAAATATTAATTGATCATGGGGTAAAAGTTGTCAAAGACTTGTAAAACTTATAGAAATAGAATTTACATAAAATATTTCTCTAAAGGAAAGCAAAGTGAAGGCTCTCTTCTGTGAACTTATACCAGAAAACGGCACAGATAAATTAGAAATCTGGAAAGGAATAAATAAATTGGTCCTTTACTTAGAAAAGTGAAACATCCTGTTAAACTTGTGGCTATTTAGCCTTTCTAGTATTCATAAGAAATGCTGTTTCATAAATCTAGATATCACAGGAATAGAGGACTGAAGATTAAATAGGTAGACTATTGTCTAAGTTTGAAAGTGAAAGTGAAGTCACTCAGTCATGTCCTACTCTTTGCGACACCATGGACTGTAGCCCGCCAGGCTCCTCTTTCCATGGGATTCTTCAGGCAAGACTACTGGAGTGGGTTGCCATTTCCTTCTCCAGGAGATCTTCCCAACCCACGGATTGAACCCTGGTCTCCTGCATTGTAGGCAGACGTTTTACCATCTGAGCCACTTAGTTTCTTGATTTGCATCGTTTAATGTTTTTCAAAGTCATGCCATATTTAAGACAGTGACTTTGAGAAGATAAGAGTATTTTTGCAGAGAGATAAATCTTTTATCTCTTTTAACTAATCTCCACTCACATACAAAAAGTTCCTAAAGAGCTGTAGTGTATTAAGAGAAGTGGAAGACACAGAATTACTTAAAGAATGGTATGTGATAAATGCCATAAATACAAAGCATGAGTGTATTTTAAACATAAGTGAATAGTGTTCATCAGAACAATCAGGGTTTATTTAAGTAGAAAATTAATTCTGTAGTCAGTCCTAGAAGGAGAGGCAGAATCTTGATAGACGTGTAAACAGCTGCAGAGAATGGGAAGGTATAGTCAAAGAATATTAAGTAATTTTATTACCATAAATGTTATTTTATTTTTATTATCTTGTATTAGAAATTTCAAACAGACTGGTATAGCGAGTTAATACAATAGACATTTATGTACCAACAAACCAGATTTGAGCAGTGTTAACATTTTGCTGTAGTTGCTCTAGCCCTCCCTCGAAGGCAGTCACTGTTCTGATTGTTTTCTTTTTTTGTTTTTATACTTTTAATATAGATGTAGGAGTCCATAAATACATATAGTGCCATGTTTTGCCTTTTTAAAATGGATATAAATGCTAACTTGATCAGATCAGATCAGTTGCTCAGTCGTGTCCGACTCTTTGCAACCCCATGAATCGCAGCACTCCAGGCCTCCCTGTCCATCACAAACTCCCGGAGTTCACTCAGACTCATGTTCATCGAGTCAGTGATGCCATCCAGCCATCTCATCCTCTGTCGTCCCCTTCTCCTCTTGCCCCCAATCCCTCCCAGCATCAGAGTCTTTTCCAATGAGTCAGCTCTTTGCTTGAGGTGGCCAAAGTACTGGAGTTTCAGCTTTAGCATCATTCCTTCCAAAGAAATCCCAGGGCTGATCTCCTTCAGAATGGACTGGTTGGATCTCCTTGCAGTCCAAGGGACTCTCAAGAGTCTTCTCCAACACCACAGTTCAAAAGCATCAATTCTTGGGTGCTCAGCCTTCTTCACAGTGCAACTCTCACATCCATACATGACCACAGGAAAAACCATAGCCTTGACTAGACGAACCTTTATTGGCAAAGTAATCTTTGCTTTTGAATATGCTATCTAGGTTGGTCATAACTGTCCT
This sequence comes from Bubalus bubalis, assembly GCF_019923935.1. Lineage (NCBI taxonomy): Eukaryota > Metazoa > Chordata > Mammalia > Artiodactyla > Bovidae > Bubalus > Bubalus bubalis. The sequence continues at coordinate 26,039,140 of NC_059164.1, read as the reverse complement.
TCCAAGGAGTAAGTGTCTTTTAATTTCATGGCTGCAGTCACCATCTGCAGTGATTTTGGAGTCCAGAAAAATAAAGTCTGATACTGTTTCCCCATTTATTTCCCATGAAGGGATGGGACCGGATGCCATGATCTTCGTTTTCTGAATGTTGAGCTTTAAGCCAACTTTTTCACTCTCCACTTTCACCTTCATCAAGAGGCTTTTTAGTTCCTCTTCACTTTCTACCATAAGGGTGGTGTCATCTGCATATCTGAAGTTATTGATATTTCTCCTGGAAATCTTGATTCCACTTATTAGAAGTATACTTTTGCTTTTTTTTTCGCTCAACTGTACTTTAGCTAATTGTGCCCATGTGTCTAGGCTGATATAGATGGCTTCATCTTATTCAACTAATGTATGGTAGCTCATCTTTTTGTAAATCATGTCATTTACCAAGTTTACTTTTATCTATACCTTACCTTTCTTCAGTAACAGCATTGAGTTAGGAAATTTACACTGTGCTATTGATTTGAGAAGTATATGAGATTAAATTTATTTTTGTGTTTTAAAATTTTTGTCCAGGAAATCCTTGCACGTGGAGTTCTTCTTCCATTGATAAATCAACTCAGTGATCCTGATTATATTAATCAATATATCATATGGATGGTATGTACTTTCTAAAATGCAGCTTGTTTTTAAAACAGTTTTTTAAAAGGTATAAATATGATTTGGAGGTCAGGATGATTAAGCAATAATTTATTAAGGAAATTAAGTAAAAATATATCTCAAGGTAATCTTTTATATTTTCAATGTTTCTGTTAGCTTATGTGTTGAATGTACTAGCCAGATTTCCCTTAAGGAAGTAGGTTGATAAGATAATCTTCCTTACAGTGTTCCTGCTGTTTCTACTTATTTAAATTTAAATAAGGATGTTTTCTTATATTTGTGTATAGATGATAAGTACTTCTTAAAACTGCTGTTTGATTTCAAATTAATCTGAACTACTTAAATAGCATGCAATTTAAATTTTATGCTAAATAGTAGAGAAAAATATGAAGGAAAGAACATTAGATTGAGAATAAGATCTAAGTTCTAGATACGTTTCTATAAGGCGCTTAGTATGTCAGTAAGTTAGAGAACTCATAGTTTTCTCATTCATCAGGTGTATCAAAGGGTTAGTGGTTATTAAGTTTGCTAGTTCTAAGTTTTTTCTGATTATATATGCTTTTCCTCAGTAAATTAATGGTTGAGGAAGAATGTGTAAATGGGCTATTGCTGGGAATTACTTTGATGGGTACCTAAGTCTTTGATTCCTTTTTGTGAATCTGAAATTTCTCTCCCACATTGTCTTCTTTTGCTCAGTCTAGCTTTTCTAGGAAGGAAGTATTTGATTGTTCTTTGTTTACAATCATATCCATTATCAGACTTGCCATTTTTCATCGTTGTTACTATTACAGTGTTTGTCTCTCCCATCAGATTATGGGTCCCCTGTAGGCAGAAATTGTCTTCCTAGCCTTGTGTTCCTAGAATCTTTCATGGAGTTCACAGAACTTAATTTTTCATTTCCTTTGTCAGCTTATTTAGAGTCCTGCTAGGCTGTACCTAGAGCTTTAAAAATTTGCATATCCCCATAACTGAAAAAAAAAGCCTTTGGTTAGGAATTCTGTTCCTGAAATTTATCCTGAAGTGCTGGTAAACAAGGTTATAACAACCCAATTTAAGACTACTAATGGCAATCTTGCTAATAATCCTTAAAAAATTGAAAGCAATGTAAGTGTTCAGCATAGAGGCACAATTGCAGTCATTTCACATGCTAGCAAGGTAATGCTCAAAATCCTTCAGGCTAGGCTTCAACAGTACATGAACCAAGAACCTCCAGATGTACGAGGAGGATTTAGAAAAGGCAGAGGAACCAGAGATCAAATTGCCAACTTCCGTTAGATCATAGAAAAAGCAAGGGAATTCTAGAAAAACATCTACTTCTGCTTCATTGACTATGCTAAAGCCTCTGACTGTGGATCACAACAAACTGGAAAATTCTTCAAGAGTTGGGAATACCAGACCACCTTACCTGCCTCCTGAGAAACCTGTATGCAGATCAAGAAGCAACAGTTAGAACCGATCATGGAACAACAGACGGGTTCAAAATTGGGAAAGGAGTATATCAAAGCTGTACATTGTACCTTGCTTATTTAATGTACATGCAAAGTACATCATGCAAAATGCTGAGCTGAATGCAGCTCAAGCTGGAATCTAGATTGCCTGAAGAAATATCAGTAACCTCAGATACGCAGATGACACCACCCTTATGGCCGAAAGTGAAGAGGAACTGAAGAGTCTTTTGATGAAAGTGAAAGAGGAGAGTGAAAACGCTGGCTTGAAACTGAACATTCAAAAAACTAAGATCATGGCATCCAGTCCTGTCACTTCACGGCAGATAGATGGGGAAACAATGGAAACAGTGACAGACTTTATTTACTTGGGCTCCAAAATCACTGTGGACGGTGACTGCGGCCATGACACTAAAAGACATTTGCTCCTTGGAAGAAAAGCTGTGACAAACCTAGACAGCATATTAAAAAGTAGAAATATCAATTTGCTAATAAAAGTCTGTCTAGTCAAAGCTGGTTTTCCAGTAGTCATGTACAGATGTGCTAATTGGACTGTAAAGAAAGCTAAGCGCCGAAGAATTGATGCTTTTAAACTGTGGTGTTGGAGAAGACTCTTGAGAGTCCCCTGGACAGCAAGGAGATCCAACCAGTCAATCCTAAAGGAAATCAGTCCTGAATATTCATTAGAAGGACTGATGCTGAAGCTGAAGCTCCCATACGTTGGCCACCTGTGAAGAGCTGACTCACTGGAAAAGACCCTGATGCTGGGAAAGATTGAGGGCAGGAGGATAAGGGGACGACAGAGGATGAGATGGTTGGATGGCATCACCAACTCAGTGGACACAAGTTTGAGCAAACTCTGGGAGATAGTGATGGACAGGGCAGGCTGTTGTGTGCTACAGTCCATGGGGTTGCAGAGTCAGACAGGACTGAGCAACTGAACAATAAAATAAAGGAATGGTTTAGGAATATTGATACAATAAATACTATTTATACTATGATGGTAGTATGTCTTTATGAATATGAAAAGATGTGTTTATTTTTTATGTGAAAAGGACAACTAAAAATGATGTGTGTGTAGATGTCTGTTCCTTTAAAAATAAATATATAAGTAAGTATATATTTATGAATGACTGTTATTCTGATAAGTTGTATACTGACTGAAATGTTAATAGAGAGGTCAGTCAATTCAGTTGCTGAGTCCTGTCTGACTCTTTGCGACCCCATGGACTGCAGCACGCCAGGCTTCCCTGTCCATTACCAACTTGCAGAGCTTGCTCAAACTCATATACATTGAGTTGGTGATGCCATCCAACCATCTCATCCTCTGTTGTAATAGAGAGGTAGGATCCTGAAAATTTTAAGTTTTCTCTTTTGTTTATTTCACTTTACTACAAGTATTGGTTATGTCATAAGTAATTTTTTAAGAAGTAGGATAAAGGTAAAATTTTAAAACGTTTAAGTAGTAAAGTAAGAGTAAATATTTTTAAAAAGATTTTTTTTGTAACACAAAAATGAATATCATATACCAACCTGAAAAAATCAGTTTACAGAGCTGTATAATCTTACCTATAGTACAGAACAGGATGCAAGTTTACTAGAATATTATGGTTATCTCTCACTCATGGGATTAGGAATTATTTTTATTTCTATTTTTCTTTAGTTTTCAATTTTTATTTTGCTAGCATATATTAAGTATATAATTAGTTACATGGTAAAAACATTTTTGAGGGACTTAACACATACTCAGAACAGAATTAAAGCCACCAGATTTTTACTTGTTCTCTGCATAGTTGGGCTGGTACTGTTATTATGTATCATGGTTGGGGACTTTTTTATTTAAAACAGTGATTGAGCACTATTGTGCTTTGCTGTAAAATATCAGAAAACATATTTAAAAGAGAAAAATATATCAATAAAGGATCTTTAGCTTGCTTTGTTTGGTTTATTCTCTTGACATTATTTATGTGGAAAACCCTTTGCACATAGGTATTATAAAATTGGCTCAGTTCTTACTCTTTCTGCCAGGTAAATTCCATATTAATGATACCTAATTGTATAGTTTATTTTTATTTGAAAGGAAAAGTTTAGAGCAGTGTAGTAGTAACATATATCCTCCAAATAAAATGTTCATATTACCTAACAGAAGTTTTAAGTTTTTAAGTCATTTCTAAAGATAGTATCTGCCAATTTGCATTATTTATCTCAAAATATATATTTTATATCTTTTGGGGACAAACTAGTTAATTGTAAACTCTTCTCTCTGACTGTGGAATAGTTTACTTAATTGGTTTATATTGTTATCTCCTGCTGCTGCTGCTGCTGCTAAGTCGCTTCAGTCGTGTCCCACTCTGTGCGACCCCATAGACGGCAGCCCACCAGGCTCCCCTGTCCCTGGGATTCTCCAGGCAAGAACACTGGAGTGGGTTGCCATTTCCTTCTCCAATGCATGAAAGTGAAAAGTGAAAGTGAAGTTGCTCAGTCGTATCCGACTCTTCCCGACCCCATGGACTATAGCCTACCAGGCTCCTCCGTCCATGGGATTTTGCAGGCAAGAGTACTGGGAGTGGGGTGCCATTGCCTTCTCCGATTGTTATCTCCTACTAGAGCAGCTTAGTGAACAGCTGTTTACTTGTTTCTTTATGTATTCTTAGAAAAATCAGGTCTTTAATGACTTACTTCTTTTATTATTGAAGTAAAATTTATACAAAGTGAGAGACATCGCCAAGTAGTTATCTGAAGTTCTGTTATAATTTTGTACTTCTCCTTGCACTGTTTGAGAATGTGAAGACCAAATTTGGTCTCTGCACATTCTGATAGATATTTGGCATTTTCATTTTGTTATGGTTAACTTGCACATCCTTGATGATTAATAATTTTGAACATTTTTTCATGTGCTTATTGCCCCCCCCTTCTTTTCCCCACAGTTCTGAACTTTGGCAATCACCAGTACTTGGACTCCTGTTTAGAATGGACAACCAAGTTGGCTGCCTTTTCATAGTTCCCTTTACTGTTTTATTTGGCTTAAATTTATTGACAGTCATAGTCATTAGATCCTTTACAACATTCTCAACTACCTTTCCTCTCTCTCTCAGTTTATTATTGGCTTGGTAAAACCACATTCTGGTTAAATCCAACTTAATGTTTTACTCCATTCTTATTCTTAAATAGCAAGTGGCTGGAAAAGAAAGATGAAATAACAGTTATTCATGTTGTTACAGTGATTCTGTTAAATTTATGTCAGAGAATGCCGCTCTTAATGTTTAAAATTCTCCAATAACTTTTCATTCCATTCACAGAGAAAGCCAAACCATTTACTAAAGCCTATCACGTTTGCTTTTCCATTAGCACTCATCTCCCTTGCTCTTCTGCATTTCTTTGGTTTAGCTGTAGTCACCATGGCTTCCTTGCTGTCATCAGACATTCTGAGTGTGCTCTTTACTTCACAGTGTGCTATATATCTTACTTACTTAAGACTATTACTTAATAGTCTGTGACCCAGGAGAATTTAAGTACCATGAGTAGAGAGATTTTCATTTTGTTTGAGGACAGTTGTGCCTGGCCCACGATAGGTACTCAAGATTGTGTTTTCATTTAAGTTAGTCTCCCTCCCATCTGTGTTTTAAACTTTATTTTCAGATCCGTGATTCTAATTGCAACTATGAGGCCTTTATGAACATTATTAAATTGAGTGACAATATTGGAGAGCTCGAAGCAGTCAGAGATAAAGCAGCAGAAGAATTACAGTATCTTCGATCTCTAGATACAGCTGGTGATGGTAAGTAATTTATTTAAGAATAAGAATGTTTTACTTCTTTAACAATGACTATATATTCAAACAAAACTTTAATTTACATAAATGTCATTTTATGTTATTAGTGGTTTTCACCTTAACTGAATCTGACTTTTATTATGCTAATATGTTTTGAGAATAAAGCACAATAGTTTTTTGAATGTGAGACTCTTATTGCAGTTATCGCTAAAGATAATTGGCATAGTTTAATTTTAATTAAATAATTTCACTATAAAATTTCCAGTTATTTATTTTTTAAATAAATAATTGCTGTATTCATTGGTTATTATGTTAAATTATAGTAAGTGTATGTTTAAAGTATTTCACAAGTAACACTGCCACTTTACCTCATAATCAGTTTGTTTATTTTTAGATATTAACACCATCAAAAATCAAATAAATAGCTTATTATTTGTGAAGAAAGTATGTGACTCAAGAATACAACGGTTGCAGTCAGGCAAAGTGAGTAAAATACTTGAATTAATATTTAACTATAGATAATTTCTCTTCATTAAAATATCCTGCAAATGACAAAAGGTTGAGTATTAACCAGTGTGGCATTTTACAGAAGAACTAAAAATTTAGAAAAAATTTGTATTATACAATGTAGTGTAAGTATTTATTAAAATAAGCTAAGGAGATTAAAATATTGCATGAAAAGTAAAATTTTTTTCTTGATTTATGTATTTACGCGTGTCATTTATTTAAAATTCAACATTTATTGAATTATGTACATCGGACACCATTTTAGATGGATCTTACAGACGGAAATCTCTCTCATGAAGCTTACGTTTTAGTTGCAGAATCAGAAAATAAACCAATATATAAATTGATATATTATGTAAAAAATGTAAAAGTAAGTAAAATGTGAAAAAATAAAATGTAAAAAAACCCCAAAAACCTAAAATGTGAAAGAAAATCAGTAAAGTAAAGTAGGGTGGTAGAGAATGTCAAAGTGGTTTAGATAGATGCTGAGAGATCTGGTGACATTTGAACATAGAGAGATCTGAATAATATGAGCGAATCCTGTGGAATTTTATTTTTTTTTTTAATCTTTAATGCAAAGGTGAGAGTAAATGTGAAGTCCCTGGAATAGGAAAAGTGCCTGGTGAGTTAGAGGAGGTCATTGTGACTGGTATGACTGGTATGATAGGATTTGTAGTAGGAATGAGATTAGAAACCTTAGGGGTTAGATCATGCATGGTTTTACCTTCCATAGTAAGATTTTTTAAAATCTGAGTGTGATAGAAATCCATTGGAGATTTTCCCTGGCAAGTGATATAATCTGACTTATGAGGTAAAATGATTACTTGGGCTCTGTGATGAGTAGATTGTGGTGGAGTGGTGGAGACAAGAATGGAAACTAACAGATCGTTTACACGACTCTTGTTTTTGTTTAGTAAGAGATGTCTAGGGGGGTTCATGTGAGAATTAGAGACAGTATTTGCTAATGTATTAAATATGGGTTGAGAGAGAAAAAAGAACTCAAGGATGATTCCAAAGTTTTTTGGACCGAGCACCTGCATGAATAGTGTTGTTATTCACTAAAATGAATAAAACTGAGGGAGGAGGAAGTTTGGAAGAGAGAATCAAGTTTTGAATGTTATAGCCCAAGATCCCTGTTTGATGTTAAAGTAGACATTCTAATTGGTAAATTCAAGTTCAAGGGAAATTTCGTGAATGAAATAAACTTTGAGAATCCTCAGGATTATCAACTGCTTGTTTAAAGTTGAGAGATTGGATGAGATTACTTAAAAGAATGAGTTTAAGAAAGAAGATATCCAAGACTTTGCCTTGAGGCACTTCAGTTACTAGTGTTTAAGACAAAGTGAAAGGTCTGGAGTGTGATATCCTAGAAGCAAAGTATAGAAAATACTGAAAAAAGTGAGAGATCAGGTGTATCACAGACTACTAATAAGTTGAGTAAGATGAAGATTTAGAATTGACTGTTGGGTTTGCCACAGGGGTATTATTGGTGATCCATGAGAGCATTTTGGTTGAATAGTGGAGAAAAACCCTGATGGGAGTCAGTCAGGAGAAAATGAGAAGAAATGAATTAGAAACAGTCATTATAGGTAGCTGTTTGGATGAGTTTCATTGTAAAAGAGAGCAGAGATTTGGGGCTTTGAAACACATTTTTTACTACCTTTAGTTTTTGTGTAGTCACCTTTTTTATGCTGGTTTTCTATTGGAAATTGTTTTGTGACTCTTTGGTCTTGTAATTTTGCAGTGTACTTAAATTCCTTAAGGAATAGAAGACTTATTTTTAAATTTTGAGTTTAGTTTGCTAGTTTAATTATAACTTAAACATTATTTGAGGCCTGTATTTGTCATAAGTGTGTGTGCAGGTGTATGTATGTCTGTCTTTATTCAGTTAACTGTATTTTAAAATGAATTTATATATACATGTAAATTCAGAATAGAAGAATAATATGGTTTCACTTGTGATTGTTGTTTCTTTATCTAGTTACCCTACCTAGATCCTAGAGTTAGTGATGCTTGTGTGTTGTGGGCTAAATCGCTTCAGTCGTGTTTGACTCTCTGCGAGCCTATGGACCGTAGCCTGTTGGGTTCCTCCGTCCATGGGATTCTCAAGGCAAGAATACTGGAGTAGGTTTCCATGCCCTCCTCCAGGGGATCTTCCCCACCCAGGGACTGAACCCTCTCTCTTATGTCCCTGGCACTGGCAGGCAGATTCCTTACTGCTGAACCACCAGGGAAGCCCCTGCTGATCCTTAAGCATCATTATTTAAGTCTGTTTGCCTAAATACTTTTTGATACTAAATTCCTTTTAAAATTTAGAAACCTTGTTTGGAAGCTTGTCAACTCTAATTTGAATATAAAGCTTTACCTTTTTTAATAGCTCAAGTCATAGCATGTATTCCTTTGGATGAAAATTCAGAATCTTCAGACATAGAGTTTTTTTAACCATACTGCTCATCTTAAAGTCTTTGAGAAGCTTTTTTCTTTTTATTACAAATAAAGTGATAGTGAATACTCTTCTCCATCCCATATCTATAGAGATGCTGCTGGACAGAACCAAGAAGTGATAAAATCTGAGGAAGGAAGACTTATATAGGGGAAATCATGTGCTGCTGCTAGATTGCTTTGTTGTTGAGTCGCTCAGTCGTGTCCAACTCTGTGACCTCATGGACTGCCACACACCAGGTTTCCCTGTCCTTCACCATCTCCTGGAGTTCACTCAAACTCATGTCCATCGAGTAGGTGATTCCGTCCAGCCATCTCATCCTCTGTTGTCCCCTTCTTCTCCTGCCTTCTATCTTTCCCAGCATCAGGGTCTCTTCCATTGAGTTGACTCATTTAATCAGATGGCCAAACTGTTGGAGCTTCAGTTTCAACATCAGTCCTTCTAATGAATATTTAGGATTGACTAGTTTGATCTCCTTGCAGTCCAAGGGAGTCTCCAGAGTCCTCTCCAACACCACAGTTTGAAAGCATCAGTTCTTTGGCGTTCAGCCTTCTTTATAGTCCAACTTTCACTACTGGAAAAACCATAGCTTTGACTATGTGGACCTTTGTCAACAAGGTGATGTCTCTGCTTTTTAATAGGCTGTCTAGGTTTGTCATAGCTTTTCTTTCAAAAAAATTAAATTCTTTTAATTTCATGGCTGCAGTTACCTTCCACAGTGATTTTGGAGCCCAAGAAAATAGTCTGTTTCCATTGTTTTCCCTTCTACTTGCCGTGAAGTGATGGGACCGGATGCCATGATCTTAGTTTTCTGAATGTTGAGTTTTAAACCAGTTTTTTCACTCTCGTCTTTCACCTTCATTAAGAGGCTCTTTAGCTCCTCTTCACTTTCTGCCATTAGGGTGATGTCATCTGCAAGTCTGAGATTACTGATACTTCTCCAGGAAATCTTGATTTCAGCTTGATCTTCATCCTGCCTAGCATTTCGCATGATGTCATCTGCATATAAGTTAAATAAGCAAGGTGACAGTGTACAGCCTTGAAATACTCCTTTCCCAATTTTGAACCAGTCTGTTGTCCTATGACTGATTCTCAGTGTTACTTCTTTACAACATACAGGTTTCTCAGGAGGTAGGTGGTCTGGTATTCCCATCTCTTGAAGAATTTTCCACAGTTTGTTGTGATCCACACAGAGGCTTTAGCATAGTCGGTGAAGCAGATGTTTTTCTGGAATTCTCTTGCTTTTTCGATGATTCAACAGATGTTGGCCATTTGATCTGGTTCCTCTGCCTTGTCTAAATCCAGCTTATACATCTGGAAGTTCTTGCTTCAAATACTGTTGAAGTCCAGCTTGAAGGATTTTGAGCATTACCTTGCTAGTATGTGAAATGAGTGCAATTTGCAGTAGGTTGCTTTTCCCCAGTAATTTCAAATCAGTAATCTGTTGTTGTTCTTACGTACTTATATGAAGAGGAGCTACTAATTACAAGAGAAGTTTTTTCTCCTCTTTTCAAATCATCTTCCTTTTCCTTTATATATCACCTATGCCTAATTTAGTATCTGCTCCTAAATAAGGCAGCCTTATCTAACTTTCAGAAAACCTGTGCATCTTTTTTTGAAAATATAGGTTTGTGAGTATGGATTTGGGAATGCAGAGAAGCTGGTGGAAATCATTTCCAGAAGCATTGTTGGTTTTTGTGGAAAGGGCATCAGACTTGGAGGACACTGACTCATTCTAACCAGCTTTGCAATCATAGGCAAGATTTCTGATCATCAACTTTCTTATCTGTTGAGTGGGATTGGCGATGTTTATCAAGTAGGATTGCTGTGGAGATTTAATGAAGTAATATGTGTAATGCACCTAGCACAGTGCAGGACGTGTAGATTCTCTAAATTTTGAACCTGTTAAAAACTTTTTTCTCTATATATAGGTAGTTTCCTTGCTTTGAAGTTTATGTAATTTACCATTTAGGTAGACTGAAAAGAAAAACATTTTCTACAAAGATTATAGAATTTTTACCCAATTAGCAAATCTACTAGTTAGGAATATTTTATTTTTTTCTAGTAGGTAGACTTCAACCTGTACTTGAAAATATTGAGGTTTGTTTATTCTTCAACATAATATCCCCTTTAGTCCCTATCATGTTCATTTTTGTTTGGAATGGGTAAAAAATAAAGAATACATGAAAATACATTTAGGTTTATTTTTTATTAGAAGAAATGAGTGCTTATTGTACTTTTAATGTATACTTAGTAAGCAGCTCTTAAAATAACTCTAGGAAATTCAGTGAGCTGATACTTTTTTTTGGTAACCCACCTGTACAAGAAGAGAAAACTGTATTCCATTTTAACTTAATTTTTTACTTCTATATAAGGATCTTTAACATAGTGAGTGAATAGATGAGATGTTAATCTGCAAAAACTTGTATTTGTAGGAGATAAATACTGTGAAACTGGCAGCAAACTTTGGGAAACTTTGCACAGTCCCCCTGGACAGCATTCTTGTAGACAATGTTGCACTGCAGTTTTTTATGGGTAGGTAAATCCATTTTATAAAAATAATATAACCCTCAAGTTTTTTTATAATTGTATATATTGTTAAATTTTAAATACTTGATATTAGACATGCCATATCTTCCACTCCTCATTTTCTGAAATATCCCCCATTTTTTTAGAATCCATAGGGATAGAGATTTGTTTGGTTTTAAGGAAATAAATGTTTATTGTAGTTCCAATGTGCATTTGCTAATATGCTTTTAAATAAACCCCAAGAGATTCTACTATGAATTTTAATTATTTGAGAAAGAGACTTTATCAGGAAAGTATGGTATATATAACCTGCTTGTATCATTTTTGTGCACGAATGGGGGAAGGGTCTTATTTTTATACCATTTTATATATAAATGTTTATTGATTTTATTGTTACGTCAGAATTGCTGTTATCTAGGGGATGTTTCCAGCAAAACTCCCTGAGTCTAAATATTCATGAACAAAAAGAAATGCATGGCTTATTGAGGAACCCAATCCTTGTTTTTAATACATGTGATATAATAGTAATATTATGATTAAAATTTTTATTGAGAATGGAAGCTGAATGTTGTTGAAGTAGTTTATTTCTGATGAAGCCTTCCCTGGCATCTTTATTCCCAAGGGGTGTTTTCATGAAAAATCAGATGTTTTTTAAAATGCACTCCATTTCTTTTTACTGCATAATTGGTCTCTTCAGCTTAACCAGTTTATGATATGACTTTTTTAGCCTCCAGCATTTTCTAAACATGTTCAAAATGCAGAGTTTTAAGTATTTGACATTTTAAAATACTTTCTTTCTTAACTTGTCTTACAGCTGTATGCACTCAAAAATCTGTGACTTTAATATCTCTGTTATGAATTTTGTTTGATAGACTACATGCAGCAAACTGGAGGTCAGGCACATCTCTTCTTTTGGATGACAGTGGAAGGATACCGGGTTACAGCCCAACAGCAGCTAGAAGTTTTATCAAGTCGTCAGAAAGATGGAAAACATCAAACCAACCAAACCAAAGGTCTTTTAAGAGCAGCTGCTGTTGGAATTTATGAACAGTATTTATCAGAAAAGGTGAGGATATACTTTGATTTATTTGAGGATACATTTTGTTTTCTTCTTTGACAGTGTCCTTAATAATGGTAGATTATTAATAATTAAAATTAATAATACTGGCAAAGAAGATAATGATTTATAGTACTTGTAAATATCCATTGTTCATGCTGCTATGCACAACTGTCTTACATTGCCTTGTTTTATCCTGCTAATAGTATTTTGTATATTATTCTCATTTTATAGGTGAAGAAATTGATTGAATTATAAAATTGAAAAAAAAAAAAGAAAATTGAATTAACCTGTCCAGGGTCATGTGGATACTAAATAACAGAGTTAAGATTCAGGGTCACACAACTTTAAATAATAGGAAGTAAGAGGTAAACCTTGAAAACAGTAACTAAAACAGAGCTGGAGTGGCTATACTAATATTAGATAATAAATTTTAAGATAAAAAACATTACTAAAGAAACAAGGAACATTTTATAATAGAAAGGTCAATTGATCAGGATGATAAAACAACAAAGCCCACACATACATGGAGAACAAACTGACAGAATTGAGGGAGAAATAGACAATTCAACAGTAATATTTGGAGACTTCAATACTCCCTCTCAAAAACTGATAAAACAGTTCGATAGAAAAATGACCAAGGATGTACAAGAATTGAACAATACTTTAGACCAATTAGACCAAATACATCTGTAAAATACTTCTCCTAACAACAGTTTTATTTTCAAGCATACACATAGAGCATTCTCCAGGATAGATCATGCTGCTGCTGGTGCTAAGTCGCTTCAGTCGTGTCTGACTCTGTGCGACCCAGTGGACGGCAGCCCACCAGGCTCCTCTGTACCTGGGATTCTCCAGGCAAGAATACTGGAGTGGGTTGCCATTTCCTTCTCCAGTGCATGCATACATGCTAAGTCGCTTCAGTCGTGTCCGACTGTGCGACCCCATAGATGGCAGCCCACTAGGCTCCTCTGTCCACAGATTTCTCCAGGTAAGAAAACTGGAGTGGGTTGCCATTTCCTTCTCCAGGATACATCATAGATCGGATCAGATCAGTCGCTCAGTCGTGTCCGACTCTTTGCGACCCCATGAATTGCAGCACGCCAGGCCTCCCTGTCCATCACCAACTCCTGGAGTTCACTCAGACTCACGTCCATCGAGTCAGTGATGCCATCCAGCCATCTCATCCTCTCTCGTCCCCTTCTCTTCCTCCCCCCAATCCCTCCCAGCATCAGAGTCTTTTCCAATGAGTCAGCTCTTCTCATGAGGTGGCCAAAGTACTGGAGTTTCAGCTTTAACATCGGATACATCATAAGTTAGGCCATAAAACAACTCTCATTTTAGAGGCATTAAAATTATATATAAGTATGTCCATTTCTCATAGTAGAATTAATTAGAAATCAAGAACAGAAGGGATTTGAGGAAATTTATAAATATTTGAAAATTAAGCAACAAATTTCTAAATATTACCTGTGTCAAAAACGTCAGAAGGAAGTTAGAAAATATTTTCAATTGAATGAAAATGAAGAAAACAATACATCAAAATTTATGGGATGCAGTTAAAGAAATATGTAAAGGCAAATGTGTAGCTTTAAATGCCTGATTAGAAAGAAGAAAGATGTCACATCAGCAATATACATTTTCATCTTAAAAATCTAGAAAAAGAAAAGCACAACAAATCTAAGCAAACAGAAGGAAGGAAATAGTAAAGATCAAAATGGAAATCAGTGAAATAGAAAACATAAAGACAATAGTGAAAAAATCAGTAGTACAATCAAACGTTGTAAAATGAACAATGAAATTTAGAAACCTTTAGCTCAGTTGGCCAAGAAAAAAAGATACAGATCACCAGAATCATGAATGAAGGAGGAAGCATCACCACTGACTATAGAAATTAAAGGGACTACAAGGAAATACCGTTGTTGCTTAGTCACTAAGTCATATCCAACTCTTTTCAGTTCAGTTCAGTTCAGTTCAGTCACTCAGTCATGTCCGACTCTTTGCGACCCCATGAAGCGCAGCACTCCAGGCCTCCCTGTCCATCACCAACTCCCGGAGTTCACTCAGACTCAAGTCCATCGAGTCAGTGATGCCATCCAGCCATCTCATCCTCTGTTGTCCCCTTCTCCTCCTCCCCCCAATCCCTCCCAGCATCAGAGTCTTTTCCAATGAGTCAGCTCTTCACATGAGGTGGCCAAAGTACTGGAGTTTCAGCTTCAGCATCATTCCCTCCAAAGAAATCCCAGGGCTGATCTCCTTCAGAATGGACTGGTTGGATCTCCTTGCAGTCCAAGGGACTCTCAAGAGTCTTCTCCAACACCACAGTTCAAAAGCATCAATTCTTCGGCGCTCAGCCTTCTTCACAGTCCAACTCTCACATCCATACACGACCACAGGAAAAACCATAGCCTTGACTAGATGAACCTTTGTTGACAAAGTAATGTCTCTGCTTTTGAATATGCTATCTAGGTTGGTCATAACTTTCCTTCCAAGGAGTAAACGTCTTTTAATTTCATGGCTGCAGTCATCATCTACAGTGATGTTGGAGCCCAGAAAAATAAAGTCTGACACTGTTTCCACTGTTTCCCCATCTATTTCCCATGAAGTGGTGGGACCGGATGCCATGATCTTCATTTTCTGAATGTTGAGCTTTAAGCCAAGTTTTTCACTCTCCACTTTGACTTTCATCAAGAGGCTTTTTAGTTCCTCTTCTTAGTTCCTCCTCTTTTAGTACCCCATAGACTATAGGCTCCCAGGCTCCTCTGTCCATGGGATTTCCCAGGCAAGAATACTGGAATGAGTTGTGATTTCCTTCTCCAGGGGATATTCCCAACCCAGATATCAAACCCTGTATTGACAGGTGGATTCACCACTGAGCCACCTGGGATGCCCCATAAGGAAGTATTACAAACAATTTTATGACAACAGATTAGACAATTTAGATGAAATGGACAGATTTCTGGGAATACACTAATTGTCAGACTGACTCAAGAAGAAATAGAAAATACGGTAAATGAATTTAATTAATAATTAAAAATCATCTTTCAAAGAAAAGCCAAGGCCTAAATGGTTTTACTAGTGAATTCTATCATATATTTCAAGAGAAAATAATACCAGTATTGCACAAACTCTTCCATAAAATAGAGAAAAAAGAAACACTTTACAACTCATTTTATGGATTTAGTGATATTCTCATATCAAAGACAAAGACATCATTTAGAAAACTACAGACTGATGTCCTTCATGAATATGGACAATAATCCTCAAGAGTCACACTCCAGTATTGTTAATGACTATGCTATAAAACTTTTAATTCATACTTATTAGCACAGAATTATATTTTAATTTTAAGTATATATATTATTTGGAAACCACTCATTTGTGCATTTGCTTACATTTTTGCCTTATGAAATATTGTATTTAAAAGAGTACATAGTTTTAAGAATAATAGTATAGCAAATGCCTTTATACACTCCATTCAGCTTTAGAAGTAGAACTTCCATTGTACTTTAAAGGGCTTCCCTTGCGGCTCAGCTGGTAAAGAATCCACCTGCAATGCTGGACACCTGGGTTCAATCCCTGGGTTGGGAAGATTACCTGGAGGCTACCCACTCCAGTATTCAGACCTGGAGAATTCCATGGACTGTATAGTCAGTGGGGTCACAAAGGGTCAGATACGACTTGAGTTACTTACCTGTATTTTAAAAGATCCCTATGTTAGCCTTTGCCTGTCCTTACTTTCTTGCTTTCTGATGAAGCCAGTTTTCTCTATTATTCACTTACTTTCCCATATAGTTTTCCTGTACCTATATGTTCTAAATAATACTACAGCTTCAGCTTTATGAGATTTTGACATTACAAAAATGTCAGGAGAGAGAACTTTAGACATTTGCCTTCCAGATGGCTGTCATTGTTGCCAGCAGTAGAAAAGATGCCATTGTTGGCAGTAATCATTTTTTTTAGCATGGAACAAGAATAATATCCATCTTTCATTTGAAAATATATCAAGAATGTGTGTGGTGAAAAGAATTACAGTAAACAGAAATTTATATGATTTTTCTCAAAAACTATTGAATGATTTTTGAAGGGACTAAAATTAACCTTGAAATAAATGTACAGAACTGAGTACATGTAGGCTATAGCAAGAACTCATACAATGAAGAAAATAACTCATTTTTTGAAAATAAAGCTACTGAGAACTCAGATATCACCAGAAAGGAACAGCCAGCTTAAACAGTTTCCTTACTGTCTTTAATAAAACTGTAATTTCTTTGGAATGCTCCTTTATTCTCACATGTTTAAATGATCTATGCGTTTTTAGAACCATTTTCTTTGAAAAGGATAGGTTGTTAACTTATGACATCCTTTATGCTTTGAAGTACTTAAAAAATGGGCATTTTAGACATGAGCAACCTGTATGATGAATTCATACATGCAGAGAACCTGATTGACAAACAGCTGGTCTACCAAACATGGAGATACAAAGTTGATGGACGCTTTTTTTGGAAAGCTGGAAACAAATCCCTGTAGGTCTAAAAAACTGCTGTTTTTAGTGAGTAAAATCCCATTATTCTTTGCCTAAATGGTTTTATTGAAAAGGATATTTCACTTGATGTCATGACAGTGCAGTGGTAAGAGAAATAAATGTGATAAAGGCTCAAGAGCAGAGCCAAAAGTCATAGTGAATTTTATTTTATAGTTGATTGTATTTAGTTATACCACTGTATAAAATAAAGGGTTGTCCTGAAGACTGCAGGCAGATCAGAAAAGTATTGTATAAAAAGGCACACAAAAATATCCTACAAGATCATAGAATAAAAGGTAAATGTAATTGTTTATTTTTATTAAATATAAATGTATGTATTAGTCCTATTACATATATAATCTTTTAAATAGTCTTAGATTTATATATTTTAAGAATAAACAGTGGTACTGCCTAACAATTTTAAATTTAGGCGAAAAGTTTAAAAAATGTTAAAATAAGTTTCTATATCAGAGAACAGGAATATTATTAAGTAAATTGTTTTGTTTTCTCAAACATTTTTTGTTTAGTTCTATTAATTATCCATTGCCACTGTTAACTAGTCGTTTTGTTTAAATAACTACATTTGTGTAATATGGAAGTAAGCAATACAGATTACTAGATAATTTTGGAAAAAACATGCAATTTTTGTATTTTTATGTTAACGTAGTATCATATGTGCAAATATTTCTTCTATATTACTGTTTTTTTTTTTTTTTTAAAGGGACTTGGTTAGTTATGCCCAATGTTAGCTCTCTGAAAGTATTGCTCACCATACATATTCCAAGGATAAGGCTTAATCCAATTCTGTGTACCTGAGATTATAGAAAAAATTAAGCTAGATAAATTGAAAATGTTATTTTCAAATTTGTCTCTTACTTCCTAGAAACTGAGTTTAGTGAGCTCAGAGGGCACATGAAAGGACAGAAACTAACTTAAATCATGTTCCTCTCTGATCTTTGTCACATAGTTGAAGCTGTTGAGTTCTGTCCTTACTTAAGGGTGAGAGGGGTCGGGGAGAGGCGGGGAGGGAACACCACACCCATACACAAACAAATAATAGGCAAGTGTCCTTTTCTTCTTCCGCCAAAAACCCCCTCACAAGAACCAAAAAAGTACCACCACACTACCTCCCTGAGTTTACTTCTAAGAGTGTTGAATTAACAAGGGGACATTAGAAGTTGTATAGCCCTTATGCTGCACATTCATACCCTCCTGTTTACTTACTTAAAAAAAATTTTTTTTTAATTTTGTTGAAGAATGGTTGGTACATAATATTATGTTAATTTCTGCTGTACAGCAAAGTAATTCATTTATACATATACACATTCCTGTTTCATATTTTACTCCATTATGGTTTTTCACAAAGTATTGAGTGTGGTTCCCTGGGCTATACAGTAGGGCCTTGTTGTTTATCATTGTATATATACTAGTTTGCATCTGCTAATCCCAAGCTTCCATTCCCTCCCTCCTGCATCCTCTCTCCCCCTTGGCAATCTCAGGTCTGTTCTCTGTGTTTATGAGTCTGTTTCTCTTTTGTGAAGTGAAGTCACTCAGTTGTGTCCTACTCTTTGCAACTCTGTAGCCTACCAGGCTCCTCCGTCCATGGGATTTTCCAGGCAAGATTAGTGGAGTGGGTTGCCATTTCCTTCTCCAGGGGATCTTCCTGACCCAGGGATCAAACCCGGATCTCCCACATTCTAGGCAGATGCTTTACTGTCTCAGCCACCAGGGAATAAGTTCATTTGTGTCATGTTTTACATTGTGCATAAAAGTGATATGGTAATTTGTCTTTCTTACTTCGGTTAGTATGATAATCTCTAGGTCTATCCATGTTGCTGCATATGACTTTATTTCATCCCTTTTTATGGCTGAGAAATACTCCATTGTATATGTACCACATCATCTTTATCCTTTCATCTCTCTTTGAACATTGAGGTTGTTTCTATGTCTTGGGTATTGTGAATAGTTCTACTTTGAACATGAGTACATTTACCTTTAAATTACAGTTTTATCTGGATGTATGCCCAGGATACTTACATACTTTTTCTTCTCTTCTTGATTTATCTATTCTGTTCCTTAGATAGTCTAACAGCACAGAGAAATTGCTTAAACGATGCATTTTTTTGTTACTGTCTCTAAAAGTTACCATCATTTAATCACTCATTTATTCTCCATAGTTAACATGCTGAGTAATGTCTGTAGTGTCTGTCACATTATGCACCTTGAGATGAAAGTTATTGAAACAAAGTAACTTTTCAAACTTTTTTCTCTCCCTTATCATGCTGATACTTTGCTGCAGTATTATAAAACTGAATTAGGATAAAGATGGTCTCTTTTAAGTGCCATTCAAAAGGATTGTTTCTAGTGTGAAATGATAAGTAGCAACATGGCATACTCTTTTGACATTTTATTAAATACACATCTAAGACTACTGCCTGCTCAACACTAACTCGTAGTGACAGTATTTCCTATGTGCTGGACACATAAGTCTTACGTAAATCTCTTTTCATCCTCACTATAATCATATGTAGTATTTATCTCCATTTTACAGATTGAGTAAGTGAAGCCTTGTGAGAGGAAACTTGCTCAGCAAAAGTTAAGATTTAAATCCACGTTTGTCTAACAAGTCTACTGTGTAGTACCTCATGGCCAGAAAAATGCTAGTTCTGATTTCAGCCTTTAAACATCAAGGTGTCACTTACAAACCAAGGATTTTTTGGCAGTTACTTTTAGTACTATGATTCCATTATTTAATTATCCTACTTTGGCTCCCTGATGCGAAGAGCCAACTCAGTGGAAAAGACCCTGATGCTGGGAAAGATTGAGGGCAGGAGAAGGGAACGACAGAGGTTGAGACGGTTGGATGGCATCACTGACTCAATGAATATGACTTTGAACAAACTCAGGGAGATAGTGAAGGACAGGGAATCTTAGCATGCTGCAGTCCATGGGGTTGCAAAGAGTCAGACGTGACTGAACAACAAATTATTTAATTCTACTATGAAGGCTTAACTTGGATTTAGAAATTTCAAAGATCAACGCTACTTGTGTTTTTCTCTGTTTGTCAGGCATCTCCGAGAGTTACTGTTGATGATTATTTGGTAGCAAAATTAGCAGATACTTTGAATCATGAAGATCCAACCCCTGAAATCTTTGATGACATTCAAAGGAAGGTATTATGTACAACATTTATCACTATATCTTTTTTGAAAACAATGTATATGTCTATATGCGTGTAATTTGTCTGTAAAAGGTTATTGAAATGTTATGAAAGTACAGTGTGATAACTAAAAAGATGTGTTACGGTAATAATACTTCACAAAGTAGCCAGTTTTTCTTTGCTTATTTACTGTAGAAATGCGGAAAATCCCTATGCTGGGTTATTTACTTTGAATCTGGCTGAAGTAACAGATACAGATTCTAGAATTTTATGAATAGATGATGTATAAATAACAGATTCATTTATTTTAATATGTGCTTTGAGCCTTTATTTGGATTTGTTTCTTAGAGAACACTGCTTTGTAGAGCATTATATATAACTGCTGTCATGTGACTTGTTTTGCAGTAGGACTCTCTTCAGTATAATTTAGATGCTAGAGGGGCCAGAAAAATATCACTAGTTGTGACATTGTCTTATTACTGACGTCTTATAAATATGGAGCCTATAATTCATTACAGTAATACCTCTGTCTACCTTTTGTTGAAATCTTATTATTGGAAA
Source organism: Bubalus bubalis (assembly GCF_019923935.1). NCBI lineage: Eukaryota > Metazoa > Chordata > Mammalia > Artiodactyla > Bovidae > Bubalus > Bubalus bubalis. Next base: position 26,018,496 of record NC_059164.1, on the reverse strand, counting down.
TTAGTACATTATTTGTATTAATGATTGAATATCTTGATTTATTTCAATAAGGTGTATGAATTGATGCTTCGAGATGAAAGATTTTATCCTTCCTTCAGACAGAATGCACTTTATGTGCGCATGTTAGCTGAGCTGGATATGTTAAAAGATCCTAGTTTCAGAGGATCAGATGACGGTGATGGAGGTAAGGTAGCTCACATTGTACATTTATCCATTATATATGTATATTCCTGTATGTATTCTGCTTACCAAAGGAAATCCTTTCAAATAGCATAAAAATGTTCTTAAAGCTGAAATATAAATTGTAATATATTTTAAAATCCATGAATAAATGATGAAGTTTACTTACTATACTAAATTAAAATGTTAAAATCTGATAACAAATTAGAACATAACTGTTGAGCCTAGAAATCCTTTTTTTTTTTTTTAGTTTATTTTTTAATTGAAGGATAATTCCTTTACAGAATTTTGTTTCCTGTCAGACATCAAGAATCAGCTATAGGTGCACCCATGTCCCCTCCCTCCCAAATTGCCTCTCATCTCCTTCCTTATCCCACCCTTCCAGATTGTTACAGAGCCCCTGTTTGTGAGTTTTACAGCAAATTCCCATTGGCTGTCTTATTTTACATATGGTGTTGTAAATTTCCATGTTACTCTCTCCATACATCTCACCCTGTCTCTCTTCCCCTCGCCCTGTGTCTATAAGTCTGTTCTCTGTGTCTGTTTCTCCATTGCTGCCCTGAAAATAAATTCACCAGTACTATCTTTCTAGATTCCATATATATTCATTAGTATATGATATTTATATTTCTTTTTCTGACTTACTTCACTCTGTATAAGCAGCTCTGGGTTTGTCCACCTCATTAGAACTGATTCAAATGCATTCCTTTTTATGACTGAATAATATTCCATTGTATATATATACCACAGTATCTATATCAGTTCATCTGTTGATGGACATCTAAGGTTGCTTCCATGTTCTAGCTGTTGTAAATAGTGCTGCAGTGAACATTGGGTTACATGTGTCTTTTTCAATTTTGGTTTCCTTGGGGTGTATGCCTAGTAATGGTATTGCTGGGTCATATGGTGGTTTTATTCCTAGTTTTTTAAGGAATCTCCATACTGTCTTCCATAGTGGCTGTGTCAATTTATATTCCCACCAGCAATGCAAGGATTCCCTTTTCTCCACATCCTCTCCAACATTTATCGTTTGTAGACTCTGATGATGGCCATTCTGACCGGTGTGAGGTGATATCTCATTGTAGTTTTGATTTGCATTTCTCTTGATTTGCATTTCTCTAATAGTGAGCGATGTTGAGCATCTTCTCATGTGTGTGTTAGCCCTTTGTATGTCTTCTTTGGAGAGCTGTCTGTTTAGGTCTTTTCCCCACTTTTTGATTGGGTTGTTTGTTTTTCTGGTATTGAGTTGTATGAACTGCTTGTATTTTTTGGAAATTAATTCTTTGTCAGTTGTTTCCTTTGCTATTACTTTCTCCCACTCTGAGGGTTGTCTTTTCACCTTGTTTGTAGTTTCCTTTGCTGTGCAAAAGCTTTTAAGTTTAATTAGGTCTCACTTCTTTATTTTTATTTTGTTTCCATTACTCTAGGAAGTGGGTCATAGAGGATCTTGCTTTAATTTATGTCATTGAGTGCTCTTCTATGTTTTCCTCTAAAAGTTTTGTGCTTTCTGGTCTTACATTTAGGTCTTTAATTCATTTTGAGTTTATCTTTGTGTATGGCATTAGGAAGTGTTCTAATTTCCTTCTTTTACATGTAGCTGTCCAGTTTTCCCAGCACCACTTATTGAAGAGGTTATCTTTGCCCCATTGTATATTCTTGCCTTCTTAGTCAAATGAGGTACCCATATGTGCATGGGTTTATCTCTGGGCTCCCTATCACATTCCATTAGTCTGTATTTCTGTTTTTGTGCCAGTACCATACTGTCTTGATGACTGTAGCTTTGTAGTATAGACTGAAGTCAGGAAGGTTGATCCCTCCAGCTCTATTTTCTTTCTCAAGACTGCTTTGGCTATTTGGGATCTTTTGTGTTTCCATATGAATTGTGAAATTTTTTGTTCTAATTCTGTGAAAAATGTTGTTGGTAGTCTCTGTGAATCTGTAGATTGCATTTGGTAGTATAGTCATTTTCACAACATTTATTCTTCCAACCCAGGAACTTGGTATATCTCTCCTTCTGTTTAATGTTGTCTTTGATTTCTTTCTTCATTATAATTTTCCATATACAGTATTTTTGTCTCCTTCAGTTCAGTTCAGTTCAGTCGCTCAGGTCGTGTCTGACTCTTTGTGACCCCATGAACGGCAGTACGCCAGGCCTCCCTGTCCCATCACCAACTCCTGGAGTCCACTCATCCCATGTCCATTGAGTTGGTGATGCCATCCAACCATCTCATCCTCTGTTGTCCCCTTCTCTTCCTGCCCTCAATCTTTCCCAGCATCAGGGTCTTTTCAAATGAGTCAGCTCTCCGTATCAGGTGGCCAGAGTATTGGAGTTCAGCTTCAACATCATTCCCTCCAGTGAACACCCAGGACTGATCTCTTTTAGGATGAACTGGTTGGATCTCCTTACAGTCCAAGGGACTCTCAAGAGTCTTCTCCAACACCACAGTTCAAAAGCATCAATTCTTCTGTGCTCAGCTTTCTTTATAGTCCAACTCTCACATCCCTACATGACTACTGGAAAAACCATAGCCTTGACTAGACAGACCCTTGTTGGCAAAGTAATGTCTCTGCTTTTGAATATGCTATCTAGGTTGGTCATAACTTTCCTTCCAAGGAGTAAGTGTCTTTTAATTTCATGGCTGCAATCACCATCCACAGTGATTTTGGAGCCCAGAAAAATAGTCAGCCACAGTTTCCACTGTTTCCTCATCTCTTTGCCATGAAGTGATGGGACCGGATGCCATGATCTTAAGTTTTCTGAATGTTGAGTTTAAGCCAACTTTTTCACTCTCTTCTTTCGCTTTCATCAAGAGGCTCTTCAGTTCTTCTTTACTTTCTGCCATAAGGGTGGTGTCATCTGCATATCTGAGGTTATTGATATTTCTCCTGGCAGTCTGATTCCAGCTTGTGCTTCCTCCAGCCCAGCGTTTCTCATGATGTACTCTGCATATAAGTTAAATAAGCAGGGTGGCAATATACAGCCTTGATGTACTCCTTTTCCTATTTGGAACCAGTCTGTTGTTCCATGTCCAGTTCTAACTGTTGCTTCCTGACCTGTATACAGGTTTCTCAAGAGTCAGGTCAAGTGGTCTGGCATTCCCATCTCTTTCAGAATTTTCCACAGTTTATTGTGATCCACACAGTCAAAGGCTTTGGCATAGTCAATAGATAGGTTTATTCCCAGAAATTTCATTCTTTTTGTTGCAGTGGTAAATGGGATTGATTCCTTAATTTCTCTTTCTAATTTTTTATTGTAAGTATATAGAAATGCAAATGATTTCTGTGTATTGACCTTGCATCCCATGACTTTGCTAAATTCACTGATTAGCTCTAGTAATTTTCTGATAGTTTCTTTTGGGTTTTCTTTGTATAGTATCATGTCATCTGCAAGTAGTGAGTTTTATTTCTTCTTTTTCCAGTCTGGATTTCTTTATTTCTTTTTCTTCTCTAATTACCTTACCTAGGACTCCCAAATCCCATGGACGGAGGAGCCTGGAAGGCTGCAGTCCATGGGGTCACTGAGGGTCGGACATGACTGGTCAACTTCACTTTCACTTTTCACTTTCATGCATTGGAGAAGGAAATGGCAACCCACTCCAGTGTTCTTGCCTGAAGAATCCCAGGGACCGGGGAGCCTGGTGGGCTGCCATCTATGGGGTTGCACAGAGTCAGACACGACTGAAGCGACTTAGCAGCAGCAGCAGCAGGACTCCCAAAACTATGTTGAATAATAGTGGTAAGAGAGGACACACTTGTCTTGTTCCTGATTGTAGAGGGAATGCTTTCAGTTTCTCACCATTGAGAATAATGTTTACTGTGGGCTTATCATATATTGCCTTTACTGTGTTGAGGTAGGTTCCATCTGTGCCCATTTTTTGAAGCGTTTTTATCATAGATGGGTGCTGAATTTTGTCAAAGGATTTTTCTGCATCTGTTGAGATGTTCATATGGTTTTTATCTTTCAGTTTTTTAATATGATATATCCATTGATTGATTTGTGTATATTGAAGAATTCTTGCATCTATGGAATAAACCCAACTTGATCATGGTATATGAGCTTTTTAATGTGTTTTTGAATTCTCTTTGCTAGAATTTTGTTGAGGACTTTTGCATGTGTGTTCCTCAGTGATACTGACCTGTAATTTTCTTTTTTTGTGTGTTGTCTTTGCCTGGTTTTGGTATCAGAGTGATTGTGGCCTTGTAGAATGAGTTTGGAAATGTTCCTTCCTTGAAGGTTTTTTGAAGATTTTCAGAAAAATAGACATTAGCTCTTCTCTAAGTGTTTGACAGAATTCCCCTGTGAAGCCACCTGGCCCTGGGCTTTTGTTTTTTGGGAAATTTTGGATCACAGTTTTGATTTCATTGTTTCTGATTCGCTTGTTCATAATTTCTTTTTTTTCCTGATTCTGTCTTGGGAGGTGGAACTTTTCTAAGAATCTGTCCATTTCCTCTAGGTTGTCCATTTTATTAGCCATATGGTTGCTCATAATATCCTCATATGATCCTTTATGTTGTCTGTTGCCACCTCTACTGTTTTCATTTCTAATTTTGTTGATTTGATTTTTCTTCCTTTTTTTCTTGATGAGTCTGGCTGTTGGGTTGTCAATTTTATCTTCTCAAAGAACCAGCTTTTAGTTTTATTAATCTTTGCTATTGTTTCCTTCACCTCTTTATTTGTTTCTCCTCTGATCTTTATGATTTCTTTCCTTCAACTGACTTTGGGATTTTTTGTTCTTTTTCCAGCTGCTCTGAATGTAGACTTAGGTTGTCTATTCGATGCTTTTCTTGTTTCTTGAGGTAGAATTGTATTGCTAGAAACTTTCCTCCTTAGAACTGCTTTTGCTGAATCCCATAGGTTTGGGGTTGTCGTGTTTTCGTTGTAATTTGTTTTTAAGAATCTTTGGATTCTTTAAGAATCTTTAAGAAATCTTAATCTTTAAGAATTATTTCTCCAGTAACCTCTTTGTTATTTAGTAATGTATTATTTAATCTCCATGAGTTTGTGTTTTTTGCAGTTGTTTTTTTCCTGTAGTTGATATCTAGTCTCATAACATTGTGGTCAGAGAAGATACTTGATACGGTTTCAGTTTTCTTAAATTTACTGAGGCTTGATTTGTGACCCAAGATGTGGTCTGTCCTGAAGAATATTCCACGTGCCCTTGAGAAGAAAGTATATTTTTCTGCATTTGGTGGAAAGTCCTGAAGATACCAGTGAGGTCCATTTGGTCTAATGTTTCATTTAAGGTTTGTGTTTCCTTATGGATTCTCTGTTTTGATGATCTGTCCATCAGTGTCAGTGGGATGTTAAAGTCTGCTACTATTATTGTATTACTGTTGATTTCCCCTCTTATGCCTGTAAGTGTTTTCCTTATATATATTGAGATGCTCCTATGTTGGGTGCATAAATATTTACAATTTTATGTCTTCTTCTTGGATTAATCCCTTGAACATTGGTGTTGTGTCTTTCCTTATTTCTCATAATATTCTTTATTTTAAAGTCTATTTTGCCTGAAATAATGATTGCCACTCTGGCTTTCTTTAGGCTTCCATTTGCATAGACTCTCTTTTTCCATCCTTGTACTCTCAGTCTGTGTTTCTGTAGGTCTGAAGTGGGTCTCTTGTGTGCAGCATATATGTGGGTCTTGTTTTTGTATCCATTTAGTCCATCTGTATCTTTTGGTTGGTGCATTTTATCTGTTTACATTTAAAGTAATTATTGATATATATGTTCCTGTTGGCATTTTCTTAATTGTTTTGGGTTTGTTTTTGTAGGTCTTTCTTTTCTCTTGTGTTTACTGGCTATGTAAGTCCATTTGGTATTTGTTGTAAGGCTGGTTTGGTGGTGCTAAATTCTCTTAACTTTTGCTTGTCTGTGAAACTTTTGATTTCTCCAATTTTGAATGAGATCTTTGCTGGGTAAAGTAATATTGGTTATAGATTTTTTTCTTTCAATACGTTAAATATATCCTGCCATTCCCTTCTGGCCTGCAGAGTTTCTGCTGAAAGATCTGCTGTTAAGCATATGGGTTTTCCCTTGCTGCTTTTAATATTCTTTCTTTGTATTTAATCTGTGTTAGCTTTATTAATATGTGTCTCGATGTGTTTATCCTGTAAGGGACTCTGTGCTTCTTGAACCTGATTGACTGTTTCCTTTCCCATGTTGGGGAAGTTTTCAGCTATAATTTCTTCAGAAATTATCTCAGTGCCTTTCTTTTTTTCTTACTCCTCTGGATTCCGCATAACTCCAGTGTTGGTGTGTTTAATATTGTCCCAAAGGTCTCTGAGGCTGTCCTCAATTTTATTCATTCTTTTTCCTTTATTCAGCTCTTCAGCAGTTATTTTCACCATTCTCTTTCAGCTCACTTATCCATTCTTCTGCCTCAGTTATTCTGCTATTGGTTCCTTCTAGAGTATTTTTAATTTCAGTAATTGTGTTATTTATACTTGTTTGATTATTCTTTATTTCTTCTGTGTCCTTGGTGATTGTATTAACTGTGTTATTTCTTGCATCTTTTCCATTCTATTTCAAAGACTTTGGAGTATCTTTACTGTCATTATTCTGAACTCTCTTTCAGGTAGATTGCTTATTTCATTTTTGTTTATTTGGTCTTGTGACTTTCTGTCTTATTCTTTCATTTGTGCTGTATTTCTCTCTTTTCTTTTTTTTTCTTTTTTCTAACTTGCTCCACTTTCCCAGGCTTTAGGGTTGTATTCCTTCTTCGTTTTGGTTTTGGCCCTGGGAGGGAAAGGTTGTTGGTCTAAGTGGCTTGTATTGACTTCTTATTAGGGGTGACTAGTGCCTGTGTTCTAGTGGGAGGAGATCAAGCAGGTAGGTAATTACAGAAATAATGGGACATATACATTCACTTCCACACATACAATTATAACGAAAGTATTCTAAAGAAAAGAGTACAGGAGATAGACTTGGTGAACAAGGGAAACCAAATGTGATACTGATCAATTAAAAGCAGAGCTAACTAATGCTCAATCTGGAAAACTGAGCCTAAGCAGATTGCCTACTGGGGAATATAGCAAAGAGAGCACAACAATTTAACTTACATAGTGAAGAAAAAAAGAGTGAAGGGAAAAAGGGAAAAGAAAAGAAAAACAAAGAGGAGAAGAGCGAGAAAAGAGAATTTCTCTTAAAATTCTTGAAGCATGTTTTCAAAGGGATTGTCACCGCAATATTTTTATGGTAGTTTCTTTTTTGCATGTAAAAGTAATAATTGCCATGATTAATGATAGGATCATTGAGAAGATTAAATGAGATAACAAGTGATGATTCTGAGAATGTTCCATAAACCATAAAACATTGTAAAAACATTTTTTTCTGTTTTTAATTGTATTCTGTTCCAAATCCTGTATAATATAAGCCAGAATATGCTACAAGTCATTTATTCCAATCTTTCAGTTTTCTTCTGTTCACATTGTATAGTGAAGAAAACAGACTTTAAGAGTGATAACACTTTGATTTTACTCCTTTTCTACTACTTATTACCTATGTGATGTTGGCCAAACACTTAATTTCTTTAGGCCTCATTTTTCTCAGTTACAAATGTAGACTATTATTCTTCTTGTAGTAATATCCTACCTCAGAGTTGTCACATTGTAATGGAATTCTGTATGTAAAAATGATATATAAAACAAAACACAAATATCGGTGTTTCTTCATAGTAAATAATTGGCTATTTAAGAATGGTGCGAGAGGCAGCCCTTAGACGATTTGCAGACTTTAGGCCTGATGACCATTTTTGCTAGTGATTCAATGCAGAAGTACTTACTAAACTCTAATGAAGTATCTAGGATTTGATAAAATTTCTAGCAAATAACCAATGTAAATACAAAGTAAATGGGAAAGACTTTACTAAGTATTTAAGAGAGTGCTTTAATTATGCTCATTTACTTATAAATAGAGTTAATGGACAGGACCACTTAAAGTTGGAGATATAATAGATGTATTAAGTGGTTAGCACTGCTTTAGCAAATGCCTCTATTTTGGAAGCTTTCTAGCCTCCCCTCTTTTCCACTCATCCTCCCCACTCCTTATTCTATATTAGTGAGACTTTACTTTTTAAGTAATAGAAGAAATATAGCTACAAAAATTTGTATGTTACAATAGCTTTTATATTGATTGTTGATCTAGTATCTTGGTTATTTGTAAAACTGAAATAGTATTCTGTTAACTGTATTTGATTGCTTAATGAGGGAGTTTTCTATTTTTAAGAGCACTTCTCTGCCAGCTCAATAGTAAAATCACTGTACTTCAAGTTTATTATATATTGTATCTATTTACTGTCTCTTGAAAAATCTTTTACAGAGCTGATATGAAATTTGTAGTAGAAACTCTCCTTCCTTAAAGGACTATTATAAATGTTTTCATTGTATATTTTAATTTTGTCTACTTTAGAAATTTGCTTAGTGTTGTGAAATGGATTTGCTATCTGACCCAGAAAGAAAGAAGATAAATTAAATCATAAGCAGCTGATTTATAAGCATCCATGTATTATATAATGATCATAGTAGCAATATATTCTGTGGGAGTAGTTTTTGATCCTATAGTGTAAAAACTCTTCCAGAATCTTCTAAACTGACTTTTAGCTTCCATTTATATTTGTCTTGTGACTGATGGAAGCAAATTATTTATGTGATCTCAAACTTCCCAAAATGTCATACTTATTTCAAACACAAAGTAGATTAAGAGGTTTTTTGTTTTTTTGTTTTTTCCCCCTGCCGCTGATTTTGATCTGAATCAAATGAACTTTTCTTTTATGTCAGCCATTGAGTAGTCCCTCACACTGGAATCATTGATTGTAGTTTGGAATTAATATATACACATATATCTTTTATCTGTCTGGGACATTGCTTTTTAACATGTCCTAATTAATGAGCTCTTACATGTTTTATAACTGAGAAATTGCCTAATACTTTTTTGAAACCATGTTAAGAAAGTATATGGAATCATGGGTATAATTTGAAACATTTTTATTAAAAATGGGTGTTATGTATATTTGTCAGTGTTTAGGTTTTAGGCATTTGCTACAAGTTTTTCAAGTAGTAATGCTTATAATTTTCTTGTTTGTATAGGATTAATTAAAATAGACCTTATATTTTCTGGTTATAAATTCATTTTCTGACTTTTAAAAATTAAGCTTCCTGATACTTTGTGTATTTTTTAAAGTCTTGAAATTCTGGCTGCTTTTTAGACATTCTGAAATAATGATTCAATCTAGTGTTCAATGTGTAGCTGCCCCCACCTTTTTTTTTAATGTAGGTTAATTGAGCACAAAGTTAGTGGGTAAAGTCTTACCATGTATAATAATATCCTGTGGTAGTTTTTCTTTGTTTTAGAAGAAATTTCATTCCTATTTAATTAAATTTCATTCTTATTTAATTAAACTTCTGTAGGTAGGTAGGTAGCTGGATGGCTAGCTTACCCATACTCTCTCTCTTCTGTCTTCCTTATCTTTGTCCGTGAGATTGCCTTCTTTAGTTAGTTTAGCTCTAAGTTATTTTAAGGGTAGATATTTTTTCCTTTATTAAAACAAATTCACAGCCTTTTAAATATTTAAATTATGCTTTCCCTTTTAAATTTTAATTTCAATCACATTTTTCCTCATCGTTTCAAACAATAGCTTCTTTTGTTTTCTAATATTTTTAAGCAGTTGTTAAAGTCTTGATTAAATACAGATCTCCATTGGCTTTAGACAGTCTAAATTTCTGAATCTTATTGTTAAGTAAGAAAGTAAACCATGCCTTGTTTTGCTCCTTTGTTCTTGTTTAGTTGCTAAATTCTGACTTTTTTGCAACTACATGGGCTGTATCCCATTAGGCTCCTCTGTCCATGGGATTTCCCAAACAAGAGTACTGGAGGGGGTTGCCATTTCCTTCTCCAGGGAATCTTCCCAGTCCAGGGATCAAACCCATGTCTCCTGCATCTCCAGATGGGTTCTTTACCACTGATCCACCAGGGAAGCCCCTGTTTTGCTCCTAGTTTTTCTTTTGACATGTCTTTGGTGGGAAGACTTAAGAGGTGGGCAGCCCAAAGAAGGTAAGAGGTATATAATTGAATAAGGAGGATAGAGAACTATTTTTTTTATCCATTTTAATTATCCTAGGTGGAATTTCCTATTTTTGTGTTCAGAGCTTTGAGGAACTGAGAAATGTTCTTGGACAGTTAGAGGTGTTGAAGTTGGAAGGCAACACTAGCTACCTCTGTCAATAGTAATAGAAATTTCCTTTGAAGACGCATCTAGAGATCCAAACTATAAATAATATCTAATATGCTACAAGCCATATAATAACTTTAAACTGTTTATGAATATTGCTTTGCTGTATATTCCTTTGTGTTTTTACAAAGTGATATCTTAATTGATAACTTAATTTGATCAGATATATACTAAAATTCTGAGGGAAAAGATGTTAATTTTAATAATTACTCTAACATTAATTTTTAAAAATAATTTCTAGTTTTTATTTGCCTTTTGTTCTACTAATTGTATATTGATTTAAGAATCTAGACTATAGCATTTTTGATACAGACCAACTGTGAATAAGTGGACTTTATAGGTTTAATAAACAACTTTTTATCTTTCATATTAAAGAATAATTTTATTTGTAATATTAACCCAGTGAGACAGAAGTAACAAAATACCTCTGACATTTCCTGGTGTGAAATGTCATTCATTTCAAATGACAATTTCAGATGTCATTCTGCAGTGTTTACCTCATGTTTACATTAGACAATTTAATATGGTACTATGAGAATAAAATACATAAAATGCTTTTTTTTGTACATAAATGCCTTTTTGGGGGAGAGGGGAACAACTTAGGTACATAACTGTTTTCACTGAAATAACCTGGCTTAGAAAACCATGAAAACAGGTTTTTGGGAGTAGTGTACCACAGTTTTCTTTATTGTTCTTTCTTGGCCTCTGTGGCTTTCATTCTCGGTGTTTGAACCTTAGATAGCTAAAGCACTGTTGGAAGAGTTTTTGACTGTATACTAAGTTGAATCTTCCTTCTCACAGAATCTTTTAATGGGTCTCCTACAGGAAGCATAAATTTGGTAAGTACTGTTATGACTACTTTAATTCTTAAAGTGGCCTGAAAATAATATGAAAAACTGAGCCTTAACATATGTAAATAAATGACGTATTAGAACCCTCAAATCATCCTTTATAAAAAGCTGTTGCACTTTTATAGAAATATTAAATTCACATATAAGGGATCTGTGGATTAGAACTTAATGAAATGAAATTTATTTTCTTTTTAAAAAATGGGTTTAAATCACCTGCCTGATTTAGTTGCAAGTGATAATAATGATTTCATTATTTTCAACCTCAATATTTAATATTTCACTCTGATCAGTGCTATGATGGGCAGTAAATTTATGACATATAAATGTTTACATTGGAATTAGTTTTTTCTTCTTGTAATTAGAAAAGAAATATAAAACTGGTTGGGATACCTGAAAACCTAAAGATATTTCTTAAGGTCCACGCTAACAAGTTCAGTTTATTGAAAAAAAAAAACAAACATTTTTTAAGCTTTTACAAGAATTAAGCAACTGTATTCTGTGATTACAGATTTAAGAATGACACATTTTTATCATATAAACTTCATTGGCATTTCATATATTCAAGGTGAAATGTGAAATAATGAACATTTCAGTTCTCTTATATATCCATGCTTGCCATTGAATACCTTGTTTCATAAAATACTACTAGAGAGAAATATTAGTGTTGTGTGCAAGTTTCAGTCCAGAATTTGTTGAGGATGGGGAGAGATTGTTTGCTTTGTTTTTCCTTCTACTACCTACGTGACTTTTTCTTTTGAACTTTTTGTAATAGATAAGTAGTTGGGAGGTCCATTGTCTTATGTTCCTTAGTATGACATTTATTTCTAAAATGACCTTATTGTATCAACGTTCCATTATTGTACAACGTATAACCTTAAACAAAACCCTAAAGGAAATCAGCAATAGTGTTATGTCAGATATTTTGTAATGTTTTAAGTATTTTCCTAAATTATCTGTTATCATTACCATTTGCTTCTAATATTCCATAGAGTTATGACAAAAAGGAATAGCTCCTAGAGACTGAACAGTGTTAGCAATATAATGCCCATTAGGAAGAATAAGTTTCCAAATATGATGAAACTTTTCCTTGCATTGAAATTTTTTAGTACTCATGTTTGTAGTTCTTGTACAAGTGTTTGAACACTATTAAAAAATATTTTTTCTTCATTCCCTATCTGGAATAAATGCTTTTTCAAATAAAAGAGATTCCTTTTATCCTATAGTGATATAAAGCAAAACAGTCTGAATTGAAAAAGGTGACACGTGACATCAGTGACTTACAGTTTTTGTTTTTCACACAAATCTGTTAAATCCAAGCTTTTAAGTAGCTGGAGTCTTTTGGATTCTTTTTTTTAAATACTAAGATAAATTTGAATAAACAGTTGAATTTTAACAATAGTTTGATTACAAAAAATTGTTATCAGGTTTTTTTCATATTTAATGAAGATAATATTTATTAATTGTATTAAAATTATAAACTGCATCATTATAGTTTATTCCAGCAAACTAAGCAAAGAAAATATTTACTGTGGTGGTTTACTCATTTTGTAATTGAGGTTAGCACATAGATTATAAGCATTTCGAAGTGCCATTGTAGTTCTGTTTGCTGAATTGATTATCGTAGTAAATTTCAATTTTTGGTTTTTATCCTAGCATAATGTTACAAAAAACACTTCTTTTTTTGGCAAGAAGTTCAAGAATCTTAACCCATGGTCACTTTGCAAACTGTATTTTATTTCAGAACAACATTAATGCACTTGTTTTGAAATCACAGTTTTCTTTGATTAATCACTACTTATACTTCTAAATCACAGTGTAGTTCCATGGTTATAATGTTATCAGTTGTAACTTTATATAGTCTAGTTGATATTTACACATGCATTATAACTGTGACTAATGATTAAGAGACATTTCATTGAATTTTTTCATCATACTTAATGTAAATATTAATTGCATATTTTACATGTGCTAGAAAAGGCATTTATATACAGAGTTTTTCAACAGCTTCTGGCTTGCATAGTATAAGATGCTAACATGGTTAAAGTAATAAGAAAGCAACATATAACTTTTTATATGTTTACCTGCAAAGGAAGGTTACCAGTAATAATAATGCTTTTTTGAAAAAGGTGATTATTTTATATTCCCTGTGCTAGCTTATAGTTAGAAGATTACAGTAGATAACAATTTTAAATTTTGTAGACTATTCCATTTCCCTTGGGGTTCTATCTTTCATGTAAAATAATTATAAAACAAAGGTTCTGCTATTTGTCAAAATGTTTTGTTGTAGGTCAGTTAAAAAATTAAGTGCATTCTAATTCTTTCAAAGTATTTTCATTCACATTATATCCTGATAGAGTTGTAGAACAGATAATACACCATTACCATTGGGAAAACTGAAATACAAGAAAGACGTACTGATATGGCTAAAGTCTATTAAGGTTATCAGTGGCAAAGTCTGGACTAGATCTAATTTAATTGAAGAGTTTTCCCACTTGACTTATGGATCGTCTGTATGAAGTTACCAAATTTTGTTTCTTCTGATGATCAGTCTTTAGTAGATAGAATTTTGGCTTTCTTCTTAGGATGCAATTGCTTAATTTTAAATGGCTTTATGTCATATGCATGACTGCATTAAGGTCATTTAGATGACTCATTAATAACTGGTAATACCACATTAGGAATCCAAAGTTCATTCAGATCCCGTGGTTTTTCAAGTGTAAAATATGCCTGAGTCATATGCTGTCTGTGTGTTACAGTCCCTAAGACCACTCCTGTGTTCACTGATTTACTAAAAGGACTCACAGACCCCAGCATAGCTGTACTCACAGCTAAGATTTATTATAGCGGAAGGATATAAAGCAGAATCAGCAAAAGGAAAAGGTGGATGGGGCAAAGTCCAGAGAAAACCTGGCTCAAGTTTCCACAAATCTTCTCCCATGGAAGTCACATAGCATAGACTTAATTGTGCTGGCAGTGAATATGACAACATGTGTGAAATGCTGCTACCAGGAAAGCTTATCTGAGACATAAGTGCCCAAGGTTTTTATTGGAGGTAGTTCACACAAGGCACCATTTGTCCAGCATGTACTAAACTGACTCCCAGGAGAAAAGTGGGTATTTGGTGTAAACCACATTGTCTATATAGATAGTTTAGGTAGAGTAAGCCACTTTAGCAGTTAGGAATGATGGGAACTTTTTCTAAATCTAACTTCCCAGATATTGTCCCAGGCCGTCCTTTCTAAGGAGAACAACTTAAGGTCTGTTGTGTTAACTCTTTTCCATACAGTCTCGCCTTCATTATATCCTTATGTTCCCTCTGTGTAAGTGTGGGTGTGTGGACATGGAGCAAAAAAGTTTTGAGCCAAAGTCTATAGTTAAAAAATTTATTCTGAATCAATCAGTAATAATTTTTGTTTATGGAATTATTTTTTAAAAAATAACTAAATCTTAACCTTAGATTCACTTCATTTAGTAAATAATCATAATATTAGCTAACATTTTTTGTGTTAACAGTCTTCTAAATGTTTTACATGTCTTCATTTAGTCCTCACATACCCTTTGATGTAGGTACGATTATGATAAGGAGTCTAACTAAAATTATTTCTAAGTTAACAAAAGTGTTAATACACAGTTGGCTCTAATATATTTCAACATCAAAAAAGTGAAATCTTGATTTAAGAACATGTCTACTAGGCAAGGGAAGTGAGAGGGGGGTTCAGGATGGAGAACACATGTACACACATGGCGGATTCATGTCAGTGTATGGCAAAACCAATACAATATTGTAAAGTAAAAAATAATAATAATAAAAAAAGAACATGTCTACTTATTTTTATCCACATTTTTTCTTGCCATATATTGAATATAATTGAGAAGAAGCAAATTATAGTATGTGGACAGGTAATGAAGGAAGAAATAATCTGATGTATTTATTAAGTCGATTATTAAATTACTTTGTTTTACAGTTTAATCTTATCTTCTCTTTCTCTTATTAGTATAAACAAAGAATTATTGTTTGTGAGAGGGAGGTACAGATAAGGACATAGAGCAAAAATGAGTAATGTATATGATATAGAAATCTTTAACACTTTCTTTCCTATAGAATTTAAAATTTTTGTTTTCTAATTTTTTTCCCTCATCAGTCTTTAGATGACCTTTCAAATGTATCTTCTGATGACTCAGTACAACTTCACGCCTACATTTCAGACACTGGTAAGATACTTTGTGGTTTAATTATTACTTAAAAACTATTGAGTATCATTATCACTACCTTATCTTCCACATTTATTTTTACAAATCATTTTTCTATCCTTTAGTCATATTTTCATGTTACTTTTTTTCTGTAGCATATTCTTCATTAAATTCTATAATGTTTATTATTATATGTGTATTTCCTTTCTTTAAGGTTGTTACTGTTATCATTTGAAAAAGGATAAATTCTGAGCATTTTGTCATTGCTGATAAACTTTGAAACCAATCTTTTCTTTGAGTCTAGCTGATAATTGTCTGCATAATTCTTAGTAAATTGTTTTGGGGCAGATTTTAGTTTAGTATTTGTTTTCATACATGCAGAAGTCAGTAGATTTCTGGGTAAATGAAGCTTTTGTATAAGAGTTTACGAAAACAAGAAATGCTTGGGTGAGGTGAGATTCATGACTGAATTAGCATGTGTACAAAATGGCCAGTGACTTGAGGAAAAAATTTCATCATTGTTATTGAGTTATTAGATAATGTCAGTGATGGTTTTCTTATCTTGTTTCTCATGATTCTTATGTGGATCTCTCTTTTCTGAGGATTCTGGTATTCTAGCTGTTTTGTCCATTCATTCAACAAGTATTTATCAGCTTCTTAAAGGATATGGAAGCATTATACTAAGCATTTTTAATAAGTTGTTCTTTCTGTCAGACAAAATTATGTATAATCACTCAAGAGGCAGTACACTAGAGTAGTTAAGAGCACAACTTTTTATCCAAATTGCTTGGGTTTAAACCCCAGCTTTGCCACTTAATAGTTGGGTGAACTTGGATGAGTCTTAACTTCTCTGTATCTTAATTCCTCATCTGTGAAATGGGATAATAGTAATACTTGCCTCATACTAATACTCAACTAATACTAATTGTATTAGTAGTTACATGGGGGGCAATATATATTAGTGTTTGTTCGATAAACATTTACTTTACTAGTTGGGCTCCAGAGTCTCTTTGAATCTGGATCCCATGTCCTTAACCTTATGACAGGAAGTAGAACTAGTGCAGTGTACTTATGGACTAGTGGACTGGCCCTTCATTGAGGAATCTTGTTTTAAAAAATAGTGGCTAGGTTAGACAATGCTTAGTGATGAGATTTATTTCTATCCTGGTCCTGGTTCCTTATCTGGTTATAGATTAGTAACGAAGAGGTTGCACAGCACCTGCCATGAGTAGTAATGTTGTCCTAATGAAAACACAACCTATTATTTCCACTGTAATATCTCACCATCATCTGAAAATGTATGTAGCCTCATTATCTTTTTTTTTAATTTTATTTTTAAACTTTACAATATTGTATTAGTTTTGCCAAATATCGAAATGAATCCGCCACAGGTATACCTGTGTTCCCCATCCTGAACCCTTTTCCTTCCTCCCTCCCCATACCCTCCCTCTGGGTCGTCCCAGTGCACCAGCCCCAAGCATCCAGTATCGTGCATCGAACCTGGACTGGCGACTCGTTTCATACATGATATTATACATGTTTCAATGCCATTCTCCCAAATCTCCCCACCCTCTCCCTCTCCCACAGAGTCCATAAGACTGATCTATATCTTTTAAAATCAAATTACCTTTCTATCTTAGGGCTTGTTTTATAATAGCCCCATATTTTTCCTTTTGTGTACCCATCCTAGTCTGATCTCCCTGCCTATCAAATTTGTAACAAATCTGACTATTATTTTTTAAAATGCTTTCTGACATTCCTTTCTTCTTTCCTTTTCTATTTCTTGATAGTTTCCTTGTTTTTATTAACTCATAATTGGTTATGGTTTGCTGCCTAAGTGGCCCCTGGTTTCTGTTATCCTTTCCCAAACCTGTCCTGAACACAGCATGTAAAGCCATTCCCTTGTTGACATGCTGACACTGTTGAGTGATGGTGGTTTTTTAATGTGATGAAGTGTTGTACAGTTTGTTCTGCATGGGTCTCTGAGTGAAGGATAATTGAAAGAGGTGAACAGTGAATAAGAAAGTCTCTGACAGCAAGATGACCCAGGTGTATCCCCAGTCTTCAGTTCAGTTCAGTTCAGTTGTTCAGTCGTGTCCGACTTTTTGCGACCCCATGAACCGCAGCACGCCAGGCCTCCCTGTCCATCACCAACTCCCAGAGTCTACCCAAACCCATGTCCATTGAGTTGGTGATGCCATCCAACCATCTCGTCCTCTGTTGTCCCCTTCTCCTCCTGCCCTCAATCTTTCCCAGCATCAGGGTCTTTTCGAATGAGTCAGCTCTTCACATCAAGTGGCCAAAGTATTGGAGTTTCAGCCTCAACATCAGTCCCCAGTCTTAGATTTTGTCAAATCAGGAACACTGATATTAGATAGAAAGGAAATGAAGGACAATTCTGAATACAAAGTGCAAATCATAGAAAAACTTTCATGAAAACCTGGGAGAGATTTCTGTAGAACTGCTTTTGCCAGTATAAATTTGTAGCTGTTTTGTGATTAAAATAATTTACTAAGAAGCTGCTCAGACCTTTCTTTGCCTAAGTATGTATAAAATACAAAATATTTAGTCAGCTCCAAAGCTTGGCCACTTGTTTTTTTTACAAGAGCAATTTATACTTCTGGTCAACAAGATAGTCTAAACTGCTATGCAAAAATTTGCTTCCTACACATAGAAACACTGAAAACAGTAGAATAAAAATACCTAAAAGGGGAAATCTACAGGTGGAATAGACTATGAGGAAAAGCAAATATAGGGAAATGAAGAGGAAGTGAAGCCAAAGAGCTTATAGGAGTGTAAAGACTGCTCTTTTAATTTTGATAGCATTTCTGTGCCCTCAAATTTAAAAGAGGCACAAATGGGCTAAGGCGGAGGAAAGCCTGGAACCACAGGCCTTTGCATAAAGCCCAGATTCACAGAGGGTGACTTGATATGAAAGAGGAACTAGAAGAGCTTAGCCTACTGTCAGAGGAAAGAGCAAAGAATGTCAAGGTCATGGTTGGGAATGGTATCACTCATATGAAATTGAAAGGCTGTCATATCACATGTGGGTGATATAAGATTCAGCCATCCTCAAGTAGTTGTGTACCACAGGGAGTATGATAAAAATAATCGTAGAGATAAAACAAGCCAAGAATACCACACTGTAAAAATGAACCACATCCAGTTATAGAAATCAAAAAATAGTTATTGAAATTAAGGTGAGTGAATGAATTAAAAAGCAGACCAGGTACAGATGAGTGGAGACTTAGTTAAATTGCTGGAGACCTGAAAAGGTGATCTTAAGTAGAATACAACATGGCTTTGGGGTGGGAAGATGGAAAATGAGAAGGAATTATTCAAAGTACATCTCTTTACTCAAGATCTGTACAAAATAGGAATGGGTTTTGATTTTCAAGACTGCCTGACTTGGATGGTTTGTGTCAATTCAGTAGAAAAAAATGACTTCTTAGAAAAGTCTTCAGAATAAATTATACTTGTAAATTGCTATATATTGTGAATGAGAAAGATTTGCGAAAAGATCAGATAGATCTTGTTGTTTGTTGTTGTTTTAGTCGCTCAGTCTTGTCATTGGCTATAGCCCACCAGGCTCATCTGTCCCTGGGATTCTCCAGGCAAGAATACTGGAATAGGTTGCCATTTCCTCCTCCAGGGGATCTTCCCAATCCAGAGATCAAACCTGCATCTCCTTCATTGGCAGGCAGATTCTTTACCCCAGAGCCACCTGGGAAGTCCAGATAGATCTTACCCTGTAGCTTTTGCTTGCAGTTCAATTTCAGAGCTATCAATATTAATTAAGTTACAGCTGAACAGTGAAGGCTAACACAGAAGGTATTGTTTTGTTTCTGTTAAAAGCTCTTTGGAAAGAGAATCCAAAGTGGACATCACTGTGTTGTTGGTAGTATCATGATAGCCTTGTAGGTAATTTTGTAATGTAACCAACACATAGAACATCTTATGGCTGTGAGTACAGATGACAGGAATCTATCTTATCCTGGTGACATCCTTTGTCTTACCTGTCATTTCAAATTCTCCATTTCATGTTGTCCTTTTTGTTTTCATTCTTCATCTTCCTCCTTTTTGTGTCTTTTGTTCCTCTTCATTTTGTCTTAAATGACTAGTATATGCTCACTATGACCCATATGCTGTGGCAGGCGTCTGTAACGATCATGGCAAGACATACGCGTTGTACGCCATCACTGTGCACCGGCGCAACGTGAACACTGAGGAGATGTGGAAGACCTACCGTCGCTACAGTGACTTCCACGACTTCCACATGAGGATCACTGAACAGGTCGTGAGGTTTTTAAAGTTTGTGTGCTTTATATTGTCACGTGATTCCATGTTTGATTCTGAATGGTTGTGAGTGATACTAAGATACTGACCAAAGCTAAGAAAATAAGGTAACAATTTTTTATAATCAACAGTGAATGTTAGAATGATTTTGTCCATTTAACTAATAAATTTTAAAGTCCTAATCATTGTGGACTAGTGACAAAGTACCAATGATATACCTTGGAAAATTAGAATAAATGTGTATGTCTGATTTTAAGAGAGTGTGTATGTCTTGTCCTTTGCATAGGTATTTGGGTTTATTTAATATATAGATAGAGATCATTATAAGACATTTTGTGATATTCTGTTTGGTAATATAATTTAAAGCTGTGGTTATTTTAAATGGCATCCTTTCCCAACTACTAACAGGTAAATCCTTGATCCATTAAGTTGTATAAAGAACCAAAACCTAAATTATATTTTAAATTAACCAAATAATGTTTTTAATTCTTACCAAATACAGCTCTCTTGTTTCATAGAAGTATGAGGACTCTTAAATGTAACAAATGTAAACATTTTTATGTTTCTCTGTTTTATATTTTATTAAATATTTTTTCTTCTTTTTAACTTAGAACAAAATAAATTATCAGTGGATAAATTGGAATAGGTAATCTATGAAATTTATTTTAAGTCACAATAATCTTTCATGCAGTGTTTTAAAATATACGATTATTAGTAAGCCAATAAAATAATAATAATGGTGACATTTGATTGGGTGAACTAAAGCTTTGAAATGACATTTTACTACATAAATAATCAGAAAATATATTTTTCACTTAGGATGTAGAAAATGTATGGTTCGCACCATAATTATCTCATTAAAATATTTTGTAAATAGAGTGAGATAACCTACTAATAAAGCTTTAAAGTGTTTAGAAACCTGGTTATTATTGACTCCACAAGCCCATATTAAAAGGACTGTTTTTAATTATATTCATAAGGAAATTAATAACTTTGGGCATATCTCTTCTATTGTTCTTGTTAAATAGATCTCCATGTTTAGCTTGATTTGTTTGCAGAAGTGAAAGAATTTTCTGACCCCCAAAATTCCTGTTTGATATTTTTTTTAAATCACATAGTTCATATATCTCTTCCTTTTCATCCTTACACTTTAACCTAACATGACAAATTTTAAAGTAATGTGATTTACTGAGAGTAGTTTTAGTTACTTGCAAATTTATTGGAATTTGGTATAATATGAAATTTTCTTTGTGTGAATAGTTATAATTTTTCCCTACTGTTCAGAGAAATAATCATTGCTTAAAGATTCTAGGCTAGGACTGTAAATGCTGTTGATAGATTGACAAATATAGATAAAGAACATACTTTTTAAAAACTCTATTAATAGAACAATTCATGTGGAAAATTTACTTTTCAGTATAGCACCAAAATTAAATGCAACTAACTGAAAAGCACAGTTCAGTTTTGAAAGTGCTCAGTGCAGACAGATGAAGTGGATGTGTTAAAGTTACAGTAGTACGTGATTACTAAAGCATATCGATTGCTTTTGGAGCTTAAGAAATTAAAACCTAAGCTTGTTAAGTAAAATTTTAGGTTTAAGGAAAGTACTAAGCACTTGTAAATAAGACTCATACTATTTGCCTTTTAGTTCTGCCTTATTTATATTTTTAGTTTTATTTTATATTTGTATTTTTAAAACAAATGCTATAAGAAAATGCAGTGAGCTTTTAGTTCACTGGTGACAACAGTACAATCAGTGGACGAAATAAATTTTAACTCTGTAGAGCTGTCTAAGTATTAAAATTATTTTAGAACAGATTTCATTTTTTTAACTTTCATTTCATTTCTTTAACTCTGTGACATAAAGTTTTTCCCCATTCTAAACATATGAACTATTATTTTCTTTAATGAACTTTGAATCCTTCTAATAAAAAATTCTAAATGTTTTTCAAATTTTCTAGACCTGACATATTCAGTGTGGAAAGATAAAATCTTTGGGTTTGGAATTTCTGTGATTTATGTATAGTATTTGAGTTCTTTGTGAACATTGAAATACATTTTAATTTATGTTCTTTAGGTAGGTTTCTTTTTTTTTTTTTTTTGCATTCATTTAAAAATATTTTTGTGACTTTTTGGCAGAGGAAATCCTATTACTTTGCAGGGAATGGACTACTTTGTACTTGTAAATAATCTTTTAAATATCAAATAATGAATTAATATAGAGCATTAAATTTTTCCATTTTTCTTCCTTTTAAAATAACAGTATTTGAGAAAAACTGTTAGTCATAGTGCTTCCGGTACAGACAGATAATTTTAAAACCAGCTTGATAATTTAGACTTTAAGAAAATAACTGTTACATTTAATTTTTTTATTAATAAGGTTTAATGTTTCAAAATTTTGGAAATTGTTGTTTTGAGGAGTACTGCTATATTCCCTTGGTGTGTCAGTTTACTGGAACTGCCATAACAAAATACCCAGCTTAAACAACAGAAATCCGTTTTCTCATAGTTTTGGAAGCTAGAAGTCCAAGATCAAGTTGTTGGCAAATTTGATTTCTCTTGAGTCAGCCCTCTGGCTTTCAGATGGTGCTGAATATGGCCTCACAGGACTCTTCACTGTATGCTCCCATTCCTGATGGCTCTTTGTATCCCTCTTATAAGGGCTTTGTTTTGATTTTATTCCCTCTCTGAAGGCCTTGTCTCCAAATACAGCCACTTCTGAAGTACTGGAGGTTAAGGTTTCAACATGTGAATTATAAGGAAATAAAATATATTGGTAATACCTAAATAAACTATGCATTCTGTAAAATTCAATCAGTAGTTTAAGATACCATTGAAAAGTCATATTCCAGGAAACTAAATATCTTTTAGGACACCTTGAAAAATGTAAATTTACTTCTATAAAATGGTTAAAAAGTTAAAACCAGGATATTATACATTCATATTCAATAAAGACCCATTCTTACACTTTTGTGAACCACCAAATTTGTGACTACAGCATAACCTTTTCCCTGAAAATTACTGCCCCCACTTTTTTTCCCTTGGCTATGGCAAAAGAACTACTTTTAATTTTCATGCATAACATGTGATGAACTTGTCACATTATATCTCCAAGCAACCATCTGATTTGCCATTCCATTTAATGATTTATCAGAATCTTCCAGTTTCAGGATGAAAATTATCCTACACCTTTTCATTTCCTCTTTTCTTTAATCTCTGCACCAGGAATGAGTTTTCTTTACAGACTCATTGTTGTTTGTTGTTATTTAATCAAAGAATGATTTTAGAAAGCTTGTTGCATCCTGGATATGTATCGCACAGGAAAAGCAATGAAGCTCCTCATTGAAGTTTTAGATACTAGATACTGTTAGCCAAACACAATGACTTGCTAAATGATGTTGTTCTTCCACTTTGTTAGCAGCTAGTATGGTTAAAATCTGTGCTTTAACAAGGCATGGTGGATTGCTACCTATCTGGACCTTTGAAGGTGAAGTCTATAGATGCTAAACTTCAGATATGTACACTTGTTTTTGTTAGTGACTTTACAAATAGAAGATATATGCTATATAGCTCTTTTATTTTCTTAGTTATTATGAATTTATTTTTCATGTAGTTTCATGCAGGGGAAAAGTATCAGTGTTAAACTATATGTCATTATATAGAGAGAGTTATAGCTATAATCTATATTTTGAAGTTTGCCTCTTCTACTTTCAATAGTTAGCTATTACAGTGATTAACTGATTTGAAGTCATCAATATAAAAATATTTGAGTTTTTTTCGAGAAACCAGAAACTCATAACTTGATTATTAATAGTTTATTTGCTAATACTTTATTCTTGTCAAAAGGTTTTTAAACAAAATGTTTTTTAAAACCTTTTGATACTAAAAGTCTGAATGATCTTAAAATCAGATTATTAAAATGAAAAACCATGTGGTTCATCAGTTATCCATGTTTGTCATTCTTAGAAAATAACTTCTTTATAATAACATCATTAGAACTGTGGTTTGGATCTATTTGCACAGTATTTTATGTTTTCTGATTTTGGCTTAATAAGATAAAATATATTGCAAAATCTGTTTAAGATACTTCTGATACATAGAGAAATTATCACTTGGAAAATACTTTTCTCTTTTTGTAAAAAAAAAAATCTAAGATTATTGAATGTATTTTGTTTTGTAGTTTGAAAATCTGTCAAGCATATTAAAGCTTCCTGGTAAAAAGACTTTTAATAATATGGATAGAGATTTTTTAGAAAAGAGAAAAAAAGATCTAAATGCATATTTGCAGGTAAGTTCAGGTTTATTATTACTCGTAGGTTTTCATTTTAACAGAGCACACAGATACAGCTGATTTCTTTGGTAGAGAATGCTTTTACTGTAAATAGTGAGATAGCAGCCACTTTTGAGGTGCTGAGATGTGACTTGCAATCTGATCAGTAATTTATGAATATTGTTTCTCTGTTTATTAATTTAGAAGTTTTCTGGACACTCAGTGCTAGAAATTTTACCTTCAGGTTTGAATGAATACATAGCCACACCCACAGCTCCCACACCCACACCTGTACACACACACACTCAGTGCTAGAAATCTTACCTTCAGGTTTAGATGAGTACATAGCCACACCCACACCCACACCCATACCCCCACACACACCTACACACCCACACCTACACACACACACACCCGGCAGATTTCTCTTCTGAAATAATAAAATGTGTCTCATAAGTTATTTCCTGTGTAAGGATTGTCAGAAATGACTTTGTTTTAGAAAGTAGTACCCGAATACCAGATTTTAATAATATCACTTTATGGTTTTTTATACTAATGAATGATTTATGAAGATGTCTCATCTGTTAATATTAGCTCCCCACTTCACTCTTTAGGAGTCAGCAAATTCCAGCCTACAGACCATATCCAGCCTGCCACCTGCTTTATTAGAGTTTATTATATTATTAGAACACAGCCACCCATTTAGTTTACTGCTGTCTATGACTGCTTTTACACTACTACATTGGAGTTGAGTAGTTGCAGCAGACTGTGGATCACAGAACGTAAAATAATTATTATATGAACTGTACATAAAAAATCTGCTGACCGTGTCCTAGTATTTAGTGAAACCTAGCCAATACTATACTTGATATTTTGGGGGAAGTTTTCTTTCTTAAACATTTATAAGTTTAATTGAGTTTGCTTATAACTATTCCATAGCACTACAGTTTACTGAAAGGATAGGAAAAACATGTAAATCTGCTGTTGTTCACCTTTGTCTTCTGGCTTAAGGCTAAATGATATTATTTATATGACTTGTCAAACATTTTGATTTTTTAGAATGTATTAACTTCAGTTGCATTAAAATCTGTATTAATTATTTATAAAATTTAGAAAATAAGCACCTTTTTTGAAATCTGGTGCCATAAATGTATGTTTTAGTTGTGGCTGTACTGTCTGCGTCTTAGCTAATGATCTCAATATGTCAAAACATGTTTCAATGAAGGAATTAAGCTAGAATGTTAGACTATATCATATTGTAAAAGCAATATTTTGTTTTGGGCCCTCTTTATAATACTTAAAATTTTTAATTTTAATTGTTTTATGTACTTTCCATTAATGGTAACTTTAAAATTAGAATGTGAATAACATAGCAGTTTACTACTATGGATCTTCTTAGTTATAAGCTGTAAAACCTGAAAATGGAATAGTAGATAACATTTTGGGGAATTCCCTGACAATCCAGTGGTTAGGACTTCACACTTCCACTGCAGGGGGAACTAAGAGCCCACATGCTGCATGGTGAGGCTAAAGTAAATAGATAGATAATAGATAAATGTGTTAATATTTTAAAAAATGTTGATAACATTTTTTACTATACATTCTTAGCTTTCTAGCAGATGACACTGTAAGTAGTAGTTAATTTCCAGTACCCTATCAATATAAGATGCCTCTTATTTTTCCTGTTAGTTACTGTTAACTCCTGAAATGATGAAAGCGTCTCCAGCCTTGGCTCACTATGTGTATGATTTCCTTGAGAACAAAGCCTACAGTAAAGGGAAAGGGGATTTCGCTCGCAAGGTAAGCAGACCATTGAATTGGCTTTCTTCATAGGTCTGTTTTCTTACTTTGTTTTCAGTAAAAGAAGATAATTTATATTTATGTGTGTGTTTTAAAACTAGAAATTTTATTAAATGTTCTTTGGCATCTTCTGTGCTTTATCAAAGAGTCAGACACGTCTGAGTGACTGAACTGATGCTTTATCAAGCCTACTATATATAGGCATATCTAATAAACTCCTGTCTTTACATGTAGATTAAAATCCAGTAGTAGCTGGAAAGGGGAGGGAAAAAAAAAAGCTTTGTTTCTGAAATGATGCTTTAAGGAAAGTTGGCCTAAGACAAGCCACAGGCTTTCATTAATTTAAAAAGGAGCTGTTAATACTTCTTATTGGGAGGAAATGTCTTTTAATTGGAATAAGGATAGTAAAAATGTTAAGTAGACTCTGTCCCTGAAAGAATTTATGCCTTTTGAGTGAAACAGTTATTATTTAAATTTTTAGGGACACAGGCCTATTCTGGAAATAAGACGCTAGGTTAAGACAATAAATGATTTACTGCTCAAGTTGGGTGAGAGTGCTCAGTGGGTGAGAAGGCAAACAGTGGAGTCAGGCAGCATTTGGTTCAAATTCCTGTTCTGCCATTTATTAGTTGTGGCCTGCAAAATGTTACTTGACCTCTGGGCCTTTAGTTTCCTCAAGATTGAAGGTGTTGATCCTCAGTTTAGAGCATGTGTGAATCAAATGAAATAATCTCTGCATGACAGTGCCTATCTGAATCAGTGTTGGCTCTTAGAAGTAGTAACAATAGTAACAGGAGCTGCAGCATTAGTTGGGGAAACTGTAAGTAGGAATTCTGTGTATTACTTTTGCAACTTTTTAAAAGTCTAAATGGAATGTTTTATTTTAATAAGAAATTCTAGGTTATGTATTTTATAATGGTGGGGGAAAAATATGGTGACCTTATCTTTGTATTTCATGATTGAAGTGTTTGAGTTTTAATTCCAACTTTAAAATGGTTTATTGTCAATGGAGATGCATGTCAATATTCCATCTTTTTTATGTTTACCTTAGTTTATCTCTTAAGATAGAATCTATTTGAGATAAATTATAAATTGATAAATTTATATCTATATCTTATAGATGCTATAAGATAGCATCTATTTGAGATAAATTATAAAGTTTTAATTCCAACTTTAAAATGGTTTATTGTCAATAGAGATGCATGTCAATATTCCATCGTTTTTATGTTTACCTTAGTTTATCTCTTAAGATAGCATCTATTTGAGATAAATTATAAATTGATAATACCCTTTTGAGATAAAAGAAGCATTATATTGTTTAGTCGCTAAGTTTTATCCAACTCTGTGACTCCATGGACTGCAGCATGCCAAGCTTCCCTGTCCTTCACTATCTCCTGGAGTTTGCTCAAACTCAAGTCCATTGAGTCAGTGATACCATCCAACCATTTCATTCCCCATAGCCCCTTTTTCCTCCTGCCCTCAATGTTTCCCAGCATCAGGGTCTTTTCCAGTGAGTTAGCCTTTCACATAAGGTGGCCAAAGTATTGGAGCGTCAGCTTCAGCATCAGTCCTTCCAGTGATATTCAGGGTTGATTTCCTCCAGGATTGACTGGTTTGAGCATTATATTAAATGTAGGCAATTTCTTTTTACCACCCTACAGTAGCATGTGCGTATGTGTGTGTATGCATGTATGTATGTGTTTATCTCTAAATAGTTGCATGTCACTTTTTAAAAAAATTACTACTAGAGTCTAAAAATCCTTTTGAGTTACTTCTGGGACTCCGTAGTAACATACATTTTCATAAATCATATTAATAATTACTAAGTTCATCTTGACCTCTTTCAGATTGTTGGGATAATTTTCATGAATATCAAGAGGAGTTTTCAGCTACATTTCCTTTTTGGATAAATTGTAGTTTAATATTTTCCTTTATTGTATTTCACTGGAAATTAAATAGCTATTAGAGAAAATAATCGACAAACATTTTATCACTAGCTCATCATGTTGGAGAAGACTCTTGAGAGTCCGTTGGACTGCAAGGAGATCCAACCAGTCCATCCTAAAGGAGATCAGTCCTGGGGGTTCATTGGAAGGACTGATGTTGAAGCTGAAACTCCAGTACTTTGGCCATCTGATGCGAAGAGCTGACTCATTTGAAAAGACCCTGATACTGGGAAGGATTGAGGGCAGGAGGAGAAAGGGACAACAGAGGATGAGATGGTTGGATGGCATCACCATCCATGGACATGGGTTTGGGTGGACAGGGAGGCCTGGCATGCTGCGGTTCATGGGGTCACAGAGTCGGACACGACTGAACAACTGAACTGAACTGAATCAGAGTTTGAGAAATAATACTTTATAACACATTATCTTGGTCACACAATTTGCCTAGCTTTTCAAAATTTATTGGCCAGTTCCTAGAAGAAGTAATAGACAAGTAGTCTTCCTCTATGCACACAGTATCTTTCCAGTTTTTTTTTTTAATCATAGTGTAATGGCATTTTTAAGCTGTAAGTAGGGACCTAAATTTAAATTCAAATTCCCTTGTTTGCATTTTTAACTGATACAAATAACTGAGGTGACAATTGAATGAATAGCTAACATCTAGTTAAGTCAGGCTAAGTGTACACTTTTGCAGGCAATCAATAATTTACTCATCTGCTTGTTAATTTGCAATTGTCTTTTTTTTTTTTTTTTTTTTTTGCTTTTAACATCTGTTTTAGGACAGATCTTGCTTCTGGAAATATTAGATTGTGATAGACTGATTTTATGCTTCTAAAATTCTACTTTTTTCATGGTTAAGAGACATAATCATGTGTAAAGGTTTTCCCATGCTCCTTTGCTCCCTCCACTTTGCACTGCCAAGACAGATGTTTAAGCTTTACCCTCAGAAATTGGAGGGTGAAAAAACAGGAACAAAAAGGGAAATGGATTCTGAAGATCTAGGATTGGTGCTCAGACAACTATTTTTAATTATTATGTAACTCATGGTATAGATTTAAGTTCTCCTATTTTGAAAGAGTATTAGTGGTAGTTAGCCTCATGCCTGGGCTTCCCAGGAGGCATTAGTGGTAAAGAACCTGCCTGCCAATGCAGCAGGCATAAGAAATGTGGATTTGATCCCTGGTGGGGGAAGATCCCCTGAAGGAGGGCATGGCAATCGACTCCAGTATTTTTGCCTGGAAAATTCCATGGACAGAGAAGCCTGGTGGGCTACTGTCCATGGGGTCACAAAGAGTTGGACATGACTGAAGCAATTAGCATAGCATAGCCTCAAGCCTGGATAGCAATTGAGGTTGTATTCATTGAACCAACTTAAGATTGTATTAGCTGAACCCATGTTTCCACTATGAAGTGTAAGATAGATAAAATTCTAAAGTACTTTTGATGGTGTTCAAACAATTTTTAATGTAAGTTATAGATTCAAGTGAAATTCATGCCTTTTATGCTTCTGAAATTCTACCTTCTCTGTGAACATTAAAACTTGGTTGAATGGTGGCCATTTTTCCTAAAGTTGTACATTTTAAGTGTGGTATTCTCATGTTTATCTCTCTTAAGAATTCTTGTGTTCTAATACACGTGGCAGTCGTGTCAGTATAGAAGTAATGTCCTGACCAATTTGAACACACTGTTCTGGTTAACTGAAAATTACTATTGTATATAGAATTAGAATTACACACATACATATATATTATAATTTTACACCCAAATATATATATGTATATATCATTTTACACACAAGTACACGTGCACACACGATGGTTAAACTTCTTCTTGTTACCCTTTTTAATCTCTATCTCTTCAGTGGTAGCGGTTTTCAAGCCTTTCTTCCTCATTTGTCACCTTTGGTTCTGCTGTGAATTTGTTGTACTGTGACAGTGTCCCTCCTACAGGTTGTATTTTCCAGCAAGCATATCTGTAAGGCTGTTGTCCTTGCTTAAGCCAGAGAATTATTAACACTTTGACAGTTATCTTGAAATTCCCTTTTGTTGTTATTGTTTCTTACAGTACCTATTTCACCTTTTCTGGTTTTCTTGTTGGAAATCATGAAAGCATATTAAATAATTTTATCTTATTAATATCTATTAACGTTGTGTTTCTTAAATAGTGGGGTTCAGTGTTTTTTGCTATGATTGCTATTTTTTTTTTCTTTCTGCGTGGAACATAATTTGTTTCTATGGTAGTTTTTATAAGATTCAACACTTTCTGGAAAATATTCTTAGTATTGTTTGACTTTGGTTTGTTGTCTGGTTTTTATTTTCTCCTTTCCTTCCTTTCCTCCTCCTCTCCCTCCCTCCTCCTCTCTTTCTTTCATTTGTTTTGTTAGTTTTTATCTGTTAAAAATCAAGATCCATATGCATCTATTTTGGGTTCTTTATTAGATGGCTCTCCCTTTCTTAATTGAAACTATCTGGCATCTATTACAGTCAGAATGTCAATTTTAAAGCTTCCTATCCCTCTGAGATTATTTCTTTATAGATCTCTTAGCATATTTTCTTTATGGTTTTTCTATTCTGCCTTAGTAAAATATGGCTTGCATGTCTGATTTACAGCTTTTCTTTTTCCTAATAGATTCCAGATTCCTTCCATAGATTGTAATTGAGCATGAAACCTATCCTAAAAACTACTTTGTTAAATAAATCTTAGTTCTTTGAGCTTTCTGTTTGTGTATTGTATCTGCTCATTTACTTTTCAGTATTGCTCAGAATATCTATGTCATTGTTGCCTTGAATCACGGCAGAAGTATGTTGTGGCTCTTTATACTTGGATAAGTTTCTGTTTGGGAAAACTCTTCATTTTTTTTCAGAGATTTGCTTAGTAAGAAGGCACCCCAAGGTTTATATTCATTTTCTTCCAGTAAATATATCACTTGTATATTTGTGTCTGAAAATACATTTTAAAGACACTCTGAAGACAGCAGTTTCGTACTTTTAAAAGGCAATGAGTTATTATAGACTGGAAAGTTATTACACCTTTCGTGTGTTGCATTTGGTTTTCTGAGGCTTCTCAGTTGAATAATAAACTTGATACAGTGAAGTCATGATATAATATCTTTTTCCCTTTAGATGGACACTTTTGTAAATCCACTTCGAAATTCTATGAGGAATGTTTCAAATGCAGTCAAATCCCTTCCTGATAGCTTGGCAGAGGGAATGACTAAAATGTCAGACAACATGGGCAAAATGTCAGAAAGATTAGGTCAAGATATAAGGCAATCATTTTTCAAGGTAAGATGTTTTCAGTAATGTCTGAAGGAAATGATTTTTAGGTCAACTAAGATTTACTGAGCTCCTGCTTAGGTTTACCTTATTTCTCTTTGTAAGTCCAAAGCTCTCTAGACACATAGTCTCAAAAAGAATTAAAAAGCTAAAGAGAATTAATTATCAGAAGTGGATACTGTAAAATGCACTCACTTCTCAGTTTCTATTGCCATACAACTTAAAAATTAAAGCACATTGAAAATTAGTGAAGTTAACATTCTTTGTACTGTTTTATTCCATTATAGCATATTTATTCTACAATGTTAAAATTTATAGCAAAACAGGTACGTGCTATTGTGTAAATTATATTAGTATTCATCAGCAAGCATAAGTTTCTCCTGAGTCACACGATTAAGATTCACGAGATGAAAGGGAGGAAGAGTCTTTCAACATCATCAATCCTTAGTATGTAGATACCTGTGAGAGGAACAGAGGAGTTTGCTTGGAAGCATTTTCATTATATTGGTAGTGGATACTGGTGAATCAAGTAGTTTTTTGCTTCCTAATGTACATTTTTAAAAATAATTTTGACCTAGTTGTTTAAAGTTATAATCAAGACTATGAAAGAAATCATGTAGGTATTAGAACTTTATATTTGTTAGATCATGTTTCCATGAAGAGGAAATATATATAGACACAGATAGAATTTATTTATTGTAAAAGACAATTCCTAAAATACAGTGTGTGTAAATCATACTCTTCTGTCAACTCTCATATCTTCTCTGATGCTCCATCTGAATTTCTAATCGTGGGGCAGTGCACTAACACTGAAGGGAGGGTTGTCTGGTGCTGCTTCTGCCGGTAACTACCCATATGACTTCATACAGAAGTCACTGAACTTTTGCATTCTTCTTTTTCCTGACCAGTACGTGCAGGGGTTATAACAGGTGATCTTGGTGGTCCTTCCTATACTGAGAAATGATTACCAGCTAGCACTGGTCTTTCTGTCCCTCTTCTCGATAGCTTACATTATGTAACAATTAGTTAATTAGTTTCTTTCAGCCTGTTAACATACTGCAAAGCTCTTAATGATAGAAGAAGAAAGATTGCAGTTCTATTCTCTGTGCTATTCACTTTTGTCTTTAAATCATTTAACATTTCTTAGCTTTAAATTCTAAAAAGTATGGAGGTTTGAATGACTAATATCTCCTTCCAACTCAAAATGAATCCTTTTTTTTTTTAAAGGAAAAAAATCTGTTGATAATGAAATAATTACACTTTTATATTTGGTTTTTAATTTTAGATTGTTAATACTTTGTTAATGCTCTATAAATTTTGTTTATCTATTGTCCCCAGAATCAAATCAAGTGCTCTTTATTATATTTGACACTTGTTTCAGTTTATTATTTTGTGTTCTTTCATTTTCTGCTTTAGTGTGTTTACTTTGTTCTTTTTTTTTTTTAATTCTAGGTTCCTCCTTTAATTCCAAAGACTGATTCAGATCCTGAACATTGTCGAGTTTCAGCTCAACTTGATGATACTGTGAGTTAATTTTTATTTTGGTAGCAGTCAGTTGGAATTCAAATCATACTTTGCAGATCTTTTTAACTTTTTAATGAAGTATAATATGTGTATGTTATTAATGTACTCATATTTTAAACATTAAGTTTGATGAATTCTTACAAACTGAACATACCCAAATAACCAGCACTATAAACAAGAACGTTGCCAGTACCCCAGAAAGCCCCTAGTGCTCTCTTCCTGTCACTGTCCGCTTCCCTGCCAAGGATAATCACTATCCTGACTTCTGCCCTGCTTTTATACTTTATGTAGATGAAACTTTAAGGCATGTGCTCCTTTCAGTCTGGCTTTTTTTGTTCAGCATTGTGGTAGTCTTCCATGTTGTTCTGTGTGATTGTGGTTTCTTCATTCTTGTGGCCTTACAGTACCCCATTTTGTAAATATAATACAATTTATTTGCCATGTTATGAACAGTACTCCTATAAACATTTGGGTGCATATCTTTTGATTAAATAAATATGTACACATTTCTCTCTGTACCCAGAAATGGAATTGCTTGGTCAGAGGTTACAAATATATTCAATTTTAATAGATACTCTCAAATAGTTTTCCACACTCTTTGTACCACTTACATTACCATCAGCAATGCATGAGAATTTCAGAGGTTCACAGCCTGCCAGAATTCAATATGTTTATGTCACGTCTTTTTAATTTTAGCCATTCTGGTTGTTGTATCTCATATGGATTTACATTTCTCTGATGACTGTTAAAATTGTGAACCTCTTTTCATAAGTCTATTGTCCATTTGAGTGTCCTGTCTTATATGTCTAGTCCTTTCCCCCATTTTTCTGTTGGCTTGGCTGACTGTCTTTGTCTTTGATTAGTAAGAGTACATTGTATAATCTGAGTATCGGTTATTTGTCAGATACAAGTATTTGTCTCTTGTAAGTATCTTCCACTTTGTGTGCTTTTATTCTCTGTGTAGGATCTGTGTCTACTGCAGGGTCACATAGATGTTCTCCTATGCTTTTCTTCAAACATCGTTTTCCTTTACCATGCCAAAACTTAGATTTGCCATTCATCAGAATTAATTGTTGTGTGTAGAATGATGTAGGAGTCCAGTTGACCTAAGCACTATTTACTGAGAAGGCCTGCTTTCCCCAGTGTGTGTTTCTCCCTTGTTACAAGTTAAATTATTTTATATATTTGAGTCTGTGCTTTATATTCTGTCCTATTATGCAGATTTATTTTAAAGTTATAATTATCCCCCTTCAGTTTCTCATTGGATTTCTTTACAGTAAATTGTCTTAAACAAAGATAATATTTTTGTTTTTTCAAGAATGTTTATTATGTGTTGTACTGTTATAATATCCATAACATTATACCTTTAGTAAGTGTTATAATTTATTAGAATTCTTATGTGGCACTAAACTTATGAATATACTTGATCAGAGAATAGAGCAGTATTGAGAGCAGATAAGCCATGAACTTTTGATATGTAAAGAGAAGGCACACTTAAGAAAGTGTTTACAGCACAGTGAAAAGTGAATGACTCTTGCTGTTTTCTCAGTATTCACATTACAACACTGAGGAGGAAATAGAAGAGAGTAGCTTAGTGATCAAAGAATTATAAAATTACTAGCAATTATGCAGTTTTGTTGCAGTTCTAGATCTGCACCTTTCTGGTTTTTATCTGTATATTTCCACATCAAAGGATTCTCATTGTCTTTCTTTACTTTTTATATCATAAGTGAATATTCCCATGATGAAAGTGTACAAAATTTTACTTGTTAAAAATTAAAAGAAAATTCTAGTAATTTAGTCGACTTTTGTAATGTCAGCTGTGTACTGGATTTTATTTCAGGTTCTTTATTTTGAGAATACCTAAAATGTACAACTCACTAACAAAGCAAAGCAAAATGTTCTGTGTAGATTTTATTTTGTTCTAGTGAATAAAAAGAAATGTTGAGAATATTTTGTCCTTTTGAAAAAGCTGCTCCATAGAATAGGCAGAGGGGCTAGCTAGCATGTATTACAAACTAACAGAGACGCTACTAAAAGATCCCAAATCCTAAGGTCATCATGAATCCAGTTGGAGAAGGTTTTTTCAGTGCAGCTTTGGAGTTTACTCATCATTGTAGATTTGTTGAATTCTGTTTTCTGTCCAAACAGATGTTAAAAGTATTTTTTGCTAAATTAGAATAAAAAGTCAGTTATAAAAGCTATAGTATAACTTGTTCTCCAACCTGTAAATAGTAGTAATCATTTGGTAAAAGCAACAAAATTAGCCATTCACAAGAGATAGATAACTCAAATAAATATATCTCATTTCTTCCCATTATTTTCTCAGGTGGATGATAATATTCCACTTAGGGTAATGCTGCTTCTCATGGATGAAGTATTCGACTTAAAAGAGAGAAATCAGTGGTTGCGAAGGAATATCAAAAACCTACTTCAACAACTTATAAGAGCTACATATGGTGATACTATTAATAGGTACCACTTTTTTAAAAAAACAAAAAACTACTTAGAGCTGATCTTACTTAGCTTTTAAAGTTTTACTTTTAGAAGTAGATTGCCCAAACTTTTGTAGGGGAATTTCTTTCTGTGGGCCTTTGAAGAAGGTTATTGAAGCATTCTATTGCTCTCAGAGATAATCTACACACAAATTAAGTTGCTTACTCCATGAAAGAAGTAATGTTTCTTTATCTGATTTACCTTCTAAAATCTTGACCATACTCATTTAAATTTCTTTACTTTCAGAAAAATAGTTGACCATGTTGATTGGATGACCTCACCGGAGCAAGTAGCTGACTTAGTGAAACGTTTCAGGTATATCTTAAGACAAAGTCACTTCCTGCAGGTAGCACAGAGTTGAACATTGTTATCACTAACTTTTATCACGTTCCCTTTCTTTCTGGCCATAACATTGGTTTTAATCATCACTGATGACCAAAAAGACTTGTAAAAATTATAATAAACATTTATCCCTTGCACCTATTAATCTTTGTTTTCTTCAGAACCAGAATAGAAAAAAAATTGTAAATGAAAAAGCTTTTAGATCTTAGGCTACATTTGAAAAAGCTTTTAGATCTTAGGCTACATTTTATCACAGTAATGTGGCTTTAAAATAATTGAAGTACTAGTATATACATGGCATGGTCATATAATCAGATTACCTAGTTTTGGAGATTAATTTTTCTCAGTTGTAGTTGCTAACTTTGATTTTAAGTGAGATATTTTAGAAATTTGTTTGTCTCTGACCATGGTCTAAATTTTTATTTAGACCCTTTTATTTATTTTTATTTAGGATCTTTTATTTAGAGGTTTTATTTAGAACCTCTGAAAAGGTTCAAATTAAGAGCAGTGATACTCCAATTCATATATCGATTCTCCAAAAATATTCTCAGCTCCTTCGCTGTGTCTAGCCCTCTTAACTGGTGACTGAGAGGTAAGATTCAGTCCCTTCAAGGAATGCATGGCACAGCAGAGAAATAACATCTTTTCTAACACTGAGAGATAAGCAGAACACAAATATGCATGGCATCATGTCCTTTGAAGTAACAGAAACAAGAAGGCAACTATCAATAGTGTACAATATTTATTTGGCACCATCCAACTACTTTACTTGGAGAAGGCAATGGCACCCCACTCCAGTACTCTTGCCTGGAAAATCCCATGGACGGAGGAGCCTGGAAGGCTGCAGTCCATGGGGTCGCTAAGAGTCGGACACGACTAAGCGACTTCCCTTTCACTTTTCACTTTCATGCATTGGAGAAGGAAATGGCAACCCACTCTAGTGTTCTTGCCTGGAGAATCCCAGGGCCGGGGGAGCCTGATGGGCTTCCGTCTTTGGGGTCGCACAGAGTCAGACATGACTGAAGCGACTTAGCAGCAGCAGCAGCAGCAACTACTTTACTATGGCCAGTTTCTGATTTTATCCTCCTTTATGAGATAGGGTTTTTTGTTTCCATTTTGTTACAAAAAAATTGAGAATTTGAGAAGTTCAGCAGCTTGCCCAAAGGCTCGTGTGCTAGAAAGTTGGGGAAACAAGTTTCTCTAATCTGAAGCTGAGTTTCTCATCACTCTACCATATTGTTTCTAAAAGCTGGACTGCCTTCCCTGGCATGTTCATTCTGTTTCAGGGTGTGTAAATGTTGTTCCTCTGGAGGGCACATTGGAATCACTTGAACAGCTTTAAAAAGTACTGATCCTTAGGTCGCATTTGCAGAGTCTGACTTAATGCATCTGGTGGAAGGCCTGGACATTGAGTGTTTAAAACTCCCAGGTGTTTCTAATGGGCAGTCAGTTAAGAACTGTTCTGCGCAGGCTCTCTCTGAGACCAGATCCCCAGGTAGAAGCTTAGTTATTGTGCTTAATTCCTCTCTTTGGCTTGAAGAACTAGGGAACAGTAATCAGCACACTGTAAAGTAAAGAAGAATGGATTATATAGGTGAAAGAAACGTTGTAATCAACACAGCTATAAGATATGGATGCAGTTACTCCAGGGCATACTTTTGTTATTTTTTTCTTGTGTAAACCCTGCACTTAGTTACTATCTGTTGAATATCACACCTATATAGAATTTCAGAAATGTTTCCTTTTTCTGTTTGCATTTATGTTTTCTGTAGAAAATTGGAATAATTTTACCAACTTGTATCATTAGAAAATGAAAATGTTTACAAAATTTATTTAATCTTCTTAAACAGAGATGCCTTTTGGCCAAATGGCATTTTAGCCGAGACTGTCCCGTGCAGAGATAAAGGTATTCGAATGAGAACAAGAGTCGCAGGAAAAACTAAATTACTTTCAATTATGCCAGGTAAGTGAACATTTTTAGCATAAATCTCAATTTGTACTTCCGAATTTATGGCATGCAATAAGCATGCCAAATTTAGCTGCCTTTTGACTATAATAACATCAGTTTGATGGCTTATATACCAGGAGGCATTGTGCTAGTTATTTCTCATATATGTTTAATCTTCATAACAATATTGGAGAAGAAAATGGCAACCCACTCCAGTACTCTTGCCTGGAAAATGCCATGGATGGAGGAGCCTGGTAGGCTACAGTCCATGGGGTCACAAAGAGTCGGACACAACTGAGCGACTTCACTTTCTTTCTTTCTATAGCTCCTTTTGGAGAAGGAAATGACAACCCACTCCAGTGTTCTTGCCTGGAGAATCCCATGGACAGAGGGGCCTGGTGTGCTATGGTCTATGGGGTTGCAAAGAGTCAGACACGACTAAGCAACTAACACACACACACGCACACACACACACACACACACACACACACACTAATATAACAATATTATAAAGCCTAGGAAGCTGTTAACATCACAGATTTAAATATGAGGGAAAAAATCAGCTCAAAGGGGTTAAGTGTAAATACCCAAGGTAGATTCCCTGGTATCTACCTTGGAATAGATGGTAAAGAATCTGCCTGCAATGCAGGAGACTGGGGTTCGATCCCTGGATCAGGAAGATCCCTTGGAGAAGACAATGGCCACCTACTCCAGTATTCGTGCCTGGAGCATTCCATAGACAGGAGAGCCTGGTGTGCTATAGTTACTCCATGGGGAATTCTATGGACAGAGGAGCCTGGTGGGCTATAGTCCACAGGGTTCCAAAGAGTTGGACACGACTGAGCAACTAAAACACACACACCTGAGGTTTAAGGAGTGAGTATTGGAAGTCTAACTTAGCTCTGAGTTCTTGAAACCACTGTATTCAACCACTTCAATAGAAATAATACTTTTAACCACTTCACTTTGCTGTCTTGAAACATTTTAAGAATAAAGTTGAGGATAAAGTCTGTGACAGATGAAAGTGAAAGTCACTCAGTCGTGTCTGATTGTTTGTGACCCCGTGGACTATACAGTCCCTGGAATTCTCCAGGCCAGAATACTGGAATGGGTAGCCTTTCCCTTCTCCAAGGGATGTCCCCAACCCAGGGATCGAACCCAGGTCTCCTGCATTGCAGGTGGATTCTTTACCAGCTGAGCCACAAGAGAAGCCCAAGAATACGGGAATGGGTAGCCTTTCCCTTCTCCAGGGGATCTCTCCAACCCAGGAATCAAACAAAGGTCTCCTGAATTGCAGGCAGATTCTTTACCAACTGAGCTATCAGGGAAGCCCATGACAGATGAAAGGGCTAATAATAAAGTATAATGAAGTATGAGGTTTTCAGAAAGAATATTTGTTCTGTTTAAAAGAACAAACACGTTTTTTCAAAGAATCCCTTTGAAACATGCTTAATCTCTGCTAAAACATGATCCTAAAGAAAGTATACATGGTGGCATTCTTTTGATGTAATTTGAATTATTTTAGAGCTCTACTATCTCACTAACTTAGATTTACTTTGTCCATTTGTCTTCTCTCAGTAAGAGAAGTTTTGTTTAGTTGAGTGGTTGATTTCTCCTGTGGTGATAAATGTCTTTTAAAATACCTAGATATCTCTTCTCCACATTTTAATTATGGATGTAGGGAATAGAAAAATATTTAAGTTTTCAATATCATCTATTTCTTTTCCTATAATTTTATTTTTCTTTAAATTTTCATTATAGATTTTAATCAACTTTCTCTTCTGTCCATTAAATTGGATATTTGCCACATGGCTTTTTATTCCACTCTATAGACTGTACTTTTGCATTTGGAGATAAAAAGCAAGTTACAGAAATAACATTTTAGAAAAATAAAGAGAAACAGTAGCCTAGGATATTCATATACTTTTAGAATAGACCGGATGGTGCTTTAGATGTACTCAGTTATGGAGTAGAAAGAAATCTTAGTGCATTTATACAGTAAATATTTATTAAGAGCATTTCATGAGCCAGACACTATTCTTTACACTGATCGTTGCCTCCTTAGAGTTTACATTCTACTAGGGGGACACAGAAGACATACAAAAGAAATAGATGAAGCACAGTATATTGGATAGTGCTAAGAGCCAAGGAGACAAATAGTGCAGGAAAATGGAAGTGACAGGTGAGTTGCAGTTGTGAGTGGATGACACTTACATGAAGACTTGAAGGAAGTGAGGAAAGATATAAAAATAAGTATTTTTATATGTACAGAATTCCTCACCTGTTTTTTAGTGAATTTAAAAACTATTTGCTTAAAATTATATTGTACCCTAGTTAGAAACATACTTTTTGGGAGTTGCATGTTTCTTTTGAAAGCAATAAAGTGTTGTTTTGGGGGCCCTATTTATAAATAATTAAGAATGATCCTACATGATGTTCCCATACTCAGGTGTCTCTAGTAACTTCATGTTGCCTGTGAGTGAACTCCAAGTGTGCTCACCCTGCCAGTTGGAGCACTGTCAGTTTTCCATTCTTTTCACCACTTTCTTTTACAGGAATCCTAAAACGGAGCCAAATTGTTCCACCCCATTTGTTTCTATGTTTTCCCCACTTGGTGCTCATTTCTTTATTCATGTTCTTAAATCATTTATCTGTTTGTACCAATCAGATCCTGCCAATGCACTTAGTGTGTTGCAAGTTTTTTTAAATCAAAGATCAAGTTTCCACATTTCTTTGTAGTATTTCTCATTGTGCATTTGATGGAGAATATTTTTATAGCGTTTTAGAGTTTATAGATCACTTTTCACTTTATCTCATCAAAGCTTTATCAATTCTCACAGTAATAATGATATTGGTTATTATAAATTCCCATTTTACAGATGAGGAAAGAAACCCAGGGTGGGTGAGTTATATAGGTATTAAGGGACAGGGCTTCCCAGATAGCTCAGTGGTAAATAATCTGCCTGCCAATGCAGGAAAGACAGGAGACGTGGGTTCTATCCCTGTACTGGGAATATCCCATAGAGGTGGAAATGGCAACCCACTCAAGTATTCTTGCCTGGAAAATCCCAGAGACAGAGGAGCCTGGTGGTCTGCCATCCGTGGGGTCACAAAGAGTCGGACACAGCTGAGTGACATTAGGGACAAGATTATAACACTTAATTTGGGGTTTCTGAGTCTGGGTCCTGCTTTCTCTGTTGTTGTATTGTCTCCCAATACCACACAAGTGCGTCCATACTTTTGATGTATGTAAGTTTTAAGTCAGTTATTAAATTTATATTAAGGTCATTCACTGAATACTGGCTATTTATCAGTCACTCAAATGTGTACTTTACATGTTTTAACTTAGAATATTTTTGTATTTCCTTTGAATAATGAATTCTGTTTATTTCCCCTCCCCTTATTTAGATGAACTTAAGCACATTATTGGAGCTGAGACAACACGGAAAGGTATTCTTCGTGTTTTTGAAATGTTTCAGCACAACCAGTTAAATAGGAGAATGGTTTATGTCTTTTTGGAAGGCTTTTTGGAAACCTTATTTCCACAGTATAAATTCCGTGAACTTTTCAACAAACTGCATTCACGGTCAAAGCAGATGCAAAAATATAAACAGAAACTTCAAACTACTCAAGCGCCTTCTTTACAGAAAAGGTGACACTCCAATCTCTGAAACTGGTGTTCATTTTGTCCAGGACTAATGGTATGGACGGATCTTCTGGGGCTTAACTCATATACTGTTGTCTGCACCGGTCTTTTAGTGTCTCAGAATAGATTATTAATACATCCATATGACTGCCATTCTTCTCATCATTGTCTATAATCCAGCCACTTGTACCAAGAGAGATTTCTGTGTCTTAAATGATTTGGTGCATATTTTTGCAACACTGAGAGGATACTGCCTACAGCTCAAGCAAGAATGACATTGGTCTTTTCCGTTTCAAACTAATCAGCATTCTCCAGCAATGACAAAGTGCCAGAGTGTATATATGAGAGCTAAGGAAAGCACAAAACAATGGTTCACAGACAAATTGGCTAATTTGTTTAACAGTGGGAAACCGTGCAATGTACTGTTTGGAGGGGTTTGTTTTGCATAATGGTTTTATATATCTTTGTCGGAATTTTGATATAGTGTAGATTAGCCAGGTGAATGATCTTTGAAACATCTGTTTCAGGTCTAGGGAAAATGACAGAATGCCCTTAAAGTATGAAGTGACATATCCAAATTACACTTTTGTTTTCATGACATAAAAACCTAATGTAAAATAAAACCAGTCACAACCAAAGTTTGATTGGATTTGTTATTCATTGGTAGAAAACAGATTTTTAAGTAATTCTTCTATGTCTTAAGGGCTCTATTTTGCTCTTATGGTACTCATAATTAAGTTTTATTTTGGCATTCTGTGTGCAAAAAGAAGCATATGGTGGCTCTTAAGTTTTGAAGTTATTACAGCTTTCTTTAAGAGATTACTGATTATATAATAGGGGCTAGAATTTGTTGAAGGAACTGCCAAATACTTCTTAAAATATGGAAATTTAAAAAAAGTACTCCTGAAAGTTACTCTATGATAATTTTAAATTGTGTGATCTAGACATACGTTAGGTGATTGCAAAAATAGCAAATCGAAGGATTAAATGAGCTTATAAGTCATATGTAAACGTACAAATTCCTAACTCTATTACAGTGTACATATATGAAAAGAAATAATGAAAACAGAACTATAATATTTTTTAAAATATGCTTTTATTTATATTTTGCATAATGTAAAATTCTACTAAATAAAGCAAGTTGGCAAAACCCCTCGGTGTATACATTTAAGTCCCTAAAATAATTTTATACCAACAACAAAATACCTTTTCCAGTTTTGGAGCTTCTGCATTTCCTTTCGTTTTCTCAGTCTCCATTTGTCCATCTTGGAAGTCTTCATATGTTTTATATGCAGGATTTCTGCATAGTTTAACTTCCACTGACTAAGTGTTTGGGTGTCTCAGCGTTTTTTGTTTTAAAAATATTTAACACTAAAACCTTATAATAGTGAAGCTATTTATCAGACCACTGAGCCAAGATGCTGGTGTTAAAAGAACTTCCGGGTGCTTAGGATAAAGGGACAGAGTATTGGTATCCCAGTTGTTTGGGAGTTTTAAGATTGGGACAAGATGTTATTGTCTTGTTCTTGCTGAGATCCTACTTATGAAGCAAAGCCTGATAGAATAAAGCCTTCCTCTAAAGCTTTATGATAATGATCATATTTATTAATACTGCTGTTATGCATACTCATAGTTTGCATATATTCAGCCTGTGTTGCATGTCTTCAGAATTACATAAATCCCTTTCATTTAAACTTCCAAATGAGAAAAGATCTTTATTGACTCTGGTGGAAGAAATAATATTTCTTCTCAATGTATCTTCCTGCCCCAGGCTTTAGAAGAAACATGTGAAACATGTCTGTAGGAAGCATCAGCATGGCCGTAAGTGCAATGATTTTCAGATACACCCCTGCCCATTTCCAGTATATTTTTGACATAAGTAAATACTAAGAGTAAACAGAAGAATTCATGTAAGAGTCTACTGTGTACATGTGAAAAAGCATTTCTAGATAATGTGAGGAACGCTGGCCATCAACCAGGGAAAGGTCATGCAGTATTGCAGATTTTCATGAAGCCCTGCAAGACAACTGCAGTCATACCAAAAACTAGTAGAGTAAGTGGGTTTTTAAAATAATTTTTGTTTTAAAAGAGTTTATATTTCAAAAGCAGAAATGTCAAATGGTAGTCTATGTAAACGGTTGTGCATCTTCTCTTTGCACATCTCTGTTTTACATCAGAGAAAGCTGTGGTCATGCTAAAATTAGATATACTTTTTGAGTGATTTGGTCGAGCTGTGTGTAAAATATTTAACCCATAAGTCAAGTACAGTGTACTATGTTTAATGAA
Source organism: Bubalus bubalis (assembly GCF_019923935.1). Classification (NCBI taxonomy): domain Eukaryota; kingdom Metazoa; phylum Chordata; class Mammalia; order Artiodactyla; family Bovidae; genus Bubalus; species Bubalus bubalis. Next base: position 25,975,219 of record NC_059164.1, on the reverse strand, counting down.
GTTACTACATTTAATGCATTTATTGCATATATGAATATATACAGGAAGAGGTTTTATGTCTTCTGATATTTGATTTTTGAATGTGTTTTTAAGTCAGTGGTGCCTTTAGGCAAGAACCTTCAAAATTAATCATTCTTTATTTGAGTTTTTCTGGTTTTTCAGGTAACATAAACTATTTAGAAACCATCACTGCTAACTTACAGTTCATTCCTCTAAAAAATTGATTGTATGATTTAAATATAATACTAAGATGGGCATTTCCTGTGATTAGGGTTTTCTGAATAGTTGCTGAAAACAATTGTGCCATTGACCAATGGATGCACTTGGTTAGCCTTAATTTTTATTTTAAAAAACATTTAAAACTTTCTTGAATATAGCAGTTCCTTCATTTTAAGTTTCTGCTCTAGGTGTTTGGAAAAAAATCAAACAGTTAAGTGCTACTAGAAAGTGTACCAATTTTTAAAAAATTAAGAACAATATAAAATTTCACAATCTAAAATTTTAATTTGTGCAATATTTTCATTTAATGCATGTGTATTTGAGTAATTGTAAAATAAATGAATTTTTAATGTTTTGAGATCTAGTTAAACTGTCTTCTTAACCCAACAACTTAACATTCCGTTGTTGCTGCATCCTTTTATTTAAGGACTTGTTTTAAAAGTCGTTTTGTCACTCCTTGTAAAATTCTTTTGTTATTAGTAAATTTTGCTTATAGGAGCATGGCTCCTGTATTACAAGGGAAAAATATAAAGAGCACATTTTAGGATTACATTGTTTAAAGATAACTTGTGCATATCATTGTACAATAAGTGTCAACTGTGTGCCTAACTATTCTATCAATACTTCTTTAACAAAGAAGAAACAGCAATCAGAATGTCAGTTATTTTTATTGAACTAAAAAGATTTAAAATTTTATTTGGTTTGCATTATGTTTTGTCCATTAGAAAATACTAATAAAGTATTAACAAAACTTTTTGTTGAATTTTATTTCATAGTGATATATTTTTATTACTTTTAAAAAGTGCTTGTTCAGTTGTCTTGCCTTTAGTGTCTGTGTGTATTTTCCTTTCTTTTCAATTTGGAAATCAAGCAACTCAAGTTCCAGGTTGATGGATAAACTACTGGGTGATTACTGACTTACTACAACAAACTGAATTTACTTTTTGCTTTCATGGGGCAAGTAATTTACTACCTCAGCGTTAAAGAAACTTCATTCTTCCCTACATACAAAATTATAATTTTCCCATAAAGAGAAAGACCTATAAGTAATCTGTTAACAATTTTTATTTGACCTCATTTTAAATTCATAATATGCCTGCTATTACGAGGTTTCAGTTTTAAAGGCAATAGATTCAGTACTGTGCAATGTAACTCTGCCTCATTGGTCATGGTATTTGCAGCCATCTTCATCTGGATCCACAGACTTCTCAGACATCAGTGTGATTACTCCTTCCCTAACAGGGGCAGTCATATTGTTTCTCGAAATACTTACTGTAAAATATACCCCTTTAAGACCCCTTTAAGATGTTCATGAAGAAATAATTTTATACTTTGATGTAACGTACACAAATCTATATACTATCCAAAACCCTGAAATCTTCCTTCACAATTCAAATGATTGTATCAAAGTTTCTAAAAAGTTATATAATAAAGAACTCTGTTTAACTTTGTTTTTCTAACTTCCCAAACTTAGTTAACTATAGAATCTTTTCTTATAAATATCTATGAATGGGTTTCCCACGTGGCTTAGATGGTAAAGAATCTGCCTGCAGTGCAGGTGACCCGGGTTCGATCCTTCGGTCGGGAAGATCCGCTGCAGAAGGGAATGGCTACCCACTCCAGTATTCTTGCCTGGAGAATTCCATGGACAGAGGGGCCTGGTGGGCTACAGTCCATGGCGTTTCAGAGAGTCGGACATGACTGGGCAACTAAGACTTCCACTTCAGGGGAGAAGAAAACAAAGTGAAGCCTTGTTCAATTAGGAAATAGAAACTTGAGACAAAACCAATGGATTTAGGACACAGTGTTATGGGGGGTTTTGTTTTTGTTTTTCTGGGTTTTTTTAAACGGATCATTCCAATGCAGAGTTCAGTGTTTGAAAGAAAGGAGAATTTGAAAAATCATGGCACATAGTGAAGTTGAATTTGCCTCTGGGTACCAGAATAATGAATTCAGTGAGGGATAATAGAATATTGTCTCATGAGGAGGAGGAAAGGTACTTGCCAAGGATCTTGCTGATACAATTTAAGAGTGAAATGTTAGTTGCTGAGTCACATCCAACTCTTTGCAACCCAGTGGACTCTTTGTAAGCCAGCCAGGCTCCTCTGTCCATGGAATTCTCCAGGCAAGAACATTGGAGTGGGCAGCCAGAGGATCTTCCCGACCCAGGGGTTGAACCCAGATTTCCTGCATTGCAGGCAGATTCTTTACCATTTGAGCCACCTGGGAAGCCCGATCAAAGAGTTGTTTAGCTGCTCATTCGTGTCTGACTGCGACCCCATGGACTGCAGCATACCAGGCTTCTCTGTCCTTTACTATCTCCCAGAGCTTGCTCAAACACATCCATCGAGTCAGTGATGCCATCCAACCATCTCATCCTCTGTTGTCCCCTTCTCCTGCTTTCAATCTTTACCAGCATCAGGGTCTTTTCCAATGAGCTTTTTGCGTCAGGTGGCCAAAGTACTGGAGCTTCAGCATCAGTCCTTTTGATGAATATTAAGGGTTGATTTCCTTTAGGATTGACAGGTTTGATCTTGCAGTCCAAGGGACTAGGAAATGCAAAGAAGAGAGAAATGTAATACAGGTCAGCTTTTAAAATGTGTGCCAGACATTGATCCATATATAATAGGGCGATGCTATGTTTGATCTAGGATCTAAGACAGCAGCCAAGAACTTGGTATTTCACATACACAAAAAATTAATGGAATAAAAATTAAACTTGTGTCTGTTTACAGCCAAGACATTGGTATTTCACATACACAAAAAAGTAATGGAATAAAAATTATACTTGTGTCTGTTTACCAATGCACAGTGTATAAGAATTGTATGAAATGTGATATTTTAATTAAGATGGTAAACATGAACTATTACATGTCATTGAGTGGAATAAAACAATAGGTCTACTTGTTTGTTGGAAAACTCCAAGACCACCAGTTGATGATTCACTAGGAGGGCTCACAGGACTGTGCCTTTAGTCATACAGTAAAGACTTCTTATAGCAAAGCGATACAGAAGAAAATCCACAAGAAAGGATGCACATGGCTAAGTTTGAGGGAAGCTGGCCACAAGCTAACGAAGTTCTCTCCCAGTGCAGTCTTGCAGGATATACTTCATTTCCCCCAGCAATGACTTGTGATAACAGGTGTGAAACGTGGTTGGTTAAGGAAGCTCATTCAAGACTGCCTGACATACGAAAATGCTGGAAAGTGCATGTTCCACACATAAACCATATGTTATATACAAACAGTTTACACATGGCGAGCCAGTTTTATCACTTTGGGGAATGGTAGGAATATTCCTAAAATTGAAGTTCTCAAATACCTGAGAACGAAGGCCAGCGTTACAAGCAGACCTTTCAAAGGCCAGCAGTCATACCTGCTATGATGACACCTTCTGCACAGCTACATACCTTGATCCAAAGAAATGGCCAGTAGAAGGTGATGATTGCACTGAAGATCCTTGCGATTTATCCTTGTGTAGAAGCCTAGAAGTGAAAACAGGGCAGGGTTTAGATGCAGGTGAAAGGGTTATGCAGGTGAAATAAAATGACTGATAATGTTATATGTTGAAATCCTATAAGCTGCAGGAACCTATTTATGTATTTCCAATAAGATTCCAACAGCAAACAGTTTTATAGCACTCACTAACCACAGTTTTTTGAGGTGTAAATACTATTGATACTTTTTGGTTTATAGATGGGAAAACTCAAGCATACCAAAGTTTTAGACCTGGTAAGTGATCAGGCTGAAATTTCAACTCAGGTGATCTAGTCTTTAATAGCATCATCTTTTTGAACCTGAAATGGCTCAACTGGAATTCCATCACCTCCACTAGCTTTGTTTGTGGTGATGCTTCCCTAAGGTCCACTTGATTTCACATTTCAGAATGTCTGGCTCTAGGTGATTGATCACACCATCATGGTTGTCTGGGTCATGAAGATCTTTTTTGTATAGTTCTGCGTATTCTTGCCACCTCTTCTTAATATCTTTTGCTTCTGTTATTAGGTACGTACCATTTCTGTCCTTTATTGTGCCCATCTTTGCATGAAATATCTCTAGTTTTCTTGAAGAGATCTCTAGTCTTTGCCATTTTGCTATTTTCCTCTATTTCTTTGCATTGATCACTGAAGAATGCTTTTTTAAAAAAATTTTTTATTGAAGGATAATTGCTTTACAGAATTGTGTTGTGTTCTGTCAAACCTCAACATGAATCAGCCATTGGTATACATATATCCCCTCCCTTTTGAACTTCCCTCCCATCTCCCTCCCCATCTCACCCCTCTAGGTTGATACAGAGCCCCTGTTTGAGTTTCCTGAGGCATACAGCAAATTCTCATTGGCTATCTAATTTACAGGCCATGGCTGTGCGGATGCAGGAGGGCCTAGAGGAGCTATCCCACGTTGAAGGTCAGGAAGGGCGGCGGTGAGGAGATAGCCCTCGTCCAAGGTAATCTCAAAAACGACAGAATGATCTCTGTTCGTTTCCAAGGCAAACCATTCAATATCACAGTAATCCAAGTCTATGCCCCAACCAGTAACACTAAAGAAGCTGAAGTTGAACGGTTCTATGAAAACCTACAAGACCTTTTAGAACTAACACCCAAAAAAGATGTCCTTTTCATTGTAGGGGACTGGAATGCAAAAGTAGGAAGTCAAGAAACACCTGGAGTAATAGGCAAATTTGGCCTTGGAATATGGAATGAAGCAGGGCAAAGACTGATAGAGTTTTGCCAAGAAAATGCACTGATCATAACAAACACCCTCTTCCAACAACACAAGACTCAATACATGGACATCACCAGATGGTCAACACCAAAATCAGATTGATTATATTCTTGGCAGCCAAAGATGGAGAAGCTCTATACAGTCAGCAAAAACAAGACCAGGAGCTGACTGTGGCTCAGACCATGAACTCCTTATTGCCAAATACAGACTTAAATTGAAGAAAGTAGGGAAAACCATTAGACCATTCAGGTATGACCTAAATCAAATCCCTTATGATTATACAGTGGAAGTAAGAAATAGATTTAAGGGCCTAGATCTGATAGATAGAGTGCCTAATGAACTATGGAATGAGGTTCATGACATTGTACAGGAGACAGGGATCAAGACCATCCCCATGGAAAAGAAATGCAAAAAAGCAAAATGGCTGTCTGGGGAGGCCTTACAAATAGCTGTGAAAAGAAGAGAAGCGAAAAGCAAAGGAGAAAAGGAAAGATAAACATCTGAATGCAGAGTTCCAAGGAATAGCAAGAAGAGATAAGAAAGCCTTCTTCAGCAATCAATGCAAAGAAATAGAGGAAAACAACAGAATGGGAAAGGCTAGGGATCTCTTCAAGAAAATCAGAGATACCAAAGGAACATTTCATGCAAAGATGAGCTCGATAAAGGACAGAAATGGTATGGACCGAACAGAAGCAGAAGATATTAAGGAGACATAGCAAGAATACACAGAAGAATTGTACAAAAAAGATCTTCACGACCCAGATAATCACGATGGTGTGATCACTGACCTAGAGCCAGACATCCTGAAATGTGAAGTCCAGTGGGCCTTAGAAAGCATCACTATGAACAAAGCTAGTGGAGGTGATGGAATTCCAGTTGAGCTATTTCAAATCCTGGAAGATGATGCTATGAATGTGCTACACTCAATATGCCAGCAAATTTGGAAAACTCAGCAGTGGCCACAGGACTGGAAAAGGTCAGTTTTCATTCCAATCCCAAAGAAAGGCAATGCCAAAGAATGCTCAAACTACTGCACAATTGCACTCATCTCACACGCTAGTAAAGTAATGCTGAAAATTCTCCAAGCCAGGCTTCAGCAATATGTGAACCGTGAACTTCCTGATGTTCAAGCTGGTTTTAGAAAAGGCAGAGGAACCAGAGATCAGATTACCAACATCCACTGGATCATGGAAAAGGCAAGACAGTTCCAGAAAAACATCTATTTCTGCTTTATTGACTATGCCAAAGCCTTTGACTGTGTGGATCACAATAAACTGTGGACAATTCTTCAAGAGATGGGAATACCAGACCACCTGATCTGCCTCTTGAGAAATTTGTATGCAGGTCAGGAAGCAACAGTTAGAACTGGGCATGGAACAACAGACTGGTTCCAAATAGGAAAAGGAGTTCGTCAAGGCTGCATATTGTCACCCTGCTTATTTAACTCTTATGCAGAGTACATCATGAGAAACGCTGGACTGGAAGAAACACAAGCTGGAATCAAGATTGCTGGGAGAAATATCAATAACCTCAGATATGCAGATGACACCACCCTTATGGCAGAAAGTGAAGAGGAACTAAAAAGCCTTTTGATGAAAGTGAAAGAGGAGAGTGAAAAAGTTGGCTTAAAGCTCAACATTCAGAAAACGAAGATCATGGCATCCTGTCCCACCACTTCATGGGAAATAGATGGGGAAACAGTGGAAACAGTGTCAGACTTTATTTTTCTGGGCTCCAAAATCACTGCCGATGGTGACTGCAGCCATGAAATTAAAAGACGCTTACTCCTTGGAAGGAAAGTTATGACCAACCTAGATAGCACATTCAAAAGCAGAGACATTACTTTGCCAACAAAGGTTCGTCTAGTCAAGGCTATGGTTTTTTCTGTGGTCATGTATGGATGTGAGAGTTGGACTGTGAAGAAGGCTGAGCGCTGAAGAATTGATGCTTTTGAACTGTGGTGTTGGAGAAGACTCTTGAGAGTCCCTTGGACTGCAAGGAGATCCAACCAGTCCATTGTGAAGGAGATCAGCCCTGGGATTGCTTTGGAAGGAATGATACTAAAGCTGAAACTCCAGTACTTTGGCCACCTCATGTGAAGAGTTGACTCATTGGAAAAGACTCTGATGCTGGGAGGGATTGGGGGCAGGAGGAGAAGGGGATGACAGAGGATGAGATGGCTGGATGGCGTCACTGACTCGATGGACGTGAGTCTGAGTGAACTCTGGAGTTGGTGATGGACAGAGAGGCCTGGCGTGCTGCAATTCATGGGATCGCAAAGAGTAGGACACGACTGAGTGACTGATCTGATCTGATCTCTGATGTTTCCATATGAATTGTGAAAATTTTTATCATAGTTCTGTGAAAAATGCCATTGGTAATTTGATAGGGATCACATTGAATCTGCAGATTATGAGGAACACTTTCTTATCTCTCCTTGTTATTCTTTGGAACTCTGCATTCAAATGAATATATCTTTGCTTTTCACCTTTGCCTTTGGCTTCTCTTCTTTTCTCAGCTATTTGTAAGGCCTCCTCCAACAACCATTTCTTCTTCTTGGGGATGGTCTCTATCACTGCCTCCTGTAGTGTCACGAACCTACATCCATAGTTCTTCAGCCACTCTGTCTATCAAATCTAATCCCTTGAATCTATTTGTCACTTCTATTGCTGTTAAAGTGCTGCACTTAATATACCAGCAAATTTGGAAAACTCAGCAGTGGCCACAAAACTGGAAAAGGTCAGTTTTCATTCCAATCTCAAAAAGGCAATGCCAAAAAATGTTCAAACTACCACACAATTGCATTCACCTCACATGCTAGCAAAATTATGCTCAAAATTCTCCAAGCCAGGCTTCAACCATACGTGAACCATGAATGTCCAGATGTTCAAGCTGGATCTAGGAAAGGCAGAGGAACCAGAGATCAAATGGCCAACATCCGTTGGATCATTGAAAAAGCAACAGAGTTCCAGAAAAACATCTGCTTTATTGACTACACCAAAGCCTTTGACTGTGTGGATCACAACAAACTGTGGAAAATTCTGAAAGAGATGGGAATACCAGACCACCTGACCTGCCTCCTGAGAAATCTGTATGCAGGTCAAGAAGCAACAGTTAAAACTGGAACAACAGACTGGTTCCAAATCAGGAAAGGAGAACGTCAAGGTTGTATATTATCACCTTGCTTATTTAACTTATATGCAGAGTACCTCATGAGAAATGCTGGGCTGGAGGAAACAGAAGCTGGAATCAAGATTTTCAGGAGAAATATCAATAACCTCAGATATGCAGGTGACACCACCCTTACGGCAGAAAGTGAAGAGGAACTAAAAAGCCTCTTGATGAAAGTGAAAGAGGAGAGTGAAAAAGTTGGCTTAAATCTCAACATTCAGAAAACAAAGATCATGGCATCTGGTCCCATCACTTCATGGCAAATAGATGGGGAAACAGTGGAAACAGTGTCAGACTTTATTTTTTGGGGCTCCAAAATTACTGCAGATGGTGATTGTAGCCATGAAATTAAAAGACGCTTACTCCTTGCAGGAAAGTTATGACCAACCTAGATAGCATATTCAAAAACAGAGACATTACTTTGCCAACAAAGGTCTGTCTAGTCAAGGCTATGGTTTTTCCAGTGGTCATGTATGGATGTGAGAGTTAGACAATGAAGAAAGCTGAGCTCTGAAGAATTCATGCTTTTGAACTGTGGTGTTGGAGAAGACTCTTGAGAGTCCCTTGGACTGCAAGGAGATCCAACCAGTCCATTCTGAAGGACATCAGCCCTGGGATTGCTTTGGAAGGAATGATGCTAAAGCTGAAACTCCAATACTTTGGCCACCTCATGCGAAGAGTTGACTCATTGGAAAGACTCTGATGCTGGGAGGGATTGGGAGCAGGAGGAGAAGGGGATGACAGAGGATGAGATGGCTGGATGGCATCACCGACTCGATGCACATGAGTTTGAGTGAACTCCGGGAGTTGGTGATGGACAGGGAGGCCTGGCGTGCTGCAATTCATGGGGTCGCAGAGTCGGACACGATTGAGCGACTGAACTGAACTGATCTGTGCTCTCATGTACAAAATATAGTAGTAACTGAAGACTTCGATTCTGGGTATTGTCTTTTCTCTGCAAGCAACACCTGACAAATTTGTGTCTGGTCGTGTAGGGAGAATGTAAGTGGGCCCCCTATCCCTATTTTAAGAGGAGAAGGCTAGAGGCAGCAAAATCAAATATTCTCACTTGTCTTGGTGTAAGTAGGCATAGTTTTCCTACCTGGGAAGAAAGACTTTGCAACTGAGATAAACAAGAAAAGTGAGGTTTTTCTTGGTGTTTAAAAATGCGAGATGAAAGATTACATGAGAAAATTGCTGTTTCACTCCCATGAGCAGGCTATTAACTCAGTAACATTGATGCTTCTGGGATATTTTTTTATCTCAAATAACTTTTGTTCTTTTTATTTTGTGAGCCAATCCTTCTAGAGTCTGAAAATTCCCTCACAGTCTTCTTTACAAGCAAAAGCCTTTCCTAAAATCCCCTTGTTTTTGTTTTCCTTTGATAAGTAAAGGGCTCGGAGACGCACAGGTGACTCGCCTTCTGCCCTGAGTTTGCCTCTTCAGATGAACCTCAGTCGGCAATTAGAGCTTTCACCCTGGCTGAACACTTTGCCTCTCTGGTTCTTTCTCTGAGCCTTGGTCAATCCGGTTCTGATTTTGATTAGCGCATAGCTGTTTCATTTCTCAATTGGTGGAAGCAATGTGGAGAAGCTGATTTTTCTGTGGTCTGACCTTCTGATTCTCTCTCAAGCAGCCATCTGCTTTTTTGTTTGCCTGTCTTGAGGCGTGTTAAGAATCCTTACTGGCATTTCAGATCTAGGTTTACCCAGGCCAATACCTGGTCTTGCCTTGAGATTAAGAAGTTCACGTTGCCGCCTACACCCACTGATGGTGTTTCTTCTGCCAGAGGTAGAATCCTCCATGTTGCTTTATTTACACAGCGCTTAAAGAAGCTAAAAAAGGCATTCAAGGAAAAAGGTTTTTGTGCCTGCTTGAAAGATAGTGGCTCCCTTCCATCCTTTGTGTTCTGACCACTCTCCTTCCAAAGCTGCTACGACAAATTGGTGAGTTTTGTTCTTTATTTTTGATTCATGGATGAGGTTGTATAAGCGAGCCTGCTTCTTGTGTGTGTGTGTGGATAAGTGGAAAACTTTTCTGTCTTTGTAAAAGAAGTAATTAGCCTTTTATAAATGGTCTGTATATAATTGTAATACTATGTTTGTGGCTGGCATTCACCCACGTTATTATCTCTCAACTTCTGGGAATTGATTGAGCATTCAAATTGTTTATATGCACTACTGAGGATATCTAATTCAGATATACAGATTAACCATCAAGTAGAATTCATGCAAAGCTTTTTCAAAAATTGAAATTGGTTTCATGTGGTTGTAGAGTATGAGTGATTGAAATTAAGAACTTTCCTTGGTTCTTATAACAGTCTTATAAAAGAGTCTGTATGTATGGGGGAATGGAACTGCAGATTGAATAGAAAAGATTCCTTCTGGTTTGTCACAAACTTCTTGACTTCCTATGCAACCTGAAAGGTGCTGAGTAGCCCGATTTTTCTTTCTCATTTCTTTAAAAACAAAACTCCATGGTGAGGCAGGTGAAAATAGGAAAAGGAGCTTTATGTTCAAGACAAAACAAAATATAAATACTGAAATAGCAAGAAATTCAAAACTCAACTCCTCCAGGGTTCCTTTTCACTGCTCAGGAGATGGGTAAAATTCTTTTACCAAAGTATGAAGTATTTTCTAAATGTATTTATTGATAGACATATGCCTTTGCTTATGTCCCTACAAAATTAATAAGTGAGATTACAAAGACTAAGTAGGACTTAAATACATTTAAAATGAAAGGACAAAATAATTTTCAGAGAGAAAGGTTAAAAAAGTCCATTGGATTAGTTCGTTAGCTCTAATGAAACTCAAACTTGCTGAAAGAGGTGGGTGGAAAAATTAGCCATTCTTTAAATTAATGGCCTGATTACCTGGGATATAACATAAGAAACAAAGGTTGCATGTGTACAACAAGAAGAAATAACGAGAAAAATGCTAGTCCTTGTTTTAATAATTCAGTGTGTAAATGCAGAAAAATCTAGATAGTATTACTAAAGAAAGGGAGTACTTGGACAAACTAGACAGCTTTAATAATTTTGGTTTAAAACAACTATATATGTTTACCTGGTGTGAAAAGTAATAATACTGCAAAGTTTCTAACTTATACAAAATTTGGATGAGCTTTCCTATGGAAAGCATAATTTGAATGCCACAAATTTCCTGCACTGAGTTAAGTAATGTTTGTCTCCACAAAATAGTTAATATTATGAAAACTGTAAAAATTGTGTTTGACTGCATTAGCAATTTTAGACTGGGGATAAGTTACCTCTCTCAGAACATTTGAGAATGTCTGGACATTTTTGACTGTCAGGGCTGGAGAAATTGCTGCCAGCATCTTAATGAGTAGGGCCAGGGATTCTGTTAAATATCCTATATATAAGATAGAATATATATCTTATCTTATGCTATAATATATATATAGCATAATAATAGTATAATATAGTATAATATTATATATATATATATATCACCCCACAACAAAGAATTGTTTGCTCCAGAATGTCAATAGCACTGAGGTTGCAAAACCCAGAACTAAATGTAATTATAAAAAAAGGATTTATTCCTCTGATGCTACAGATCATAAGCCAATGCTATGTAGATAATTATTGCATTTACAATGCCTATGTAAAAAAAAACTTGCCATAATTGTTTTTGAACTTCATGTATGTTATTACATATATCAGTAACTCATCCTTTTTATCTTTAATACTAATCCAGAGTATGAATTACTTTATCCACTCAACAGTTGAAAGGACATTTGGATTGTTTCAAGATTTTGGTAATGAAGAATAAAGCTGCTACAAACATTGTTGTATAATAAAGAATTTGGTTCCTAGGAGGTAGACTTTAAATCCATGGACTTGTGTGAGCATTAGGATTGTCTTTGCTCTTAATGAGTTCCTTCAATCATTTTTTGAGTTTTTACTAAGGAGGTAGTTGACTTAGGATGGGGTTTGTCATCATAGAAATCAATCTGTATGATTAAAGGTTTGGGACTTTGAGCCTACTGACCTCTGGGGAGAGGAGGAGGGCTGGAGATTGAATTCAGCCAATGGCCAATGATTTCAGTCACATCTCTCTGTGATGAAAGCTCAATAAGAACTCTAGACATCAAAGCTCAGTAGAGCATCCTGGCTGGGAGCACTGCCACAGTGTGGCAGCGAGTGTGACCACCCACCCTGATTCCGAGGGGAGGGAGGAAAGCATGGAGGCTCCATGTTGTGGGGCCTCCCAGACCTTACTCTTGGTGTCTCATTGCTTGACTGGCCCTGATTTTTATCTTTTATAGTAAAGCCCTAATAATGATTTACTGCTTTTCTGAATTCTATGACCACATTCAGTGAATTACCAAACCTGAGGGGATTGTGGTGACTCCCAGTTAATCACAAGTACCAGTGGCCTGGGCACCCCCAAGTGTGGCTGGCATTAGGAGTAAGGGCAGTCTTGTTGGAGACTGTGCCTTTAAACCTGTGGATTGTGATATTAAACATCAAAATTATATTTCAGTGCACCAGCTGGTGTCAGAGTAAGCTCTCAGTACAAGTCTGTGTGTAGACATATGCTTTCATTGTCTTGGGTGAATTTCTCTGAGAAGGACGGGTAAGTTATATAATAAGTATGTATTTTATTGAATCTTTCAGTCCATGAATTGGTATGACTTCTCAGTTGTCTTGTTTCATTAAACAAGTTTTTTACGTTTTTTTTAGATTTAATAGTGTTTCATTTTTTATGTTATTGCAAATGGTACTATAATTTAACTTCCAAATGTTCATTGCTGATATAGAGAAATGCAATGTTTTATACTGATCTTCTACTCTGTGACCTTGTTGAGCCCACGTAAAGATTCCTTGAGATTTTCTATATAGATAATCATGTCATCTGTTAATAAAAGCAGTTTTAAATCTTCATTTCCGGTGTGAAGGCCCCCTTCCCCATCTCACTCCCTCGCCCCTGCACTCCTGGTTTACTTCATGGACAAAGAACTCTAGTTTGTTTCGGGATAGAAATGATGAGAGTGGCGTCCCTGCCTTGTTCTTTCACCATTAAATTTGGAGGTGGACTGTAGGGTTTTTGTAAATACCCTTCATCAGGCTGAGGGAGTTCCCCTTACTCCTATTAACTGACAGTTTTGATCACAAATGGATGTTGACGGTTTTCAAATACTTTGCCTTCATCATTTTCAGTGATCATATGGTTGTTATTTTTCAGTCTGTTGATGTGGTGATGTGGTGAAATGCATTAATGATTTTCCAATGTTGAATATACTTTGCATTTCTGAGATTAATCCCAGTTGCTCATGATTTATTATCCTTTTTATAAATTGTTGGATTTGAACCACTATTACTAAACTTTTTTTATGCCTGTGATCATGAAAGATATTAGACATTAGTTTTCCTGTAATGTCTGGCTTTGATAACAGGGTAATGGTTTCATAAAATGAGTTGGAAAGTGTTCTCTCTTCTATATTCTGAAAGAATGTATAAAAAACTGGTATTGTTTCTTCCAAATTGTTAGAGTTCACCTGTGAGGCCACAAGGGCCTAGAGTTTTCTGGGGTTCTTTTGTTTTTTTGGGTGGAAAATATTGAACTGTGAATTCAGTGTCTTTCATAGAATTATTCAGGTTGTTTTTCTCTTGAGAAAACTTTGTTAGTAGACGTCTTCCAAGGAATTTGTCCATTTCACTTAAGTGAGGGTTTCTCAACCAAAATGGTGTTTGGACAGGATGATTCTTTGTTGTGGGAGAGTATCCCAGCATGATGGATGTTTAGCTGCATCCCAGACCTCTACTCACTAGGCACCAGGCGCAGGTTCCCCCCTTGTGTCTTCAGATATTTCGCCAAGGATGTGCTATAACTGCAGATTTATGTTATCAAGTCCATTGGCACAGTTTCTCATAGTACTCCCCTCCTATCTTTTGATGTATGTAAGCTCCATGGGATCCATTTCCTCTTTTATTTATGATATTGTTAATCTATTTATTTTTCTTTTCTCCATCCTCCTTCTGCACTGCCTCCTCTCTCTTTCATCAGTTTAGCTAGAGTTTAATTAATTTTATTAATAATTGAAAATAACTATTTTTATTTCATTGATTTTCATTTTTATGCTTTTAGTTTCGTTTATTTCTGCTCTAATCTTTCTTTTTGTTTTGCTTGAATTTGCTGTTTTTTCATAGTTATTTAAGATGATAACTTGGATCACTAATTTGAGAACTTTGTTTCCTAATATATTTATTTAAAACTATAAATTTCCCTCTAAGTATGATTTAGTTACATCCCATAAATTTGGAATTTTTTTTATTCATTTTCATGTAATTAGAAAGATATTTCTGCCTGACTCCTTCTTCAACCTGTGAGTTATTTAGCAGTATGTTTAATTTCTAAACATTTTTGGATATTTCCATATATCTGCTATTGATTTCTAGTTTATTTATGTTTTGATTAGAGAACATACTTGCTATTCTTTTAACTTTGCTGAGGTTTATTTTGTGGCCCAGAATGTAATCTATCTTGGTGAATCACTGATGTGCACTTGAAAACAATGTGTATTTGGGTGGAGTGTTCAATGATTATTGGTTAGGTCAAACAGTTTGGTTGTAATGTTCAGGCCTATATCTTTACCCTTTTCCCCCCTACTTTTATCTTCCAGCTACTGAAAGAGGAGTGTTGGTGTTGAAGTCTCGATTGCAATTGTGATGCCGTGTTTTGTCTTAGTTCTGCCAGGTTGCTTCATTGTGAGCCTTTGTTCACACACACATCTAAGAGTTTTATGTCTGTATAATGATGTATTTATCATCGCCTAGTGTTCCTCTTTATCCCTGCTAATATTCTTTGTTCTTATGTCTACTTTGTCTAATGTTAATAAAGGCCTTAAAAAAATACTTCAGGCTAGACTTAGCCCATGGGCTATGGTGTTAAGAAGTTTCTCACTGATAAGCCATAGTTGGCTGTTTTTGTTGTTATTGGTTTGTTTGTGGTGTATTCTTATCTCTGGCTTTTGAGTATTTAAACCATCTTTATTATTAAATGGTTGAATTTATATAGCCCATGGGTAAGTCTAGCCTGAAGTATTTTTTTAAGGCCTTTATTAATATTAGACAAAGCAGACATAAGAACAAAGAATATTAGCAGGGATAAAGAGGAACATCAAGCAATGATAAATACATCTTTATACAGACATAAAAATCTTAAATATGGGTATGAACAAAGGCTCAGAAATGAATGACAATAAAAACTTGCTATAGATTTTATTTTTCCCTTTTGTTCTTTATTCCCTTTTCCCTCTTCTTTTGGATTGAGTATTTTTTATTAATCCATTTTATCTTTTCTTGTGGATTTTAGCTTTACCTCTTTAAAGAAAATTAATGATTGCTCTAAGGTTTAAAATGTACAACTGTAAGGTATCACAGCTTCCTTAAAATAATATTATACTGTTTTATATGTGATGTGAGAATTATACAACAGTATATTTTCACTTCCTCCTGCCTTTATTATTGTTTTATTGTTCTTGTACGTTTTACTTTCACATATAAGCCCTACAGTAGACTGTTAACTATTTTATGTTAGTCAAATATTTCTTAAAGTAATTAAAAAGAAAATGTTTATATTTATCACTGATGGTACTTTTCAATTCTTTGTGCAAATTCAAGTTTCCACTTGGTAGAAATACTCTTGCCTGAAAATTTTTATTAACACAACTGTGGTACATATTGGCTGTCATTGAGTTGTCTATGAAAGTCTTTATTTCATCTTAATTTTTGGACAATATTTTCACTATGCATAAAATTTTGGCTTGATCATATTTTTTCCCCATTAGTAGTTTAAATATGCCACTCTGTGACTGTTGACAAATCTGTGGTTGCCAGGTGTTTGGGAGGAGGGAAGGGAGAGATGAAGTAGAGGGGTGATTTTTGGGTTGGGAAACTATATTTTGTAAATCAAATGGTGATACATGTTATTAAGCATGTGTCAAAACCCACAGAACTACAATTAAGGGTAAACCTTAGTATAAACCACAAACTATAGTTAATGTAGTCCATAGTTTCCATTGTTAAAATTGTACATTAATAATGTACATTACATAATTACTTTAACTACATTATTATATTACAATAAGGAATTGTACAGACTGGTTCCAAATAGGAAAAGGAGTACATCAAGGCTGCGTATTGTCACCCTGCTTATTTAACTTATATGCAGAGTACATCATGAGAAACGCTGGACTGGAAGAAACACAAGCTGGAATCAAGATTGCTGGGAGAAATATCAATAACCTCAGATATGCAGATGACACCACCCTTATGCCAGAAAGTGAAGAGGAACCAAAAAGCCTCTTGATGAAAATGAAAGTGAAAGTGGAGAGTAAAAAGTTGGCTTAAAGCTCAACATTCAGAAAACGAAGATCATGGCATCCTCTCCCATCACTTCATGGGAAATAGATGGGGAAACAGTGGAAACAGTGTCAGATTTTATTTTGGGGGTTCCAAAATCACTGCAGATGGTGACTGCAGCCATGAAATTAAAAGACGCTTACTCCTTGGAAGGAAAGTTATGACCAACCTAGATAGCATATTCAAAACCAGAGACATTACTTTGCCAACAAAGGTCCGTCTAGTCAAGGCTATGGTTTTTCCTGTGGTCATGTATGGATGTGAGAGTTGGACTGTGAAGAAGGCTGAGCGCCGAAGAATTGATGCTTTTGAACTGTGGTGTTGGAGAAGACTCTTGAGAGTCCCCTGGACTGCAAGGAGATCCAACCAGTCCATTTGGAAGGAGAACAGCCCTGGGATTTCTTTGGAAGGAGTGATGCTAAAGCTGAAACTCCAGTACTTTGGCCACCTCATGCGAAGAGTTGACTCATTGGAAAAGACTCTGATGCTGGGATGGATTGGGGGCAGGAAGAGAAGGGGACGAGAGAGGATGAGATGGCTGGATGGCATCACTGATTCAATGGACAAGAGTCTAAGTGAACTCCGGGAGTTGGTGATGGACAGGGAGGCCTGGCGTGCTGCAATTCATGGGGTCGCAGAGTCGGACACGATTGAGAGACTGAACTGAACTGAAGGAATTGTAATGAGTACACAATACTAATGTAAAATGTTAATAGTAGGGAAAAGTATGTGCAGAGTTGGAGGGTAAAGCAGGAGAGGGACTGGGTCTATGGAATTCTATGTACAATCTCTTGCTTCTGTAAATCTAAAACTACTAACAGAAATGAAGTCTACTATGGAGAACAGTGTAGAGATTCCTTAAAAAATGAAATAGAACTGCCATACGACCCAGCAATCCCAGTGCTGGGCATACACACCGTGGAAACCATAATTGAAAGAGACACGTGTACCCCAGTGTTCATCACAGCACTGTTTATAATAGGCAGGACATGGAAGCAACCTAGATGTCCATCAGCAGATGAATGGATAAGAAAGCTGTGGTACATATACACAATGGAGTATTACTCAGCCATTAAAAAGAATACATTTGAATCAGTTCTAATGAGGTGGATGAAACTGGAGTCTATTATACAGAGTGAAGTAAGCCAGAAAGAAAAACACCAATACAGTATACTAATGCATATATATGGAATTTAGAAAGATGGTAACAATAACCCTGTATGCGAGACAGCAAAAGAGACATAGATGTATAGAACAGTCTTTTGGACTCTGTGGGAGAGGGAGGGGGGATGATTTGGGAGAATGGCATTAAAACATGTATAATATCATATAAGAAACGAATCGCCAGTCCAGGTTCGATGCAGGATACAGGATGCTTGGGGCTGGTGCACTGGGATGACCCAGAGGGATGGTATGGGGAGGGACGTGGGAGGGGGGTTCAGGATGGGGAACATGTGTACACCCGTGGTGGATGCATGTTGATTTGTGGCAAAACCAATACAATATTGTAAAGTAAAAAAGTAATAATAATAAATGAAGTCTACTCATGTTTCTTTAAAACGTCACTTTATTGTCAGTCTTGCATGGTTTAGGATGAGAAGTGTGATATAATTCTTGTTTGTTTCTATATGTACATTGTATCCTTTTTTAAAAAAATGCTAGCTGACTTCAGGATTATTTTCTTTATCTTTGCTTCACAGCAGTTTTACTATGATGTATCTAGATTTGTGTGTGCTGGTGCGTGTGTCTATGTGCACACATGTTCTTTTCATCTTGCTTGGAACAATTACTTGAGCTTCTTGTGATTTTGTGTATTTCATTATTTTTGGAAAATTAGTGAAAGTGAAAAGTGAACATATCAGTCATGTCTGACTCTTTGTGACCCCATGGACTATAAAGTCCATGGAATTCTCCAGGCCAGAATACTGGAGTGGGTAGCCTTTCCCTCTCCAGGGGATCTTCCCAACCCAGGGATTGAACCCAGGTCTCCTGCATTGCAGGTAGATTCTTTACCAGCTGAGCCACAAGGGAAGCCCTCCCCAAATTATCTTCATTCATTTCTTATTTCTTGTTCTCTTACTTTTTCTGGGATTCCACTTATTCATTTGTTAGTTCTGTGGAGGGCATCACTACATTTTTTTGTGATTTGCTTCCATTCTTTTGTGTCTTTGTTTTCAGTCCAGAAGAGAGGATTTGATTGATTCATCCAATTAGCATTCAGTGTAGGGCATTCCTGTTGGGTGGAGATTTCATGATGGACCATCTTAGAGGCCACCTTGGATCAGGAGCCATTCTCTGTCTGGTCATCTATGGAAGTGCATTATGGTATAGAGCATGGTGGCCCACAGCTGATTGTCTCAGCAGGCACTGGAGGCAAGGAGATTTCTGATAGATGTCATGGATGTGTCCAGCATCCCAAGTATGGCAAATGTCTATCCAGTAAAGCTTACAAGGGAGAGAAAGTAGGAAAAGCAGAATCACTTATTGGGAGAGGAAAATCAAGATCATTGTCATGCTCCTGTCCTGTGCTATTTCATGGAGTGAGGCAGCTTGCAGCGAGGGACAATAGAGAAAGAACACTAGGATAAGACTCTCAGTTATAGTTCTGTGACCCAATGGCTCTGTGCCCTGGTTGCCAACAAAATCCTTCTGGGTTTGGGGACAGCTTGAGCCTCAGCTGTGCTCATCTGACACTTGAAGAGAATAACTCCTAGAAACTTGGGCTGCACACGGGATTGTGGAGCATATTTAATGCTGTGTATCAGCGAGTGGCCCTGTTTCTGTGCAGTGAAAGTCACGGTTGCAGACCATTTCTTTGGTAAGTTACCGACTCTTGCTGCCGTCCAGAGATTTGGAAGGAAACAAATTGTTCTACATCCATAGGATTATATATTCAGAATGCCAATTCCAAGAAGAAATAGCATTTTAACCAAGAATAAATAACATTTTCAAAGTTGTATCATGTTGGTGTTGCTTTTAATCTCATAGCAGAAGGTCTGTCCAGGGACTCAGACATGTCTGAAGGACTGGGAGCAGGCTGGCTAGGGCTCCTTTGGTGTGAAGGACTGAGAAGACTTTTGAGATGGAAGAAGCTTCTTAGAACCTCTTCTAAGGGCAGAGTTCAAGAATAGTAGGCCTCAAGGGAAGAGTAGGATGTCTATTACTCATTTAAATGGCCCTCAAGTCCTGTTTCCACTTTGAGTCTGAAGAATAAAAGTATAAAGGAAGATTGGTCAAAAATGAATAAAGCCAGGATCCTGAGGGCATGAAGTATCAGGAACTTGGGTGTCAGCACCAAGAGATAATCCCTCAGTATGGAGCTCATTGGTTTGTGTCTGGACACAGAAGTGACAATGAGGACCTCCGCAGCCATGGTGATGCCCTTTACAGGCATTAATTAGCACAACACCGTGACCCCAAGTGGACAAGGAAGAAAAGGCTGAGAGCCAAAGGGTAGCCAAGAAGACCAGGTGAAGGAACACCGAGACAATTTGAAGGAAACTTCAAGTATGTGCAGGGCCCCCAGCAAGGGTGAGTGGAGCCAGAGACTGACAAGTGGCTGTCTTAAACCCCGTGTTTACTTGCAGGCTGAGCTGGCAAAGCTCTTTGGCCATTGTCTAGACATGTTGCACTTTGGGTCTCCTGCTTGGAGTTCACGAAGCATCAGGGGCACATGAAGACTGCTTTGGACTATGACAAACCCATCAGTTGTCTTGTGATATAAGCTTGAAACTTTCTAAAGTCTTTCCAAAAAAAGTTCAGGCTTAAGAATAGATAATCCTTAGAATGCCAAAGAATGCTTCAACTATTGCAAAATTGCACTTATCTCACATGCTAGTAAAGTAATGCTCAAAATTCTACAAGCAAGGCTTCAACAATATGTGAAACGTGAACTTCCAGATGGTCAAACTTGTTTTAGCAAAGGCAGAGGAAGCAGAGATCAAATTGCCAACATTCACTGGATCATCGAAAAAGCAAGAGAGTTCCAGAAAAACATCTACTTCTGCTTTATTGACTATGCCAAAGCCTTTGACTGTGTGGATCACAATAAACTGTGGAAAATTCTGAAAGAGATGGGAATACCAGACCACCTGACCTGCCTCTTGAGAAATGTGTATGCAGGTCAGGAAGAACTAGTTAGAACTGGACATGGAACAACAGGCTAGTTCCAAATAGGGAAAGGAGTACATCAAGGCTGTATATTGTCACCCTGCTTATTTAACTTATATGCAGAGACCATCATGAGAAACACTGGGCTGGAAGAAGCAAAAGCTGGAATCAAGATTTCCAGGAGAAATATCAATAACCTCAGATATGCAGATGACACCACCCTTATGCCAGAAAGTGAAGAAGAACTAAAAAGCCTCTCGATGAAAGTGAGAGAGGAGAGTGAAAAAGTTGGCTTAAAACTCAACATTCCAAAAATGAAGATCATGGCATCCGGTCCCATCACTTCATGGGAAATAGATGGGGAAACAGTGGAAACAGTGTCAGGCTTTATTTTGGGGGGCTCCAAAATCACTGCAGATTATGACTGCAGCCATGAAATTAAAAGACGCTTACTCCTTGGAAGGAAAGTTATGACCAACTTAGATAGCATATTAAAAAGCAGAGACATTACTTTGTCAACAAAGGTCCATCTAGTCAAGGCTATGGTTTTTCCAGTAGTCATATATGGATGTGAGAGTTGGACTGTAAAGAAAGCTGAGCGCCGAAGAATTGATGCTTTTGAACTGTGGTTTGGAGAAGACTCTTGAGAATCCCTTGGACTGCAAGGAGATCCAACCAGCCCATCCTAAAGGAGACCAGTCCTGAATATTCATTGGAAGGACTGATGTTGAAGCTGAAACTGCAATATTTTGGCTACCGGATAAGAAGAGCTGATTAATTTTAAAAGACCCTGATGCTGGGAAAGATTGAAGGCGGAGGAGAAGGGGACGACAGAGGATGAGATGGTTGAATGGCATCACCGACTCAATGGACATGAGTTTGAGTAAACTCCTGGAGTTGGTAATGGGCAGGGAGCCCTGGCGTGCTGCAGTCCATAGGATCACAAAGAGTCTGACACTACTGAGCGACTGAACTAAACTGAACTGAACTGAATCCTTAGACTTGAAAAATTATAATAAAGGGACAGTTGTACTGTTCAGGCAGTGCTTTAAAAGGTTGGTTTCTAAAAGACACATCTTTATTTTTAGTTTTTAATTGGAAGATAATTGTTTTACAATTTTGTGTTTGTTTCTTCTACACAACAACATGAATCAACTGTAAGTATACATATATTCCCTACTTCTTGAGCCTCCCTGCCACCCACACCCCGAAACTCACCCCTCCAGGTCATCACAGAGCACTAGGCTGAGCTCCCTGTGCTATACAGCCACTTCCCACTAGCTAATTTACACATGGTAAATATGTGTGTACATATACACATATATAGTATACACAAATATATACACACATATATAGTATACACAAATATATACACACATATATGGTATACACACATATATACACACACATATGTGTGTATGTGCATGTGTGTTTAGTTGCTCAGTCATGTCTGACTCTTTGTGACCCCATCGACTGTAGCCCACCTGGCTCTCTGTCCATGAGATTTCCCAGGCAAGAATACTGGAGTGGGTTGCCATTTCCTTGTCCAAATATATGTGAATCAGTTCAGTTCAGTCGCTTAGCTGTGTCCACTTCTTTGTGACCCCATGAATCACAGCACACCAGGCCTCCCTGTCCATCACCAACTCCTGGAGTTCAAACTCACGTCCATCGAGTCAGTGATGCCATCCAGCCATCTCATCCTCTGTCGTCCCCTTCTCCTCTTGCCCCCAATCCCTCCCAGCATCAGAGTCTTTTCCAATGAGTCAACTCTTCACATTGAGGTGGCCAAAGTACTGGAGTTTCAGCTTTAGCATCAGTCCCTCCAAAGAACAACCAGGACTGATCTCCTTTAGGATGGACTGGTTGGATCTCCTTGCAGTCCAAGGGACTCTCAAGAGTCTTCTCCAACACCACAGTTCAAAAGCATCAATTCTTTGGCTCTCATCTTTCTTCACAGTCCAACTCTCACATCCATACATGACCACTGGAAAAACCATAGCCTTGACTAGACGGACCTTTGTTGGCAAAGTAATGTCTATGCTTTTGAATATGCTATCTAGGTTGGTCATAACTTTCCTTCCAAGGAGTAAGCGTCTTTTAATTTCCTGGCTGCAATCACCATCTGCAGTGATTTTGGAACCCCTCAAAATAAAGTCTGACACTGTTTCCACTATTTCCCCATCTGTTTGCCATGAAGTAATGGGACCAGATGCCTTGATCTTTGTTTTCTGAATGTTGAGTTTTAAGCCAACTTTTTCACTCTCCTCTTTCACTTTCATCAAGAGGCTTTTTAGTTCCTCTTCACTTTCTGCCATAAAGGTGGTGTCATCTGCATATCTGAGGTTATTGATATTTCTCCCAGCAATCTTGATTCCAGGTTGTGCTTCTTCCAGCCCAGCGTTTCTGATGAGGTACTCTGCATATAAGTTACAAATATATACATATATGTGGTAGTGTATATATTTCAATGCCTTTCTCGAAATTGCTATACTGTCTCCTTCCCCCACTGTCTCCACAAGTCTGTTATCTATAGATGTAAAAAACACATCTTTAAATTCATACGCAATGTGAAATAATTGAGCACTTGAGATTGCTGGGGAACAAAGTATACTACTCAGCAACAGGTGTGATTTCTTTTTCTCTTCAGTAAATCAAAAGGTCAAAGAAGCATGAAATTTTCTGTAATGCAGCTTAGCTGCTTATCATACATAAAGAAATGAAATTGTGAAGAAATTGTGAAAAGATGCCCTTTGGCACCTGTTTCTGTCATCTTGGTGTGTTTTTCTTCCCATGGCATTTTACACCTCCTAATTTAATTTGTGACTGACCCCTTCTTCCCAGCTGTTCAGGTTTAAAGTGTACACTCACATTCATCTGGGGTTACTGAAACTTAACATGGGGCAGGGGTTGAACCAGGAGCATTGGCCTCATCACACACAGGTCTTGTGGCTCAGCGCTCTCACTGCCTTATCCCACTATCCGTGGGTAACTTGAGACTCATGGGTCTGATATGGGGTCTGCAGAGTTTAAAAACGGTTCGAAAGTCTATCCCATTCAAACAGGCTTTCCAGGGGATTAAAGGGACTTTGGGTCACAAAGTGGCCCATGCTGGAGCTTTGTGATATGAAAAGTGACTTTAGTTAGAGCAGCCCCTATGGCATTCTCTCCACATTCTCGAGTCAAGCTGCCATTTTGTTGTGGTTTGAGGGGAATATGGGCAGATCCTGAAAGCCAACAGCAGGCACACATTCCAAACTAAGAGTCTGGAAAGTTGAAAGGTTTGACTTTGATCCTGCACTTTCACACAATGCCAAGGGCATGTGTATGGATAGAGGTAGTATGTTTTCTCTTCAGGGTCACAGACGATGTGAAATTAATCCCAATCCCCATGGCTGCTATTTTCCCAAAGGTGCCTGCAGAGTTGAGTGGACAGTGTCATCTGAATTAGAAAGTCTCATCAGGGGAGTGGCACAATAATCTTCATCAACCAGGACAGTGTTTTCCTAGACCTGTTTGCTTCTGAAGCCATCACTGTGCAACCACCATTCCTTACTTCTGTAGCTTCCCCAGGGGATATTTGGCTGTAACATGGTACATTACATAGGCCATAAATGTATCTGCAGGACTGAAATAATATTTGAGTATAATGGCAAAAATATACACTATCATGTGTAACATAGCCAGTGGGAATTTTCTGTATGACACAGGATGGGTGGAAGAGAGGTTCAAGAAGAAGGGGACATACGTATTCCTATGACTGATCTGATTCATGTTGATATATGATGGAAACCCAACACAATATTGTAAAGCTCCCTTCTCCAGGGGATCTTCCCAACCCAGGGATCAAACCCACATCTCCCGCATTGCAGGCAGATTCTTTACCAGCTGAGCCACAAGGGAAGCAAAAGATTTGGAAGCCTATCTCTTCTCCAGTGGATCTTCCCAACCCAGGAATTCAACTGGGGTTTCCTGCATTGAAGGCGGATTCTTTACCAACTGAGCTACCAGGGAAGCCCTAATATTGTAAAGCAATTATCCTCCAATTAAATATAAATTAATTTTTTAAAAAACCACACACAAAATAAGGCGAAGGCTTCTGGCTGCCTTGTAAATCAAAAACATGGTCCCCAAAGGAACAAAATAAATCCACAAAAAATCCAAAATATATAAGAGAATTTGCTTTATGATAAGCAGGGCATCACATATCAGTGGGGCAAAGAATGCGATTTAATAATGGGTGTTGTGAAAATATCTTGTTCATTCCTCACCTGTATATCATGATAAACTTAAAATACATTAAAAATCCTGGATGTAAAAAGAAATCATAAAAACATCAAGGAGATATTGGGAGAATTTCATTATATCCTTGAAGTGAGAAAGCTCTTTCTGGTGATGACTCCAAATCCAAAAGATATGAAAGGAAGGATTAATTCAAGTACATGAGAGAAAAATAACTTTTCATGGCAAATTACACCATAACCATATCAAAAATCAAATGATCAACTGGAAAGAAAATTGTTACAACAAAGGCTGAATGCACAGCACATAAGATCCCTCAAAAGTCATTTCGAAAAATATTTATTCTACACGTAAAGGCAGTACATTATACACAGGCTTTTAGCTCAGTGATAGCTTCTTCATATTTTTTCATCTGTTCTTCATTGTTTGGGGAATATGTGATTTCTTAACCCAGTCCCCTATTGATGGACATATGGATTTGTGTTTTCTAATCTTTTGCTTTAAATCATTTTTTAAAGAAAAACAATTTTGATGTTCAAGAGCTTAAACTGCCTGTGGGCTAAATTTTGGCTATTTTCAATTTTAAGCTGCTTAACCTTGGCCTTGGGCCTCTCTGTTTCCTTACCAGCATTGTGGGTTGTAAGGTAATAGTATCAGTAAGATGAGATGTTTGTGAGGATTCCATGTGTTAATATCTAGGTGAAGGACTTAGAATAGTACCTGGCCAATGATACTTTCCATTAGTTATTACTTGTTGATATTGCTATTATTATCACTATGTGTCAAACAATATATGCTTTGTGTGTGTGTGCACACGCGCACTCAGTCACTCAGTTGTGTCCGACTCTTTGCAACCCCAGGGACTGTAGCCCACCAGGTTCCTACATCCATGGAATTTCCCGGGCAAGAAAACTGGAGTGGGTTACCATTTCCTTCTCGAGGGGATCTTCCTGACCCAGGGATCAAACCTGGGTCTCCTGCATTGCTCCCATATGCTTTTAATTGGCTTTAAATAAACCTATGTTTTTATAAGGTTTAGAACCCATAGTAAAAGAGAACTTCAGGGGGAGATGATACTTCTTAAAGGCAAAAAGTGGGATCCAGCAACGAGGAAGTAACTCTCTTACTTGCTGTTTCTGGCTTTTTAGTGAAGAGCTGCTTAGAAATGCAGCCTGACAGGCAGGAGGCTGTAGGTCAGAAAATGTGGGGACCAGCTCTGGAATCTGCATGTTAATAGGCATCCCAAGGGATTCTGCGGCAGGTGGTCCCAGACAAAAATTTGAGAAAGTACTGCTAACTGTCCCCTGCGTGGGTATTTGAATTGTAATCACAGTAACTTAGAGAAAATGGTCAGGTTCAAGTTTCTTAAAAGGTAAGTCAGTGTTTTAACGATAGCAAACATCCTAAACCAGTCCAGAAGAGAAAATGTTGAGTTTATCAAGGCAGGATCCTTTTGTAACTGCCTTCGGGGTACGCTGCTTGTTTGTGTCTTATATTCTAATTTATATTGAAGTCCTTGAGTTCCATAAAGTTGGTTTCCAGTTTCTTCAATGCCCTCCAAGTCCAGAACATAGTCTCTGAGGTTATTCTTGTTTATATTTTAATACATTTTAGAGCTTATAAAGAAAGAAGTTCTAATGCTGCTTCAAGACTTTTTGCTACTCTGTAACAGCAAGACTCAGTGGCATACAAGAAAGACCACAGACTTCATACTCAGTCAAACCTCAGGGCATCAATTCCTAAGAAATGTTGGGAATTTACTGAACTTCCCTGGAAATCAACTGGCTCATTGATAACACTGAAGTGATAATTCTTAAAGGCTACAGTTTTTCCAGTGAGTTAATATTTGCAAAGAGTATGCCATATAACAAGTGTTCAGTGAATAGCAGGAATTATTTGATTAGAGCTGATTTTTCCAGGTGATTCTCTTTTGTCTGTCTAATGCCCCCTCCTAGACAGTCCAGAACCTGGATTAAGCAAGGGTCAGCTCACCTGCTTCACATTAAAATTCATGCAGTTTCCAGAGGCAGTGTATCAGCAAGAGTCTGAAATCAAAGCTAGATAGTCAGTCCAACCAAGAAGAAATTCCTAGAGAAAAGCACTGGGTGGAAACTAGAGAAACCAGGTAAGGATGGCAGGCAGAGCCCAGAGTTATCTGAATAATAATATTAAATGTGATAATTACTTTCTGCTTGTATTTACATGTCTAGAATTCACATACATTATCTCAGTTAATCTGAACCAAAATTCTACAGGACAGCTGCTGCTGTTTAATCGCTAAGTTGTATCCGAATCTTTGTGACCGCATGGACTGTCAGTTCAGTTCAGTCGCTCAGTCATGTCCGACTCTTTGCAACCCCATGAACTGCAGCACGCCAGGCCTCCCTGTCCATCACCAACTCCAGAGTTCACTCAGACTCACGTCCATCGAGTCAGTGATGCCATCCAGCCATCTCATCCTCTGTCGTCCCCTTCTCCTCCTGCCCCCAATCCCTCCCAGTATCAGAGTCTTTTCCAATGAGTCAACTCTTCACATGAGGTGGCCAACTGGAGTTTCAGCTTTAGCATCAGTCCTTCCAAAGAAATCCCAGGGCTGATCTCCTTTAGGATGGACTGGTTTGATCTCCTTGCAGTCCAAGGGACTCTCAGGAGTCTTCTCCAACACCACAGTTCAAAAGCATCAATTCTTTGGCACTCAGCTTTCTTCACAATCCAACTCTCACATCCATACCTGACCACTGGAAAAACCATAGCCTTGACTAGATGGACCTTTGTTGGCAAAGTAATGTCTCTGCTGTAGCCTAGCAGATTCCTCTATCCATGGGATTTCCCAGGCAAGAATACTGGAGTAGGTTGCCATTTCCTTCCACAGGGGATCTTCCCAACCCAGGGTTCAAACCCACATCTCTTGCTTGGCAAGCATCTCCTGTTTGGTAGGCAGATTCTTTACCACTGAGCCACCTGGGAAGCCAGAAACAGGGGAGTAAATAAATTTTCATGAGCTTGGATTGGCAACAGTACCAAAAACACAAACCAAAGGAAAAAATAGATAAACTGAGCTTCATCCAATTGAGAGTTTTATTTCAAAGAGCACTATCAAGAAAGTGAAAAGGACACCCACAAGGAGAAAATACTTGCAAATCGTGTATCTGATAAGAGACTTGTGTCCAGAATATATAAAGAACTCTTACAACTCATTGAACAAAAGGACAGATTACCCAATTAAAAAATGGGCAAAGGATCTGAATAGACCTTGTTCTGAAGAAGGTACACAAATAGCCAGTAGCATGTGAAAAGATGGCAACATCATTAGTCATTGTAGATCAAAATCACAAGGAGATACCACTTCATATTCACTTGTAAGGTGGCTTTCATAAAAAATACAGACAACAAAGATGTGGAGATAATAGAAACCTCACACAGTGCTGGTGAGAATGTAAAAATAGTGCAACCACTTTGGACAACAGTTTGGTAGTCCCTCAAATTGTTTAACACAGAGTTACCATATGACCCAGGAGTTCTACTCCTAACCATATTCTCAAGAGAAATGAAAATTAATGTCCACACGAAATCTTACATGAATGTTCATAGCAGCATTTTTCCTAATAGCCCAAGGTAGGAAACAGCACAGATGTCCAACAGTTGATGAATGGATACACAAGATGTGGCATATTTATACAATGGAATATCTGGCAATAATAAAGAATAAGTATTGTATGTGCTACAACATGGATAAAACTTGAAAACATACAAAAGAAAGTAGTCACAAAAGGCCACATAATGTGGCTATTTATATGAAATGCCCCGAATAGGGAAATCTACAGAGATAGAAAGTAGATTCGTGGTTACCAGGAGCTGGGGAAGAAAGGAGGATATAGGATGACTGCTCATTAGAGTATGAGGTTCCTTTTTACGGTAATGAAAATGTTCTAGAATTAGTGCTGATAGTATAACTGAATTGACTTAAAACAACAACAACAATGAATTGTTTTCTTTAAATGTCTGAATTCTATGGCATGCAAATTACATCTCAGTAAAGCTGTTAATAAATGAAAATTCAAAACATCTTATGAAGTAAATATTACTTTTGTTGAGTAGATACAGTAACTGCTCCTTCCTAAAGGCCAAACGAACTAATGATGGAGCCAGAATTCAAAACCAGTCTGTCAGATCCCAAGTCTGGATTCTTGATCAGAATGTGCTAATGCTAGAAGGCCTTCCTGACCTAGAGAGAGAAGCTGAAGTAACTTTCACTAGACTCCTGTGGTCTCGGACCTGCTAAAGAAGGAGCTCTTTCTTAGTGATCAGGCCTGGCTTCTAAGCCAGATTTGTTCTGACACTGCTCCGGTCCACCATGTCACTGAGGAGTCACCTCAGGAGTCATTCACTGGTTGCTAAGACTTTGACCAAATGGATTAACGTGGGAGCACAAAAGACTCTGTCCCATAGCAAAGAAGGTTCACTGGGAAATGCTGAGTCCAGGTGCTCCGGACTTTGCTGTGTTTCAGCATCACCTGATAATCTTGTTGAAAAAATACAGATATCCAGGTCCCATTCCAGACACACTGGGTCAAAAACTGAATGTCCTTGCCTGGTGAGTGTTGTCAGCTGAGTGGGATAAGGGCAGAGAATGTGGTGATAACTGATAGGTTCCTGCAAATAGGTGTTATTAATAACAAAGCTAGTGGAGGTGATGGAATTCCAGTTGAGCTATTTCAAATCCTGAAAGATGATGCTGTGAAAGTGCTACACTCAATATGCCAGCAAATTTGGAAAACTCAACAGTGGCCACAGGACTGGAAAAGATCAGTTTTCATTCCAACCCCAAAGAAAGGCAATGCCAAAGAATGCTCAAACTACCGCACAATTGCACTCATCTCACACACTAGTAAGGTAATGCTCAAAATTCTCCAAGCCAGGCTTCAGCAATAGGTAAACCATGAACTTCCTGATGTTCAAGCTGGTTTTAGAAAAGGCAGAGGAGCCAGAGATCAAATTGCCAACATCTGCTGGATCATGGAAAAAGCAAGAGAGTTCCAGAAAAACATCTATTTCTGCTTTATAGACTATGCCAAAGCCTTTGACTGTGTGGATCACAATAAATTGTGGAAAATTCTGAAAGAGATGGGAATACCAGACCACCTGACCTGCCTCTTGAGAAATCTGTATGCAGGTCAGGAAGCAACAGTTAGAACTGGACATGGAATAACAGACTGGTTCCAAATAGGAAAAGGAGTACGTCAAGGCTGTATATTGTCACCCTGCTTATTTAACTTATATGCAGAGTACATCATGAGAAACGCTGGGCTGGAAGAAGCACAACCTGGAATCAAGAGTGCCGGAAGAAATATCAATAACCTGAGATATGCAGATGACACCATCTTTATGGAAGAAAGTGAAGAGGAACTAAAAAGGCTCTTGATGAAAGTGAAAGAGGAGAGTGAAAAAGTTGGCTTAAAGCTCAACATTCCAAAAATGAAGATCATGGCATCTGGTCCCATCACTTCATGGGAAATAGATGGGGACACAGTGGAAACAGTGTCAGACTTTATTTTTTTGGGCTCCAAAATCACTGCAGATGGTAACTGCAGCCATGAAATTAAAAGACGCTTACTCCTTGGAAGAAAAGTTATGACCAACCTAGACAGCATGTTGAAAATCAGAGACATTACTTTGCCAACAAAGGTGCATCTAGTCAAGGCTATGTTTTTTCCAGTGGTCATGTATGGATGTGAGAGTTGGACTGTGAAGAAGGCTGAGCGCCGAAGAATTGA